>NC_079213.1:32330781-32930781 GCF_029633865.1 Lampris incognitus | reverse complement strand
TCATATTTCTCACATGGTCACAAGTTCAAGACCAGAGCAGTCGGTCCTAATGTTTTTATCTCTGTTCAGAATCAGAAACACTTTATCTGTCGAAATATCATTTCCCCCAGCCCAAAGCAGTGCAACACAAGGACAAAAACACATCCAAAAACTACAAGAACTTCAAGAACATACATATGCAAACTCAAACTAACTGACATATCCAAACTAACACACACATCCAAACTAACACATCTATCCAAACTAAAAAAATATATAAGAGAAACCACTGTCCAAGGGAACGAACGCCAGCCAGAATGACTGTCAGAACTGCTAACAGTTAGCTTAGCCTGCCCCACTTCTGCGTCCTGTCAGACTACCCTCAGTGCTTCCTCCTCGGGTGCAGCTCCAGGCAGGGGCTGTGGTTCTTCAGCCCACCAGATGCAGCATGTTAAACTAGAATAAACACGACGTTTATTATCTTTTGAGAAACTTTATTTCTCTCTATGCACCGGCCATCACGCCAGCCAGCTGCGCTCACAACAAGTAAAACATTTCCCTCCAAGACCGTCCAGTCCACCGCACATGCGTCCCCAGTATCCACAAAAGCCATGCTGTGAACATTTACCATATTGAACATAATATAGTGAGAATACATGTTAACAATCTCGCTATACTTTTTAAACGAAAAAAAAAACACAGTGAAGTCTGTTGTTACAAAGCAGGGATATAGTGAACATCAACAGTTACATTCCCAAAAAAAATCATCAACGTAGCAAGCGAGTAGCCCAGTTACCCTTAACTCTTTATCTAACCAATAAAATACTGCTGGATCTACTTGTGACATTTTCCCTCCTGTGCATATCATTACTTCTTTTACTTTGTTATACCAGTACAATGAGGCATCAGCAAGACCATATACACATTTCTTTAGTTTCCATATTACATTGACACTTCCTGCCTCAG
Organism: Lampris incognitus; assembly: GCF_029633865.1. Classification (NCBI taxonomy): domain Eukaryota; kingdom Metazoa; phylum Chordata; class Actinopteri; order Lampriformes; family Lampridae; genus Lampris; species Lampris incognitus. The sequence goes on along the minus strand of NC_079213.1, from coordinate 32,929,836 downwards.
GTGGGGGGCGTATATAAATATCCCTAGAAAGCTCCATGCCCTGTAAGAAAGCAGATTTAATGTCCATCGAATGGACTTGCCATTTGTTTTGACAGATGACTGCTAACAGTAGTCTGAGTGATTCTGAAGCACATGTTGGCGAATCTTTCTGCAACTCATCAATATTAAATTCTTCAAAGCCTCTTGCTACAAGGCGTGCTTTAGGCACTATACCACCAGACGTTTCTTTTAAATTACACACCCATCTTGTGGAAACACACTTTTGACCTTCATCAACAACTTCCTCAAAAACATTGTTTTTACGCCAACTTTCAATCTCTTGTTGTTTAGCGACATCAAACGAGACATCTTTAGTAATGAGCACATCAGCATCTTTGGCAACATCAACATTAAGCTTGTCAACTTGTGACATATCAACTGCCTTCTTTTGTCCATTACTACCATCAGGTTCAATGTATTGTAGGTTGTACCAATGTTTCCTTTTCCCTGTTGCTTTGCCAGCTCTACCTAAAACTCTGGCTTTTTGGAGACTACCGTCATCTTTATCCATAAATGTAACAGTCTGCCGTGCTCCAAACTTTATACTTTGTCTCTCTGTGATGGCAGGAGGACGTACATCTATACTATTAGTTTCACTATCTCTGGTATTATCCGGTTCATTGTCTGTATCCTGTGTATTATCCTGTTCATTGTCTGTACTCTGTGCACCATCTGAACTAGTCTCTGTATAGCTTACAGTGCCTCTCTCATTTTCTGTCTCCCTAGTTGCATCATTTTCTATAGTTTGATCATTTTTTTCTTGAGTGTTCACTTTACGAAGCCTAGAGTGATGGACTCTTACCAGAATGCCATCATGTCTCACCAACACAACAGCTCCGTCCTGGCCAATAACTACCCCTGGCCCCTTCCACTCTGTACTGTCAGCTCGTTTGTAATATATTTTGTCTCCTGTCACATATCTGTCATCTGTGGATCTGGTTTGTTTACGCAAGGCTCTCCTTATCCTCTCTGAGCATTCAGATTCTGTAAAAGCTTTTCTAGATGCATGTAGTGCTGCTATGTGTGCCCCTACCCTCATACTCATCGTGGTACCCTCTAGAGCAGGTGGTTTGTCAACCAAAACAGAGGGGAGGTTAGAATTCTTACCGAACACTAATTGGTGTGGACTGTAGCCATGCACACTAACCATACTGTTTTTAGCCATAAGGGCCCAGTCTAAAGCAGTTTCCCAGTCACATCCATTCTCTCGTTTCACCTTCAGGAGGATCTCAGTGAGCGTTTGATGGTGTCTTTCCAACAGCCCGTTGCTCCAGGGGCTGTATCCTGCCGTCGTTTTTATCTCTATGTTAAAGTTTTCTGCTATGTCTCTCATCTCGTCGTTATTGAATTCCCCATCATTGTCACTGTACAGTCTCTGAGGGGGACCATCAACACTTATCCAAGTGTGGATGATGGAGTTGACTATTTCAGACGACCTCTTTGTTTTTACGATGTTTCCGGCGCTAAAGCGGGTGAAATGGTCGATGATGTGGAGATACCATACACCAGGTTCAAGCTCATGCAAGTCCACCGCAACAGTTTCATTATACTCTGAAGCTAATGGTAAACCCACAGCGGGCTTTGGCTTTGTGTTACTGTAACGTTGACAAATGTCACAGTCCTGTACTATTTGTTCTAACACAGGCCTCCATTCTTTATCTCTATTTCCTGAGCTGTGAAGAAGCCTTAGTAGTCTCTCCGCAGAAGCGTGACCAAACTGCTTATGCAGCTTCAGGAGAACTTTGTGTTTCTCATCTGGGGACATGTTCTCTGTGACTGTAAGGACCTCATCCTTTTCACTGGCCCTGGTCTCTGTGACTGTAAGGACCTGGTCCTTTACACTGGGGGACATATTTTCTTTACCTCTGATGTCTACACAGTAACATCCAGAACTTGTTAACTCAAGAGGCACTGGTTGCTTGAACATCACAACTCTGTCATTTTCCATATCCAAAACAGTGCCTGCCTTTTTCAGGGATGTCTTACTCAGTAATAGTGGTATGTCAGCTTTGACTACTTCTGTTTCAACTTGGCACTTAGTCTGCCCAATTGTTACAGGTACCTTAACTCTTTTGGTGGAGTATACTACATTTCCATCTCCAAATCTAAATGGTCTAGAACTGGGCACTTCTGTTTTCATCAACTGGTTTACCTGGACTTCGCTAAGATCATTAACATAGCTGTCTAGCCACTTCTCGCCACATACAGTGCGAGTACAAGCAGTATCAATAATAGCTGATCCTAAAGATTCAGTCAACAAGATCTCTGAATCTGACATAGTAGATTTTGAGTACAGTGTAATGTTACATTCTTCTACATCTTCAGTGACTTTCACTTGTTCACTCTCTCTGTGTGGGCAATTTTTAGCCCAATGAAAAGTGCTCTGACAAATGGCGCATCTAGACCTTTTACCAAACTTATCAAGAGGATTAGTCCCAGGTAGGGTTGCTTATGTTGTCCACCCTGCGACGTCACATTTAGTTTATTAACGTAACCCTTTCCGCGGGATCTCTGTTCTGTGAAAAAAGCTTCATCTTGATTCACTTGAATTCCATGTGTGGTGCTTGCCAGCTTGCCACCGAATATCCGCCTCAGTGCCGATTTCATCGAAGAAAACGTCAAATCTGTACACGCAGTCAGTGCTAACTGTCTGTTCTTTTCATCAAGACAGGCTGTGTCTAGTAGCTTAAAAGCTAACACAGCATCGGGCAGCGTCATGTTATATCTCTTCATCCAGTTATATCACTGCTCAAACTCAATGATATAGTCCGCCATGGACAAGGCACTGTCTTTTGTAAAACTGTCAAAATGAGAGTACGCTTCGTATGCGCGGTCTTTTTCCTCTCTAAGAAACACTCCATCTAATTTCGCCAATGAAGTTGTCATACCATCGTTCTTGTCTAAATCTTCCACAGGTATTTCCAATGCCGTTTCTCTCGCTCGCCCGTCAAGTCCCAAAGCAACCGCGAGAGCCTGCTTCTTCTTGTATAGTTCTGTAACTCGCATCCATATGTTGACTTCATTCTTCCAACATTCATACGGCCTAGCCTCGTCAAATTTCGGTGGAATTTTATAACTTGCAGCCATCTTCAAACCATCCTCTGCTACCAATGTTAAACTAGAATAAACACGACGTTTATTATCTTTTGAGAAACTTTATTTCTCTCTACGCACCGGCCATCATGCCAGCCAGCTGCGCTCACAACAAGTAAAACATTTCCCTCCAAGACCGTCCGGTCCACCGCGCATGCGTCCCCAGTATCCACAAAAGCCATGCTGTGAACATTTACCGTATTGAACATAATATAGTGAGAATACATGTTAACACAGCAGACCAGGCTCCCCCAGCCAATCCAATGCCAGCTCTCCCAGCCAGACACCCTCGACACACCTCCCTGTACTCCACACGACAACACCAAAACCACCACAGTCACCACAGTCAACACCAGGCGAGGCTGCTGCCAGACTACCCTTGGTGTTATTGGAACTGCTGGTCTACATGGGCTAGCAGTTAGCATAGCCTGCCCTGCTTCGCATCCTGCCAGACCATCCTCAGTGTTTCCTCCTCAGTCGCAGCTCCAGGCAGGGCTGTGGTCCCTGGGCCCACAGGACGCAGCAGACCAGGCTCTCCCAGCCATCAAACAAAGACAAACTTAGATGCAGACGTGGACAAGACACTGCATGGACGGTACTGGGTGAGGCCGCTGCAAATGTGAATTTCTAAATAAAATGTGTGTTTTAGACTTTATGGTTAAAAAAATAAATGTACAATGCTTCCTAATTCAAAACCTTAAACACTAAAGCAGTGAACTCATTTAGTTTAAAAAAAAATAAAAACCTTGCAGTGTGACAGCTAATAAAAACTCTCAACAAGAGAATGAAATTCGGTTTTTACTAGGATTTGCAATTGTGTGAAACAGTCCCTGGTCCAAAGTCCTTGGAGATCAGTTCTTTGTACAGCACAGTAGTTATCCATTGGCACTGGCACTTTTTTTTTTTGCCCTGCAATTGTGTCTGTTGAATGTACCCACAGAATCCCTGTAACCCAGCATTAACAGTCACAGGCAATGAAGGAAGTGTCACACACACCCATTCCATTACATAATGATTTTTTACACCGGGTTTTCCCCCTTGTTCACACATACAGCTTCTGTCTATAAGATCTACAGACAGTTTGTTCACACGTGACGTAACAGTGTCTGGTTACTCCCCGCTCATGTAGGATGACTTTTCTTTTATCATCAACTACAGCATCTAAACTGTATCATACAGCTGCTTATTGATTTCATCCTCTGCATGGACAAAGAGTCTACTACTACTACTACTACTACTGCTGCTGCTACTGCTACTACTACTACTACTACTACTACTACTACTGCTACTACTACTACTACTATTTTCAGCTGCTCCCGTTAGGGGTCGCCACAGTGGATCATCTGTTTCCATCTCTTCTTGTCCTCTGCATCTTCCTCTGTCACACCAGCCACCTGCATGTCCACCCTCACCACACCCATAAACCCCCTCTTTGGCCTTCCTCTTTTCCTCTTCCCTGGCAGCTCCATATTCAGCATCCTTCTCCCAATATACCCAGCATCTCCCCTCCACACATGTCCAAACCATCTCAATCTTGCCTGTCTTGCTTTATCTCCAAACCGTCCAACCTGAGCTGTCCCTCTAATATACTCGTTCCTAATCCTGTCCTTCTTCATCACTCCCAATGAAAATCTTCGCATCTTCAACTCTGCCACCTCCAGCCCCACCTCTTGTCTTTTTATCAGTGCCACTGTCTCCAAACCATATAACATAGCTGGTCTCACTGCCATCTTGTAAACCTTCCCTTTAACTCTTGCTGGTACCCTTCTGTCACAAATCACTCCTAACACTCTTCTCCACCCACTCCACCCTGCCTTGCACTCTCTTCTTCACCTTTCTTCTGCACTCCCCATTGCTTTGGACAGTTGACCCCAAGTATTTAAACTCATCCACCTTCATCACCTCTACTCCTTGCATCCTCACCATTCCACTGTCCTCCCTCTCATTCACACATAGGTATTCCGTCTTGCTCCTACTGGCTTTCATTCCTCTTCTCTCCAGTGCATACCTCCACCTCTCCAGACTCTCCTCAACCTGCACCCTACTCTCACTACAGATCACAATGTCATCTGCGAACATCATAGTCCACGGAGACTCCTGCCTGATCTCGTCCGTCGACCTGTCCATCACCATTGCAACTCATCTGTCATTCCAACCGCACACCTGCATGGACAAAGAGTAGCTCTCTTATTTCTGGGTCGATTCAATTTTCAGAATCTTTCAGATATGCACTTTCTTTTTATCTCAGTCAAAGTCCCGCTGTGAGGAAGCCGCAGAGACATTAACTTGTGATGGTTCACTTGCTCCTTTTTAAAAGTGCCTTAAAAGCAATTGGAATAACACTTTGCGTGTTTGATCCGGCCGTCTTTTTGTTTTTGTTTTTTATTTTCCCCCTTTTCTCTCCCCAACTGTACCTGGCCAACTACCCCACTCTTCTGAGCCGTCTCAGTCGCTGCTCCACCCCCTCTGCCGATCCAGGGAGGGCTGCAGACTACCACATGGCTCCTCCGATACATGTGGAGTTGCCAGTCACTTCTTTTCACCTGATAGTGAGGAGTTTTACCAGGGGGACGTAGCGTGTGGGAGGATCACGCTATTCCCCCCAGTTCCCCCTTCCCCCCCGAACAGGCACCCCGATCGACCAGAGGAGGCGCTAGTGCAGCGACCAGGACACCGCATCTGGCTTCCCATCCGCAGACACGGCCAATTGTGTCTGTAGGGACGCCCGACCAAGCTGGAGGTAACACAGGGATTCGAACTGGTGTGCCCCATCTTGGGAGGCAACAAAATAGACCACTACGCTACCCTGAAGCCCGCCGTCTTACAGCTTTTGTACAAACCGGTTCAGAACATTTCTGTAAACATTACAAAGTCTTGAGCCGACAAATCTCCAGTACAACTTTTCTGGAAAAATCGACTACAGCTTGTGTTCACACATGACCTCTTACATGAAAGGTGCTGGAAGATTCATGGGTTAGGTTGCATGTGAAAAAGGGGTTTATGTTAGGGAGAGTCAACTCGAAAATTAGAAACAAAGAGAGAAAGAAGAGGAAGAGGGGCATTTTTAGAAGAGGCAGTAGTTGCTTTTTCGGTTGGTGCTGATTGTTTTCATCTTGCAACGGTTGGAAGATGACGAGGGCCTCTGCTGTTGTGAGTGATTTGAGAAGTTCATTCCAACAGTGTGTGGAAGAAGAATTGAAACTCTAGTTAAACAATGTCCAGAGACATGTTAGGAGGGGCGAGAGATCCCAGCAGCGGATATATTATTGCTCGACTATGGCCTGTAGATGTGGGTGGGGGATCGCTTTGCTCTGTCAGCCGCGGGGGTTTTTGGAGACGGACAGGAAGTGATGCGGGAGGATGTGAAGAGGTTGTGGACTAAAGGTGGAAGTTGAGGAGCACGTCTTTGGATACATAAACAATAAAATGGATGGAACCAGAAAATATTCCTTTTGACGGAGGGTGCTATTAAACAACATCTTGATTGCATCACAAACTAAGTCTTTGGCTATGAAAGCGTATCACGCTTGATGATGATACCATTCAGAGCTTCCACATGAGGCATTTCCACTCGACAACGGTGCTCGGGGTTTGGCTTCTGTGTAAAGGATGCACTCGACATGCAACACAAATCATTGTGGGGTTCAGTGCATAAGCTCACAATATGTTAGTTTATCTATAACTTGGGATTAAGAAAATGATTCAGGGGCATCCAGTAAGCATGGCAGTCTATTCTGTTGCCTGCCAACATGGAGGTTGCCGGTTCAAATCCCCGTGTTACCTCGGTCCTGGTCGGGCATCCCTACAGACACAATTAGCCGTGTCTGCGGGTGGGAAGCCGGATGTGGGTATGTTTCCTGGTCGCTGCACTAGCACCTCCTCTGGTCGGCTGGGGGGCCTGTTTGGGGGGAGGGGGAACTGGGGGGAATAGCATGATCCTCCCACGCGCTACGCCCCCCCTGGTGAAACTCCTCACTGTCAGGTGAAAAGAAGCGGCTGGCGACTCCACATGTATCAGAGGAGGCACGTGGTAGTCTGCAATCCTCCCCGGATTGGCAAAGGGGGTGGAGCAGTGACCAGGATGGCTCGGAAGAGTGGGGTATTTGGCCGGATACAATTGGGGAGAAAAAGGGGGGGAATCCAATAAATTAATAAATATACACACACATATATACACGTATATATACATATCTATATACACACACACACATATATGTATACACACACACACACACCTATATATATATATATATATATATAAGAAAATTATGCAGCTTTTAAATCAGAATGGATGGCATTTAAATATCTTTCTCCTTGTGTTTGTTGGATGTACTTGCATGTGTGTGTGTGTGTGTGTGTGTTTGCATGCACCAGGGGAAGACGCCAGCAGACCAAGCTGAGGCAAAGGGAGACTCGGAGTTGGCCATGTATCTGAACAGCCCACAACAGGCACCCTCTGTCACCCGTGAAGACTTGGAGACTGCTGTGTGACCCACACACACAGATATACACACACACTCTCTCTCTGGACTCTACACACTTGTAGAGGAGATGTGACGAGAAAAGACGGAGGGTGGGTAAAAGAGAAGCAGAGTCTGGATATGGCTCCAGGGTCTGTATGAATGGATGGATGGATGAAATCATCCATGAGTAGATTAATGACTGTTAATGGATATATGAAAAATGAAAAGATGGACCGGTGAACGAAATGGAGGGCAAAAGTGCTTCAGACTGCAGCAGCAGCACAGTGGAGACATCATCAGTCGACTATTTATTTGTATTTATTTATTCATATTCTATTTATTGGTTGGTCGTGTACATTGAATGATCAAGCGAGTGACTGCAGGGGTTTTACGCGTTAGCTCGGGCAGGTGGTGCACTTGGACCAGCAGTCATGGGTCATGAGTTAAGCCACTCTTCCATTCTAGCAAGAGCTGAATGAGAATATTTGTCATCTTTGGATCCATGGGAGGCATGGCTCAGGAGGTAGAGTGGGTCGACTAGTAATTGGAAGGTAGCTGGTTCGATCCCCGGCTCCTCCAGAGGCCGTGTCGAAGCGTCCTTGAGCAAGAAGACTCGGAAACTCCTTACTGCCGATGAGCAGGTTGGCGTCTTGCATGGCAGCCTCCGCCTGTGTTTGAATGTGTGTATTAGCGGGTGAATGTGAGGCATCCATTGTAAAGCACTTTGAGTGGTTGGTAGACGAGAAAAGCGCTACATAAATGCAGTCCGTTTACCACTTTACCCTCCAAGCTAAAAGAAATAACCCACACTGCTATTATCATGTACAGTAAGGGACTCATTTTAGATATCAGTTTATAGTTTAAGAAATAAGGGGTCGTGAGTATATTGGTAATAACATAGTCTATTTAAACAGCTAATTGAAATAGGATAGGTTGTTCATTTTTGCCCCGCAAACCCTTTGTGGATTAATGAGACAAGTGCCAAAGACATTGCTCTGATGCAGTGTCCCACCAAGTCCACAGTGTAACTACATCCACCACCATCTGTCACAGTTGTTCTCAAAGATCCCTCCTTTCAGGAAAGCCAAAACTGAATTTCTGGCCGATACCATGAGAATATGTCACAAAACCTAGTTATTTGGCTATAAATCTTAGCATTTCACTTTCTTGTGACATAATTTGTCAGGTACAGAACCAGTCATCGGAAAACCCATGACGAGTTGTAATGGTGTCTGACTCATCTTAGATAATAGTCTTCAATCTGTCATTGATATTCAATTCATCTCTTGGATGTTACTGTAGCAGTAATTATACTACTAGTGTCAGTTGGCAATTTATATTCTGCCATTTTGGTAGTGAAATTAGACCCAGGCACCCAAATATATGTCTCTGGGCCTGCGGACCATTTGTTCCTACAAGCCAAGTACCACTGAAATGAGGCTGTAGTAAACCCAGTAAACCCACACCTCTGCAGACACACTTGCACAAATATTTTACACCTTTTGACATTTTGTGGTGAGATGATGTGTACATGGTACTCCCGGCCAGAGAGAGGGTGTGTGTGTGTGTGTATATTTGTGTTAAGTCAGTTTTATCTCTGTGTGTGTATCCCCGCATGCGCGCACACGTGGATGTGTGTTGACATGCACTATTGCATATCAGATGTGCATAAGACATAATAGGGGTGGCATGGTGGCGCAGTAGTTAGCGCGGTCGCCTCATAGCAAGAAGGTCCTGGCTTTGAGCCCCGGGGTAGTCAAGCCTTGGGGGTCGTCCCTGGTCGTCCTCTGTGTGGAGTTTGCATGTTCTCCCCGTGTCTGCGTGGGTTTCCTTCGGGGGCTCCAGTTTCCTCATGCAGTCCAAAGACATGTAGGTCAGGTGAATCGGCCGTACTAAATTGTCACTAGGTGTGATTGTGTGTGTGTGTGTGTGTGTGTGTGTGTGTGTGTGTGTGTGTGTGTGTATGTCGGCCCTGTGTGATGGCCTGGCAGCCTGTCCAGGGTGTCTCCCTGCCTGCCGCCCAATGACTGCTGGGATAGGCTCCAGCATCCCCGCGACCCTGAGAGCAGGATAAGCGGTTCGGATAATGGATGGATGGATAAGATGTAATAGAGATGTACCACTTCAATACACACAGACTCAGACAGAGGAAATAGAAGCTTCATTCCATCCTATGTGCAGCATGTAGATAACTACAGTCCATGTGTTCTGTTCTAATAGTGTGTGTGTGTGTGTGTGTGTGTGTGTGTGTGTGTGTGTGTGTGTGTGTGTGTGTGTGTGTGTGTGTGTGTGTGTTGACGTGCACTATTGCATATCGGATGTACATAAGAGGTAATGGAGATGTACCACTGCAATAGACATAGATTCAGGCAGAGGAAATAGAAGCTTCATTCCATCCTATGTGCAGCATGTAGATAACTACAGTCCGTGTGTTCTGTTCTAGTAGTGTGTGTGTGTGTGTGTGTGTGTGTGTGTGTGTGTGTGCGTGCGTGCATGGGCGTGTTTATACGTACATATACAGACACGTTTCTATCTGTACATGCGAGAGTGCTATACTGTGTGTGTGTGTGTGTGCTTTCTTTTGCACACACACTTGTGTATCTCTGTTTGCTGTGTGCATGTGTACAGCATTTATCTGACAGACAGAGAGATAGCGGTAGAGAAGATTATCTGAGCCATATTCAATGCAATATGAATGGATAAAGTTTTTTCTGCATTTCTCTATTCATGGTTTACATTACATTAATGTTTTTAACATATTCATGTATTTAGCACCGAGGAGTATTGAATGTGCAGTTGAACTACAGTGCTGGTTGGGATTATGATTGTCTTGTTTCTTTTTTCCCTTTTGTTTGTGTGCATGTATGTCTCGATGGATTGAACTAAAGAAATTAAAATGTGATTCCTCTTTTTGGTATAACCTGTTGTGAACGAAACGGATATCGTAACTACAATCCCAAATGGATGTAGCGACATTGACAATATGAAGGAATTACACAGGTGTGCCCATTGTCAGGGTACCATTTTTGCAGCATGTTTCCTGCACTGAATTCCACTACTGTTTCTCTGTGAACCCATAAGGAATTGTTTTGCTATTTTCATCCTTTCAGTTCAGCTATTAGGGAAGTGTGCAGAATGGTTCACAACTTCTTCGAGAGACCCGGGTTTTTATGCAGCCACGGGGCTTTTCTGGTCTTCATGGCACAGAGATGGAACGGCGTGGTAAAGGAGGATAGACTTAAGACAGGTGCATGACTCTGGAGGGAAGTCTGCAGCGAACAGCCGCTGGTAACGTCCACTGCCCACAGCGTGGATAGCATGAATTTGGGTATATTAAATTTACAGATAAACGATGTATGTAATTCAAATTCTTGGGCTGAATTGTCTGTGACTGGTTTTATATACACAGTGCTCGTGGTGTCAGGTCGGCCCCATTCTGAATGATTTTACACACATTTCTCAATGACTCCCGGTTTGACTAAAATCCTGGGCTTGTATTAAAATTGTGTCACTCGTCAGCGTTGTTCATGCATGAAATTTTCTTACCTCCTTGGTAACTACTCTTTATGATGGAATAAAATGACATTATTATTGTTGTTTTATCAATTCCTCTGGTTAAATTATTATGGTTTTAAATGTTAAATACTTGAGGTTTTGTTTTGTTTGTTTTTTTTTAAAAAAAAAAATTCCCTTAGGTTGGAGATGTGCTGGGTGTTATTTTTTGAGCTACTGTATTTTATTATTATTATTATTTTGTTCTGCTGATGGGTGTGGTAGGAGTTAACTTAAACGGCTCATTGTTTTATATGATCTATTATCTTTATTGTGTTTTCCCCGAGTAGGGTGGCTGATTCTGAATGTCCCACATGTTATATGATGGAGACGCAAGCCTGTTCCAAAACAAACACACACACACACATTTTGTAGGAATCAGCTTCTCACAGTGTCTGTTGACATGTTACAGCCTGAAGAGGAAACCAAACACTTGTTAGCATACCTGCAAACCTGTGATGTTATCCACATGCTTTGTGACGTTACACTGATGCAGATGCACAGTGAGCAAGATCTGCAAAGGTGGTCTTTTTGCAGAAATCGATGCTGCTGAGATTTTTCTTTTTCAAATGATGAACCAGAGGATTTACGTGCAGATAGTGACTGAGACGCCGTTGGGCTTTTATTTCAAGAGACAATGACCCCCCCCCCCCCCGCCAAACAGGGTTTTTCTGCCGTCCTTGTTTAATTGTGGACAAATGAATTTGTGCACCAGGAGATCTCCGTGTTTGGAAATGTCTGTTTCAGGGCGTGTCTGTGTTCGTGAGGTTGTATTTGGAAGTTATTCTCAACTTTGTGTGTGCTGGGCCCCTCGCCGTGACAGACCTACGGGGTTTATTGTGTTCACAGAGCGAGGACAGGTTTTCCGTCAGTATGGTAATATGTAGAACAGACAGAGACACAGTGTTGGTCATGCCACAACCAGGTCTGCAATACTGTAATATGGCAGGGAAGAGGAATTTAGACTGTTTTTTTTTTAGCCTGCTTATAACCTTGTTACAAATTCAGTCCATACAATCCCGAGAGAATTAAACAGTCATGTCATTTGACTGATTTCAGTTAACTTCGGGTTGTTTGTCTCCTGTATTCACACAATATGTAATTAAACAGCCTATTTCAGTTTACATGCAGCAAAATTAAAAACGTTGAAATGGAAAGACCATAGAATAGTGATCTCACAGTCATCCACAGTCACCAGGTCGAGTCCATTAAAGTGACAGTGTATTTTTATTTAGCAAATGCTCGTACATTTCACAAATGTCTATGTTTACACGTGCACAGCACCATTGAAACTGTCTCATATTATGATCCCACTGGAATAAGGCAGGCGGCGCGGTGGTTAGCACGGTCGCCTCACAGCAAGAAGGTCCTGGGTTCGAGCCCCGGGGTAGTCTAACCTTGGGGGTCATCCTGGGTCGTCCTCTGTGTGGAGTTTGCATGTTCTCCCCATGTCTGTGGGTTTCCTCCGGGTGCTCCGGTTTCCTGCCACAGTCCAAAGACATGTAGGTCAGGTGAATCGGCCGTACTAAATTGTCCCAAGGTGTGAATGTGTGTGTGTGTGGGCCCTGTGATGGCCTGGCGGCCTGTCCAGGGTGTCTCCCCACCTGCCGCCCAATGACTGCTGGGATAGGCTCCAGCATCCCCGTGACCCTGAGAGCAGGATGAGCGGCTTGGATAATGGATTGATGGAAGAAGGCTGTTTCCAGTGAAGACAGGAGGGTCCGTGTCTGAGCCAAGATGGCATCAGAGGCTGTGCTGGGGTTGGATCTCAGCATGTGGCCTTGAGAATCAGGTAAGCCCAAGGGGTAGTCCAACCTTGGGGGTCGTTAGGGGTCGCCACAGCGGATCATCTGTTTCCATCTCTTCCTGTCCTCTGCATCTTCCTCTTTCACACCAGCCACCTGCATCGTGTCCTCTCTCACCACATCCATAAACCTCCTCTTTGGCCTTCCTCTTCTCCTCTTCCCTGGCAGCTCCATATTCAGCATCCTTCTCCCAATATACCCAGCATCTCTCTTCCACACATGTCCAAACCATCTCAATCTTACCTCTCTTGCTTTGTCTCCAAACCGTCAAACCTGAGTTGTCCCTCTAATATACTCGTTCCTAATCCTGTCCTTCGTCACTCCCAATATACCCATGCAGGTCATAAACCACTGCAGTAAAGTACACTTCCCAAATACGTGAGATGTCCTGTGAGGGAAACATCCGCCTGCCCATGAATAAATAGAATTTCTCCTAAAATGTGTTTGCCCAACACTTATTTAACCAGAAAAATCAGTTGGCAAAGACTCAAATAAGTTGGTTGATTAAAAAACCCAAGTATTTGGCTTCATTTCAAACACAGATATCCGCCCTGGATGTACAAATCTGGCTGTGTCTGCATTACCTGTCATAAACATGACATCTTCACTCCAGAAATGAGACCTGCAGTTTATGATATGATATGATATGATAATGTCCTACGCTTCTTATCAACTTTCTCATAGTTGGGATACGATGTTCACACGCACCGGCTTACAAACAAAATATTGAATATGAAGTGTGTGCGCCACTAACCAAAGCGATGAGGCTCTGTGAAAGTTCTCCGGTGGCTGTGAAGACAAACACCGTTTCTGAACTATTTCAAGTTCCCGTCCGGGCATTCTGCCAGTGGACTTCCCCAGTGCATTTTAGCACCAAGTTGCTGTTTTCCATTGTTGGTTAACAGAGACACACTCACCCCAGTGTTCCCCTTCAAACGCACGCATCCACTTTCCACATTATACACCTCTAAAACTGGAACTGCTCACAGATTTATGAAAAAAAAATCTGTTTTAGATTGACCGAGGTGCAAATATATAAATACTGTCACCAAAATCTACTCCTATGTGTTCATCCTCCAACAGCAGGCTTTTTAAAATATGGGGCCATAGTGCCTAATCATGTCAGAGGTGCAGCGTCAAACCTCATCATTTTGAATTATATTAGTAAAGGATGGATTTACTGACTGGATTTATTCTGATCTCTGTGTTTATTCTGATCTCTGTGTTTATTCTGATTTCTGTGTTTGGAGCACAAGATTCCAGATGTCCATGGATGACTTCATTCAACGGCCGAACACACCCAAAACCATGGGACTGACGCTGGCTCTCAGCTATGTCGAGCACCCCCGCATCATCAGTGATCATTGGCGAGAGGACTGACTCACTGAACAGCAATCGGCACCTCGGCCTCCCCATCGACCACAACCCTGTCTTGACATCAATGCAAAGATGCCATATTCAAAAAAGTACCCCAATGTTTGTACTTCCTAAGGAAACAGAACTCTTTAAAAATTCACAAGACCATGCTATCTCTATTTTACACATCCTTCATGGGGAGCTGTGTATTATATGTATTATAGTACATATAATATAATACATATTACATGTATATAATACATATTATATAGTTGGGCAAGGCAGTGAGAACTTGTAGTAATGTCATTTGGGTCTGATCTTTATAAATTGTACCTCACACCAGTACAGGCACGCATGGTTTGTAGTGACAAGTCACATCTTCTGTCAGCTGAATTCTAGCCTCTTCTAGTCAAAGAGGGCATTTATGTGAAGAGGGAATGACCATCCCTGAACCGGGGGGGCTAATGCTGCGTTCCAATCAAAATCCAAGGTCGGAATTTCCCAGTTGGAATTTCCAATTTCCGACTTCTAAGCATTCCAGGTGCACGATGCCAAACACAAACCAAAAAAACAAAAACAAACATGGTTTTTATTGGCAAGTGTAGAAACAATTCAATTACTCGTAGTGCAGCCTCCTTGCGAAACAGAGGAGGAACTTTTATGCAGAGATAACTTTGAGAGATTGGGAGTAGTTCATGCACCCGCTCCTGGGAGATGTACTGACCATTGTCTTTTTCTTTGTCCTTTCGATCAGCCATCTTGGCAGCGCGGCAGTGTTGCTGTAGACCTCAACCGTGAGGCCATCGGAAGCACGTGCGCCCAGAGGCGTGAGGGAGCCGGTGTGCTGAGGCCTGAAGGAGGAGGATAGTGTAACGATCACGAATGACTAGACTCGCTAGCTTGTTGGCTAATGGGTCGGACCCTTGAGTTGACTGGTTAGTGAGGTCGCCCCGGGTTTGTGTCCTGGCTGCGGCGGTTACTGGCTGCCCCCTGAATTCACTACAGTGCTTTTTCTAGTAGGAGGTCAGAAAACCTCCACTTCCGAGTGGTCAGGAACGCAGCAGAAGACTACATCTGTCACCATCTGACAATGCTGTGATTGCAACCATTCCCCAAACCTCTGTGAATAGTACACATGGCCATTGTAACTCTTGTCCCAGACAGCATCCGGATGCGGGCCACTTCAGGCAATGATGCGGCACTGGTGGCCTTCTTCTGGCCCTGACAAAATGGATGTGAGCCTGAAGTGGCCCACATGTATAATAGCAAATATGGCCCAGATATGCCAAATCAGATGTGGGCCTTTTTTTTTTGGCAAAGATGTGGTGGTCTCGGCAACATGTAATCTGAATGGTGAATATGGCCCAAATATCACAAAACAAATATGGGCCACCTTTGACAAATATGTGCACATGCGGCATTGCTATGGCTTGGTTCTGGCCCAGATCTAGCCAACAGGAGTGGACTGCTCAAGTGCCATCATTCCATGCGGTATGTGGGCCAGATAAAAGTGTCAGGTGTGGGACGGGTCTGGACCACAGCAATTTTGCTATCTGGGGTTAATGGTCACACCCATATTTGAATGAAACTGGTCATTGGTTTGTCTGTGAATGTTCTCATTCATCCAGGTCATGGTTATTCAAAGGAGTTGAATCAAGTGCAACTGGACTTGGTATATATCTGTGAAGACGTTTCGCCTCTCATCCAAGAGGCTTCCTCAGTTCGTGCCTTTCTGACTAGACCAAGCTAGTCTGGCTGGCTGGTGATGAGACTCAGTATTTATCCTCTAGGAGTCGTTGTCAGAGGTCAGAGCTATTGATATGCGTGGCTCTTTTGTGTACCGATGTTATGGCCGCGCCCGTCGTTGTCGGAGCTATTAATTTGCATTTGTTTAGCAGCGACGGTCGTTGGGGGTGTTAGTTTCGACTTCGTTAGTGCTCCATTCAGTGGTCATGAGAGTGGTTGGAGCCGTTAGTGACCGACTTGTTCTTGGAGGCTAGGCTTCTTGAGTCTCCTGGGTAGAGATGAAAGGACGGCATTGTAAGTGGGAGATAGGTGGTGTCGCAGACCTCCTCCTCTGTTGAGGGATGGTTTTTCCAGTTTCGCATAGATGGCTTCCTTCACTCCTCTTTCAAACCATCTATCTTCTCTGTCCAAAATGTGTACGTTGCTGTCCTCGAAGGAGTGTGTCTTCCCCTATAGGTGTAGATAGACTGCTGAGTCTTGTCCTGAGGAGTTTGGCCTTCTGTGTTGGGCCATCCGTTTGTGTAGTGGTTGTTTGGTTTCTCCTATGTATAGGTCAGTGCAATCCTCATTGCATTGTACAGCATACACCAGATTGCTTTTTTGGGTGTGTGGTACATGGTCTTTGGGATGAACCAGTCTTTGTCGGAGTGTGTTGCTGGGTTTGAAGTATACCGGGATGCGGTGTTTGTTAAAAATTGTCCTGAGTTTCTCGGAGACCCCAGAAACATACGGGCCCTGGTTGGTCTTTTTGGAATGTGTTGCAGTTTTCACAAAGGTCCAACTGGGGTAGCCGCAGGTTTTTAAAGCTCCCCTCAGGTGTTTGTGTTCTTCTCGTTGGACCTGAGTGCTGCTGGGCACATCGTCAGCTCTGTGTTGCTGAGTTCTGATGACACTCAGTTTGTGTTCCAGAGGGTGGTGTGAGTCGAAAAGTAGATATTGGTCTGTGTGTGTAGGTTTCCTGTAAACCCCAATGTGGAGGCTCCTGTCTTCCCCAATGTGGACGTCACAGTCCAAGAAGGGCAAACTGTTGTTCTTTACATCTTCCCTGTGAACTTAATGTTCTTGTCCACTGAGTTGATGTGTAAACATTAAGTTCAGAGAGGCAAAACGTCTTCACGGATATATACCAAGTCCAGTTGCACTTGATTCAACTCCTTTGGATGGTCGTTGGTTTGGGTTGTTATCACTGTATTGTTTATAAGGGTGGGATACCGGCAGTCAGTTTAGAATGAAGAGGTCTCTTAGGTGAGTGATGAAACTCAAAGAAGGTTGAATCAGTTCATCTGGACACAACGTTTGTTGACAGAAACGTGTCATCGCTCATCTACGTGACCTCTTCAGTCTAAACTGGTTGAGTGACAACACGTTTCGCTCAATAAACTTTGTGTCCAGATGAACTCATTCACCTTTCTGAGATTTCAGTTCATCAACCAGTCTGTCTAAGCAGGAACAGAGGTTGTAGCCGTTTCCTGTTTGGGTTTTTTTTTTTGTTTTGTTTTGTTTTTTTACTCCTGGAGCAATGCGATATTACACGTGATATGATCTGCCCCAGACAAATAAACACATGTTGGGAAAAACTTTTCTCGGGCAGTGACGTTTGCTGAGTCATGTGCCTCTCTCACCGTTTCTCTTTCAGTTTTTTTTAATTCAATAAGGAAAACTAACTAACAGCATAGTGAACACATAGTAAATACATAAACAGATAATGCCAGGGGATCAGAACACTAACAGAAACGAAAAATCAGCTCACAGAAATGTTAGAAAGGGTACATACATTTATGGTTTTAATAGTTTTCTATTTTTAGAATATAGGATTGTTGAAAAAAAAAGACGGTTTATGATTGGAAAATTTAGATTTATGAATATGTGGTTTTGCAAGTCATAAAATCAAATTGATGATAAAATATTGCTTTGCTTTGCTAGAATTATAAGTAAAGAAGCCAAACAATACATTTTCATAGGAAAGGGAAAATTCAGGATCACTATATTGGGAAATAAATGTACCGACATCTTGCCAAAAAGGACAAATGTGGGGACAAGGCCAAAATAAATGTCATAAAGCTGCTGGAACCAGTTGACAAAATGAGCAGTCCACATTAATGTCCTTTTTATATCGTCGTAGAAATAACTTGGAGGGATAAACACGATGAATCATTTTAAAAGTCACTTCCTTAACCTTATTAATAACCAGATATTTAGAAGATAAGCGCCAGATTTTCTTCCAGTTCAGGTCTGAAATGAGATTATTCCAGTAAAAAACTACATTTTGGAACAGAGACTAGTTCTCTTTGAAATAAAACACGTTATTATGGGTCTTTTTAGAGGAGGAACAGGTCAGACCTACACCAGTAACAACGGGATCCAGTGGTAGTAAAGTCAGTTCAGATGCTGCTGAGTTTCTAAGAAGCATGACGACACCAGAAGGGATGGCGTCAAACACTGAAGCATGTTCCCTTGGTGGTGTAGGAATACCATACTTGTCTAGAAGTTCGGGGTATGGCATTAATGTGCCTCTGGAATTGAAGAGCTGCTTAACCAGGTAATTTCCACAGATAAGCCAGTTTTCCAAGAATAGTCAGGTCAAGTCAAGTCCGTTTCATTTGTATAGCCCGGTATCACAAATTACAGATTTGCCTCAAGGGGCTTTACAGAAACACAACATCCTGTCCTTAATCCCTCGTACCAGATAATGAACAACTCCCTAAAAAATAAAACTTTTAACAGGGAGAAAAATAACAATGATTTGTGTTTATATAATAATGACTCTATTGTTCCATATGTAGTGTCTGTGGGGAGGAAAATGATGCTTGTATTAATTAAAGACAAGCATTTGTTTGTGAAAATTTGCCAATTTTAAGTGCTTTTTTTTCGACATTGTAGCCGCAAAGTAAAACAAATTTTAGGCCTCCCAAGTTTTGAGAACAAGTAATTGGGAATAAAAATCCAAATTGAAGTCGGGTTCCTAAGAAACTGTTTATTACTTTAAGGGTGGAAAAGTCTCTCTCACCGTTGTCTTTTTTTTTTTCATTGAGGAAGTTGTTCCTTATCCGATGAGAGGGTCTAAGGACAGGATGTTGTGTTGCTGTTAAGCCCACTGAGGCAAGTTTGTAATTTGTGATATTGGGCTATACAAATAAAATTGATTTGATTTGATTGAAAAGAGTACTAACGATACACTCTCACCGTTCCTTTTGTTGTTTTTTTTAACTGCAAACAATACACATACAGGAATCAACATGACAGCAATGTAGCCTACATACAACTTCACACAGAAAACAGAAACTCACAATGAACAAAACAGACCCCCCCCCCCCATGTAAAATATAACAATGTTCTACACAATGAAAACACATAACCAGAATAAAAAATAATAAAACAAAAAGAAAGAAAACAATTGCATGAAAATAGATATAAGAATAAAGGAGCATTAAGTCACAGAATTGTCAGAGGGTTCTTTAAAGATATTGTCGTAGTAGTTTAACAATTTCCGGCTCTTGTTGCCTTTTAATAATCTAAAAGAATTTAGAGAGATTCAAGTTCAAGCAGGAAATGTTGCAAATAAGGTCGGGAATTACAACATTTCTGCTTGTGCACGAAGAATTTTGCCAATAAAATTAAATTACATGTTCCAAGATTTGATTTGGTGACTTGCCATAATAACAAACTGTGTTTTATAGGATTAAGGAATGTGTGACGTGCGCGTTTAAGAAAATGTGTCTCGCCGTTTCCGTTTCACTTTGTCGAGAGTCTGTGACGTAATCGGAAAGAAACTTCTTCTTCTTCTTTGACAGTGTTCAAAAAGGGCCGGCATTACCGCTCACTGCGCCGCACTCAGTTTGTCTACGTTGGAAGACAGACAGACACCCGTCGACTCCAGAGAGGCAAAGGGGGAAACAACATTTTAATCCAGCTCGACGTTTCTCACCGGCTCCACTTGTAAGTAGCCTGCAAGTTGCCAGAAAGCGTTAATTTGTAATGACACGACTAGTCAAGGAAATTGCGGTGTGTGTTTCTACTAATTCAGAATCGACCATGTAGGTTTGCCCTTGCATAGAATTTGACTACGGTTTCGTGACTCTTTGTGTACTTAACATAGAATAACAACAACACAACAATCTTCAGATATTGACCCTATACAGGCGAAATAAGACGAAGTGCAGTGGTGCAGAGAAGAGTTCGGGTTTCTCCCAAAGTTGTCGTCGGTTGTTGAAATGACTTATAGAGTTTGAGTTCGTAAGAGTTGGAATTCTTCTTCGTTCTTCAGGGTAAGGAAAGAGCTGAAATTCTTCTTCGTTCTTCAGAGTAAGGAAAGAGCTGAAATTCTTCGTTCTTCAGAGTAAGGAAAGAGCTGAAATTTTTTGTTTCTTCAGAGTAATGAAAGACGTGCAAGGCAGAGGGGGCGACAGGTTCGAATTTTCTAGAGGCACAACAGTTGATAATTGCAAAGCCTGTGGGGTTTATTTTCTATACCGAGGGTGCTTTGTGTCACGGTAATGTGTGAGCGGGGGGCGGGGTGGAGGTGGGGTGGATGCTAAAGTCTTAATGTTTTTTTTTTCAGGAGGGAGAGGCGTCCTAACGCAGTTACACAGTTAAACCAGTAGAGGCGCGCACACCCAGGTTCATGGCGCGCTGAACATTACTTGTAAAAGCGACCGATTCCTATCAGACAGCGGATGTTTACATAACCTGCGTCGTGCGTTGAGTCACGTCGTCACACCAGGTCTACCAGCTTTTCACAAGGTTTTAATGACGTAGTCAAATCGTTTCAAGTGAACATGTTTTTTTTTTACTTTTTATGTGGAATCACATATTAATTGCATTTTTACATAATCATCTTTAGTTAGATACTTTGAAAGTGATCCATCTTTTCTGCATTTTACAGAGTAATTATAGAACATGGGGTGTTTTTTTTTCCATTTGAGATAAAAGAAAGAGAAAGTACCCAAACCATACTTGCATAAACGAATTTAAACTAAAGAAGGACGTTTTGGGGAAATACACAATTTCCACTTCTCCCAAATTTTCTCAAACTTAGTTTTCCTCAAGCCTCGTGGAGACGGTGATTCTTTCCATCACAAAAATGTCATACATTATATCATAGCAGTCCTCTATAGATGGGCTGTCTGGCTTAAGCCATTTCTTGGTAATTGCTTTTCTAGCAGCTACACTCAATATTCCAAATAAATAACTTGTATTAATGTTTGTGGGTGTTGCATGTAATAGACCAAAGGGGAGTTCATCCCAATTAAAAGTTATTTTTGTCCCAAATGTAGTCACCTGTGAACATTTTATGCAATTTTAAGATAAAAAAAAAAGCAAGCAGACCAGGGAATGTTTTTCCTTGATAGAATATTTTAGATGCGGCTAGCTTGTTCAAAATCACATACCCCCCCCCCCCCCCACCGGAGCGCTGTAAAGAGACACAGAGATGGACTGCAGGGGCCCTGCTACGGCCTCTATAGCAGGGGTTCCCAACCTTTTTTGCACCGCGGACCGGTTTGATATTGACAACATTCTGGCGGACCGGGGGAGGAGCGGGGGTGGGTTAATAAAGACCGGAATATAGAGGAATTGTTTGTTCTCAAACACTGGGGAGGCGCACGCAGCTTGGCTGCAGGAAGAACGTTACTCGACTGTTGATTACCGTCTCGGCTTGGTATGAAGACTGCTAGCGAACTTCCGATATGTTACAACAGTTTGATTTTAGTTTTAAAATGTTTAAAACGTCGCTCTAAAATGTTTTAGAGTGACTTAGATTGATAATTCCCCTATAGGTCAGGCTTATAAGTCAGTAGTATCATAAGATTTAAAGTAATGTCCCGAAGCAGTTTCGGGGGGGGGGGGGGGTTTCATTGCTTCATTAGACAGCTTGTCTCCACATATCACACACACAGGGCTTGGAGTATGCGAGTCACTGGTCGCAATAAAGCCGTATTTTAGGAACGACATGTCATATTTCCTAATGAAGGAAGCTGTTTTTGTTTTTTTGTTTTTTTTACTGTCTCGGCCTCTGCTGTCTCTTGTGTTATCATCGTCATTAGACATTTTATCTCCCCTACCTCTTCCGAAGAAACTCTCAAGCGACATTTGTTTTTTACCAGTACTCATGGTAGCTAACTAGCTGCTAGTAGCGAGTTGACTGAGTGCGTCTCCAAGTTATGAAGTTAGTTACCATTGGTCTGCCGAATGCCATGTGAATGAGTGATAAAATGACATCACTGTACACACTTCAAGTATCCGTTTCAAATCAAAAGCCCTCTAACATTATATGGTCTGGCTGGACCAGGCTTTTATTTGAATATTGTAGATCATATTGTTTCCTTGCGGCCTGGTAGCAAATGCTTTGCAGCCCGGTGCCGGTCCATGGCCTGGTGGTTGGGGACCCCTGCTCTATAGGACTTCTCATTGACAATATACATGCTGGCGGTTGACCAGTGGGAAAGGAAAGTCCCTACCTATTTGTTTACAGACAGAGTACACCTGACACTGACATGTCACCTTTCATGATGTACCTACTTTTATATAAGTAAGCTGCTAACATCTATTTCAGCATCTCTGATATATTCTCTGCACTTTATCACCTCTTATTTTTCCTGTATACAGTCAATCCTTGTGATGACTGACTATATACATGCAGGGTGATTCTTCAGTTAAGGGAGTTTTTCTGTCTCCAGGGGAGATTTTCAAGAAAAAAAAAACATTTTTTTGAATAAACAATTATTGTATTTGTTAGAGTTGTGTTGTGTTGGCTACAAAAAAAGAATTGTGTCTCAGTGATGACATTTTAATACTTCTTCAATATGTTGAAAATTCAAATGTGTCAGAATTTCACTGTTTTGGGCTTGTCCCCAACCCAGACTTTTTACCTTCCCCTCTATAATAAAGTAATGAAAATGGTTAAATTCATTAAAGCTTTACTTTGCATTTTCTCATAATTTAAGAAGACATTTCAAATTCATATGGTTTATACGTATATGTGCAATTTGTAATTTTTTATAGTTAAATATCGCTGTCCCTCATACATCTGTCATTACGATCACACCCAAAATTTTAGAGCAACAACGTTTTTTCAAACAACAGTATGGTTGCCATGGAAACGAGAAGTGCCAGAGGCACATGACCAGTCATGGCAGACACGTGACTTTTCATGTCCACAAACGTAAGTAATTGGAAGATTTATATGTCTTGATCTGAGAGTATGTTTATTAGGCGTCATTACCAAACAAGTTACTAATTGAGTATTTTAGTTCAGAAATAAGAAATTTCACTTTATTCGCGTATATTCATTGTACATTGTATGCTAGCTAAGAAGTTAGCTTAGCAAGTCTAAGACTTTGTCGTTACCATCACGTGTCATTACCGTCACATTTTGCTGTTACAACTTTGAAAAAAGCACCATAATATCAAACTTATTTTGTAGGACGATCAAAGCTATGCTAAGATGCTTGTTCCAGACCATTTAAAGCTTTTGAAAAAGAAAAAAACATCCATCCATTATCTGAACCGCTTATCCTGCTCCCAGGGTCGTGGGGATGCTGGAGCCTATCCCGGCAGTTATTGGGCGGCAGGTGGGGAGAAAAAAACAGATTTTAAAAATTTAGTCTTGTTTTTAAAAATGTTCAAAAGCCGAAAGTGCCCCAAATTGGAGAATCACCCGTATATATCAAATAGGCCCTATTTTCAATTATGTTTTTAATATGTCACTCTGTCGTCAAAAAGTCCCCAATCTATGGATTCAATCTACAGTAGTTCCCATTGCAAAAAAGAGCCATCCTAAGACCTTGAATGACTATAGGCCTGTAGCTTTAACCTTCTCAACCCGTTACAGTTTGCATATCGAACCAACGGGGGGTTCAGGATGCAACCATAACTCTGCTTAACTTCATTCATAGTCACTTAGGGGGTAGTAAGAACCATGTCAGACTGTTGTTCGTAGACTTCACGTCAGCCTTCGATACCGTACAGCCTCACCTGCTAGTGCAGAAGCTTGTGGAAGGTTTTGGGCTGGACACCAACATTGTTGGATGGATTTTAGACTTCCATGCCAACAGATCTCAGAGAGTGAGAGTGAATGGACACTTTTCTGGCTTGACTGCCACATCAACCGGCTCCCCTCAGGGCTGTGTCCTCCTCTCCCCTCTCCTATATGTCCTGTACACTAATTACTGCCGCAGTGAGTTCAAAAATCATCATATTGTGATTTTTGCAGATAACACGGTGATTGTGAGCCTGCTGAAGGAGAATGAAATGTCCCGTGGTCCTGTCATGGACTTATTTCTCCAAATGGTGTCATTAAGCCTTTTTGGAATTAAACGCGACTAAGACCAAAGACATGTGTATTGACTTTAGACGTAATCCCTCTAACCCGGCAACACTAAGACTAATGATCAGGAGGTTGAAATTGTTGAGTCTTGCCCAAGTATGACTCATAGTTCCCAAGTAGTACTTGGGCACTGTGATAACAAGCTGAACTTTGATTGTAATACCAATTTGCTATGCATACAAAATCCAGCCTTTTTTTGTCTGAGGAAGCTGGCTAAGTTCGGTGTTGACAGGTCCCTGTTGACTTTGTTCTACAGATCTTTTATTTCATTTCATTTCATTATTATTTATTCCAGTCATGGTAATGTACAGCTCCAGACAGAAACAAGCAATTCATAATCAAACGCATCAATTTACACATTCCGTGATTGAAAAGGAGCAGGGAGAAGAAAAATCTTATTTTGCCTGCCCCTTACTTAAACCTAAATAAACAACAGAATAGATGGTCTGTCAGTCAGTTACTCAACAACTAATACTTACAGCAACATAGGAAATGGAAAAAAAAAAAACGCCATACACAATAATTCACCATCAACTGAAACCCCACTATCTGACACCTCCATATTGTCTAATTATTCTTTCCTTATACATTTTCTTGAACTGGAAAATGTTTATACAACCCTTTAGATAACCATCGCCCCCTGCTGGCACTGTACCTTCATAAACGGGTGTACTTTTCACGCTTGAGCGAAGCAAACCATTTACATGACACTTAAAAAATCGAATTATTGCGTTAGTCCGACTAAAACCGGACTTTTAAAATGCATTTAAACATGTTAGCTCGACTGAAATCGAAGTTGTAATAGTCGGACTAACACACCCAGATAATGCGATTGGAAGTCGATTTACTTATGCATGTATACACCTTAGTCGGACTGGAGCTGGTTGAGGCGATCTCCGCACGCGCTAACTTTCCGCGCCCCAAGTCTGACCCGGAAGTCGAACAGCGTAAACAGAAGATGAGGGGGACAAAAGAGGAGGAAGCCAGTAACTGCAAACATGGCGAAAACATCGAGAGCTCATTTTACAACAGGTACGCTATGTACAGATTCGCAAAGTTGTCCATCTTTGTGCCAGTTTAGCTCTGGGTTGCTAACTGCTTCTTCTTCGGAGGGGTTGCTAACTTCCTAGTTCACTACGACGATTGTTGTGCTCTGCGTGTGTGACCGTAATAGGTCAACTGGTAATGGTCCAATACAAACAAGCTGAAAGAGTGCATATCACCACCTATCATAGCGGAGCCCACATGACTCCCTCAGTAAATCGATTTCCCTCCCGCGCATGTATACTGGGACCAAAGTCAGTAGTCGGACTAATGAACTATTCGAGCTATAACCATAGCTCGACTAAACTGCATGTAAACGTACTGACGCGGCGTGATACTGGGCTGATTTATATGCACAAGGGTTGTTGCGGAAACGAGCCGTTATACGCTGGCACAGGAAATGAGTTGGGCATCTAAGAATTTGGCACGACTACTCTTGTTGAGGTAACTCACGGACATGCTGTTTAAAGGTTTATATTTTCATTATAGAACCTTGTCAGCCTGGTACTTCCGGGTTTTCCGGCTTCCCACCCGCCTGAGATTGTGAGCGTTTGTTGCGATCACTACGGAAAACTAAGAACTTGAAGGGGTAAAAATTGAGGATTACTTCTCTGACAGAGAGCTGTTCGTCTTTGGGTGCTCTCTTTGAAACATACGGAAGGAAATTGTGACTGAAATCGGAGAGAATCTGACGTTTATTCCCTCGTTGGGGTTGAGGCCTACAGCAACACTGCCGCGCTGCCAAGATGGCTGGTCGAAAGGACAAAGAAAAAGACAATGGTCAGTACATCTCCCAGGAGCGGGTGCATGAACTACTGGATCAACAAAAAGCTTTTTACAAAGAACTGCTACAGCAGCAGGAAAACAACTTTAAAGCTCATGTGCGCACCCTTATGGATACAACAAACACAAGAATGGACGCCATTTTGAAAGAGCTGCAGGAATTGAAAATCAGCCTCCGTTTCACGCAAAAGGAGGTGGATGCCCTGAAAGCTGCCAGCACCAGTCTATCATCCATGTAAATGGATGATAGACTGGTGCTGGCTGGTGCATGTAAAACAAATGAAGCAGACATACACAAACTGGCTGAATCAATGATTATAATAAATAACAAAGCGGATGTTCTGGATGGTCAGTCCAGGCGTCATAATGTGATTATTGATGGCATTCCTGAGTCTGAGAATGAAAGGTGGTTAGAGTCAGAGGAGAAGATGCTGACTCTCTGTAAGGAAAAACTGAACCTGGATCCCCACACCGTTGGGATAGAAGGAGTTCAGCGTGTCGGAAAAGCATCAACAGTAGCAGATGGCACTCCAGGCAGACAGCGACCTCCACCTCTAATAGTTAAGTTTTTAAGAATTAAGGACAGGGACACAATTTTGAGCAAAGCAAAAATGCTGAAAGGATCGAACATTTTTATAAATGAGGACTATCCTGATTCAGCTCACTAGAAGAGAAAGGAGCTGCTGCCTAAAATTAAAGCTGCCAGAGAAAGAGGGGACATTGCATTTCTAAGGTATGACAAACTCATTATTCACAAACGGCATTAAGGAAGAAGAGCTCGGAACCCACAACAAGGACAACATGCACAAACACACAAGATGTAACAGTAAAGATATGGTAGAAAATACATTTCATATCTCGTGTCTATTGCTACTTCCTAAAAACAGTTTGAAAATTGCTCATCTGAATATTTGTAGCTTGAGGAACACATTGAATGAAATTGCTGATCTGTTGTTTTCAAACACAATTCCTATACTTGCTCTCTGAAACACATTTGGATGAGACATTTGATGATGATGCTCTGACCATACCAGGATATAACCTGTACAGAGAGGACAGCAATATGCGTGGAGGTGGAGTTGCCTGTTATGTTCAAAATCATATTCCAGTCAAAGTTAGGGAGGACATTATGTGCAAGGAAATTGAGGTATTGTGGCTTCAGGTTAATGTGCCCAATATTAAATCAATTTTATTGAGCTGCTGTTACAGGCCACCGAGCTCAAATCGTTATTATTTAGATGTTATAGGCGAGAAGCTAGATAAGGTATGCGAATTGAATATGGAAGTTGTTTTAACAGGAGATTTAAATATCGACTGGCTATCACGCATATGTCCCTTAAAATATCAGTTGATCACCATCACTGAGGCATGTTGTTTGAAACAAATGTTAACACAACCTACTAGATTAAACATTAACAATAGGGGTATCAACACATCATCTTGTATCGATCCTATTTTTTTGAGTGAAAGTATTTCTACACCAAGGGAGTATCAGTTCCAATAGGTTGTAGCGATCACAATGTAGTAGCGATTGCCAGGAAAAGTAAAATACCCACAGCTAAACCAAAAGTTGTGCACAAAAGGTCATACAGGAGGTTCTCTCAGGAAGCCTTCCTGGACGATGTCAGTAACATATGTTGGTCAACCATTTATGATGAAAAGGAACCAGATGGAGCACTAGAAGTCTTTCTTAAAAAGTTTCAGCCAGTCTTGGACAAGCATGCATCTGTTAGAAAACTGACGGTGAGAACTCATAGAGCACCATGGGTTGACAAGGAATTAAACCACCACATGTCTCTGAGGGATAAGGCAAAGGAAATGGAACAGAAAAGTGATAGTATAATTGACAGACAGAAATACTGTAAATTAAGGAATTATGTTACAAAGCTCAACCAAAAGAAAAAGAAACAATATTATACTCTACAGTTAAGCAGAACAAGGAATGATGGGAAAAAGCTTTGGAGTACACTGAACAGTATAATGGGACGAAACTCATCTTTACAACCCACCTGTATTGATTGCGGAGGTACCTTTATTACTAAACCCAAAGAAATTGCAAATTATTTGAATGACCATTTTAAAAGCAAGGTATATGAATTAAGGAAAGACTTATCACATGGGACAGATAATACTTTATCCATTTATAACATAACAACATTTCTGAGAGATAAACCATGTCATTTTGAGTTTAATGAACTAAATACAGAAACGGCTGAAAAATTAATTAAATTAACATGTAATGACAAACAACCAGGAATTGATAATATAGATGATAAACTGATTCGAATAGCTGTTAATTACATTGCACACCCTATCTGTCACATAATGAATACCAGCCTGAAACAATCTATCTTTCCACAGGCTTGGAAGGAAGCAAAAGTCATACCATTGCCCAAAGATAAGAAAACATCATTTAGTGGCCATAACAGTTGCCCCATAAGCTTGCTATCAGCTGTAAGTAAGATCTTTGAGAAGGCAATTTTTGATCAAATACAAGAATACTTCTCAGCAAATAATCTGATAACAGATTTCCAGCATGCCTATAGAAAAGGACATTCTACATGTACAGCTCTAGCCCAAATGACAGATGACTGGTACAGAGATTTGGACAGCAAAATGATCTGTGGTGCAGTCCTTTTAGATTTTACAGCAGCATTTGATGTAATTGACCACAAGTTCCTTCTTGAAAAGCTGGAGTCTTATGGTTTAAGCCATCTGCAATGGCCTGGATGTAAAGTTATTTGACGCATAGATCACAGAGTCTTCTTTAATGGAGATTACTCAGATAGTGTATCTATAGAGTGTGGAATTCCTCAAGGAAGCTGCCTAGGTCCACTTATGTACTCCATTTTTACAAATGATTTACCTCTCGCTCTAAAAGATGCTAAATTAACGATGTATGCAGATGACACTACAGTGTATGCATCAGCAACAACACCTGCTGAGTTAAATGTCATCCTGAATAGGGAGCTAGATATAATCTGGAAATGGGTCTTTGAAAACAAAGTGATACTTAATGCAACTAAAACGAAAAGCATTATATTTGGTTCAAATCATTCTCTTAGGAAAGAGCCAGAGCTAAAACTCTTTATAAATAAAACACCAATCTAACAAGTAAAGGAAACTAAGCTCCTGGGCATCATTCTTGATAATAAGCTGTCCTGGTCAAACACATTGACACAGTTGTAAACAGAATGGGTAAGGCATTGGCAGTGGTAAGGCGATGCAGAAAATACCTCACACCAGAATTGACTAAAATGGTAATAAACACTATTGTTCTCTCACAGCTCGACTATTGCCAAATAATATGGGCGAATGCCATGAAAAAAGATTTAAGCAAACTCCAGTTGCTACAGAACAAGGTGGCGCGCCTTGCTTTCCAATGTCCATACAGTACGAACATCAACAGCATGCACTTCTGTCTACAATGGTTAAAAGTTGCGGACAGAATGAATGCTGCACTTCAATCTTCAATATGGAAGGTTTTACAATACAAAACTCCATTTCTATCTGTACAATCAGTTAAAACACAATTCAGAATCATTTACATATGCCACTAGACAGGTAACAGAAGGCCGGTTTTCACTTCCTAAGCAAAACACTAATTTTCTGAAGCGTCCAGCAGAATACAGATCAATGAAAGTGTAACCCACATGATTACATGTACCCTGTGACGTATGTAAGTTCCACGAGTAGCCACTAGGAGGCACACGAGCTACAGAGTTTAAACCATACAAACAACCGTCAACAATAGAGAAGAGAAATACGGATATTTAGAAATACGGACAACTTTGACTATGGATACTTGAATTATTGATATTTGAACTACGGATATTTGAGCTACAGGACATTTGAACTACGACAAAAAAGATCCCTCCCACGAAGCTTCCTTGGTGAGCCGCTAGCCAAAGCTAAAAAGTAAACAGCTTTCTGTGTTCCATGTAATCATAGCCATTTATGTAGGATATCTTGATTTTATCCAAAGACAGATGATCTCCTGTTGAAGGAAGAAGGAAGACTCTTTTCTCTTGTGTTTTGTACGCTGCTGGAATCCTGGTGAGATAAGAGTTTAAAATCTTGAAATCTGAAGACTGACAATTTTCCATTGGTTGCTAAGCTAAGCTAACCCAGCTAAAACGTATATCTATGATCCTTAGCAGTTCCCATATGATTCAGAGCTTTAAAACCAGTCAGGACACCCGGTCCATAGGGTTTATTTGATGTAGGAATGTTAGAGATTTTAATATAATAATATGCTTGTTGTTAAAAAAAAAACTGTAAGCTCCAGTTGCCACTAGCCACCGAGCCAACTCGGGCTACATGGCATCCATGGAACCCATAGCAGCCAGCTAGACGTGAATTCACGTTGATAGTGCCGCAGCCTGGCTGCGATGACATTGTTTTTAACTGTTCTTACAGCAATAGGCTGTTGTCATTCAGCCGCATATTAGTTATATGTGGGAAATGATTTAATTCTGAGAATTGACTCTAGATTTGGGTATTTTTATTTTGTTTGTAATTGTTTGATAGAGATTGCAATTAATAAGTAATCTGTACAATTTTGTGCAGACTGGTTTTTTTAGTACCCCGAACAACCCCCCTTGCTACACCTTTTGGAACCCTTGGATACCCCCTTTGGATTGCCCCCATCATCGCCCTGGATTTGGATTCATCATCATCGCCTCTACATTAACTTGCCCCTGTGATTGTGGTAGGATCTGGACATTGCACCTTGCACAGATTGGAAGACTGAATCATTCCCCCTTTTCTTTTCTTTATTATTTTCTTTGAGTGCACTCATACTTTATTTTGGATTATTTTCTTTAATTTGTTAGTGTAGAATATGGCTGCATAAGTAATATATTAGAAGGGTATAAAATAGAATATAGATAGATATAGACAATAAATAGAATATTAGGAAGAACTTTTAAAAAGTATAATAGAGTAATATATATATATATATATATGTATAACACATCTCATTTAGTATTGATATTGAAATAACTTTACTTTGAACTGTTGAAATAAATTGGTTTTTTTTATTGTAAACTATACCCACGAGTGTGTGTGTTGTCTTTGGGGTGAGTACTAGAATCTGGTCTAGAAAAAAAACCTACACCAATCTCCACTGAACTTAGACATTAGACTGTAAACTGTCCCTGCACAAGCATAGGCCCATTCCCCTGTCGTGCAGGTTACAAAAGCATGGAATTCCTTACCACTGCCAACGACTAAACTGACACAGAAATCAATATTTAAACAGCAAATAAAGAAACACCTTAGAATGTTATATTTGTAGGATGCAAAATACATGGTCATACGCACACATATTACACACACAAACAGGACAGGGTAAGGTGTCATTTAAACTGAATTGTATAGCCTGGATGGTTTCAACAGTTTGTATATTGGAATGATTTTTGTATGTGTCTTTGCTGTTGGATGATGACTTATGTGTACTGTAAAGTTTAATGTAGGTTTTTGCTGTTTTTGTTTTTCTCTGTCTTGTTTTAAATGTACTTATTAAATGTATTGTTTTTATGTGGACCCCAGTAAGACTAGCGGTGCTTTAGGGCACAGCTAATGGGGATCCTGATAAATAAACTAAACTAAACTAAACTAGAGCGTTCTCTAAAGAATTCCATAGTTTGACGCCACATACCGAAATACAGATATGCTTTAAAGTAGTGCGTGCATACTGATTTTTAAAACTACATTTCCTTCTATGGTCCTCGTCCTCTGAACTAAAAACAAATAATTTTTGTAAATCTTCTAGTTATACTCTGCTTTTTGACCTGTACATAACTAACAATGTCTGTAACTCAACTAAATCTTTGAGTTTCATTAATCCTGACTTAAACAGTCCGTTGGTGTGTTCTCTTGGATTCACTTTATGGATAATTCTTACTGCTCTTCTCTGTAATATAAACAATGGCTTTATGTTGCTCATATACACGTTGTCTCACACTTCCACACAGTAACTAAAATATGGCAAAATAAGTGAACAGTACAGAATTCGCATTACTTTATGATTAAACACGTACTTTGCTTTGTTCAAAACAAATATTCTTAGACACCTTTGTTTTAACATATGCTATATGAGATTTCCATGTCAGTTTGTCATCCATTATTACACCCAAGAATCTAAACTCGGATACTCTTTCAATATCAACTCCATCTATAGACCGTAAAACATTTTCTTCCTTTTTCTGTTTCGTAAAAACCATAAACTTAGTGTTGCTCAAATTTAATGATAATTTATTTTCATCAAACCATCTTTTCAGTTTGACCATTTCATTTACAATGCTTTCTGCTAAACTTTTTAAGTCATCTCCTGAACTAAAAAATAAATAAATAGTGTTATCTGCAAACAAAACAAACTGCAATATCTTTGACACTTCACATATGTCATTGATATATAAAATGAAAAGTTTCGGCCCCAACACCGAGCCTTGTGGGACTCCACATTCAATCTTCATGCACTCCAATGTATTGCCAGCAAACTGTACAAATTGTTTTCTGTTATCTAAATAACTGCTTCACCAATGTACTTTTTCTTTCATCGGTTGGTATGCCTCTCTCAATCTTAAACAGAAAAATGCACTAACAAAGGTGATCGAGGTCTGCAGTAGCATCACAGGTACCTGACAGAGAAGTCTGTCTGATTCATATAACAAGCGGATTTGAAGGAAATCAGAATCCATCCTATCTGACAGCACCCACCCCCTGCACCTAGAGTTTCAGACCTAGAGTGTCCGACCTAGCGTGTCTGACCTAGAGCATCAGACCAAGCGCGTCAGACCTAGAGCATCCGACCTATCATGTCTGACCTAGTGCGTCCAACCTAGAGCGTCAGACCTAGAGTGTTAGACCTAGAGCGTCAGACCTTGCCTTCTGGTTCCCGCTTCAAATGCCCAGTAGTCAAAACCAATAGATACAAACATTCCTGCATTCCCTCAGCCATTTCACTGCTAAACTCCAACAGTAAGAGGTAATACCAGCTCCACCTTGATAATCACTGTATTTACTGTTGCATTGCTTTTCGTTGGCTTTGTTCTCCTCACTACATATTGTATCTGTTTGCCTTATATGTTCTGTGGAGGGTTTGTGTGTTTAAATGTTGCTCCTGCTACACAACAATAGCCCTTCAGGGACAAATATAACCTACTTGACTTGACTACATCTGAAGGTTGTTGTGTTGTAATGTTGTTATTCTATGTTATGTGCGCTGAGAGAGACACGAAACCGGAGTCAAATTCCATGTATGTGCAAACCTACATGGCCAATAAACATCCATCCATCCGTCATCCAAACTGCTTATCCTGCTCTCAGGGTCACGGGGATGCTGGAGCCTGCTCCGGTTTCCTCCCACAGTCCAAAGACATGTAGGTCAGGTGAATCAGCCGTTCTAAATTGTCCCAAGGCCAATAAACATGATTCTGATTAAGTAATGGCCACTGTTGGCCTCTCTTTCAAGATAAAGAAGGTTGGTCTGTCTGTCTCTCTGTGTGTGTGTGTGTGTGTCTCTGTCTCTGTCTCTCTCTGTGTATCTCTGTCGCTCTCTTTGTCTCTGTGTGTCTCTGTCTATCTGTGTCTCTCTCTGTGTCTCTCTGTGTGTGTGTGTGAGTGTCTGTGTCTCTGTCTGTCTCTGTGTCTCTGTCTCTCTCTCTCTCTCTGTCTCCATGTGTGTGTGTGTGTGCGTGTGTGTGTGCGTGTGTCTCTCTCTCCCTGTGTCTGTGTTTCTCTAGCTCTGTGTCTCTGTGTCTCTCTCTGTCTGTCTCGCTCCGTGTGTGTGTGTGTGTGTGTGTGTGTGTCTCTCTCTCTCTTTGTGTGTCTCTGTCTCTCTGTCTGTCTCTCTGTCTGTGTGTATGTGTGTGTGTGTGTGTGTGTGTGTGTGTGTCTCTCTGTGTCTTCCTTGAGTGAATGGCATATCGGTGGCAGTATGTTAGTCACACGGTCACAACATCTCTAACAGCAGCAGTGATTTCGGGGTGTCTGATCTGTTTTTAAGCCGTTCATGAAGAGACTAATACGTATCTACTTGAGATTTACTTCTTTTTTTTCCAGAAATTAAAACCAACCATGGCGGATGAGCAAGCGAGTAACCGCCATGCCACCACCGACTCCAACGCTACCGGTAATACAACCGGGGAGACAGACACGGTGCAAAGCGTGGAGGATACGGTGGAATTCAGACTCATGATGGCCTACGCACAGAGGAGACACAGGCCAGATGCACCATTGCGTGTTCCACATAAAGAAGAGAAGGAAAGGAAGGAGAAGAAGAGGAAGAGCTGGCGAAGGATTTTTACCTGTGTCACACCTCAGACCGGGGACAAGGAGGAAGTTGGACAGGACAGGAGCAGCTGTGAAGACACTGATGATCTAAGAGTCATGAATAGGCGTGCTGGTGGGTATTGTTAATAGGAGTGCCGGTGGGTGTTGTTAATGGGGGTGCCGGTGGGTGTTGTTAATAGGAGTGCCAGTGGGTGTTGTTAGTAGGAATGCCCGTGGGTGTTGTTGGTAGGAGTTCCAGTGGGTGTTGTTAATAGCAGTGCCAGTGGGTGTTTTTGGTAGGAGTACCGGTGGGTGTTGTTAATAGGAGTGCCGGTGGGTGTTGTTAGTAGGAGTGCCAGTGGGTGTTGTTATATAGGAGTGCCAGTGGGTGTTGTTAGTAGGAGTGCCGGTGGGTGTTGTTGGTAGGAGTGCCGGTGGGTGTTGTTAATAGGAGTGCCGGTGGGTTTTGTAAATAGGAGTGCCGGTGGGTGTTGTAAGTAGGAGTGCCAGTGGGTGTTGTTAATAGGAGTGCCAGTGGGTAGGAGTGCCAGTGGGTGTTGTTAATAGGAGTGCCAGTGGGTGTTGTTAATAGGAGTGCCAGTGGGTGTTGTTAGTAAGAGTGCCAGTGGGTGTTGTTAGTAGGAGGGCCAGTGGGTTTTGTTAATAGGAGTGCCGTTGGGTGTTGTTAATAGGAGTGCCAGTGGGTGTTGTTAATAGGAGTGCCGGTGGGTGTTGTTGATAGGAGTGCCAGTGGGTGTTGTTAATAGGAGTGCTGGTGGGTGTTGTTGGTAGGAGTGCCAGTGGGTGTTGTTAATAGGAGTGCCGGTGGGTGTTGTTAGTAGGAGTGCCGGTGGGTGTTGTTAGTAGGAGTGCCGATGGGAGTTGTTAGCAGGAGTGCCGGTGGGTGTTGTTAATAGCAGTGCCAGTGGGTGTTTTTGGTAGGAGTGCCAGTGGGTGTTGTTAGTAGGAGTGCCGGTGGGTGTTGTTAATAGGAGTGCCAGTGGGTGTTGTTAATAGGAGTGCCGGTGGGTGTTGTTGGTAGGAGTACCGGTGGGTGTGTTAATAGGAGTGCCAGTGGGTGTTGTTAATAGGAGTGCCAGTGGGTAGGAGTGCCAGTGGTTGTTGTTAATAGGAGTGCCAGTGGGTGTCATTAATAGGAGTGCTGGTGGGTGTTGTTAGTAGGAGTGCCGGTGGGTGTTGTTAATAGGAGTGCCGGTGGGTGTTGTTAGTAGGAGTGCCGATGGGTGTTGTGAGTAGGAGTGCCGGTGGGTGTTGTTGGTAGGAGTGCCGGTGGGTGTTGTTAATAGGAGTGCCGGTGGG
The DNA here is from genome assembly GCF_029633865.1 of Lampris incognitus. Taxonomy (NCBI): domain Eukaryota; kingdom Metazoa; phylum Chordata; class Actinopteri; order Lampriformes; family Lampridae; genus Lampris; species Lampris incognitus. Next base: position 32,894,035 of record NC_079213.1, on the reverse strand, counting down.
TGTTGTTAGTAGGAGTGCCGGTGGGTGTGTTTGGTAGGAGTGCCGGTGGGTGTTGTTAATAGGAGTGCCGGTGGGTGTTGTTAGTAGGAGTGCCGATGGGTGTTGTGAGTAGGAGTGCCAGTGGGTGTTGTTAGTAGGTTTGCCGATGGGTGTTGTTAATAGGAGTGCCGGTGGGTGTTGTTGGTAGGAGTGCCGGTGGGTGTTGTTAATAGGAGTGCCGGTGGGTGTTGTTAATAGGAGTGCCAGTGGGTGTTGTTAATAGGAGTGCCGGTGGGTGTTGTTAATAGGAGTGCCAGTGGGTGTTGTTAATAGGAGTGCCGGTGGGTGTTGTTGGTAGGAGTACCGGTGGGTGTGTTAATAGGAGTGCCAGTGGGTGTTGTTAATAGGAGTGCCAGTGGGTAGGAGTGCCAGTGGTTGTTGTTAATAGGAGTGCCAGTGGGTGTCATTAATAGGAGTGCTGGTGGGTGTTGTTGGTAGGAGTGCCGGTGGGTGTTGTTAATAGGAGTGCCAGTGGGTGTTGTTAATAGGAGTGCCGGTGGGTGTTGTTGGTAGGAGTACCGGTGGGTGTGTTAATAGGAGTGCCAGTGGGTGTTCTTAATAGGAGTGCCAGTGGGTAGGAGTGCCAGTGGTTGTTGTTAATAGGAGTGCCAGTGGGTGTCATTAATAGTAGTGCTGGTGGGTGTTGTTGGTAGGAGTGCCGGTGGGTGTTGTTAATAGGAGTGCCGGTGGGTGTTGTTAGTTAGTAGGAGTGCCGATGGGTGTTGTGAGTAGGAGTGCCAGTGGGTGTTGTTAGTGGGTTTGCCGATGGGTGTTGTTAATAGCAGTGCCAGTGGGTGTTTTTGGTAGGAGTGCCAGCGGGTGTTGTTAGTAGGAGTGCCGGCGGGTGTTGTTAGTAGGAGTGCCGGTGGGTGTTGTTAATAGGAGTGCCAGTGGGTGTTGTTAATAGGAGTGCCGGTGGGTGTTGTTGGTAGGAGTACCGGTGGGTGTGTTAATAGGAGTGCCGGTGGGTGTTGTTAGTAGGAGTGCCGATGGGTGTTGTGAGTAGGAGTGCCGGTGGGTGTTGTTGGTAGGAGTGCCGGTGGGTGTTGTTGGTAGGAGTGCCGGTGGGTGTTGTTAATAGGAGTGCCGGTGGGTGTTAGTAGGAGTGCCGGTGGGTGTTGTTGGTAGGACTGCCGGTGGGTGTTGTTGGTAGGCGTGCCGGTGGGTGTGGTTGGTAGGAGTTCCAGTGGGTGCTGTTAATAGGAGTGCCGGTGGGTGTTGTTAATAGGAGTGCCAGTGGGTGTTGTTAATAGGAGTGCCGGTGGGTGTTGTTAATAGGAGTGACACTGGGTGTTGTTGATAGGAGTGCCAGTGGGTGTTGTTAGTAGGAGTGCCAATGGGTGTTGTTAGTAGCAGTGCCAGTGGGTGTTGTTAATAGGAGTGCCGGTGGGTGTTGTTAATAGGAGTGACACTGGGTGTTGTTGATAGGAGTTCCAGTGGGTGTTGTTAGTAGGAGTGCCAGTGGGTGTTGTTAGTAGCAGTGCCAGTGGGTGTTGTTAGTAGCAGTGCCAGTGGGTGTTGTTAATAAGAGTGCCAGTGGGTGTTGTTGGTAGGAGTGCCGGTGGGTGTTGTTAATAGGAATGCCGGTGGGTGTTGTAAATAGTAGTGCCAGTGGGTGTTGTTAATAGGAGTGCCTGTGGGTGTTGTTAATAGGAGTGCCTGTGGGTGTTGTTAATAGGAGTGCCAGTGGGTGTTGTTAATAGGAGTGCCAGTGGGTAGTAGTGCCAGTGGGTGTTGTTAATAGGAGTGCCAGTGGGTGTTGTTAATAGGAGTGCTGGTGGGTGTTGTTGGTAGGATTGCCAGTGGGTGTTGTTAATAGGAGTGCCGGTGGGTGTTGTTAATAGGAGTGCCGGTGGGTGTTGTTAATAGGAGTGCCGGTGGGTGTTGTTAGTAGGAGTGCCGGTGGGTGTTGTTAGTAGGATTGCCGATGGGTGTTGTTAGCAGGAGTGTCGGTGGGTGTTGTTAATAGCAGTGTCGGTGGGTGTTGTTAATAGCAGTGCCAGTGGGTGTTTTTGGTAGGAGTGCCAGTGGGTGTTGTTAGTAGGAGTGCCGGTGGGTGTTGTTAATAGGAGTGCCAGTGGGTGTTGTTAATAGGATTGCCAGTGGGTGTTGTTAATAGGAGTGCCGGTGGGTGTTGTTGGTAGGAGTACCGGTGGGTGTGTTAATAGGAGTGCCAGTGGGTGTTGTTAATAGGAGTGCCAGTGGGTAGGAGTGCCAGTGGGTGTTGTTAATAGGAGTGCCAGTGGGTAGGAGTGCCAGTGGTTGTTGTTAATAGGAGTGCCAGTGGGTGTCGTTAATAGGAGTGCTGGTGGGTGTTGTTGGTAGGAGTGCCAGTGGGTGTTGTTAATAGGCGTGCCGGTGGGTGTTGTTAGTAGGAGTGCCGGTGGGTGTTGTTAATAGGAGTGCCAGTGGGTGTTGTTAGTAGGAGTGCCAGTGGGTGTTGTTAGTAGGAGTGCCAGTGGGTGTTGTTAATAGGAGTACCAGTGGGTGTTGTTAATAGGAGTACCAGTGGGTGTTGTTAATAGGAGTGCCAGTGGGTGTTGTTAGTAAGAGTGCCAGTGGGTGTAGTTGGTAGGAGTACCCGTGGGTGTTGTTAATAGGAGTGCCGGCGGGTGATGTTAATAGGAGCGCCGGTGGGTGTTGTTGGTAGGAGTGCCGGTGGGTGTTGTTAATAGGAGTGGCGGTGGGTGTTGTTAGTAGGAGTGCCGATGGGTGTTGTGAGTAGGAGTGCCGGTGGGTGTTGTTGGTAGGAGTGCCGGTGGGTGTTGTTGGTAGGAGTGCCGGTGGGTGTTGTTAATAGGAGTGCCGGTGGGTGTTGTTAGTAGGAGTGCCGGTGGGTGTTGTTGGTAGGAGTGCCGGTGGGTGTTGTTGGTAGGCGTGCCGGTGGGTGTGGTTGGTAGGAGTTCCAGTGGGTGCTGTTAATAGGAGTGCCGGTGGGTGTTGTTAATAGGAGTGCCAGTGGGTGTTGTTAATAGGAGTGCCGGTGGGTGTTGTTAATAGGAGTGACACTGGGTGTTGTTGATAGGAGTTCCAGTGGGTGTTGTTAATAGGAGTGCCAGTGGGTGTTGTTAGTAGGAGTGCCAGTGGGTGTTGTTAGTAGCAGTGCCAGTGGGTGTTGTTAATAGGAGTGCCGGTGGGTGTTGTTAATAGGAGTGACACTGGGTGTTGTTAGTAGGAGTGCCGGTGGGTGTTGTTAATAGGAGTGCCGGTGGGTGTTGTTGGTAGGAGTGCCAGTGGGTGTTGTTAGTAGGCGTGCCGGTGGGTGTGTTTGGTAGGAGTGCCGGTGGGTGTTGTTAATAGGAGTGCCAGTTGGTGTTGTTAATAGGAGTGCCGGTGGGTGTTGTTAGTAGGAGTGCCGGTGGGTGTTGTTAGTAGGAGTGCCGGTGGGTGTTTTTTAGTAGGAGTGCCGGTGGGTGTTGTTAGTAGGAGTGCCGGTGGGTGTTGTTAATAGGAGTGCCAGTGGGTGTTGTTAATAGGAGTGCCAGTGGGTAGGAGTGCCAGTGGTTGTTGTTAATAGGAGTACCAGTGGGTGTTGGTGGGAGTGCCGGTGGGTGTTGTTAATAGGAGTGCCAGTGGGTGTTGTTAGTAAGAGTGCCAGTGGGTGTTGTTAGTAGGAGGGCCAGTGGGTGTTGTTAATAGGAGTGCCGGCGGGTGTTGTTAATAGGAGTGCCGGTGGGTGTTGTTGGTAGGAGTGCCGGTGGGCGTTGTTAATAGGAGTGCCGGTGGGTGTTGTTAGCAGGAGTGCCGGTGGGTGTTGTTAATAGCAGCGCCAGTGGTTGTTTTTGGTAGGAGTGCCAGTGGGTGTTGTTAGTAGGAGTGCCGGTGGGTGTTGTTAATAGGAGAGCCAGTGGGTGTTGTTAATAGGAGTGCCGGTGGGTGTTGTTGGTAGGAGTACCGGTGGGTGTTGTTAATAGGAGTGCCAGTGGGTGTTGTTAATAGGAGTGCTAGTGAGTGCTGGTAGTAGGAGTTTTAGTGGGTGTTGTTAATAGGAATGCCAGTGGGTGCTGTTGGTAGGATTGCCGGTGGGTGTTGTTGGTAGGAGTACCGGTGGGTGTTGTTAATAGGAGTGCCAGTGGGTGTTGTTAATAGGAGTGCTAGTGAGTGTTGGTAGTAGGAGTTTTAGTGGGTGTTGTTAATAGGAATGCCAGTGGGTGCTGTTGGTAGGATTGCCGGTGGGTGTTGTTAATAGGAGTGCCGGTGGGTGTTGTTAATAGGAGTGCCGGTGGGGTTTTTTTGGTAGGAGTACCGGTGGGTGTTGTTAATCGGAGTACCAGTGGGTGTTGTTGGTAGGAGTGCCGGTGGGTGTTGTTAATAGGAGTGCCAGTGGGTGTTGTTAGTAAGAGTGCCAGTGGGAGTTGTTAATAGGAGTGCTGGTGGGTGTTGTTCGTAGGAGTGCCAGTGGGTGTTTTTAATAGGAGTGTCGGTGGGTTTTGTTAATAGGAGTGCCGATGGGTGTTGTTAGCAGGAGTGCCGGTGGGTGTTGTTAGCAGGAGTGCCGGTGGGTGTTGTTAATAGCAGCGCCAGTGGGTGTTTTTGGTAGGAGTGCCAGTGGGTGTTGTTAGTAGGAGTGCCAGTGGGTGTTGTTAATAGGAGTACCAGTGGGTCTTGTTGGTAGGAGTGCCGTTGGGTGTTGTTAATAGGAGAGCCAGTGGGTGTTGTTAATAGGAGTGCTAGTGAGTGTTGGTAGTAGGAGTTTTAGTGGGTGTTGTTAATAGGAATGCCAGTGGTTGCTGTTGGTAGGATTGCCGGTGGGTGTTGTTAATAGGAGTGCCGGTGGGTGTTGTTAATAGGAGTGCCGGTGGGTTTTTTTTGGTAGGAGTACCGGTGGGTGTTGTTAATAGGAGTACCAGTGGGTGTTGTTGGTAGGAGTGCCGGTGGGTGTTGTTAATAGGAGTGCCAGTGGGTGTTGTTAGTAAGAGTGCCAGTGGGTGTTGTTAGTAGGAGGGCCAGTGGGTGTTGTTAATAGGAGTGCCGGCAGGTGTTCTTAATAGGAGTGCCGGTGGGTGTGATGTTGGTAGGAGTGCCGGTGGGCGTTGTTAATAGGAGTGCCAGTGGGCGTTGTTAATAGGAGTGCCGGCGGGTGTTGTTAGTAGGAGTGCTGATGGGTGTTGGTAGTAGGAGTGCCGGTGGGTGTTGTTAGTAGGAGTGCCGGTGGGTGTTGTTAATAGGAGTGCCAGTGGGTGTTGTTAATAGGAGTGCCAATGGGTGTTGTTAATAGGAGTGCCGATGGGTGTTGTTGGTAGGAGTGCCAGTGGGTGTTGTTGGTAGGAGTTCCAGTGGGTGTTGTTAATAGCAGTGCCAGTGGGTGTTTTTGGTAGGAGTACCGGTGGGTGTTGTTAAAAGGAGTGCCAGTGGGTGTTGTTAGTAGGAGTGCCAGTGGGTGTTGTTAGTAGGAGTGCCAGTGGATGTTGTTAGTAGGAGTGCCAGTGGGTGTTGTTAATAGGAGTGCCAGTGGGTGTTGTTAATAGGAGTGCCGGTGGGTGTTGTAAATAGGAGTGCCAGTGGGTGTTGTTAATAGGAGTGCCGGTGGGTGTTGTTAATAGGAGTGCCGGTGGGTGTTGTTAATAGGAGTGCCGGCAGGTGTTCTTAATAGGAGTGCCGGTGGGTGTGATGTTGGTAGGAGTGCCGGTGGGCGTTGTTAATAGGAGTGCCGGTGGGCGTTGTTAATAGGAGTGCCGGCGGGTGTTGTTAGTAGGAGTGCTGATGGGTGTTGGTAGTAGGAGTGCCGGTGGGTGTTGTTAGTAGGAGTGCCGGTGGGTGTTGTTAATAGGAGTGCCAGTGGGTGTTGTTAATAGGAGTGCCAATGGGTGTTGTTAATAGGAGTGCCGATGGGTGTTGTTGGTAGGAGTGCCAGTGGGTGTTGTTGGTAGGAGTTCCAGTGGGTGTTGTTAATAGCAGTGCCAGTGGGTGTTTTTGGTAGGAGTACCGGTGGGTGTTGTTAAAAGGAGTGCCAGTGGGTGTTGTTAGTAGGAGTGCCAGTGGGTGTTGTTAGTAGGAGTGCCAGTGGATGTTGTTAGTAGGAGTGCCAGTGGGTGTTGTTAATAGGAGTGCCAGTGGGTGTTGTTAATAGGAGTGACAGTGGGTGTTGTTGGTAGGAGTGCCGGTGGGTGTTGTTAATAGGAGTGCCGGTGGGTGTTGTAAATAGGAGTGCCAGTGGGTGTTGTTAATAGGAGTGCCGGTGGGTGTTGTTAATAGGAGTGCCGGTGGGTGTTGTTAATAGGAGTGCCGGTGGGTGTTGTTAATAGGAGTGCCTGTGGGTGTTGTTAATAGGAGTGCCAGTGGGTGTTGTTAATAGGAGTGCCAGTGGGTAGTAGTGCCAGTGGGTGTTGTTAATAGGAGTGCTGGTGGGTGTTGTTGGTAGGATTGCCGGTGGGTGTTGTTAATAGGAGTGCCGGTGGGTGTTGTTAATAGGAGTGCCGGTGGGTGTTGTTAGTAGGAGTGCCGGTGGGTGTTGTTAGTAGGAGTGCCGATGGGTGTTGTTAGCAGGAGTGTCGGTGGGTGTGGTTAATAGCAGTGTCGGTGGGTGTTGTTAATAGCAGTGCCAGTGAGTGTTTTTGGTAGGAGTGCCAGTGGGTGTTGTTAGTAGGAGTGCCGGTGGGTGTTGTTAATAGGAGTGCCAGTGGGTGTTGTTAATAGGAGTGCCGGTGGGTGTTGTTGGTAGGAGTACCGGTGGGTGTGTTAATAGGAGTGCCAGTGGGTGTTGTTAATAGGAGTGCCAGTGGGTAGGAGTGCCAGTGGTTGTTGTTAATAGGAGTGCCAGTGGGTGTCGTTAATAGGAGTGCTGGTGGGTGTTGTTGGTAGGAGTGCCAGTGGGTGTTGTTAATAGGCGTGCCGGTGGGTGTTGTTAGTAGGAGAGCCGGTGGGTGTTGTTAATAGGAGTGCCAGTGGGTGTTGTTAGTAGGAGTGCCAGTGGGTGTTGTTAGTAGGAGTGCCAGTGGGTGTTGTTAATAGGAGTACCAGTGGGTGTTGTTAATAGGAGTACCAGTGGGTGTTGTTAATAGGAGTGCCAGTGGGTGTTGTTAGTAAGAGTGCCAGTGGGTGTAGTTGGTAGGAGTACCCATGGGTGTTGTTAATAGGAGTGCCGGCGGGTGATGTTAATAGGAGCGCCGGTGGGTGTTGTTGGTAGGAGTGCCGGTGGGTGTTGTTAATAGGAGTGCCGGTGGGTGTTGTTAGTAGGAGTGCCGATGGGTGTTGTGAGTAGGAGTGCCGGTGGGTGTTGTTGGTAGGAGTGCCGGTGGGTGTTGTTGGTAGGAGTGCCGGTGGGTGTTGTTAATAGGAGTGCCGGTGGGTGTTGTTAGTAGGAGTGCCGGTGGGTGTTGTTGGTAGGAGTGCCGGTGGGTGTTGTTGGTAGGCGTGCCGGTGGGTGTGGTTGGTAGGAGTTCCAGTGGGTGCTGTTAATAGGAGTGCCGGTGGGTGTTGTTAATAGGAGTGCCAGTGGGTGTTGTTAATAGGAGTGCCGGTGGGTGTTGTTAATAGGAGTGACACTGGGTGTTGTTGATAGGAGTGCCAGTGGGTGTTGTTAGTAGGAGTGCCAATGGGTGTTGTTAGTAGCAGTGCCAGTGGGTGTTGTTAATAGGAGTGCCGGTGGGTGTTGTTAATAGGAGTGACACTGGGTGTTGTTGATAGGAGTTCCAGTGGGTGTTGTTAGTAGGAGTGCCAGTGGGTGTTGTTAGTAGGAGTGCCAGTGGGTGTTGTTAGTAGCAGTGCCAGTGGGTGTTGTTAATAGGAGTGCCAGTGGGTGTTGTTGGTAGGAGTGCCGGTGGGTGTTGTTAATAGGAGTGCCGGTGGGTGTTGTAAATAGTAGTGCCGGTGGGTGTTGTTAATAGGAGTGCCTGTGGGTGTTGTTAATAGGAGTGCCAGTGGGTAGTAGTGCCAGTGGGTGTTGTTAATAGGAGTGCCAGGGGGTGTTGTTAATAGGAGTGCTGGTGGGTGTTGTTGGTAGGATTGCCAGTGGGTGTTGTTAATAGGAGTGCCGGTGGGTGTTGTTAATAGGAGTGCCGGTGGGTGTTGTTAGTAGGAGTGCCGGTGGGTGTTGTTAGTAGGATTGCCGATGGGTGTTGTTAGCAGGAGTGTCGGTGGGTGTTGTTAATAGCAGTGTCGGTGGGTGTTGTTAATAGCAGTGCCAGTGGGTGTTTTTGGTAGGAGTGCCAGTGGGTGTTGTTAGTCGGAGTGCCGGTGGGTGTTGTTAATAGGAGTGCCATTGGGTGTTGTTAATAGGATTGCCAGTGGGTGTTGTTAATAGGAGTGTCGGTGGGTGTTGTTGGTAGGAGTACCGGTGGGTGTGTTAATAGGAGTGCCAGTGGGTGTTGTTAATAGGAGTGCCAGTGGGTAGGAGTGCCAGTGGGTGTTGTTAGTAGGAGTGCCAGTGGGTGTTGTTAGTAGCAGTGCCAGTGGGTGTTGTTAATAGGAGTGCCAGTGGGTGTTGTTGGTAGGAGTGCCGGTGGGTGTTGTTAATAGGAGTGCCGGTGGGTGTTGTAAATAGTAGTGCCGGTGGGTGTTGTTAATAGGAGTGCCTGTGGGTGTTGTTAATAGGAGTGCCAGTGGGTAGTAGTGCCAGTGGGTGTTGTTAATAGGAGTGCCAGGGGGTGTTGTTAATAGGAGTGCTGGTGGGTGTTGTTGGTAGGATTGCCAGTGGGTGTTGTTAAAGGAGTGCCGGTGGGTGTTGTTAATAGGAGTGCCGGTGGGTGTTGTTAGTAGGAGTGCCGGTGGGTGTTGTTAGTAGGATTGCCGATGGGTGTTGTTAGCAGGAGTGTCGGTGGGTGTTGTTAATAGCAGTGTCGGTGGGTGTTGTTAATAGCAGTGCCAGTGGGTGTTTTTGGTAGGAGTGCCAGTGGGTGTTGTTAGTCGGAGTGCCGGTGGGTGTTGTTAATAGGAGTGCCAGTGGGTGTTGTTAATAGGATTGCCAGTGGGTGTTGTTAATAGGAGTGTCGGTGGGTGTTGTTGGTAGGAGTACCGGTGGGTGTGTTAATAGGAGTGCCAGTGGGTGTTGTTAATAGGAGTGCCAGTGGGTAGGAGTGCCAGTGGTTGTTGTTAATAGGAGTGCCAGTGGGTGTCGTTAATAGGAGTGCTGGTGGGTGTTGTTGGTAGGAGTGCCAGTGGGTGTTGTTAATAGGCGTGCCGGTGGGTGTTGTTAGTAGGAGTGCCGGTGGGTGTTGTTAATAGGAGTGCCAGTGGGTGTTGTTAGTAGGAGTGCCAGTGGGTGTTGTTAGTAGGAGTGCCAGTGGGTGTTGTTAATAGGAGTACCAGTGGGTGTTGTTAATAGGAGTACCAGTGGGTGTTGTTAATAGGAGTGCCAGTGGGTGTTGTTAGTAAGAGTGCCAGTGGGTGTAGTTGGTAGGAGTACCCGTGGGTGTTGTTAATAGGAGTGCCGGCGGGTGATGTTAATAGGAGTGCCGGCGGGTGATGTTAATAGGAGCGCCGGTGGGTGTTGTTGGTAGGAGTGCCGGTGGGTGTTGTTAATAGGAGTGGCGGTGGGTGTTGTTAGTAGGAGTGCCGATGGGTGTTGTGAGTAGGAGTGCCGGTGGGTGTTGTTGGTAGGAGTGCCGGTGGGTGTTGTTGGTAGGAGTGCCGATGGGTGTTGTTAATAGGAGTGCCGGTGGGTGTTGTTAGTAGGAGTGCCGGTGGGTGTTGTTGGTAGGAGTGCCGGTGGGTGTTGTTGGTAGGCGTGCCGGTGGGTGTGGTTGGTAGGAGTTCCAGTGGGTGCTGTTAATAGGAGTGCCGGTGGGTGTTGTTAATAGGAGTGCCAGTGGGTGTTGTTAATAGGAGTGCCGGTGGGTGTTGTTAATAGGAGTGACACTGGGTGTTGTTGATAGGAGTTCCAGTGGGTGTTGTTAATAGGAGTGCCAGTGGGTGTTGTTAGTAGGAGTGCCAGTGGGTGTTGTTAGTAGCAGTGCCAGTGGGTGTTGTTAATAGGAGTGCCGGTGGGTGTTGTTAATAGGAGTGACACTGGGTGTTGTTAGTAGGAGTGCCAGTGGGTGTTGTTAGTAGGAGTGCCAGTGGGTGTTGTTAGTAGCAGTGCCAGTGGGTGTTGTTAATAGGAGTGCCAGTGGGTGTTGTTGGTAGGAGTGCCGGTGGGTGTTGTTAATAGGAGTGCCGGTGGGTGTTGTAAATAGTAGTGCCAGTGGGTGTTGTTAATAGGAGTGCCGGTGTGTGTTGTTAATAGGAGTGCCTGTGGGTGTTGTTAATAGGAGTGCCAGTGGGTGTTGTTAATAGGAGTGCCGGTGGGTGTTGTTAATAGGAGTGCCTGTGGGTGTTGTTAATAGGAGTGCCTGTGGGTGTTGTTAATAGGAGTGCCAGTGGGTGTTGTTAATAGGAGTGCCAGTGGGGAGTAGTGCCAGTGGGTGTTGTTAATAGGAGTGCCAGTGGGTGTTGTTAATAGGAGTGCCGGTGGGTGTTGTTGGTAGGAGTGCCAGTGGGTGTTGTTAATAGGAGTGCCGGTGGGTGTTGTTAATAGGAGTGCCGGTGGGTGTTGTTAGTAGGAGTGCCGGTGGGTGTTGTTAGTAGGAGTGCCGATGGATGTTGTTAGCAGGAGTGCCGGTGGGTGTTGTTAATAGCAGTGCCAGTGGGTGTTTTTGGTAGGAGTGCCAGTGGGTGTTGTTATTAGGAGTGCCGGTGGGTGTTGTTAATAGGAGTGCCGGTGGGTGTTGTTGGTAGGAGTACCGGTGGGTGTGTTAATAGGAGTGCCAGTGGGTGTTGTTAATAGGAGTGCCAGTGGGTAGGAGTGCCAGTGGTTGTTGTTAATAGGAGTGCCAGTGGGTGTCATTAATAGGAGTGCTGGTGGGTGTTTTTGGTAGGAGTGCCAGTGGGTGTTGTTAATAGGAGTGCCGGTGGGTGTTGTTAGTAGGAGTGCCGGTGGGTGTTGTTAATAGGAGTGCCAGTGGGTGTTGTTAGTAGGAGTGCCAGTGGGTGTTGTTGGTAGGAGTGCCAGTGGGTGTTGTTAATAGGAGTGCCGGTGGGTGTTGTTAGTAGGAGTGCCGGTGGGTGTTGTTAATAGGAGTGCCAGTGGGTGTTGTTAGTAGGAGTGCCAGTGGGTGTTGTTAGTAGGAGTGCCAGTGGGTGTTGTTAATAGGAGTACCAGTGGGTGTTGTTGGTAGGAGTGCCGGTGGGTGTTGTTAATAGGAGTGCCGGTGGGTGTTGTTAGTAGGAGTGGCGATGGGTGTTGTGAGTAGGAGTGCCGGTGGGTGTTGTTGGTAGGAATGCCGGTGGGTGTTGTTAATAGGAGTGCCGGTCGGTGTTGTTAGTAGGAGTGCCGGTGGGTGTTGTTGGTAGGAGTACCGGTGGGTGTTGTTAATAGGAGTGCCAGTGGGTAGGAGTGCCAGTGGTTGTTGTTAATAGGAGTGCCGGTGGGTGTTGTTAGTAGGAGTGCCGGTGGGTGTTGTTAATAGGAGTGCCAGTGGGTGTTGTTAGTAGGAGTGCCAGTGGGTGTTGTTGGTAGGAGTGCCAGTGGGTGTTGTTAATAGGAGTGCCGGTGGGTGTTGTTAGTAGGAGTGCCGGTGGGTGTTGTTAATAGGAGTGCCAGTGGGTGTTGTTAGTAGGAGTGCCAGTGGGTGTTGTTAGTAGGAGTGCCAGTGGGTGTTGTTGGTAGGAGTGCCGGTGGGTGTTGTTAATAGGAGTGCCGGTGGGTGTTGTTAGTAGGAGTGGCGATGGGTGTTGTGAGTAGGAGTGCCGGTGGGTGTTGTTGGTAGGAGTGCCGGTGGGTGTTGTTAATAGGAGTGCCGGTCGGTGTTGTTAGTAGGAGTGCCGGTGGGTGTTGTTGGTAGGAGTGCCAGTGGGTGTTGTTAGTAGGCGTGCCGGTGGGTGTGGTTGGTAGGAGTGCCGGTGGGTGTTGTTAATAGGAGTGCCAGTGGGTGTTGTTAATAGGAGTGCCAGTGGGTGTTGTTAGTAGGAGTGCCGGTGGGTGTTGTTAGTAGGAGTGCCGGTGGGTGTTGTTAGTAGGAGTGCCGGTGGGTGTTGTTAGTAGGAGTGCCGGTGGGTGTTGTTAGTAGGAGTGCCGGTGGGTGTTGTTAATAGGAGTGCCAGTGGGTGTTGTTGGTAGGAGCTCCAGTGGGTGCTGTTAATAGGAGTGCCGGTGGGTGTTGTTAATAGGAGTGCCAGTGGGTGTTGTTAATAGGAGTGCCGGTGGGTGTTGTTAATAGGAGTGACACTGGGTGTTGTTGATAGGAGTTCCAGTGGGTGTTGTTAATAGCAGTGCCACGGTGTTGTTAGTAGGAGTGCCAGTGGGTGTTGTTAGTAGGAGTGCCAGTGGGTGTTGTTAGTAGGAGTGCCGGTGGGTGTTGTTAATAGGAGTGCCGGTGGGTGTTGTTAATAGGAGTGCCGGTGGGTGTTGTAAATAGGAGTGCCGGTGGGTGTTGTTAATAGGAGTGCCGGTGGGTGTTGTTAATAGGAGTGCCTGTGGGTGTTGTTAATAGGAGTGCCAGTGGGTGTTGTTAATAGGAGTGCCAGTGGGTAGGAGTGCCAGTGGGTGTTGTTAATAGGAGTGCCAGTGGGTGTTGTTAATAGGAGTGTCGGTGGGTGTTGTTAATAGGAGTGCCGATGGGTGTTGTTAGCAGGAGTGCCAGTGGGTGTTGTTAGCAGGAGTGCCGGTGGGTGTTGTTAATAGCAGCGCCAGTTGGTGTTTTTGGTAGGAGTGCCAGTGGGTGTTGTTAGTAGGAGTGCCGGTGGGTGTTGTTAATAGGAGAGCCAGTGGGTGTTGTTAATAGGAGTGCCGGTGGGTGTTGTTGGTAGGAGTACCGGTGGGTGTTTTTAATAGGAGTGCCAGTGGGTGTTGTTAATAGGAGTGCCAGTGGGTGCTGTTGGTAGGATTGCCGGTGGGTGTTGTTAATAGGAGTGCCGGTGGGTGTTGTTAATAGGAGTGCCGGTGGGTTTTTTTTGGTAGGAGTACCGGTGGGTGTTGTTGGTAGGAGTGCCGGTGGGTGTTGTTAATAGGAGTGCCAGTGGGTGTTGTTAGTAAGAGTGCCAGTGGGTGTTGTTAGTAGGAGGGCCAGTGGGTGTTGTTAATAGGAGTGCCGGTGGGTGTTGTTGGTAGGAGTGCCGGTGGGCGTTGTTAATAGGAGTGCCGGCGGGTGTTGTTAGTAGGAGTGCTGATGGGTGTTGTTAGTAGGAGTGCCGATGGGTGTTGTTAATAGGAGTGCCAGTGGGTGTTGTTAATAGGAGTGCCAATGGGTGTTGTTAATAGGAGTGCCGATGGGTGTTGTTGGTAGGAGTGCCAGTGGGTGTTGTTAGTAGGAGTGCCAGTGGGTGTTGTTAATAGGAGTGCCGGCGGGTGTTGTTAGTAGGAGTGCCGGCGGGTGTTGTTAGTAGGAGTACCGGTGGGTGTTGTTAATAGGAGTGCCAGTGGGTGTTGTTAATAGGAGTGCCGGTGGGTGTTGTTGGTAGGAGTGCCAGTGGGTGTTGTTAATAGGAGTACCGGTGGGTGTTGTTAATAGGAGTGCCAGTGGGTGTTGTTAATAGGAGTGCTAGTGAGTGTTGGTAGTAGGAGTTCCAGTGGGTGTTGTTAATAGGAAGGCCAGTGGGTGCTGTTGGTAGGATTGCCGGTGGGTGTTGTTAATAGGAGTGCCGGTGGGTGTTGTTAATAGGAGTGCCGGTGGGTTTTTTTTGGTAGGATTACCGGTGGGTGTTGTTAATAGGAGTACCAGTGGGTGTTGTTGGTAGGAGTGCCGGTGGGTGTTGTTAATAGGAGTGCCAGTGGGTGTTGTTAGTAAGAGTGCCAGTGGGTGTTGTTAGTAGGAGGGCCAGTGGGTTTTGTTAATAGGAGTGCCGGCGGGTGTTGTTAATAGGAGTGCCGGTGGGTGTTGTTGGTAGGAGTGCCGGTGGGCGTTGTTAATAGGAGTGCCGGTGGGCGTTGTTAATAGGAGTGCCGGTGGGTGTTGTTAGTAGGAGTGCTGATGGGTGTTGTTAGTAGGAGTGCCGGGGGTCTTGTTAATAGGAGTGCCAGTGGGTGTTGTTAATAGGAGTGCCGATGGGTGTTGTTAATAGGAGTGCCGATGGGTGTTGTTGGTAGGAGTGCCAGTGGGTGTTGTTAATAGGAGTGCCGGCGGGTGTTGTTAATAGGAGTGCCGGTGGGTGTTGTTAGTAGGAGTGCCAGTGGGTGTTGTTGGTAGGAGTGCCAGTGGGTGTTGTTAATAGGAGTGCCGGTGGGTGTTGTTAGTAGGAGTGCCGGTGGGTGTTGTTAATAGGAGTGCCAGTGGGTGTTGTTAGTAGGAGTGCCAGTGGGTGTTGTTAGTAGGAGTGCCAGTGGGTGTTGTTAATAGGAGTACCAGTGGGTGTTGTTGGTAGGAGTGCCGGTGGGTGTTGTTGGTAGGAGTGCCGGTGGGTGTTGTTAATAGGAGTGCCGGTGGGTGTTGTTAGTAGGAGTGGCGATGGGTGTTGTGAGTAGGACTGCCGGTGGGTGTTGTTGGTAGGAGTGCCGGTGGGTGTTGTTAATAGGAGTGCCGGTCGGTGTTGTTAGTAGGAGTACCGGTGGGTGTGTTTATAGGAGTGCCAGTGGGTGTTGTTAATAGGAGTGCCAGTGGGTAGGAGTGCCAGTGGTTGTTGTTAATAGGAGTGCCGGTGGGTGTTGTTAGTAGGAGTGCCGGTGGGTGTTGTTAATAGGAGTGCTAGTGAGTGTTGGTAGTAGGAGTTCCAGTGGGTGTTGTTAATAGGAAGGCCAGTGGGTGCTGTTGGTAGGATTGCCGGTGGGTGTTGTTAATAGGAGTGCCGGTGGGTGTTGTTAATAGGAGTGCCGCTGGGTTTTTTTTGGTAGGAGTACCGGTGGGTGTTGTTAATAGGAGTACCAGTGGGTGTTGTTGGTAGGAGTGCCAGTGGGTGTTGTTAGTAAGAGTGCCAGTGGGTGTTGTTAATAGGAGTGCCGGTGGGTGTTGTTGGTAGGAGTGCCAGTGGGTGTTGTTAATAGGAGTGTCGGTGGGTGTTGTTAATAGGAGTGCCGATGGGTGTTGTTAGCAGGAGTGCCGGTGGGTGTTGTTAGCAGGAGTGCCGGTGGGTGTTGTTAATAGCAGCGCCAGTGGGTGTTTTTGGTAGGAGTGCCAGTGGGTGTTGTTAGTAGGAGTGCCGGTGGGTGTTGTTAATAGGAGAGCCAGTGGGTGTTGTTAATAGGAGTGCCGGTGGGTGTTGTTGGTAGGAGTACCGGTGGGTGTTGTTAATAGGAGTGCCAGTGGGTGTTGTTAATAGGAGTGCTAGTGAGTGTTGGTAGTAGGAGTTTTAGTGGGTGTTGTTAATAGGAATGCCAGTGGTTGCTGTTGGTAGGATTGCCGGTGGGTATTGTTAATAGGAGTGCCGGTGGGTGTTGTTAATAGGAGTGCCGGTGGGTTTTTTTTGGTAGGAGTACCGGTGGGTGTTGTTAATAGGAGTACCAGTGGGTGTTGTTGGTAGGAGTGCCGGTGGGTGTTGTTAATAGGAGTGCCAGTGGGTGTTGTTAGTAAGAGTGCCAGTGGGTGTTGTTAGTAGGAGGGCCAGTGGGTGTTGTTAATAGGAGTGCCGGCAGGTGTTCTTAATAGGAGTGCCGGTGGGTGTTGTTGGTAGGACTGCCGGTGGGTGTTGTTAATAGGAGTGCCAGTGGGTGTTGTTGGTAGGAGTGCCGGTGGGTGTTGTTAATAGGAGTGCCGGTGGGTGTTGTAAATAGGAGTGCCAGTGGGTGTTGTTAATAGGAGTGCCGGTGGGTGTTGTTAATAGGAGTGCCGGTGGGTGTTGTTAATAGGAGTGCCTGTGGGTGTTGTTAATAGGAGTGCCAGTGGGTGTTGTTAATAGGAGTGCCAGTGGGTAGTAGTGCCAGTGGGTGTTGTTAATAGGAGTGCCAGTGGGTGTTGTTAATAGGAGTGGCGGTGGGTGTTGTTGGTAGGATTGCCAGTGGGTGTTGTTAATAGGAGTGCCGGTGGGTGTTGTTAATAGGAGTGCCGGTGGGTGTTGTTAGTAGGAGTGCCGGTGGGTGTTGTTAGTAGGAGTGCCGATGGGTGTTGTTAGCAGGAGTGTCGGTGGGTGTTGTTAATAGCAGTGTTGGTCGGTGTTGTTAATAGCAGTGCCAGTGAGTGTTTTTGGTAGGAGTGCCAGTGGGTGTTGTTAGTAGGAGTGCCGGTGGGTGTTGTTAATAGGAGTGCCAGTGGGTGTTGTTAATAGGAGTGCCGGTGGGTGTTGTTGGTAGGAGTACCGGTGGGTGTGTTAATAGGAGTGCCAGTGGGTGTTGTTAATAGGAGTGCCAGTGGGTAGGAGTGCCAGTGGTTGTTGTTAATAGGAGTGCTGGTGGGTGTTGTTGGTAGGAGTGCCAGTGGGTGTTGTTAATAGGAGTGCCGGTGGGTGTTGTTAGTAGGAGTGCCGGTGGGTGTTGTTAATAGGAGTGCCAGTGGGTGTTGTTAGTATGAGTGCCAGTGGGTGTAGTTGGTAGGATTGCCGGTGGGTGTTGTTAATAGGAGTGCCGGTGGGTGTTGTTAATAGGAGTGCCGGTGGGTTTTTTTTGGTAGGAGTACCGGTGGGTGTTGTTGGTAGGAGTGCCGGTGGGTGTTGTTAATAGGAGTGCCAGTGGGTGTTGTTAGTAAGAGTGCCAGTGGGTGTTGTTAGTAGGAGGGCCAGTGGGTGTTGTTAATAGGAGTGCCGGTGGGTGTTGTTGGTAGGAGTGCCGGTGGGCGTTGTTAATAGGAGTGCCGGCGGGTGTTGTTAGTAGGAGTGCTGATGGGTGTTGTTAGTAGGAGTGCCGATGGGTGTTGTTAATAGGAGTGCCAGTGGGTGTTGTTAATAGGAGTGCCAATGGGTGTTGTTAATAGGAGTGCCGATGGGTGTTGTTGGTAGGAGTGCCAGTGGGTGTTGTTAGTAGGAGTGCCAGTGGGTGTTGTTAATAGGAGTGCCGGCGGGTGTTGTTAGTAGGAGTGCCGGCGGGTGTTGTTAGTAGGAGTACCGGTGGGTGTTGTTAATAGGAGTGCCAGTGGGTGTTGTTAATAGGAGTGCCGGTGGGTGTTGTTGGTAGGAGTGCCAGTGGGTGTTGTTAATAGGAGTACCGGTGGGTGTTGTTAATAGGAGTGCCAGTGGGTGTTGTTAATAGGAGTGCTAGTGAGTGTTGGTAGTAGGAGTTCCAGTGGGTGTTGTTAATAGGAATGCCAGTGGTTGCTGTTGGTAGGATTGCCGGTGGGTGTTGTTAATAGGAGTGCCGGTGGGTGTTGTTAATAGGAGTGCCGGTGGGTTTTTTTTGGTAGGATTACCGGTGGGTGTTGTTAATAGGAGTACCAGTGGGTGTTGTTGGTAGGAGTGCCGGTGGGTGTTGTTAATAGGAGTGCCAGTGGGTGTTGTTAGTAAGAGTGCCAGTGGGTGTTGTTAGTAGGAGGGCCTGTGGGTTTTGTTAATAGGAGTGCCGGCGGGTGTTGTTAATAGGAGTGCCGGTGGGTGTTGTTGGTAGGAGTGCCGGTGGGCGTTGTTAATAGGAGTGCCGGTGGGCGTTGTTAATAGGAGTGCCGGTGGGTGTTGTTAGTAGGAGTGCTGATGGGTGTTGTTAGTAGGAGTGCCGGGGGTGTTGTTAATAGGAGTGCCAGTGGGTGTTGTTAATAGGAGTGCCGATGGGTGTTGTTAATAGGAGTGCCGATGGGTGTTGTTGGTAGGAGTGCCAGTGGGTGTTGTTAATAGGAGTGCCGGCGGGTGTTGTTAATAGGAGTGCCGGTGGGTGTTGTTAGTAGGAGTGCCAGTGGGTGTTGTTGGTAGGAGTGCCAGTGGGTGTTGTTAATAGGAGTGCCGGTGGGTGTTGTTAGTAGGAGTGCCGGTGGGTGTTGTTAATAGGAGTGCCAGTGGGTGTTGTTAGTAGGAGTGCCAGTGGGTGTTGTTAGTAGGAGTGCCAGTGGGTGTTGTTAATAGGAGTACCAGTGGGTGTTGTTGGTAGGAGTGCCGGTGGGTGTTGTTAATAGGAGTGCCGGTGGGTGTTGTTAGTAGGAGTGGCGATGGGTGTTGTGAGTAGGACTGCCGGTGGGTGTTGTTGGTAGGAGTGCCGGTGGGTGTTGTTAATAGGAGTGCCGGTCGGTGTTGTTAGTAGGAGTGCCGGTGGGTGTTGTTGGTAGGAGTACCGGTGGGTGTGTTTATAGGAGTGCCAGTGGGTGTTGTTAATAGGAGTGCCAGTGGGTAGGAGTGCCAGTGGTTGTTGTTAATAGGAGTGCCGGTGGGTGTTGTTAGTAGGAGTGCCGGTGGGTGTTGTTAATAGGAGTGCTAGTGAGTGTTGGTAGTAGGAGTTCCAGTGGGTGTTGTTAATAGGAAGGCCAGTGGGTGCTGTTGGTAGGATTGCCGGTGGGTGTTGTTAATAGGAGTGCCGGTGGGTGTTGTTAATAGGAGTGCCGCTGGGTTTTTTTTGGTAGGAGTACCGGTGGGTGTTGTTAATAGGAGTACCAGTGGGTGTTGTTGGTAGGAGTGCCGGTGGGTGTTGTTAATAGGAGTGCCAGTGGGTGTTGTTAGTAAGAGTGCCAGTGGGTGTTGTTAATAGGAGTGCTGGTGGGTGTTGTTGGTAGGAGTGCCAGTGGGTGTTGTTAATAGGAGTGTCGGTGGGTGTTGTTAATAGGAGTGCCGATGGGTGTTGTTAGCAGGAGTGCCGGTGGGTGTTGTTAGCAGGAGTGCCGGTGGGTGTTGTTAATAGCAGCGCCAGTGGGTGTTTTTGGTAGGAGTGCCAGTGGGTGTTGTTAGTAGGAGTGCCGGTGGGTGTTGTTAATAGGAGAGCCAGTGGGTGTTGTTAATAGGAGTGCCGGTGGGTGTTGTTGGTAGGAGTACCGGTGGGTGTTGTTAATAGGAGTGCCAGTGGGTGTTGTTAATAGGAGTGCTAGTGAGTGTTGGTAGTAGGAGTTTTAGTGGGTGTTGTTAATAGGAATGCCAGTGGTTGCTGTTGGTAGGATTGCCGGTGGGTATTGTTAATAGGAGTGCCGGTGGGTGATGTTAATAGGAGTGCCGGTGGGTTTTTTTTGGTAGGAGTACCGGTGGGTGTTGTTAATAGGAGTACCAGTGGGTGTTGTTGGTAGGAGTGCCGGTGGGTGTTGTTAATAGGAGTGCCAGTGGGTGTTGTTAGTAAGAGTGCCAGTGGGTGTTGTTAGTAGGAGGGCCAGTGGGTGTTGTTAATAGGAGTGCCGGCAGGTGTTCTTAATAGGAGTGCCGGTGGGTGTTGTTGGTAGGACTGCCGGTGGGTGTTGTTAATAGGAGTGCCAGTGGGTGTTGTTGGTAGGAGTGCCGGTGGGTGTTGTTAATAGGAGTGCCGGTGGGTGTTGTAAATAGGAGTGCCAGTGGGTGTTGTTAATAGGAGTGCCGGTGGGTGTTGTTAATAGGAGTGCCGGTGGGTGTTGTTAATAGGAGTGCCTGTGGGTGTTGTTAATAGGAGTGCCAGTGGGTGTTGTTAATAGGAGTGCCAGTGGGTAGTAGTGCCAGTGGGTGTTGTTAATAGGAGTGCCGGTGGGTGTTGTTGGTAGGATTGCCAGTGGGTGTTGTTAATAGGAGTGCCGGTGGGTGTTGTTAATAGGAGTGCCGGTGGGTGTTGTTAGTAGGAGTGCCGGTGGGTGTTGTTAGTAGGAGTGCCGATGGGTGTTGTTAGCAGGAGTGTCGGTGGGTGTTGTTAATAGCAGTGTTGGTGGGTGTTGTTAATAGCAGTGCCAGTGAGTGTTTTTGGTAGGAGTGCCAGTGGGTGTTGTTAGTAGGAGTGCCGGTGGGTGTTGTTAATAGGAGTGCCAGTGGGTGTTGTTAATAGGAGTGCCGGTGGGTGTTGTTGGTAGGAGTACCGGTGGGTGTGTTAATAGGAGTGCCAGTGGGTGTTGTTAATAGGAGTGCCAGTGGGTAGGAGTGCCAGTGGTTGTTGTTAATAGGAGTGCCAGTGGGTGTCGTTAATAGGAGTGCTGGTGGGTGTTGTTGGTAGGAGTGCCAGTGGGTGTTGTTAATAGGAGTGCCGGTGGGTGTTGTTAGTAGGAGTGCCGGTGGGTGTTGTTAATAGGAGTGCCAGTGGGTGTTGTTAGTATGAGTGCCAGTGGGTGTTGTTAGTAGGAGTGCCAGTGGGTGTTGTTAATAGGAGTACCAGTGGGTGTTGTTAATAGGAGTACCAGTGGGTGTTGTTAATAGGAGTGCCAGTGGGTGTTGTTAGTAAGAGTGCCAGTGGGTGTAGTTGGTAGGAGTACCCGTTGGTGTTGTTAATAGGAGTGCCGGCGGGTGATGTTAATAGGAGCGCCGGTGGGTGTTGTTGGTAGGAGTGCCGGTGGGTGTTGTTAATAGGAGTGCCGGTGGGTGTTGTTAGTAGGAGTGCCGATGGGTGTTGTGAGTAGGAGTGCCGGTGGGTGTTGTTGGTAGGAGTGCCGGTGGGTGTTGTTAATAGGAGTGCCGGTGGGTGTTGTTAGTAGGAGTGCCGATGGGTGTTGTGAGTAGGAGTGCCGGTGGGTGTTGTTGGTAGGAGTGCCGGTGGGTGTTGTTAATAGGAGTGCCGGTGGGTGTTGTTAGTAGGAGTGCCGGTGGGTGTTGTTGGTAGGAGTGCCAGTGGGTGTTGTTAGTAGGCGTGCCGGTGGGTGTGGTTGGTAGGAGTGCCGGTGGGTGTTGTTAATAGGAGTGCCGGTGGGTGTTGTTAGTAGGAGTGGCGATGGGTGTTGTGAGTAGGACTGCCGGTGGGTGTTGTTGGTAGGAGTGCCGGTGGGTGTTGTTAATAGGAGTGCCGGTCGGTGTTGTTAGTAGGAGTGCCGGTGGGTGTTGTTGGTAGGAGTACCGGTGGGTGTGTTTATAGGAGTGCCAGTGGGTGTTGTTAATAGGAGTGCCAGTGGGTAGGAGTGCCAGTGGTTGTTGTTAATAGGAGTGCCGGTGGGTGTTGTTAGTAGGAGTGCCGGTGGGTGTTGTTAATAGGAGTGCTAGTGAGTGTTGGTAGTAGGAGTTCCAGTGGGTGTTGTTAATAGGAAGGCCAGTGGGTGCTGTTGGTAGGATTGCCGGTGGGTGTTGTTAATAGGAGTGCCGGTGGGTGTTGTTAATAGGAGTGCCGCTGGGTTTTTTTTGGTAGGAGTACCGGTGGGTGTTGTTAATAGGAGTACCAGTGGGTGTTGTTGGTAGGAGTGCCGGTGGGTGTTGTTAATAGGAGTGCCAGTGGGTGTTGTTAGTAAGAGTGCCAGTGGGTGTTGTTAATAGGAGTGCTGGTGGGTGTTGTTGGTAGGAGTGCCAGTGGGTGTTGTTAATAGGAGTGTCGGTGGGTGTTGTTAATAGGAGTGCCGATGGGTGTTGTTAGCAGGAGTGCCGGTGGGTGTTGTTAGCAGGAGTGCCGGTGGGTGTTGTTAATAGCAGCGCCAGTGGGTGTTTTTGGTAGGAGTGCCAGTGGGTGTTGTTAGTAGGAGTGCCGGTGGGTGTTGTTAATAGGAGAGCCAGTGGGTGTTGTTAATAGGAGTGCCGGTGGGTGTTGTTGGTAGGAGTACCGGTGGGTGTTGTTAATAGGAGTGCCAGTGGGTGTTGTTAATAGGAGTGCTAGTGAGTGTTGGTAGTAGGAGTTTTAGTGGGTGTTGTTAATAGGAATGCCAGTGGTTGCTGTTGGTAGGATTGCCGGTGGGTATTGTTAATAGGAGTGCCGGTGGGTGATGTTAATAGGAGTGCCGGTGGGTTTTTTTTGGTAGGAGTACCGGTGGGTGTTGTTAATAGGAGTACCAGTGGGTGTTGTTGGTAGGAGTGCCGGTGGGTGTTGTTAATAGGAGTGCCAGTGGGTGTTGTTAGTAAGAGTGCCAGTGGGTGTTGTTAGTAGGAGGGCCAGTGGGTGTTGTTAATAGGAGTGCCGGCAGGTGTTCTTAATAGGAGTGCCGGTGGGTGTTGTTGGTAGGACTGCCGGTGGGTGTTGTTAATAGGAGTGCCAGTGGGTGTTGTTGGTAGGAGTGCCGGTGGGTGTTGTTAATAGGAGTGCCGGTGGGTGTTGTAAATAGGAGTGCCAGTGGGTGTTGTTAATAGGAGTGCCGGTGGGTGTTGTTAATAGGAGTGCCGGTGGGTGTTGTTAATAGGAGTGCCTGTGGGTGTTGTTAATAGGAGTGCCAGTGGGTGTTGTTAATAGGAGTGCCAGTGGGTAGTAGTGCCAGTGGGTGTTGTTAATAGGAGTGCCGGTGGGTGTTGTTGGTAGGATTGCCAGTGGGTGTTGTTAATAGGAGTGCCGGTGGGTGTTGTTAATAGGAGTGCCGGTGGGTGTTGTTAGTAGGAGTGCCGGTGGGTGTTGTTAGTAGGAGTGCCGATGGGTGTTGTTAGCAGGAGTGTCGGTGGGTGTTGTTAATAGCAGTGTTGGTGGGTGTTGTTAATAGCAGTGCCAGTGAGTGTTTTTGGTAGGAGTGCCAGTGGGTGTTGTTAGTAGGAGTGCCGGTGGGTGTTGTTAATAGGAGTGCCAGTGGGTGTTGTTAATAGGAGTGCCGGTGGGTGTTGTTG
Source organism: Lampris incognitus (assembly GCF_029633865.1). Lineage (NCBI taxonomy): Eukaryota > Metazoa > Chordata > Actinopteri > Lampriformes > Lampridae > Lampris > Lampris incognitus. The sequence continues at coordinate 32,871,646 of NC_079213.1, read as the reverse complement.
GTAGGAGTACCGGTGGGTGTGTTAATAGGAGTGCCAGTGGGTGTTGTTAATAGGAGTGCCAGTGGGTAGGAGTGCCAGTGGTTGTTGTTAATAGGAGTGCCAGTGGGTGTCGTTAATAGGAGTGCTGGTGGGTGTTGTTGGTAGGAGTGCCAGTGGGTGTTGTTAATAGGAGTGCCGGTGGGTGTTGTTAGTAGGAGTGCCGGTGGGTGTTGTTAATAGGAGTGCCAGTGGGTGTTGTTAGTATGAGTGCCAGTGGGTGTTGTTAGTAGGAGTGCCAGTGGGTGTTGTTAATAGGAGTACCAGTGGGTGTTGTTAATAGGAGTACCAGTGGGTGTTGTTAATAGGAGTGCCAGTGGGTGTTGTTAGTAAGAGTGCCAGTGGGTGTAGTTGGTAGGAGTACCCGTGGGTGTTGTTAATAGGAGTGCCGGCGGGTGATGTTAATAGGAGCGCCGGTGGGTGTTGTTGGTAGGAGTGCCGGTGGGTGTTGTTAATAGGAGTGCCGGTGGGTGTTGTTAGTAGGAGTGCCGATGGGTGTTGTGAGTAGGAGTGCCGGTGGGTGTTGTTGGTAGGAGTGCCGGTGGGTGTTGTTAATAGGAGTGCCGGTGGGTGTTGTTAGTAGGAGTGCCGGTGGGTGTTGTTGGTAGGAGTGCCAGTGGGTGTTGTTAGTAGGCGTGCCGGTGGGTGTGGTTGGTAGGAGTGCCGGTGGGTGTTGTTAATAGGAGTGCCAGTTGGTGTTGTTAATAGGAGTGCCAGTGGGTGTTGTTAGTAGGAGTGCCGGTGGGTGTTGTTAGTAGGAGTGCCGGTGGGTGTTGTTAGTAGGAGTGCCGGTGGCTGTTGTTAGTAGGAGTGCCGGTGGCTGTTGTTAGTAGGAGTGCCAGTGGGTGTTGTTGGTAGGAGTTCCAGTGGGTGCTGTTAATAGGAGTGCCGGTGGGTGTTGTTAATAGGAGTGCCAGTGGGTGTTGTTAATAGGAGTGCCGGTGGGTGTTGTTAATAGGAGTGACACTGGGTGTTGTTGATAGGAGTTCCAGTGGGTGTTGTTAATAGCAGTGCCACTGGGTGTTGTTAGTAGGAGTGCCAGTGGGTGTTGTTAGTAGGAGTGCCAGTGGGTGTTGTTAGTAGCAGTGCCAGTGGGTGTTGTTAGTAAGAGTGCCAGTGGGTGTTGTTAATAGGAGTGCTGGTGGGTGTTGTTGGTAGGAGTGCCAGTGGGTGTTGTTAATAGGAGTGTCGGTGGGTGTTGTTAATAGGAGTGCCGATGGGTGTTGTTAGCAGGAGTGCCGGTGGGTGTTGTTAGCAGGAGTGCCGGTGGGTGTTGTTAATAGCAGCGCCAGTGGGTGTTTTTGGTAGGAGTGCCAGTGGGTGTTGTTAGTAGGAGTGCCGGTGGGTGTTGTTAATAGGAGAGCCAGTGGGTGTTGTTAATAGGAGTGCCGGTGGGTGTTGTTGGTAGGAGTACCGGTGGGTGTTGTTAATAGGAGTGCCAGTGGGTGTTGTTAATAGGAGTGCTAGTGAGTGTTGGTAGTAGGAGTTTTAGTGGGTGTTGTTAATAGGAATGCCAGTGGTTGCTGTTGGTAGGATTGCCGGTGGGTGTTGTTAATAGGAGTGCCGGTGGGTGTTGTTAATAGGAGTGCCGGTGGGTTTTTTTTTGGGAGGAGTACCGGTGGGTGTTGTTAATAGGAGTACCGGTGGGTGTTGTTGGTAGGAGTGCCGGTGGGTGTTGTTAATAGGAGTGCCAGTGGGTGTTGTTAGTAAGAGTGCCAGTGGGTGTTGTTAGTAGGAGGGCCAGTGGGTGTTGTTAATAGGAGTGCCGGCAGGTGTTCTTAATAGGAGTGCCGGTGGGTGTTGTTGGTAGGAGTGCCGGTGGGCGTTGTTAATAGGAGTGCCGGTGGGCGTTGTTAATAGGAGTGCCGGCGGGTGTTGTTAGTAGGAGTGCTGATGGGTGTTGTTAGTAGGAGTGCCGGTGGGTGTTGTTAGTAGGAGTGCCGGTGGGTGTTGTTAATAGGAGTGCCAGTGGGTGTTGTTAATAGGAGTGCCAATGGGTGTTGTTAATAGGAGTGCCGATGGGTGTTTTTGGTAGGAGTGCCAGTGGGTGTTGTTGGTAGGAGTTCCAGTGGGTGTTGTTAATAGCAGTGCCAGTGGGTGTTTTTGGTAGGAGTACCGGTGGGTGTTGTTAAAAGGAGTGCCAGTGGGTGTTGTTAGTAGGAGTTCCAGTGGGTGTTGTTAGTAGGAGTGCCAGTGGGTGTTGTTAGTAGGAGTGCCAGTGGATGTTGTTAGTAGGAGTGCCAGTGGGTGTTGTTAATAGGAGTGCCAGTGGGTGTTGTTAATAGGAGTGCCAGTGGGTGTTGCTGGTAGGAGTGCCGGTGGGTGTTGTTAATAGGAGTGCCGGTGGGTGTTGTAAATAGGAGTGCCAGTGGGTGTTGTTAATAGGAGTGCCGGTGGGTGTTGTTAATAGGAGTGCCGGTGGGTGTTGTTAATAGGAGTGCCTGTGGGTGTTGTTAATAGGAGTGCCAGTGGGTGTTGTTAATAGGAGTGCCAGTGGGTAGTAGTGCCAGTGGGTGTTGTTAATAGGAGTGCCAGTGGGTGTTGTTAATAGGAGTGCTGGTGGTTGTTGTTGGTAGGATTGCCAGTGGGTGTTGTTAATAGGAGTGCCGGTGGGTGTTGTTAATAGGAGTGCCGGTGGGTTTGTTAGTAGGAGTGCCGGTGGGTGTTGTTAGTAGGAGTGCCGATGGGTGTTGTTAGCAGGAGTGTCGGTGGGTGTTGTTAATAGCAGTGTCGGTGGGTGTTGTTAATAGCAGTGCCAGTGAGTGTTTTTGGTAGGAGTGCCAGTGGGTGTTGTTAGTAGGAGTGCCGGTGGGTGTTGTTAATAGGAGTGCCAGTGGGTGTTGTTAATAGGAGTGCCGGTGGGTGTTGTTGGTAGGAGTACCGGTGGGTGTGTTAATAGGAGTGCCAGTGGGTGTTGTTAATAGGAGTGCCAGTGGGTAGGAGTGCCAGTGGTTGTTGTTAATAGGAGTGCCAGTGGGTGTCGTTAATAGGAGTGCTGGTGGGTGTTGTTGGTAGGAGTGCCAGTGGGTGTTGTTAATAGGAGTGCCGGTGGGTGTTGTTAGTAGGAGTGCCGGTGGGTGTTGTTAATAGGAGTGCCAGTGGGTGTTGTTAGTAGGAGTGCCAGTGGGTGTTGTTAGTAGGAGTGCCAGTGGGTGTTGTTAATAGGAGTACCAGTGGGTGTTGTTAATAGGAGTACCAGTGGGTGTTGTTAATAGGAGTGCCAGTGGGTGTTGTTAGTAAGAGTGCCAGTGGGTGTAGTTGGTAGGAGTACCCGTGGGTGTTGTTAATAGGAGTGCCGGCGGGTGATGTTAATAGGAGCGCCGGTGGGTGTTGTTGGTAGGAGTGCCGGTGGGTGTTGTTAATAGGAGTGCCGGTGGGTGTTGTTAGTAGGAGTGCCGATGGGTGTTGTGAGTAGGAGTGCCGGTGGGTGTTGTTGGTAGGAGTGCCGGTGGGTGTTGTTAATAGGAGTGCCGGTGGGTGTTGTTAGTAGGAGTGCCGGTGGGTGTTGTTGGTAGGAGTGCCAGTGGGTGTTGTTAGTAGGCGTGCCGGTGGGTGTGGTTGGTAGGAGTGCCGGTGGGTGTTGTTAATAGGAGTGCCAGTTGGTGTTGTTAATAGGAGTGCCAGTGGGTGTTGTTAGTAGGAGTGCCGGTGGGTGTTGTTAGTAGGAGTGCCGGTGGGTGTTGTTAGTAGGAGTGCCGGTGGCTGTTGTTAGTAGGAGTGCCAGTGGGTGTTGTTGGTAGGAGTTCCAGTGGGTGCTGTTAATAGGAGTGCCGGTGGGTGTTGTTAATAGGAGTGCCAGTGGGTGTTGTTAATAGGAGTGCCGGTGGGTGTTGTTAATAGGAGTGACACTGGGTGTTGTTGATAGGAGTTCCAGTGGGTGTTGTTAATAGCAGTGCCACTGGGTGTTGTTAGTAGGAGTGCCAGTGGGTGTTGTTAGTAGGAGTGCCAGTGGGTGTTGTTAGTAGGAGTGCCAGTGGGTGTTGTTAGTAGCAGTGCCAGTGGGTGTTGTTAATAGGAGTGCCAGTGGGTGTTGTTGGTAGGAGTGCCGGTGGGTGTTGTTAATAGGAGTGCCGGTGGGTGTTGTAAATAGTAGTGCCAGTGGGTGTTGTTAATAGGAGTGCCGGTGTGTGTTGTTAATAGGAGTGCCTGTGGGTGTTGTTAATAGGAGTGCCAGTGGGTGTTGTTAATAGGAGTGCCGGTGGGTGTTGTTAATAGGAGTGCCTGTGGGTGTTGTTAATAGGAGTGTCTGTGGGTGTTGTTAATAGGAGTGCCAGTGGGTGTTGTTAATCGGAGTGCCAGTGGGGAGTAGTGCCAGTGGGTGTTGTTAATAGGAGTGCCAGTGGGTGTTGTTAATAGGAGTGCCGGTGGGTGTTGTTGGTAGGAGTGCCAGTGGGTGTTGTTAATAGGAGTGCCGGTGGGTGTTGTTAATAGGAGTGCCGGTGGGTGTTGTTAGTAGGAGTGCCGGTGGGTGTTGTTAGTAGGAGTGCCGATGGATGTTGTTAGCAGGAGTGCCGGTGGGTGTTGTTAATAGCAGTGCCAGTGGGTGTTTTTGGTAGGAGTGCCAGTGGGTGTTGTTATTAGGAGTGCCGGTGGGTGTTGTTAATAGGAGTGCCGGTGGGTGTTGTTGGTAGGAGTACCGGTGGGTGTGTTAATAGGATTGCCAGTGGGTGTTGTTAATAGGAGTGCCAGTGGGTAGGAGTGCCAGTGGTTGTTGTTAATAGGAGTGCCAGTGGGTGTTGTTAATAGGAGTGCCAGTGGGTGTTGTTAATAGGAGTGCCGGTGGGTGTTGTTAATAGGAGTGCCTGTGGGTGTTGTTAATAGGAGTGTCTGTGGGTGTTGTTAATAGGAGTGCCAGTGGGTGTTGTTAATAGGAGTGCCAGTGGGGAGTAGTGCCAGTGGGTGTTGTTAATAGGAGTGCCAGTGGGTGTTGTTAATAGGAGTGCCTGTGGGTGTTGTTAATAGGAGTGCCAGTGGGTGTTGTTAATAGGAGTGCCAGTGGGTAGTAGTGCCAGTGGGTGTTGTTAATAGGAGTGCCAGTGGGTGTTGTTAATATGAGTGCTGGTGGGTGTTGTTGGTAGGAGTGCCAGTGGGTGTTGTTAATAGGAGTGCCGGTGGGTGTTGTTAATAGGAGTGCCGGTGGGTGTTGTTAGTAGGAGTGCCGGTGGGTGTTGTTAGTAGGAGTGCCGATGGGTGTTGTTAGCAGGAGTGTCGGTGGGTGTTGTTAATAGCAGTGCCAGTGGGTGTTTTTGGTAGGAGTGCCAGTGGGTGTTGTTAGTAGGAGTGCCGGTGGGTGTTGTTAATAGGAGTGCCAGTGGGTGTTGTTAATAGGAGTGCCGGTGGGTGTTGTTGGTAGGAGTACCGTTGGGTGTGTTAATAGGAGTGCCAGTGGGTGTTGTTAATAGGAGTGCCAGTGGGTAGGAGTGCCAGTGGTTGTTGTTAATAGGAGTGCCAGTGGGTGTCGTTAATAGGAGTGCTGGTGGGTGTTGTTGGTAGGAGTGCCAATGGGTGTTGTTAATAGGAGTGCCGATGGGTGTTTTTGGTAGGAGTGCCAGTGGGTGTTGTTGGTAGGAGTTCCAGTGGGTGTTGTTAATAGCAGTGCCAGTGGGTGTTTTTGGTAGGAGTACCGGTGGGTGTTGTTAAAAGGAGTGCCAGTGGGTGTTGTTAGTAGGAGTTCCAGTGGGTGTTGTTAGTAGGAGTGCCAGTGGGTGTTGTTAGTAGGAGTGCCAGTGGATGTTGTTAGTAGGAGTGCCAGTGGGTGTTGTTAATAGGAGTGCCAGTGGGTGTTGTTAATAGGAGTGCCAGTGGGTGTTGCTGGTAGGAGTGCCGGTGGGTGTTGTTAATAGGAGTGCCGGTGGGTGTTGTAAATAGGAGTGCCAGTGGGTGTTGTTAATAGGAGTGCCGGTGGGTGTTGTTAATAGGAGTGCCGGTGGGTGTTGTTAATAGGAGTGCCTGTGGGTGTTGTTAATAGGAGTGCCAGTGGGTGTTGTTAATAGGAGTGCCAGTGGGTAGTAGTGCCAGTGGGTGTTGTTAATAGGAGTGCCAGTGGGTGTTGTTAATAGGAGTGCTGGTGGTTGTTGTTGGTAGGATTGCCAGTGGGTGTTGTTAATAGGAGTGCCGGTGGGTGTTGTTAATAGGAGTGCCGGTGGGTTTGTTAGTAGGAGTGCCGGTGGGTGTTGTTAGTAGGAGTGCCGATGGGTGTTGTTAGCAGGAGTGTCGGTGGGTGTTGTTAATAGCAGTGTCGGTGGGTGTTGTTAATAGCAGTGCCAGTGAGTGTTTTTGGTAGGAGTGCCAGTGGGTGTTGTTAGTAGGAGTGCCGGTGGGTGTTGTTAATAGGAGTGCCAGTGGGTGTTGTTAATAGGAGTGCCGGTGGGTGTTGTTGGTAGGAGTACCGGTGGGTGTGTTAATAGGAGTGCCAGTGGGTGTTGTTAATAGGAGTGCCAGTGGGTAGGAGTGCCAGTGGTTGTTGTTAATAGGAGTGCCAGTGGGTGTCGTTAATAGGAGTGCTGGTGGGTGTTGTTGGTAGGAGTGCCAGTGGGTGTTGTTAATAGGAGTGCCGGTGGGTGTTGTTAGTAGGAGTGCCGGTGGGTGTTGTTAATAGGAGTGCCAGTGGGTGTTGTTAGTAGGAGTGCCAGTGGGTGTTGTTAGTAGGAGTGCCAGTGGGTGTTGTTAATAGGAGTACCAGTGGGTGTTGTTAATAGGAGTACCAGTGGGTGTTGTTAATAGGAGTGCCAGTGGGTGTTGTTAGTAAGAGTGCCAGTGGGTGTAGTTGGTAGGAGTACCCGTGGGTGTTGTTAATAGGAGTGCCGGCGGGTGATGTTAATAGGAGCGCCGGTGGGTGTTGTTGGTAGGAGTGCCGGTGGGTGTTGTTAATAGGAGTGCCGGTGGGTGTTGTTAGTAGGAGTGCCGATGGGTGTTGTGAGTAGGAGTGCCGGTGGGTGTTGTTGGTAGGAGTGCCGGTGGGTGTTGTTAATAGGAGTGCCGGTGGGTGTTGTTAGTAGGAGTGCCGGTGGGTGTTGTTGGTAGGAGTGCCAGTGGGTGTTGTTAGTAGGCGTGCCGGTGGGTGTGGTTGGTAGGAGTGCCGGTGGGTGTTGTTAATAGGAGTGCCAGTTGGTGTTGTTAATAGGAGTGCCAGTGGGTGTTGTTAGTAGGAGTGCCGGTGGGTGTTGTTAGTAGGAGTGCCGGTGGGTGTTGTTAGTAGGAGTGCCGGTGGCTGTTGTTAGTAGGAGTGCCAGTGGGTGTTGTTGGTAGGAGTTCCAGTGGGTGCTGTTAATAGGAGTGCCGGTGGGTGTTGTTAATAGGAGTGCCAGTGGGTGTTGTTAATAGGAGTGCCGGTGGGTGTTGTTAATAGGAGTGACACTGGGTGTTGTTGATAGGAGTTCCAGTGGGTGTTGTTAATAGCAGTGCCACTGGGTGTTGTTAGTAGGAGTGCCAGTGGGTGTTGTTAGTAGGAGTGCCAGTGGGTGTTGTTAGTAGGAGTGCCAGTGGGTGTTGTTAGTAGCAGTGCCAGTGGGTGTTGTTAATAGGAGTGCCAGTGGGTGTTGTTGGTAGGAGTGCCGGTGGGTGTTGTTAATAGGAGTGCCGGTGGGTGTTGTAAATAGTAGTGCCAGTGGGTGTTGTTAATAGGAGTGCCGGTGTGTGTTGTTAATAGGAGTGCCTGTGGGTGTTGTTAATAGGAGTGCCAGTGGGTGTTGTTAATAGGAGTGCCGGTGGGTGTTGTTAATAGGAGTGCCTGTGGGTGTTGTTAATAGGAGTGTCTGTGGGTGTTGTTAATAGGAGTGCCAGTGGGTGTTGTTAATCGGAGTGCCAGTGGGGAGTAGTGCCAGTGGGTGTTGTTAATAGGAGTGCCAGTGGGTGTTGTTAATAGGAGTGCCGGTGGGTGTTGTTGGTAGGAGTGCCAGTGGGTGTTGTTAATAGGAGTGCCGGTGGGTGTTGTTAATAGGAGTGCCGGTGGGTGTTGTTAGTAGGAGTGCCGGTGGGTGTTGTTAGTAGGAGTGCCGATGGATGTTGTTAGCAGGAGTGCCGGTGGGTGTTGTTAATAGCAGTGCCAGTGGGTGTTTTTGGTAGGAGTGCCAGTGGGTGTTGTTATTAGGAGTGCCGGTGGGTGTTGTTAATAGGAGTGCCGGTGGGTGTTGTTGGTAGGAGTACCGGTGGGTGTGTTAATAGGATTGCCAGTGGGTGTTGTTAATAGGAGTGCCAGTGGGTAGGAGTGCCAGTGGTTGTTGTTAATAGGAGTGCCAGTGGGTGTTGTTAATAGGAGTGCCAGTGGGTGTTGTTAATAGGAGTGCCGGTGGGTGTTGTTAATAGGAGTGCCTGTGGGTGTTGTTAATAGGAGTGTCTGTGGGTGTTGTTAATAGGAGTGCCAGTGGGTGTTGTTAATAGGAGTGCCAGTGGGGAGTAGTGCCAGTGGGTGTTGTTAATAGGAGTGCCAGTGGGTGTTGTTAATAGGAGTGCCTGTGGGTGTTGTTAATAGGAGTGCCAGTGGGTGTTGTTAATAGGAGTGCCAGTGGGTAGTAGTGCCAGTGGGTGTTGTTAATAGGAGTGCCAGTGGGTGTTGTTAATATGAGTGCTGGTGGGTGTTGTTGGTAGGAGTGCCAGTGGGTGTTGTTAATAGGAGTGCCGGTGGGTGTTGTTAATAGGAGTGCCGGTGGGTGTTGTTAGTAGGAGTGCCGGTGGGTGTTGTTAGTAGGAGTGCCGATGGGTGTTGTTAGCAGGAGTGTCGGTGGGTGTTGTTAATAGCAGTGCCAGTGGGTGTTTTTGGTAGGAGTGCCAGTGGGTGTTGTTAGTAGGAGTGCCGGTGGGTGTTGTTAATAGGAGTGCCAGTGGGTGTTGTTAATAGGAGTGCCGGTGGGTGTTGTTGGTAGGAGTACCGTTGGGTGTGTTAATAGGAGTGCCAGTGGGTGTTGTTAATAGGAGTGCCAGTGGGTAGGAGTGCCAGTGGTTGTTGTTAATAGGAGTGCCAGTGGGTGTCGTTAATAGGAGTGCTGGTGGGTGTTGTTGGTAGGAGTGCCAGTGGGTGTTGTTAATAGGAGTGCCGGCGGGTGTTGTTAGTAGGAGTGCCGGTGGGTGTTGTTGGTAGGAGTTCCAGTGGGTGTTTTTAATAGCAGTGCCCTTGAGTGTTTTTTGTAGGAGTACCGGTGGGTGTTGTTAATAGGAGTGCCGGTGGGTGTTGTTAGTAGGAGTGCCAGTGGGTGTTGTTAGTAGGAGTGCCGGTGGGTGTTGTTAATAGGATTGCCAGTGGGTGTTGTTAGTAGGAGTGCCAGTGGGTGTTGTTAATAGGAGTGCCAGTGGGTGTTGTTAATAAGAGTGCCGGTGGGTGTTGTTAGTAGGAGTGCCGGTGGGTGTTGTTAGTAGGAGTGACGGTGGGTGTTGTTGGTAGGAGTGCCGGTGGGTATTGTTGGTAGGAGTGCCGGTGGGTGTTGTTAATAGGAGTAATAGGATTGCCGGTGGGTGTTGTTAATGGAAGTAATAGGAGTGACGGTGGGTGTTGTTAATGGGAGTAATAGGAGTGCCAGTGGGTGTTGTTAATAGGAGTAATAGGATTGCCGGTGGGTGTTGTTAATGGAAGTAATAGGAGTGACGGTGGGTGTTGTTAATGGGAGTAATAGGAGTGCCAGTGGGTGTTGTTAATAGGAGTGCCTGTGGGTGTTGTTAATAGGAGTAATAGCAGTGCTAGTGGATATTGTAGGTAGGAGTGTCGGTGGGTGTTGTTAATAGAGGTAATAGGAGTGCTGGTGGGTGTTGTTAATAGGAGTAATAGCAGTGCCGGTGGGTGTTGTTAATAGGAGTAATAGGAGTACCGTGGGTGTTGTTAATGGGAGTAATAGGAGTGCCGGTGGTTGTTGTTAATAGGAGTGCCGGTGGGTTTTGTTAAAGGCTCATCCGTATCACAGGAAACACATGCTGGTTTTATATCATTCCACACGTTGTTGCTCACTGTTCTTCATACCAAACTGAGACTGACCCTACCAAATCAAAACGAGTCTGTCTCAGTTTTACATGTTAATTAACACAAATGATGCTGTACTGGGCCTGACTCTTTCACCTTAGGGCCCAGACACACCAAACCGACTAGCGGCGACGAAGGCTGACTGTTGCGTCGCCTGCTGTCTGGGCCGAAAAGTAGCACTTAAACCCACCACAACGACTAAAGCCGACAGCCAGCTAACGTGTATGTTCTGCACCGATTCGCTGAGCTGAGCAGCCAATCAGAGTGACCTCTCTCACTGACAGGCTCCGCCCATTCAGCGAGCTGAATCGGACCCCTGCTGCTGACAGAGGTCCGACTACTGCCGACAGTGCGGGACACACCGCAAAAACTAGGGTCACAGACACTCACCGACAGCCCAACATTGGCTGTCGGCCTGGTGTGTCGGGGCCCTAATGTGTGTGCGTGTGCGTGTGCGCATGTGTGTGTGTTTTCAGAGGCAGAGGGGGAAGAGAATTTGGGGGAAGTAACCGGCAGACTGATGAAGATTGCTGATAAAGTCTTCACTCCTCCAGATATTGAGGCTGATGGAGAAGAGGGTAGGTTGTCTGACAGTCAGTCAGTTTATGGGGTAAATGAATATATATCCGCAGTCTAACATGGGGACCCCTCCCATGAACCCCTGACCCATGTTGGATGGCTAAGGGCCGAATAAAGAGGCAGTATCTTGTGTCCTGTAGATGATGCGGAGAAGCTGGCTGGCCTGCTGCTGAGGGAGATTGGAGATGAACTCAACGAGGCGGTAAGCGGGACTGCAAGTCACTTCACATCTCTCTCCACATATATTTGTCTTCCAGTCGAATATTGTGAACATAAAGAAGTGTGTAGAATTCATAGACTATGGGAAAAGTCTGCTACTTCTCCCATACCTGTTATTTTTTTTTTTGGGGGGGGGGGCTTTTTCTCCCCAGTTGTACCTGGCCAGTCATCCCACTCTCTGAGCTGTCCAGGTCTCTGGAGGCTCATGCTGCCCCCCCCCTCAGTTTCCCCTCCCCCTCCAAACAGGCACCCCAACCGACCAGAGGAGGCACTAGTGCAGCAACAAGGACACATACCCATATCCTGCTTCCCACCCACAGACAAGGCCAATCATGTCTAGGGACATCCGACCCAGCCGGTGGTAACACGGGGATTCGAACCTGCAATTCCCGTGTTGTTAGGCAACGTAATAGACCCCTACGCTACCCGGACGCCCCCCCCATACCAGTTATTAACTGGATTGGGCCTTTGCACCACTCCAGGATTTACATTTACATTTTTTGTCCTCTTCTCTTCTCTCCACCAGGTGTTGAAGGATGCAAATCTAATCAGGAAGCTGTTGGGGGACTACGGTTTCTTTAAAAGTCTAATGTCGGCCATTTTCAGGAAGACTGGCTTCAAGGCTTTTGACCTTACAGAGCCACAGGGGTCTCCCAAGGCCGAGATCGCCCTGACTTGTGAGGTAACCTTACTCTGTCATGTGATCATGTTGGGGTGGGGGCTGCCTTCTGTCCCAGCATGCATTTAATGGAAGGCAGGCAGATGGATGCTCCGGACAGGTCACCAGGGCGGACGCACACACACACACACACACACACACACACAACATGCATGTCTTTGGACTGTGGGAAGAAAATCCAATCCAAACGCCACACAGGTGGGCTAGAATTGAACTCAGAACCCTGTTACTGTGAGGTGACGGTACCACGTCTAATGTAATAATATACACTGGCCACTTTATTAGGTACACCTTGCTAGTACCGGGTTGGACCCCCTTTTGCCTTCACAACTGCCTTAATCCTTCGTGGCATAGATTCAACAATGTACTGGAAACATTCCTCAGAGAGTTTGGTCCATATTGACATGATAGCATCACGCAGTTGCTGCAGATTTGTCGGCTGCACATCCATGATGCGAATCTCCCAGTCCACCACATCCCAAAGGTGCTCTATTGGATTGAGATCTGGTGACTGTGGAGGCCATTTGAGTACAGTGAACTCATTGTCCTGTTCAAGAAACCAGTCAGAGATGATTTGAGCTTTATGACATGGCGCGTTATCCTGCTGGAAGTAGCCTACAGAAGATGGGAACACTGTGGTCATAAAGGGATGGACATGGTCAGCAACAATACTCAGGTAGGCTGTGGCGTTGACACGATGCTCAATTGGTACTAAGGGGCCCAAAGTGTGCCAAGAAAATATCCCCCACACCATTACACCACCACCACTAGCCTGAACCGTTGATACAAGGCAGGATGGATCCATGCTTTCATGTTGTTGACGCCAAATTCTGACCCTACCATCCGAATGTCGCAGCAGAAATTGAGACTCATCAGACCAGGCAACGTTTTTCTAATCTTCTATTGTCCAATTTTGGTGAGCCTGTGCGAATTGTAGCCTCAGTTTCCTGTTCTTAGCTGACAGGAGTGGCACCCGGTGTGGTCTTCTGCCGCTGTAGCCCATCTGCCTCAAGGTTCGACGTGTTGTGTATTCAGAGATGCTCTTCTGCATACCTCGGTTGTAATGAGTGGTTATTTGAGTTACTGTTGCCTTTCTATCAGCTCGAACCAGTCTGGCCATTCTCCTCTGACATCAACAAGGCATTTTCGCCCACAGAACTGCCGCTCACTGGATATTTTCTCTTTTTCGGACCATTCTCTGTAAACCCTAGAGATGGTTGTGCGTGAAAATCCCAGTAGATCAGCAGTTTCTGAAATACTCAGACCAGCCCGTCTGGCACCAACAACCATGCCACGTTCAAAGTCACTTAAATCACCTTTCTTCCCCATTCTGATGCTCGGTTTGAACTGCAGCAGATCGTCTTGACCATGTCTACATGCCTAAATGCATTGAGTTGCTGCCATATGATTGGCTGATTAGAAATTTGCGTTAACGAGCAGTTGGACAGGTGTGCCTAATAAAGTGGCCGGTGAGTGTATTTTGGCCTTAAGGGAGTAAATCCAAAATGCTATTCATCAGTTTTGAAAAATATCATGTAAGCCCAGATCCCAAGATGGTCCCAAGACTTTACTATTCTCTCAGCATTCGTTTTGTCTAAGCACTTGGTTCCCAAGCCATGGAAATTAGAAAACTTTTTTTTTGGGGGGGGGGGTTCCACCTGTTTTTCTCTCCAGTCGTACTTGGCCAATTACCCCACACTTTCGAACTATCCTGGTCGCTGCTCCACCCCCTCTGCTGAGTGCCGAAGGAGTTTTTATTGAGTACCAAAAGTTGTTCATGAGGGGGAAAAAAATGCAAGAAATTGACTGAAAATGCTGGAAAAATGGCTTGCAAACCGGTCGGGAGGAGCGGAGTCGGATAACGCACGTGTGCAGTGGCCACTTCGTTAAAAAAAAAATCACTCTTCATCACATACGGGTCATGTCCAACATATCTTACTTCCTGTTTATACCTTTCTCTCATAATATCATCATGTCATGAAAAAGTCATGGAAAGGTGAGGTGAGACACTTTTCCCGCTAACTTCTCTCCATGTTTCCCCTGGTTTTCAGGTCGCCAGTCGCTTGTCTGTGGTGAACACCCACCCGATGAACAGACTGCTAGGATATGGAGCCAGGTATCTGCAGGAGCACTACTCTCAATGGGCAACACAGCACGGAGGCTACGTATGTAACGCAAACTTCCTCTCTCACACACACACATACTGAAGCAACACCATAATTTTTCCAGTAATTTAGCAAACAAGATGTCCTTCCTTCGTGTACAGGAAATGATGGGCATGATAAAAATGAACGCAGGTTTTAAGATTTTTTTTTTTCTTCAGCAATGGACCACAAGTATTTGGTTGCAACCTCTACCATCAACGAGCTATTGCTGAAGGAAAAACGTCTAAAATCCCTCGTTCGTTTTTATCATGCCTGGTAGTGAGCGGGGCGGCATGGTGGCACAGTAGTTAGCAAGGTCGTCTCACACCAAGAAGGTCCTGGACTCGAGCCCCGCGGTAGTCCAACCTTGGGGGTCGTCCAGGGTTGTCCTCTGTGTGGAGTTTGCATGTTCTCCCCATGTCTGCGTGAGTTTCCTCCGGGTGCTCCCACAGTCCAAAGACATGTAGGTCAGGTGAATCAGCCATACTAAACTGTCCCTAGGTATGAATGTGTGTGTGTGTGTGTGTGTGTGTGTGGGCCCTGTGACTGCCTGGCAGTCGTCCAGGGTGTCTCCTCGCCTGCCACCCAGTGACTGCTGGGATAGGCTTCAGCATCCCCCGTGACCCTGAGAGCAGGATAAGCGGCTTGGATAATGGATGGATGGTAGTGAGCGTTCTGTCCTGTGCAGGAAGAAAGGATCACATCTTGTTTGCTGGTATTGTGACAACACTGCCCGGGCTTGTCGGCCCAGACCATTTGAGAAGATGGCGGTGGAATTAAGCGGTGTATTGAAGCACCAGACGTCTGAATTTGTTGTGTGCACACTCCAGTTCTTAATAGATTAATAACACTATTGCTTTAATATTGCCATGAAAAAATGTATTTTTGCGAATTATCTCACATGAAATATCATGGCGTTTTCATCTCTTCCTCTCTCTCTCTGCAGGACACGGCTTTGGAGAGTGAGGATATTGAGGATTCCCTTGAATAGTAGATATTCAGTGTCACAGCTCGTCCAATGTGCTGTCCACTCACTCACCGCACATGGACAATGAACCCTACATGATCTTGACTCAGGAAACGTATTCTGTAATGTAATCTTATGTAAGCGGTTCTGATCCGATGACAGCTGGTCCAGTATGAGCATTGTAAATGAAGAACAATTCCTTGTTGGATGTTGTAATGACCTACTTTTCACTCTCACAGATGATAACACTGTTTCTGAATTAGCCGTGGAACTTCGGCATGTTTATTTCGCTCCATGCATAACGTGCACATAATCTGACTGACCCTCGTCTACCTTCCCGCTCCCGTGGCTGCTCTGTTTACTATCCCATAATTCCCTGTGTCCTTAAAGGTGTATTCCCCTAATACTGAACATCACAGATGTCATTCAAGTTAGCAGTTTTTTTACGTTTGTATTGCTCAGGCTTTTACAAATTGCAGTGACCCACTGTGGTAAGACAGTATGTCATTGACACTGTGACGGAGGAAGATGCAGAGGACAGGAAGAAGTGGAAACGGATGATCTGCTGTGGCGACCCCTAACGGGAGCATCTGAACATAGTAGTAGTAGTAGTAGTAGTAGCATGACATAGGTACTGTGGTAAGGAAATTTTTGCACAAAATCAAAGAAAGTGTCTTTTGTTTTCATGATTTCTTACAATAGAGCAGTGAACAAAGCACCAACAGTTTGTTTAGAATAAAACTACTATTTCTTTCAAAGTTTAACGTGATTAAATATGTTTTTATGTAAATTATTTTAAACAACTTTATGGATGAACTGGAGGGATTCAAGTAAATGTTTACAGAAATTAACTGGAAATTATTGAGACCTGTTAGTCGATTACAACAGTGCCATACAACCAACAGCGGAACACAACGATGAGCCAAGTGATCCCAGCTGGAGGTGTGCCCGCGTTGTGTAAATATTGAAATAAAATTTACTTTCTGGTAATGAAATAAAACGCGCCTGGTTACTTTCTAATAATGAAATAAGTGTTTGGTTACTTTCTGGTAATGAAATAAAAAGTAGTTGGTTACTTTGAACAATTTCATTTTTTTTCCAACAGGCACATTTCTTATTACCTATCCCATCTCTGAGGATCAGCTCGTTTCCTTACTGTACGGAAACGTGCTCAGCACAACGACAAAAACGTGTGTACAGTCTCAACATTTAGAAATGTAGTATTCTGAATGTAAATAATGACCACTGCAACTTTTGCATGGCATTAACAGGACGCTTTACTTAATTCATCTCTTGACATTGTGTATTCCATATTCATTAGGTTTATTGCAGGTTTTAAACACTACATTTACTGTGACCTGAAGACGAATATATCACTTCTTTGCAGGTTCTAGTCCTTATCGCAAATCAGGAACACTTAGTCACTTCATGTACTTGCGCACATGAGATGAAACGAAATGCCGTTTCCCTCAGCCCACAGCAGCGCAACACAAAAGACAAGAACACATCCAAAAACTACAAGAACACATATTTCCAAACTGACACATATATACGGAATAAACAAAACAAAAAATCACTGTCTAAGGGAACAACGCCAGCCAGGGTGACTGTCGGGACTGCTGGTCTGCATGGGCTAGCAGTTAGCTTAGCCCGCCCCGCTTCCGCGTCCTGTCAGACCGCCCTCGGCGTTTTCCTCCTCGGGCGCACCTGCAGGCAGGGGCCGTGGTCCCCGGGCCCACCGGACGAAGCAGGCCAGGCTCTCCCGGCCGATCCAGCGCCAGCCAGACACACCTCCCCGCACTCCACCCGACGACGCCAAAAACACCACAGTCGAGGTCGCCGCCAGACCGCCCTCGGTGTTCTCGGAACTGCCGGTCAAGCATGGGCTAGCAGTTAGCTTAGCCAGCTCTCCCAGCCTTTCCACTACATGGTACCGCCCGGCTCGACTCGACTCGCCCCTCTTTCGTTTTCCATCACTGTAAAGTACTGGCATTTTGGTAACTGTTTCTACTTTCCTGGTACCACCTTTGTCGACGTTCCAAAAAAACTGGCGCGGGTACCGAAATCAATGCAGACCTCTGATTGGTCAGAGAAACGCGTCACTGCGTCCTTTTGCGTCACTGCGTCATCAATGCGCGCATGGCATATCACCCGGACACCGGCATTTTTAAATACCGAAGCAGTCGAAGCGGAGTTATCCTAAAAGTACATTTTGAAATTGAAAACCAGGCGTTGCTATGACGACCAGCTACACCGAGGGGGTACAGAAGCGAGTCGAGCCGGTACCATGTAGTGGAAAAGGGGCATCATGACGCAGACGGTACTGGGTGAGGCCGCTGCAAAACGTGGATTCGTGCAGCCGTCTCGCCACATGGGAAGGTGAGCATACCATATCTGATAAATCTGTCCTGCTCATGCTGGTCTGCACACAACTCAGTGGTGCCAATGGCTGTGTAGTCCAACAATTAGCAAGACCCGTATGGCCTAACCGGAACCAGATGTGAGTACCGTTTTTAAGTGCCATTTGTCATGTCTATGGTTACCACGCCCCTCAGGGTGGCAAGGGCATTGTGGGTACGCTCGTGCCAGTTCGTTCTCTAATGGTAGAGGCTAGTTCCCATCGATGCAGAGAACGGAAATGGAGTAGAGAACGGTCAACTGAGCATGCGCGAAATGCCTCTACCATGCCTCCACACGCCCCGCGTAGCATCCAGGCGCTAGGATTCTAGGGAGACCCACCCCTACTCTGCGTCTGAATAGCTAACTTTAACCCTAACCCCGCCCTAACCCTAACCTTAACCAACCCAAACAACGGAGGCAACGAGTACTTGCGCATGCACAGTTGACCCTTCTCTGCATCGATGGGAACCAGCCTCTACCGTTCTCTAATAAAGCGCGCCCAGCAAGAGACCGCAAATTCGATGTGTCGTCCAAATTATTGAGATTAAATTCTGTCTAAGCTGCTTAATTCAGTAGTAAAGTAGAGATACAACATTGGCGAGGATCAACATGCATTAGGTAGTTAAAGGAGAAATCCGGAATTCAAAATTGCGCATGCTACACAGAGCCAGCCACGTTGGGTTCCAGATGGAAGCGGTGGCTAACATCGTTCGAGCTACTATATGCTGACGGAAAAGGGCTCATCTTGGCTGACGATTCCCCCGAAGCTACAAAGCAAAGGAGACGTGCACTATTACTACATCTAGCTGGACCAGACGTTCAGGACGTTTTTTTTCAACTTTACCGGACACTGGTGATGCAATGGACTACAAGAAGGCGGTCGAGGCTTTGAATGCATACTTCGTGCCCCAAGTCAACACAGCGCTAGCAAGGCACGCATTTCAAAAAATGCACCAGAACCCAGATGAGACAGTGCAGCAATTTGCTACACGCCTGAGACAGGCTGTGGGAGACTGCGGATATGGGGGAGATTCTGATAACCAGATAAGGGATGCTATTCTAAGTAAGGGAACATCGGAGTACGTGCGCAGGAAGCTGCTGGAAGAGGGTCGTGGGCTGACGCTAGCAGTACCACTGGACATAGCTGCTCGTTGTGAGAGCATCGAGGAGCAAAAGGCTAACATGTCGTGCACATCGACCGGAGCTACCCCAGAGACTGTACACAGAGTTGACCATAAAAGAAAAAAGGGGAAAGCACGGAACAAAAGGTAAACCGAACAGAGACAATAAAAATGACGGAAAGTGCTATAGATGTGGAAATTCTGATCACATTGGCCGAGATCCAAAATGCCCCGCACGCGGCCAGACATGCCACAAGTGTCAGGGTAAGGCTCACTTTGCAGAGGTATGCCGCACTAAAGGTGAGAAAGAGAAAGTGAAACAAAACGTGAACAATGTTGACGAACAGGAGGACTTTGCATTTGCCATTAATGACAATCACATGTCAGAGAGATTGAACTTCTGTGTGGGAGGAGTGAATATGAAAATGCTCATTGACTCTGGCGCAACAAGCAATGTGATGGGAGAAAATGTGTGGGGAAAAATTGAAAGCAGAACGCATTAAGTGTCATTCCTATGTCCCTAAGACAGAGAGGAAATTGTACTCATATTGTTCCAGTGAGCCATTAACTGTCAAGGGTGCATTTAAATGTGATGTGTCAATAGGTAACAAAACTGAATGTGCAGAATTCATTGTAATCAGGGGAAAAGGTGAACCACTGCTGGGTAAACAAACAGCGATGTGACTGGGCGTCCTGAGAATAGGTGCCAACATTGCTGCCGTGACAGAGATGAAGCAAAGACTCCAACAGCAGTACCCTGAAGTATTCAGTGGAGTTGGGAAACTGAAAACGAGACAGGTCTAGTCTACACATTAACCCAGAGGTCAAACCAATAGCCCAGCCACTCAGGCGAATTCCATTTAACCTCCGGGGGGCAGTAGAGTCCAGAATAAAGGAATTGGAGGATTTGGACATTACTGAACCAGTGAATGGGCCCACCCCCTGGGTGGATCCGGTCGTGATTGTCCCAAAACCCGGAAATTATGTTCGACTTTGCTTGGATGTGAGACGGGCCAACGAGGCCATAGTGAGGGAATGCTTCCCAATCCCCACTGTGGATGAGCTACTCCCAAGGGATGAATGTCTCAACCATATTCAGCAAGTTAGACTTGAAGTGGGGCTACCACCAACTCGAACTGACTCCTGAATCGCGTGAGATCACCACATTTGCTGTGCACAACGGCGTGTACAGGTACAAAAGACTGTTGTTTGGTGTATCATCCGCTAGTGAGCAATACTAGCACGAGATAGCCAGTGCCTTGGCTGGAATTGAAGGGGTTGAAAACATTTCTGTTGATGTGATCATACACGCACGTGACCAAGCCACGCACGACGAATGACTGCACGCAGTTATGGCAAGACTCGGAGAGACAGGATTGACACTAAATCCAGAGACGTGTCAGTTCAACATGGACAGACTAATTTTCATGGGAATTCTGTTGTCAGAGAAGGGCATCGGTCCAACAGAGGGGAGGGTGCGAGCTGTGACAGAAGCACGGAGCCAGAGAGCGCCACGGAGGTGCGTAGCTTCCTTGGGCTAGTTGGATACAGCAGCAGATTTATCCCTCAGTTTGCAACCATGTCAGAGCCACTGAGGCGCCTGACAAGGAAGGACACATCATTCACATTCAGACCAGAACAGAAGCAAGCATTCAGTGCCCTGAAAGCAGCGCTTGCGAGAGCAACCACCCTGGCTTATTTCGACAAGGACGCGCTGACACAGGTAATAGCAGATGCAAGCCCTGTAGGATTAGGTACAGTCCTGGTGCAGAACCAGAAAGGAATCAGCGTTCCTGTGTGCTATGTCAGCCGTAGCCTGACAGACTGTGAACGGAGATACTCGCAGACAGAGCGAGAGGCACTAGGTCTAGTTTGGGCCTGTGAGAGACTTCATCCATACCTGTATGGGAGACAGTTTGACCTAGTCACAGATCAAACTGACCATAGATCATCAAGTGATCTATGGTCCCCGTTCCAAGCCCTGTGCGCGGATAGAACGATGGGTTCTTAGGCTACAGCCCTACGAATTCAAAATTGTCCACATAGCAGGAAAGAACAACATCGCTGACCCGCTATCAAGACTCCTGTCGAGCAGTGTGAAACAGGCCAAGCATGAGCATGGAGCTGATGACCCAGAGCTGACCCAGAGCTTCATGAGGTACGCGAAGACATAAGCGACTGGACACTTTGAAAATTGCAAACCGTATGCTGTCATTGGAAGTGAGCTGTGCACAGTGGGATATCTTGTTCTGAGAGGCACACGCAGAGTGTTGCCACAGGCCTTGCAGATGCGGGCACTTGCACTAGCCCATGAAGGACGTCTGGGTATCGTGAGAACAAAGCAGCATCTCAGCACAAAAGTGTGGTGGCCTGGCATGGATAGGGCTGCGGAGAGACACTGTAAAGCCTTCCACGAATGTCAGATAGTGGCTCGACCTGACCCACCTGAACCGCTGAGACCCACACCGCTACCTGATGGACGCTGGCGGGAGGTCGTCGCTGACCTACTGGGGCCTCTCCCGTCTAGCCACTCCATTTTAGTGGTAGTAGACTATTTCAGCCGGTATTACGAATATGACGTCATGACCACCACCACATCAGAGACGGTCATAGACAGTCTGGAGTCAATATTCAGTCGACATGGACTGCCAGTCACAATCAAGTCTGACAATGGACCTCAGTTCAGATCAGAACAATTTAGACTGTACTGCGAGGAAAACGGCATCACACACGTCAAAACCACACCGAAATACGCTCAGGCCAATGGAGAAGTTGAGCGTCAGAACGCATCACTGCTGAAGAGGATTGGGATTGCTCAATCAGAGGGACTGGATTGGAAGAAAGAACCGAGAAAATATGTGACAGTCTACAGGAGCATCCTCCATCCATCAACAGGTAAAAGCCCTGCTGAATTGCTTTTCAACCGAAAGATGAGAGGAAAGTTAGCTGAACTGATGGAAGTGAACACAGATCAGGAAGTGTGTGACCGGGACACTGAGTAAAAGGCTAAGAGTAAGCTGTATGCAGACACGCAGTGGAGCACAGCAGTCAGAGGTCAGTGTCGGTGGTACTGTCCTCCTGAGACAGGACACAACTGACAAGTTCTCCACCACATTCAACGCAACGCCGCACAAGATCATCAGCAGGACCGGAAACAAAGTGGTGGTGGAATCACCAACAGGAGCACGATATTCGAGAAACACCACCCTCGTTAAGAGATACAAAGGAAATAGACTGAAACAAGGGACATTTCAAGAAAAGGGAGGAAATATAGGAAGCCGAGGATACAGAAATCAGAGAGGTAACAGAAGAACACACACACGCCACTGATACTCAAGAGTCCACAAACCGAGCATGACTCGGACATACAAATACAGGCAGGCGTGCCAGACAGGCCGCAAAGGATCAAGCCAACACTCGGTAGACTGTCTGACTAGGATTTAAAGTGATGAGTGATGCTCACTAGTTCATGTGTTTGGAAAAAAAGAGTTTCTACAAAGCTTCTGATTTGATAATTACTGTAATATGGTTTAATATGCAATAGCTGCATTAATTTGAGTATAATCATCAGCTGTACTTTTTGGTTAATAAGAGTTTAATGCCAAGAAAAGGGGGGATGTCATGTCTATGGTTACCACGCCCCTCAGGGTGGAAAGGGCATTGTGGGTACGCTCGTGCCAGTTCGTTCTCTAATAAAGCGCGCCCAGCAAGAGACCGCAAATTCGATGTGTCGTCCAAGTTATTGAGATTAAATTCTGTATAAGCTGCTTAATTCAGTAGTAAAGTAGAGATACAACACCATTGAGCAAGACATAGTCTGCTCCGTTAACAAGAATGCATCTGGGGGGTTGACCAGCCTCGACAAATACCTGGCCACCCCTGTTAACACCTATAGGTGCAAATTTTGTGTTACTGGTCATGTCAAGGCAGCACGGTGGTGCAGTGGTTAGCGGGGTCGCCTCACAGCAAGAAGGTCCTGGACTCGAGCCCTGGGGTAGTCCAACCTTGGGGGTCGTCTTGGGTCGTCCTCTGTGTGGAGTTTGCAAGTTCTCCCCGTGTCTGCGTGGGTTTCCTCTGGGTATTCCTGTTTCCTCTCAGTTCAAAGACATGTAGGTCAGGTGAATCGGCCGTACTAAATTGTCCCTAGGTGTGAAAGTGTGTGTATGTGTGTGTGGGGGGGCTGTGTGGTGGCCTGGCGGCCTGTTCAGGGTGTCTCCCCGCCTGCCGCCCAATGACTGCTGGGATAGACTCCAGCGTCCCCGCGACCCTGAGAGCAGGATAAGCGGTTGGATGGATGGATGGTCATGTCACATGACCTCACTGACCCCGGATCAGCGTTCCTACACTTCTTACAGGAGACTTTACAACTAAAGCCCCTGTGTTGTTTCCAGATGTGTCAATACTCCACCATAGAACTGTCTGCAGATACCCAACATACAGTAACAAGGGAGACTGTCTCGCCCTATTATACCCAAACTCATTTGCGTTAATTCAACAAATTCTCTCCCCATCCTCTTCATTGCAAAACTATAAAAGCTGCAGCTGTATTGCTAAGAATATGTTTACTGAAAATAAATATTGACAGTCCCAAACAACGATCGGATTTTAAAAAACATCTGATAGAATGACCGCCACGGTTTTTAAACGCTAAATTCTGTCAAGATAAATACCCAATTGAGATATTAATGCCCTGTGATGGCCTGGCGGCCTGTCCAGCGTGTCTCCCCGCCTGCCGCCCAGTGGCTGCTGGGATAGGCCCCAGCATCTCGTGGCGACCCCGATTGGGATAAGCGGCTTGGATCATGGAAGGATGGATCTGTTATCATTAATCACATTGAATTCCATCGTTAGCAATATTACACAAGCACGACAATCAACCCAGAGTTGCCGCATAGATTTTAAAACAGACGATCAGTTTTTTTGGAAAATTCACAGAGCTCACTTTTATTCTCTGTCAGTGTTGAAAATATTGAGATATTGTGAAAAGCCTTATTCCGGCTGTCACAGATCACACAACTGTCAAATACTGATTAATGGTCCCCATTAAGGACCAGACTTCAGACGGTGATCTATTCGGGACAAATCTGCCGTTTCTCAACTCTACGGCTCCCTGGTGCTGAAGTCTTTCTGTGAAATGAAGCCTAACCTGTTCGTCCCCCACGCACGTCTGATTACAGACAACACCAACCGCACGTGGACACCAGCCCGTCACTCCCATTCACCGTCACCCCCCGACGGCAACACCGACCGGTTGCAGGTGGAGGACGGATGACGTGTTGCCTGACGGATCGCTGCTGGCTCGTCTTTGCACCTCGACGCGACTCTCGACCAGGCCGCTTCTTTAGCGTTTGCCGTCTGTGCCAGCGCAGCACCCAGCCCGAGCTCGGTGCGTAATGTTTAACGCAATGCACCAAGGAGGTCGGAAATACTCCCCGACGCGCTTCGCCGCCGCCGCCGACGCGCCGTTAACCCTGCAGGCGGTGGTTAATAAATCTCGGATTTCACGCGGGGGGGTGGTTGCCGAACAACAACAGGTGGACGCGGCGAGTGAAACTTCACTGGAAGCGTCACCGCCGCCGAGCGCCGACGACAAGACGCGCGTTTACAAGCCCGGCAGGGGCGCGGTGGTGAGAGCCGTCCGGCGGCATCCGTCGCCGCAACCGTCGAGCCTGGAGAGCCTGGAGGCGGCCTGGAGCCGCGGGGGACACGTGAAGACGGACGCGGAGGCGGCGCCCGCCGAGATGGCGCTGGCGAACGGACACGGAGGAGCGCCGAGGAGCAGGAGGAGAAGCTTTCGACCCCCGGACGTGAGGACCATCTTCTCGCCCCGGGGGAGGGAGGGCACGAGGGGGCAGGGACACGCCTTCGGGCCGGGGCCGGCGGGCACCTGGTGTGACGCGTGCTGCGGCTACATCATCCACGACTGTCTGGCATGTGCAGGTGAGTGGCTACGCTGTTATCAGCAGAGTCGGCCCCGGCCTTATTCGGGGCCCTGGGCAGATTTTAATTTGTCCCCCCTCACTCCCCCCTCAATCTGCCCCCCCTCCATCCTCAATCTGCCCCTCCCCCTCCATTCTCACCCCTGGTGTTTCACCGCCAATTTGAAAAAGACTCACTCATGGTACACTGTTTATAGCTTTATGTAGAGTGGGTTAGACAGACAACACTTGAACACAATGGGAATGTCTCATGCAATGCTACTATTAAGCCTCATTCCGATAGATTTAGTTTCACAGGGTAAGACGATAGGACTCTGTGCACAATATAGTCCACTGTCTTCCGGTTTGTACTGCACACCAGTTTCCTGTTTGTCGGCGTGTGCCATTGACAATGGCATATTTTTCGCGATCCCTGCAAGATTTACCAGTTACCATTTACGTTTCAAGTTGTACATATCAAGCTGTGTCCACAGATAGGAGGATGATACTCACTAATGGTGGACGTAGCTTGAAATGTACAACTTGAAACGTTTCACCCGTTTGTTGGGAGGTGCAGGTGAAAGTTTGTCGACAGTTGCGTGCACGTCGTTGACATTTATCCATGGTAAATCTTGCAGGCATCGCGAAAAATATGCCATTGTCAATGGCGCACGCCAACCAACAGGAAACTGGTGTGACCGCTGCAGTACAAACCGGAAGTCAGGGGACTATATTGTGCACAGATCGATGCTCGATTAAGCTCATCGATCGGGACGGCTTTTAAATTTACAGAGGAGAGTCTGTCAAATGGTCTTGGTGTTGGCTTAGTAGAAGAGGACAACATGGGTTGGCTATTCGGTACAAATATACTATCTTCAGACATTTTTCACAACACTTTCAGTGATTTCCTGACAGCAACACACACACACACACTGAACAACCCAACACAGCCGACCATTGTTCACAGCCAACAATTTTGTCCATGACGTGGAAAATTTGAGAAATAACCCTATACGTGACGTCATCTCTTCATAATTAATTTAATTAATTACGTTTCCTTTATTAATCCCCTTGGGGAAATTCAGTTGCTGCAAATGAACCCATCCGAGGTGTGATGTGTGTAGCTAGGAGCAGTGGGCTGCCACCTTCATGCTGCGTCCGGGGGCCAACTCCAGTTCTTTTCCCATTGCCTTGCTCAGGGGCACAGACATTAACCCTAACATGCATGTCTTTTTGGTGGTGGGGGAAACCGGAGCACCCGCAGGAAACCCACCACAGACACGGGGAGAACATGCCAACTCCACACAGAGGACGACCTGGGAAGACTCCCAAGGTTGGACAGCCCCGGGGTTCGAACCCAGGACCTTCTTGCTGTGAGGCGACAGTGCTAACCACTGGGCCACCGTGCTGCCCAACCTTCTGTTATTCTGAGATGGGCTCACACAAGCGGCGGAAACAGAGTTTTTATTTCTCAGTATTTGCAAATGTCTTTGTCCGCACGCTTCACAGGCCGGTGCTCAGCGGTGCTGGAGTCCTTCTTAGTTCGCTGCCCTCTGTGCCTGAAGTCTCTCTGTCTTTTCTGTCTGTCTGTCTCTTCCGTGTTCATTTTTTTTGGTGTGTCAGTCCAAGACCCATCTTCACTAAAGAATATAAAGGGCAGTTTTTTAGTTTGGCACACCTGAGGCTGATCACTAAACAGCCTCGCCATCGGGTCTACGCTCCTGCAACCCAGCTCCCTCTCCCCTCCCTCCCCGCTTGCAGCCGAGGCTAAAGCACACCCCACTACCACACATCTCCACTGCCCGACTTAAGCCAGGGCCACTTCTGGCTGACAGCCAACCCCCCCCCCCCCCCGAGCTAGAGAGGAAATTGGCCACGACCATCTGCATCCCCGGCCTATGGAAAACGTTGAACTTAAGCGTCTTCTTGTGATGGAGCCACTGGACTGGGGCATGGTCTGAACAAAGGGTGGATGAGCACCCCTGGAGTTAGAAGCAGAGGGCAACGACCGCTCATCTGATGGCCAGGCACTCCTGCCCTGCTCACTCCTGCCCATGATGGCCAGGCACTCCTTTTCTGTGGTGCTGTACTTCGTCTCTCTCTTCCAGCTTACAACTGATGTATAGCACAGGGTGATCGACGCCCTCCACCTCCTGGGACATAACAGCCCCCAGCCCCCTGTCCGACACGTTGGTCTACAAAATAAAAGGGAGAGAGAAGTTAGGCTCCCACAGAGGGCTTCCTTAACACCCTTGAACGCCACCTGACACTGCTCCATCCACTGGACCGGATGTTAAGGTTGGTCAGCTCCGCAAAGGCAGGGATCAATCACGTGTAGTAGCCAGCCAGTCCCAGGAATGCCCTCACCTGCTTTTTCGTCTCGGGCACTGGAAGGGCCGCAATCACTGTGATCTTATCTATTAGGGGGCACACCAGCCCGCCGCCTAAGTGGTACCCCAGATACCGTACCTCCTGCTGCCCAGCTGCGCACTTCTTCTGGTTGACCGTGAGCCCCGCCTGCCTCCAGGAGTTGAGCGCCACCACCACCTGCCACATATTCTGCCCCCAGCTGCTACTGTGGATGATAACGTCATCCAAGTACGCAGTGTGTGGCCGTAGCTCCCAGTCCATGAGGTGCTGAAATGAGGCTTGAACTCCAAAAAGCCGGAACGGAAGTGTCACAAACTGGTACAAACCGTCCGGCATAGAGAAAGCCGTTGTTTTCCTCAGACTCTGGACACAAGGGAATCTGCCAGTAGCACTTGGTTAAATCCAATGTCATAAAGAAGTGAGCAGAGCCGAGCCGGTCCAGGTGTTTGTCGACCCACGATATTGGATAGGCATCGAACTTTGATACATCATTCACCTTGCAGTAGTCCACACTGAACCATATAGACCCACTGGACTTACACACAAGGATGATGGGGCTACACCAGTCACTGCTAGATTCCTCTATTACCCCCATTTCCAGCATGGCCTTGACTTCCTCCTGAACAGTTTTCCTTTTGTATTCAGGCAGCCGTTACTCACCATGTGGTGCTGTATGAGGTTTGTGCATCCTGGCAGGGGGGAGAACACATCACCTAAGTGCTGTTGCAATGCAGCAACCCCGACTTTCTTGTGGGGCGAGAGATAGTTCTCACAATGGAGGGAGGCAGGATTGCTCGATTTTTGTACCTCCGGCCCCAACTTATCCTCTCTCTCTGATATCCGGGTCGTCCTCTGTGTGGCGTTTGCATGTTCTCCCCATGTCTGTGTGGGTTTCCTCCGGGTGCTCCGGTTTCCTCCCACAGTCCAAATACATGTAGGTCAGGGGAATTGGCCGTACTAAATTGTCCATAGGTGTGTGTGTGTGGGCCCTGTGATGGTCTGGCGGCCTGTCCAGGGTGTCTCTCCGCCTGCTGCCCAGTGACCACTGGGATAGGCTCCAGCATCCTGCAACCCTGAGAGCAGGATAGGCGGTTTGGATAATGGATGGATGAAATACTTTAGATTTATTATGGATTTCATATCGTTGTCATTTGACAACACCCTGCTTACCACACACACGCATCTATAACACAAAAGTAGGAGAAATGTAATGCATGCAACTCTCAAATCACAATGCATTTGCAACGCAGCCCCAACGTGATGAAGAGTTAATGGACCCTCTCATTTAGAAATGAAGGAAGTTGTGGTGTAACGCTATGCATTCAATGCATTAAGTGTGTTGACTGTAAACGGTCACTGAGTTCACATCTGTCTTAGACTGGTTGTGTGTGCTGTCTGTCTGCAAACTGACAACTGACTGACTGATGATTGCAGATATCAGTCAGTTTGTGAACTCACTGATCCGCAGCGTGGGCTCTGGTAAATAACTGGCCAAAGGTTTTACCCCACGTAGAGGGAGATGTGTGCTTTGTGCAGGGGTATAGAGGGATGATATGAACATAGGGTTAAATAAGCAGCATTGACATGGCTGCATCTAGTCAAGTCAGTTTTATTTGTATAGCCCAATATCACAAATTACAAATCTGTGTCAGTGTGCTTTACAGCAACACAACATCCTGTCTGTAGACCCTCGCATCTAAAGGGATAATTGACTTTTGTGAGACCTATCAGAGGAAGTGTTTGTTAATCACTCTTTATGAGGGATTGTTTTGGCTAAGTGTCACAATAAATCAAAGATAGGCTAGCTACATGGTTCTTGTTCATATACACATCTCTAGTCCATCTCTAGTCCATCTCTAATCCATTCCGGTGTGGGAAGATGGTGGCGCAAATTCACACTCGCGGCGCCATCTTCCCAGTACCGTCCATGTGGTGTCTTTATCCACGTCTGCATCCGGGAGAGCTGGCGCTGGACCGGCTTGGAGAGCTTGGTCTGCTGCGTCCTCTGGGCCCAGGGACCACGACCCTGCACTGAAAAAAAAAGTCTGTTGGATTTACATAAAAAAATTATGTACATCGGTTGCACATATGAAAGTTGTGTTTTCTAAAAATTATTTATTTATGTTCAATATGCTATATACCAGTTTAATAGTTTTTGTGGGAGGCCTCCCACCCATGTACTAGCCAAATCCGTACCTGCTTAGCTTCCGTCATTTGGCAGAGCCAGGGTATGTGTTGGCATGGCTGCCGGCAAAGCAAAGGCTTATAAAAGCTGCTCACATTTACAGACGCTGTTTGGGCGCATGTTGATGCACAGGTTCTTCAGGCAACCGCGTAGGTCACTGCCACTATGCTGTGTTCTTGTAGTTCTTGTAGTTTTTGGATATGTGTTTTTGTCTTTGTGTTGTACTGCTGTGGGCTGAGCAAGAAGGTCCTGGGTCCAACCTTGGGGGTCGTCCCGGGTCGTCCTCTGTGTGGAGTTTGCATGTTCTCCCCGTGTCTGCGTGGGTTTCCTCCCACAGCCCAAAGACATGTAGGTCAGGTGAATCAGCATTACTAAATTGTCCCTAGGTGTGTGTGTGTGTGTGTGTGTGTGTGTGTGTGTGTGTGTGTGTGGGCCCCTGTGATGGCCTGGCGGCCTGTCCAGGGTGTCTCCCCGCCTGCTGCCCAATGACTGCTGGAATAGGCTCCAGCATCCCTGTGACCCTAAGAGCAGGATGAGTGGTTAAGATAGTGGATGGATGGATGGCTGGATGAATGGCTGGATGGATGGCTGGGTGGGTGGATGGCTGGATGGATGCTGTGGGCTGGGGGAAACGGCATTTTGTTTCATTTTATGCGCGCAAGTGCATGAAATTAAACGACAAAGTGTTTCTGTTTCTGATTCTGAACTTTTCAGACATTGATAACATTCTGGATCTGATGCTTCACTACCTGACCTTACATTTCACAATAGGCCACCTGAGTCCTGATCCTGAGTCATGTTCCTCTCCTTCCCCTAACTGCTACTGTTGAGGCACTCTTGAGAAAGTGACTTTACATTTTATGTTTTTCTTTTTTTCTCCTACTGTAAGACCGTCAAGCATGGTGCTGCTGTAATGGGGACCAGGTTTTGTGTATTTTCCAAGTGGATGAGGGATTACCAGCAGCCAGTATGTAGACCACTTTGATTACTGAGTAACGCTGCTTTAAGGGGTAAAGAAACACTATTAACACAAATACTGCAGAGTTCATGCAGGAGATTTTTAGAGGAACAATAGATTGGGCTTGGCAACAACATAATCCAGCAAGCACACACTGCTGCTATGCAGATAAACTGGTTTCCCACTTAAAGGAAACCATTCTAAGAATCTACCTGGTCATAACCATTGTAAGAATCTACCTTGTCATAACCATTCTGAAGATCTACCTGGTCATAACCATTCTAAGGATCTACCTGGTCATAACCATTCTAAGAA
The DNA here is from genome assembly GCF_029633865.1 of Lampris incognitus. NCBI lineage: Eukaryota > Metazoa > Chordata > Actinopteri > Lampriformes > Lampridae > Lampris > Lampris incognitus. The sequence goes on along the minus strand of NC_079213.1, from coordinate 32,841,809 downwards.
TCTACCTGGTCATAACCATTCTAACAATCTACCTGGTCATAACCATTCTAAAGATCTACCTGGTCATAACCATTCTAAGGATCTACCTGGTCATAACCATTGTAAGAATCTACCTGGTCATAACCATTCTAAGGCTCTACCTGGTCATAACCATTCAAAGGATCTACCTGGTCATAACCATTGTAAGAATCTACCTGGTCATAACCATTCTAAGAATCTACCTGGTCATAACCATTCTAAGAATCTACCTGGTCATAACCATTGTAAGAATCTACCGGGTCATAACCATTCTAAAGATCTACCTGGTCATAACCATTCTAAGGATCTACCTGGTCATAACCATTCTAACAATCTACCTGGTCATAACCATTCTAAGGATCTACCTGGTCATAACCATTCTAAGGATCTACCTGGTCATAACCATTGTAAGGTCTACCTGGTCATAACCATTCTAATAATCTACCTGGTCATAACCATTCTAAGAATCTACCTGGTCATAACCATTCTAACAATCTACCTGGTCATAACCATTCTAAAGATCTACCTGGTCATAACCATTCTAAGGATCTACCTGGTCATAACCATTGTAAGAATCTACCTGGTCATAACCATTCTAAGGCTCTACCTGGTCATAACCATTCAAAGGATCTACCTGGTCATAACCATTGTAAGAATCTACCTGGTCATAACCATTCTAAGAATCTACCTGGTCATAACCATTCTAAGAATCTACCTGGTCATAACCATTGTAAGAATCTACCGGGTCATAACCATTCTAAAGATCTACCTGGTCATAACCATTCTAAGGATCTACCTGGTCATAACCATTCTAACAATCTACCTGGTCATAACCATTCTAAGGATCTACCTGGTCATAACCATTCTAAGGATCTACCTGGTCATAACCATTGTAAGGTCTACCTGGTCATAACCATTGTAAGAATCTACCTGGTCATAACCATTCTAAGGCTCTACCTGGTCATAACCATTCAAAGGATCTACCTGGTCATAACCATTGTAAGAATCTACCTGGTCATAACCATTCTAAGAATCTACCTGGTCATAACCATTCTAAGAATCTACCTGGTCATAACCATTGTAAGAATCTACCGGGTCATAACCATTCTAAAGATCTACCTGGTCATAACCATTCTAAGGATCTACCTGGTCATAACCATTCTAACAATCTACCTGGTCATAACCATTCTAAGGATCTACCTGGTCATAACCATTCTAAGGATCTACCTGGTCATAACCATTGTAAGGTCTACCTGGTCATAACCATTCTAATAATCTACCTGGTCATAACCATTCTAAGAATCTACCTGGTCATAACCATTCTAACAATCTACCTGGTCATAACCATTCTAAAGATCTACCTGGTCATAACCATTCTAAGGATCTACCTGGTCATAACCATTGTAAGAATCTACCTGGTCATAACCATTCTAAGGCTCTACCTGGTCATAACCATTCAAAGGATCTACCTGGTCATAACCATTGTAAGAATCTACCTGGTCATAACCATTCTAAGAATCTACCTGGTCATAACCATTCTAAGAATCTACCTGGTCATAACCATTGTAAGAATCTACCGGGTCATAACCATTCTAAAGATCTACCTGGTCATAACCATTCTAAGGATCTACCTGGTCATAACCATTCTAACAATCTACCTGGTCATAACCATTCTAAGGATCTACCTGGTCATAACCATTCTAAGGATCTACCTGGTCATAACCATTGTAAGGTCTACCTGGTCATAACCATTCTAATAATCTACCTGGTCATAACCATTCTAAGAATCTACCAGGTCATAACCATATTAAGGATCTACCTGGTCATAACCATTCTAAGAATCATTTGATGGCGCCGTCATGGAAATGTGTGTTGTTTAGAAGGTGGACAGGGGAGGCTGATCGTTTAGTCTGGAGTAAAGAACCTCAACCTGTAGAGATAATAGGACTTCTTAAGGTTATCCTAGACCATCTTTTAGTAAGTGGTGGTTAGCGCGGTCGCCTCACAGCAAGAAGGTCCTTGGTTCGAGCCCCGAGGTAGTCCAACCTTGGAGGTCGTCCCGGGTCGTTCTCTGTGTGGAGTTTGCATGTTCTCCCCGTGTCTGCGTGGGTTTGCTCCGGTATCCTCACACAGTCCAAAGACATGCAAGTCAGGTGAATCGGCCATACTAAATTGTCCCTAGGTGTGTGTGTTTGTGTGTTAGAAGTGATAGGGACTTATATTTGCCTTTGTCCCTCTTCCTTTTCTTGCGTATTTGGATTGGTTTTCATTGAGAAATGATTGGAGGCGTGGTTAAGCAGCGTATATAACACGACGTCACTGTGAGGTGCCGGTGCATTCCCTGGCGTTAGTTAATGGCGGCAATTTGCATAATACGCCCCAGGATACGCCATTTTGACCACGCTGTTGAAAACACTACAAGTTCACACCTTTCCAGCTCAAGACCACCAACCTAAAATGAGCTGACCTACCAAGACGGAGGCCCCCCGCCTACGGGAGCTGAGACCCATATGGCCGAGGCCTTGTCGGAGGGACATGCTAACTGTTAGCCTGCTACCTCGGTAAGCTAGCCCACCTCCCAGCTATTTCTCAGTCTTGGAAATCAGTCCTTCTTTCTGTTTTTTCCCTCGTTTTTAATCTTTTCTACACACTCCAGGTTAGGACTAGTATTTCGTGCTTAATCCTTCAACCCCTAGACCCGACGAGTCTGTTACATAATTTGGGGCACTCGTCCGCGATTTATTTGAAGATGTACTGCATATTAATGTTCTATAAAACCGGTTAGCGATTAGAAGTCAGTTAGCGAGTTACAGCCAAGCATTCTGTTTGTGAGAAGAGGCACAGTTGAGTTGGATTCAGCTCGGGAAAAGCCGCATGTCGCTAGGTTTACAAGTGGGCCACGGACATACAACTACGTGCAGAAAGCTGCACGGTGCTAACTTCTCACTTAAAACAGATGGTTGTGCATGTATGTAAAACTAAGCTAGCTAGAAGGGAAGTTAGGGAAATCGTTTATCGTGTGTCGAGGTTAAAGAAGGGGATATAGGTCTACAGGTTGATAACAGGTTGATTTGGCTGTTTAGCTGATAGCTACCTGGCTAATGGTGGCAGGTGTTTTGCTGGTGTGTACTGCAGTGTATCGGGTTGTGGTCTTCGAGTAACGTCGTGAGCGCTCTGTGTGCGGCCTGTTCATATCAGTTTCTGGGAAGATAGCGACTTATAAGCTACTCTTGTTACAGGTTATATGTTTTGTTGGTAATGCTATTTGGTAATAGTTACCTTAGAGGTAGTTTTGTGAGAGTCTTGTCTCTTTTGGTTAGCCAAACTTTTTGAGAGAATTTGATAACAACCATGGCAACGTCCAACGTAGAGGAGTTTTGTTGGAGTGATTTTTGGGCGCAAGGAGCTGCATAAGCTCAAAGAAGATTTGCTTGCGGTAGCTCAGTATTGTGAGGTAGACATCACTCCAGGGACTAAAAAGCCAGAGATTGTGGAGACCCAGGTTTCAGTGTTATACCTAAAAGATCACGTACATAAAAGAGCAGAGAGAGAGAGAGAAGGGGGAAGCGGCTGTTTCAGCTTGAGTTAGCAAAGCTGACATTAGAGCAAGAGAAGCTTAAGGTGAACAACATTGACTTACAACGTAAGCACGAAGCTTGTTTTGATGTTTCCAGCTGTTTGAGACGCATGCCAAAATTTAATCGGGATGATGTGGGTTCTTTCTTTGACGCGTTTGAGAAAATTGCCAAATAGCTAGAATGGCCTGAGAATAGGTGGACTTTGCTGATCCAGAGTGTGCTTGAGGGCAAAGCCCAGGAAGCTTATGTTAGCTTAAGTTAGAGGCTTCTGACAGCAGAGACTATATGATACTGTGAGGAAGGTGGTTCTGGCAGCCTATGAGATGGTGCCAGAAGCCTACCGACAGAAGTTCAGGTCTCTGCAGCGAAAATCAAGTGAAGCTCTCCTTGATTTGGCTAGGCAACAGGAGGTTGAGTTTTACAGGTGGTTAGCAAGCACTAACACTCACACCTTTCAAGAGTTGAGGCAACTTATGCTGGTGGAGCAGTTCAAAACCAGTTTACGCTGGCATATACAGATACATCTAAATGAGATGGGCATTACTGAGTTAAGAAAAGCTGCTATGGCAGCACATTCTTATGAGTTAACTCACAGAGAAGTGCCATGGAAAGGAAAGTTTGGCAGACAGGATAGGAGGCAGGCTGCGAGCTGACAGGCCTGGTGAGGCTGTCATGACAAAATCTACTCCCACCTCTGTTCAGTCTCCAGGGCCAGGGAAAAGATATAAGAAGTCTTATTTTTTTCCGAAAGGATGTCATCTGCCATTATAGCAGAACACCTGGTCATATAAAGTCCAGTTGTTCCGGTCTCCAGAGGAAAATGGGAAATAGGAAAATTGTGGGGTTGATTAGCACCCAGACTCAGATTGGTCCATGTGAAATAGACAGTTTGAACCTGCCTCCCTGCCCAGTAGTGAAGGGGTTTGAAGTTTTGTGTCAAAAGGGGCAGTTTCTGGTGTACCTGATGGCGAAATGGTCCCTATATCAATTTTGAGGAACACAGGTACCACACAGTCCTTAATGGTTCAGGGTGTCATAGACCTACCGCCTGCCGCCTATTTAAAAGTTTCTACCCCAGTGAAGGGGATAGTAGGGGGGTTTGTTAGTGCCCCTCTGCACAAAGTATTTCTGGCATCTAACATTGTAAATGGACCGGTAGTGGTGGGTATTGTTCCTTCCTTGCCAATTGATGGAGTTGCCTTTGTGTTGGCCAATGATTTGGCTGGTACTCAGGTTTGTGTGACACCTGTTGTGAGTGAGACACCTTGTGAGGTCCCTGAGACCATGGCTTTGGAGAGAGAACATCCTGAGGTGTCAGTGGCATGTGTGGTGACACGTGCTCAAGCTCTGGCTGCTGAAAAGAGAAATTCCAGTGAGCAGGATGAACTGTCTGGTGGTTTGGCTCATACCTTTTTTACTAGACTAGCTGAGGTGTCCCCCTGCTCCCAGTTTTCTTGGGAAGCCCTTATGTCAGAGCAAGGAAAAGATCCTTCTGTAGCTCGATTAAGACAGACGGCTGATAATGCTGAGGACATGAAGGCTGTGGCTGAAGGTATCCATCTCCAAAATGGAGTCTTGTTGAGAAAATGGCAGCCTCATGATCATCCTGTGGATGAATAGTGCCATGTTATGACTCAAATTGTGTTGCCTGAGAGTTTCAGGTAGGAAGTCCTGCCTTTAGCACATGAAGTATCCTTAGCGGGTCATTTAGGCATCTGTAAAACATTTCTACTTGCCCAAAATGCATAAAGATGTGGTTTCGTACCATCGTAGCTGTCATGCTTGCCAGGTTGTGGGTGAGATTGGAAAGGGGCAGGTCACATATTTGGGGCACCAGGTGGGTCAAGGTTCAGTGAGACCAAGGACTGCCAAGGTGCAAGCCATTTTAGACCTGCCTGTTCCGAAAACGAAACGCCAGCTAATGTGCCTTTTGGGCATGTGTGGTTTTTATAGGCGGTTTGTTCCCAATTTCGCAGCTGTGACAACACCACTCACAAACCTGTTGAAGGAGGGAGTTAAGTTTAGCTGGTCAGCGGCTTGTCAGACGGTGCTGGAAATGGTTAAAACTATCCTAGCTAGTGAACCGGTGCTGGTTGCTCCAGACTTCTCTGTCCCATTCAAGCTTGCAGTGGATGCTTGTGATGTTGGAGTGGGGGTGGTGCTGCTACAGACTGATGGGTCGGGAATAGAGAGGTCTGTTGCATATTTCTCTAAGAAACTGAATCGCTATCAGAAGCAACATTCCACCATCGAGAAGGAGGCCCTGGCTCTTGTCCAACGCAGTCCAACGCTTTGAGGTGTACGTCTCTAGTGTTGGAGCTGATCTGGTAGTCCTCACTGATCACAACCCACTTACGTTCCTGTCAAAGTTCAAAACATCCAGTCAGAGAGTATTCCATTGGAGTTTAATTTTACAACCATATAACCTGACGGTAGTACATTTGCCAGGCAGAGAAAATGTTATTGTGGACACCCTGTCAAGGGGATGAACATATGGTTTGGGTATTTTTGAAAAGTTTGGGAGTGCTTTGTTGATAGTAATGCACTTGAATCAGTTGAGTTTAAAAAAAACAAAAACGGATTAGATTATAATTGCATAGTCTTGTTGTTGTTTTTAAGAAATTAGAAAATTATTAATATAAAAAGGATTTTAAAAAAAAAGGGAAAAAAAACAAATAGGTTGAAACCAGATGTTTTTGTTTTTTTTTTGTAAGGGGGGAGGAATGTTAGAAGTGGTATGGGTTATATCTGCCTTTGTCCCTCTTCCTTTTCTTACATTCCCGGACTGGTTTTCATTGAGAAATGATTGGAGGTGTGGTTAAGCAGCGTTTATAAGAGGACGTCACTGTGAGGTGCCAGTGCGCCCCCTGGAGTTAGTTAATAGCGGCAGTTTGCATACATACGCCTCAGGATATGTCACTTTGACCACGCTGTTCAGGACACTACAAGGTCACACCTTTCCAGCTCAACACCATCAACCTAAAGTGAACTGACCTACCAAGACCGAGTCCGGCGCTTACGGGAGTTGAGACCCATATGGCCGAGGCCTTGTCGGAGGGACCTGCTGACTGCTAGCCTGCTACCTAGGTAAGCTAGCCCACCTCCCGGCTATTTCTCAGTCTTGGAAATCAGTTCTTATTTCTGTTTCTTCCCTCATTTTTAATCTTTTCTACACACTCCAGGTTAGGACTAGTATTGCGCGCTTAACCCTTAACCCCTCATCCCGACTAGTCCATAACAGTGTGTGTGTGTGTGTGTGTGTGTGTGTGTGTGTGTGTGTGTGTGTGTGTGTGTGTGTGTGTGTGTGTGTGTGTGTGTGTGTGTGTGTGTGTGTGTGTGTGTGTGTGTGTGTGCACCCTGTGTGATGGCCTGGCAGCCTGTCCAGGTCCAGGGTGGCTCCCCGCCTGCCGCCCAATGACTGCTGGGATAGGCTTCAGGATCCCCGCGACCCTGAGAGCAGGATAAGAAGTTCAAACAATTGATGGATGGAGATGAATGAGACCTTCGTCATGGCTACTACAGTATTTCAGCTTCTGGCTTTCATGATTCAAACCAGTTGATTTTGTCTAGAATGATGGTTTGTGCAGGAATGTGGATTCTATGTGTTGAAGTTCTGTAGTGTCACAAAGATGATGTTTACTTGCATCAACACTTCCTGTGAGGATGATACCCTGCTGGCTGTGACGTAATGCCTACATGCATGGTTCTGCACATGATACAGCAGTGATTGCTTCTCGGCTGGCCAGTGCCCCGACAGTATATCTTGAGCAAGGGGAGAAGTTTGTCATGTTTTGTTTCTTTTTTGCATTAGGCTGCACATGAGTCCTCACAAACATGCAGCATGCAGAAGACGACACACTGATGAAAGAGTGACCCACCAAAATGAGACAAACCCATGCAAAAACACAGTGCCATCTTCCCCAGCCTCGTACAGTTATTGGTTTAGCTCAGTGGAGGGGTAGATGGGCCATCCTATCCCTGTCATTATGTCAGCACACAAATGGAACCTATACAATGACGTCTATGTGTTCTTCTGATGTCTTCTAGTGATGTGGACTAATCCAGTTTTGACTGTGTGCACAGATGTAATTCTGTGTTAACTGTTGTGTGTGTGTGTGTGTGTGTGTGTGTGAAGACCACATTGAAAACAATGAAGACCACATGAAGACCACACTGAAAAGATGCCAGGTCGACTCCTCTTCTTCGGAGGAACTTGCCTCCTGCTGCACCATCTGGCGCGCTGACGTCTCACACGGAGTGAAGTGTATGGAAAACCAGCGCACACAACACTGTGTAACAAAGCGTGCGGAGAGGCATGCTTGCAAAGCTACCCCTGCCCCCCCCACCACTTTTACATGCCCGGTCTGCAACCACAACTGTGCATCCAGGATCGGACTATTCAGCTACCAAAGGACTCACAAATAGGAGAAAATGGTCATCAGCAGATACAATGGACAACCAGCAAGCCAAGCAAGTGCGTGTGTGTGTGTGTGTGTGTGTGTGTGTGTGTGTGTGTGTGTGTGTGTGTGTGTGTGTGTGTCACATTTAGTGTGTGACACAGTGCAGCAGATAACTCTGCCATTTTGAATTTATAATTTACAATATCATTTAGCAGACGCTTTTATCCAAAGTGACGTACATCTAAGTTAATGCAACTCACGCAAGGATCTAGTCTGGAGGCGACGACTGAAATAAGTGTCCAAAAAAAAAAAAAAAACTAGGTTCAAGTCCAGTAGGACATATAGGTGTCAACAGGCAGTACACAAAGGCAAAGGTGCATTAAAGAATTTTTTTTCTTTTCATATATTTTTGTTTTATTTATGTATATATATATTTTTTTAAGTCCTATGAACAATGGATTCCTGCTCAAGGTGACTTTTAAAGGCCCTGTACTTGTACATAATTTAAAAAGGCCCTAACATGACATTAGTTAATAAGAGTCCATCCAATCATTATCACCCTACTCATAGTACACTGTAGGTTTATGTTGTTTTAACCATTGGTTAACCACTCACTTATTAACAGGGGCAGTGGTGGCCGCTAGTTTATTTTTCCAAGCTGAGAAATATAGTCAGCTGTTGTGTTGTGAGAACCGGGAATTCACTGTTGACCCACTGGAGGTGTCCTTAGGCCAAGGTCAACATGTCTGTGATGGGAGGTGCCCACTTGAGAAGAACCAGAATCATCTTTATTTGGCCAAGTATGCTTACACATACATAAGGAATTTGACTCCAGTTTAGTGGCTCTCAGTGTACTTACACAGAATAACATCCCAACAGTCTTCAGGAATATACTTGGATCCTCAGGAATAATCTTAATAAATATACAATATACTATATTATCAGCAATCGGGAACAATTTATGTCATTTCAGTCGTGTACTTGCGTTACACAAAAGAAATTAAATTTCGTTTCTCCCAGCCCACAGCAGTGCAACACAAAATATAAAACGCATATCCAAAATTTCCCAAAGCGACGCCACCAAACACATACAAAAACAGAGAAACACAAGCAGTTAACAACACAGTCCCTTCAGTGCAACACAGTCCAAAAATTCCACTGTCCAGAGAGCGAACGCCAGCCAGGATGACTGTCAGAACTGCCGGTCTGCATGGGCTAGCAGTTAGCTTAGCCTGCCCCGCTTCTGCGTCCTGTCAGACCGCCCTCGGTGTTTCCTCTTCGGGCGCAGCTCCAGGCAGGGCCGTGGTCCTTGGGCCCACCGGACGTAGCAGACCAGGCTCCCTCAGCCGATCCAACGCCAGCTCTCCCAGCCAGACACCTTCAACACACCACTCCACACGACGACACTAAAAACACCACAGTCAGCGCCAGGTGAGGCTGCCGCCAGACTGCCGTGGTGTTTCCTCTCGGGCACAGGATGAGCAGACCAAGCTCTCTCGGCCGATCCAACGCCAGCTCTCCCAGCCATCGAAGGGAAAAAATAAAGACACTGCCTAGTCAGTATTAGCTGAGGCCGCTGCAAATGTGTGTTCGCACTGCCATAATACAATACAATTATTATTATTAACATCTGTACTGCTTTTTCTACGTGTTGTGCTTCCTAAGCGTTAACATAGATTAAACAGCCAGCCAAACTCCCTCCCAAGAGCCAGGAAAATGAGCCTTCTTGCTCCTTTAATGACTTCCAGTTGTATCAGTCAAGTCGACAACATTGAATGGGAGTGAAACTACAAATAAAAATAGAAAATAGAAAAGTGCTTACTTAAAATACACTCCATAAGCTCACATTATTAGCAGCCATGCTAACGTGTCTGACCGAGTAGCATCGCGCAGTTGCAGCGATCATATTCAGTTATCAAAACTTCATCAAAGTTACCAAAACTCATTACATTTAAGTTATAAACGTCTCATGATCATGTAACACTTAGAGTCATTGCTTTCTGAAGGATTAACACGACAGATTGCGATAGATAGAAGTAACGTGACTTTGCGTGACAATAGCGACCATGCTCTGTTTGTTTACATTCTAAACTTCATGTGGTGTTTCCTCTTTATGCTTCCCTTATCTCTCTGGGCATCAGAACAAAGTCCCACTCAAACTTTGACACATATCAAATAGTGCATTAAGTGATGTGAATATACGAACACTTTCAGTTTAAAGTTACTTAAGAACACATAAATCACATTATGGGCAGAATACTCCCCGCCTGGCATTTAATGCCACTAATGATTCAACAGTCCTTGCTTGACCTTTGACCTTCCTTAGGCAGTGACCAGACCCATAGGCCACTCATTGCGGGGGGACTGACTCTCTTTCAGCAACACAATGTCCCCGGCCTGTAGATCTGGTGTTGCTGTGCGCCATTTGCGCCTTGGCTGAAGAATGTGGAGATATTCCTTTCTCCATTGCGTCCAGAACTCGTTTGCCAGGGCCTGTACTTGTCTCCACTGACACTTGAACAAGTCCTTTTCAGTGAAAGTGCCGGCTGGAGCAGATACCCCTGGCTTTTGAGTTAACAGCATAGCAGGAGTCAGCAGCACTGGTGATGAGGGGTCAGAGGAGACCGGGACTAATGGCCTTGCATTCATTATGGCACACACCTCTGCCATCAAGGTGCACAGCACTTCGTGAGTCAGGTGATTTCGTTTTCTTTGCAGGAGCATGGAGTCAAGTATCCTGCGGGCTATGCCGATCATGCGCTCCCATACGCCCCCCATGTGAGATGCATGTGGCGGTTGAACTCCCACACATAGCCGGTCTCATGGAGGTATTTCAAAGTGCTGACATGGTTTGGGTTGTCCGGCCTCATGCCCAGCTCAACACTGGCCCCGATGAAGTTCGTACCTCGATCTGATCTCGGCTGCTTTGCTGGCCCTCAGAGCGAAAAACCTTCTCAAGGCATTGATGGAGCTGGGTGAGTCCATGCTTTAAATGAGCTCTATATGCACCGCCCTGGTGCACATGCATGTGAAGAGTATAGCCCACCGCTTACTATGAGCTGCACCACCTCTGGTGCGTCGGGTGACCATGTTCCAGGGGCCAAACACATCCAGCCCTACGTATGTGAATGGCGGGGATGAACTCAGATGTTCCGGGGAAAGGTCAGCCATCTTCTGGGCCTTGAGCTTCCCCCTCAGCTTGCAGCTGGTGACGCAGTGGTGGATGACTGAGCCTATCAGCCTCTTGCCTGCAACGACCCACAGGCTGGCAGCCCTCACAGCCTCCTCTGTGAAGTGTCGCCCTTGGTGCTGCACTTCTGTGTGGTGGTGGTGGCTCAACATTAACTTTGTGACATGACATTTTGGGAGGATGATTGGGTTTCTCACCTCAGGGTCAACAGATGCATGTTTCAGACGCCCGCCAATCCGCAGCAGGCCGTCACACGGGGGGGGGGGGTTACTTTTAAAATGTATTCCTCTACAGATTACAGAATACATGTCATGAAATGTAATTTGTAATGTATTCCGTTAGATTACTCAATGTGAGTAACGTATTCTAAATACTTTGGATACTTTAATATTTTCTTACATTTTGTGTAACAGTATATGTAGCATTCACACAATACTCCTTACTTGAGTAGACTATTCTGTTTCTTCTATTGTATCAACTGGCTGAATGCATTTGAGTCACCTTAAATATATATATTAACAAAGGCTAGAAGTGTCACAGCCTCTCGCCCTTGACATCAAAGCGATCATCGCCCTTAAAAAGCCTCCACTGTGGACGAGTCTTCGCTGGAACGTCGCCTTTCATGGACTTCTGCCTACCTGCCACTGAGCCAACTCCTGCTCTACCCCTGAGATCGGTTACTTCAATAAAGACTTGATTCTTCCCTTACCTGGTTGTCCCGTCTGATTTGGGTTCTTTCCTGATACGTGACAGTACGTTCCAGCCACTATGGACCCAGCAGACCATTCTACCACAGACCTGGCCACGGTCTGCCAGGCTGTAGCCAACCAGGAATTGGTCCTCGGCCAGCACAGCCAGGTGCTACAGGGGATGGCTGACGCCCTCCGTGGGCTCAGCTCAAAGATCTCCGGAATCCAGACCCAACTTAGTGCCTCCGCTAGCCCGGGACCCGCCCCTCCAGCTCCGCCACCCCCAGCGCCATCAACTTCGGCTAAGGAACCATGGGTTGCCCCGCCCGATAAGTATGATGGAGATTTTGGACTTTGTCACCCTTTTTTGATGCAGTGTGAGATTGTGTTTAACTAGCAGCCCCAGTCATATTCCACGGATGGAGCCAAAGTCGCTTACATCATGGGTCTTCTCCGGGGAGCGCCCTGGATTGGGCTACAGCGGTGTGGGAGATGCGGGCCTCCACTTCCTCATCCTACGCTGAGTTCACCACTGCTTTTCGCCAGGTTTTTGATCATCCCGTGCGGGGAAAGGATGCATCAAAAAGACTGATCTCTCTCTGTCAGGGTTCCCGCAGCATCGCTGACTACTCAGTCGAGTACCGTACGCTATCAGCGGAGAGCGGATGGAGCAACGAGTCCCTCCAGGCCGGCTTTTCCAACGGGCTAAGCGAATCCATAAAGGACGAATTGGTTTCCTACCCCGAGCCTGGAGGGTTGGAGGAATTGGTTACCCTGGCCATTCATGTGGACAACCGTCTCTGGCAGCGGAGGCGAGAGAGGACACGCCGCTTTCCTGGTCACAACAATTTACCACGGGCCACACCTCCAAACTCTGGGGGCCGAGCTCGCTCGACTGAGGTTGCCATCCTCCGAGAAAGCCAGAGGCGTGACTCTTCCCCAGCTTCGGAGCCGATGCAACTCAGCCGCTTCCGGCTCAACCCGGAGGAGCGTCAACGCTGCATCACCGAGAACAGCTGCTTGTATTGTGGTCAGCCTGGTCACTTTCTCGCCTCCTGCCCTCACCATTCCGTCAAACTAGCAGGCTCACGAGGGAGGGGGAGGATCCTCGTGAGCCCAACTGTCTGCCCTCTGTCTCGTCGTCCACGTACCCAGTTGCAAGCTACCATCAGTTTTAAAGGTCAGTCCACTAAACTTTTGGCTTTAATTGACTCTGGAGCTGATGAAAGCTTTTTGGATGCAAGTGTTGTGAAGCAGTTAGGTCTTGCCACTGTGAGTCTGGACCAGCCTCTTGAAGCTAATGCCCTGGATGGACGTCTCCTGGCCCGGATAACCTCTAAGACCAAGCCTGTGCACCTCCTGTTGTCGGGAAACCATCAAGAGGAGTTAAGTTTTTTCATTATCAATTCTCCATTTGTTCCCATTATACTTGGTCATCCCTGGCTGGTTAAGCATAATCCCCATATTGATTGGTCATTGGCCAGAATTTCAAGTTGGAGTCCCGTCTGTCATGCCATATGCCTCCAGTCTGCTCTGCCTCAGTCTGTCCCCTGTCAGGTGTCAAGCTCTGAGATTTCTGACCTGTCACTGGTGCCTCCAGAGTACCATGACCTCCGAGCCGTGTTCAACGAGCAGCAAGCTCTCTCCCTGCCTCCTCATCGCCCCTATGATTGTGCTATTGACCTGCTGCCGGGTGCTCCCCTCCCCAGCAGCCGCCTATATAGCCTCTCCAAGCCTGAGCGGGAGTCCATGGAGAGGTACATCAAGGACTCCTTGGCTGCTGGTCTTATTTGCCCCTCATCATCACTCCTTGGTGCAGGGTTCTTTTTTGTGGCCAAGAAGGACAAGACCCTCCGGCCGTGTATTGACTATAGAGGCCTCAATAACATCACAGTCAAGAATAAGTACCCTCTGCCCCTCATGACTTCTGCTTTTGAATCTCTCCAGGGAGCAACAGTGTTCACTAAACTAGACCTCCGCAATGCTTACCACGTGGTCCGGGTGGAACGAATGGAAGACTGCCTTCAACACCCCCCTGGAGCATTTTGAATATCTGGTGATGCCGTTTGGTCTCACTAATGCCCCAGCTGTCTTCCAGAGTCTGGTCAATGAAGTCCTACGTGACATGTTGGCTCATTTCGTTTTTGTTTACCTGGATGATATCCTAATTTTTTTCCAGAGACCTGTCAGAGCATGTCATGCACGTCCGCCAAGTCCTTCAACGGCTTCTGGAGAACCGCCTTTTCGTAAAAGCAGAGAAGTGCGAATTCCATGCCCCTTCAGTCACCTTCCTGGGCTACATCGTGGCCGATGGGCAGGTGAAAATGGACCCCGCCAAGGTCAGAGCGGTTCTTGAGTGGCCAAGCCCGACCAGCCGTAAGCAGCTTCAGAGGTTCCTCGGGTTTGCCAACTTCTACAGACGGTTCATCCGCAATTACAGCCGCGTTGCGGCCCCACTAACCGCTCTTACCTCCACCTCCAGACCGTTCCTGTGGACCCCTGTAGCAGAGGCAGCTTTCCAAGCCCTCAAGCACCGCTCCACCACAGCTCCTATCCTCATCCAGCCAGACCCAACCAAGCAGTTCGTTGTAGAAGTGGACGCCTCTGAGATTGAGGTGGGGGCGGTCCTTTCTCAGCGCTCCAGTGAGAATGGCAAGACACACCCCTGTGCCTTCCTGTCTCGCCGTCTGTCCTCAGCTGAAAGGAACTATGATGTGGGGAATCGTGAGCTCCTGGCGGTGAAATTGGCGCTGGAGGAATGGCGACATTTTCTGGAGGGGTCTGAGCTTCCTTTTATAGTGTGGACTGACCATAAGAACCTGGAATACATCCAGTCAGCAAAGCGACTCACCGCGCGCCAAGCCAGGTGGGCGCTCTTTTTTGGTCGTTTTAATTTTTCTTTGACGTACAGACCTGGCTCCAGGAATGCCATGCCCGATGCTCTGTCTCGTGTGCATGGGGAGGAGTCTGAGCCCAAGCTCTAACCTGACACCATCGTTCCCTCTACCTGTGTGGTTGCGGCTGCGGCTGTCACCTGGAACATTGAAAGGGAGGTCATGGCAGCACAACAGACTCAGCCTGACCCAGGTAATGGTCTCCCCGGGCGCTTGTTTGTTCCAGATGCTGTTAAATCTAGTGTGTTGCAGTGGGCTCACTCCTCCAAACTCACCTGCCATCCTGGAGTAACCCGTACCCTAGCCTTCCTCCGTAAGCGGTTCTGGTGGCCTTCCATGACTGAGGATACTGGGTCTTTTGTTTCTGCCTGTCCTGTTTGTGCCCAGAATAAGCCCTCTACTCGGGCCAGTGCCGGTCTGCTGCGCCCCCTGCCTGTTCCACACTGTCCCTGGTCGCATCTGTCCTTGGATTTCGTCTCTGGTCTGACCACCTCCGACGGTAACACCGTTGTACTAACTGTATTTGATCGCTTCAGTAAATTTGCTCACTTTTTGCCCTTGTCTAAACTGCCTTTGGCCCGAGAGACTGCGGATCTGCTGGTCAGGGAGGTTTTCCGGGTCCACGGTCTTCCCCGTGATATAGTGTCTGACCGTGGCCCCCAGTTCACTTCTGCTGTCTGGAAGGCCTTCTGCTCTGCCATCGGTGCCACCGTCAGCCTGTCATCGGGGTTCCATCCTCAGACCAACGGCCAGGCCGAGAGGGCCAACCAGGCATTGGAGACGGTTCTCCGCTGTCTGGTGTCTGCCAACCCATCCTCTTGGTCCTCACAACTTCCCTGGGTAGAATATGCCCATAACACCCTGCCATCGTCTGCTACTGGGTTGTCCCCTTTTCAATGCCATTACGGCTATCAGCCTCCCCTTTTTCCTTCTCAAAGGTAGACATTCCGGTTCCGTCTGTCCAGGCCCATGTCCGTCGGTGCTGTCGGACCTGGCGGCGAGCCCGTGCTGCACTGCTCAGGACCTCCGGCCGTTACCAGCGCTTGGCGGATCGTCATCGCACCCCTGCTCCGGACTACTCCCCCGGTGACCAGGTATGGCTCTCTACCAAGGATGTACCCTTGAAATCGGACGCTAAGAAACTGTCCCCCAGGTATATTGGTCCCTTTCCCATTGTCAAAGTCATTAACCCCTCGGTGGTCCACCTGAAGCTGCCCTGCACTCTCCGAGTTCACCCTTCCTTCCATGTGTCCTGCCTCAAACCTGTCGCTACCAGCCCTCTAGTTCCTCCGGTCCCCCCGCCCCCACCTCCTCGTATGATCAACGATCATCCGGCTTACACCGTTCGTCGTCTCCTGGACTCTCATCACCGCGGTCGCGGCCTGCAGTATCTCGTGGACTGGGAGGGATATGGCCTGGAGGAGAGGTGTTGGGTCCCTCGTCGCCTGGTCCTGGACGCGAACCTCATCCGGGACTTCCACAGGACGCACCCTGACGGGTCTGGTAGGTTGCCCGGTGGCGCCCCTCGGAGGGGGGGTACTGTCACAGCCTCTCGCCCTTGACATCAAAGCGATCACCCCTGACACCTGCTGACCCCCCCCCCCCGTCACAGCCTCTCTCCCTTGACTTCAAAGCAATCAGCCTCTCGCCCTTGACATCAAAGCGATCGCCCTTGACACCTGCTGACCCTCCCTTCACCCCGGTACACCAGCTGGCCATCAAAGCAGTCAGCCGCTCTCCCTTGACATCAAAGCGATCATCACCCTTAAAAAGCCTCAACTGTGGACCAGTCTTTGCTGGAACGTGGCCTTTCATGGACTTCTGCCTACCTGCCACTGAGCCAACTCATGCTCTACCGCTGAGATCGGTTACTTCAATAAAGACTTGATTCTTCCCTTACCTGGTTGTCCCGTCTGCTTTTGGGTTCTTTCCTGATACGTGACATGAAGAGTATGTAAACACAAAAGATCTATGAATTTTTATCTGGTAAAAAAAAGAGAGAACTTTTCCATGTCCTTTTCCTTTATTTCCATAGCTGTTAGAATGAAAAACCTTAGACAAAGATGAAAATACAGCATCCTGTTTTACTGAATTTACTGTTGAACTAACATTTAGGTATCACTTTCACTGCATTTTGTGTCGCAATCCTCTTAAAATAATGGCACCAAAGAAAAAAAATGTAAGTAATCCATTAATTTCAAGAATGTAACTGTATTCTGAATACCATACATTTAAATTGTAACTCTACTTGAATATAGTTACTCATATTTTGTATTCTAAATATGTAACGCCGTTACGTGTATTCCGTTACTCCCCAACACTGCTTATATCTTCAGGAATATATGAGGAATGACTATAAACAGGTCAAACCGGTTCTGTGAACTGTAAACGGTATACAAATAGTGCAAAGAAGTGAAGAGATAAATATTAAATGGGTGGGAAAAAAAGTTACTATAGTAGTTATTATTATAGTATATAGGTGGTTATGTGCATTATACAGCCTGTATAGTTAGTGAGTAAAATGTATTGCGGATGAGGACCTCCCTCATTCCCTAGCTTTAACAGTCGACTCTCTCTGCGTAGCTACTCGCCCTTCTTTACCTGTGCAGCTGGCGCCAGTTAAATCGGACCTTGTAGGTTAGTTAATGGTCACCTGAGAGAGAGCCGAACGCTTCACTGACTAGAAGAAACAATACGCTGAGCAAGGAGCCACATTCTGCTGCTGTTCCCCAGAAACAAGTACAACCATCTTGTATCTCCTATGAATCCGTAACCTGCTCGTTCTACTGAATAAAAGAAAAAGAACCTCACCGGTAGAGTTGTGTGTGGGAACTGCATGGGTGCAGGCACAATGTATGTGCACAATGTGTATGTTTGTGTGTATGTGTAGCTACCTTTTACATGCAGAGATTTTCATCTATCTAATGAATGCTATCCAACTGAAGATTATTCTGGCGGCACGGTGGTGCTGTGGTTAGTGCAGTGGCCTCACAGCAAGAAGGTCCTGGGTTCGAAACCCGGGGTAGTCCAACCTTGGGGGTCGTCCTGTGTGGAGTTTACATGTTCTCCCTGTGTCTGCGTGGGTTTCTTCCGGGGGCTCCGGTTTCCTCTCAGTCCAAAGACATGTAGGTCAGGTGAATCGGCCGTACCGAATTGTCCCTAGGTAGGTAGGTGTGGGTGTGTGGGTGTGTGTGTGTCTCTTGGCCCTATGTGATGGCCTGGCGGCCTGCCCAGGATGTCTCCCCGGCTGCCGCCCAATGACTGCAGGGATAGGCTCCTGCATTCCCATGACCCTGAGAGCAGGATAAGCGGTTCAGATAATGGACGGTTGGATGGATGGAGATTATTCTGAATGAACTGTTTATATGTACACCAAACATGGTGATCCATTTGAAGTATCGGTTCCATTGTGCAACATATGTAGTCCTGGCATAACTTCTGTGTGTGAAGAATGGCATTTGGCATCAAGTTGCCATAATCCTGTCAATATAAGAATTAGTACTACTACTACTACTACCACCACTACTATGAATATTTTGACTGGTCCCGTTAGGGGTTGCCACAGCGGATCATCCATTTCCATCTCTTCCCGTCCTCTGCATCTTCCTCTGTCACACCAGCCACCTGCATGTCCTCCCTCACCACATCCATAAACCTCCTCTTTGGTCTTCCTCTTTTCCTCTTCCCTTGCAGCTCCATATTCAGCATCCTTCTCCCAGTACACCCAGCATCTCTCCTCTGCACATGTCCAAACCATCTCAATCTTGCCTCTCTTGCTTTGTCTCCAAACCGTCCAACCTGAGCTGTCCCTCTAATATACTCGTTCCTAATTCTGTCCTTCTTCGTCACTCCCAATGAAAACCTTAGCATCTTCAACTCTGCCACCTCCAGCTCCACCTCCTGTCTTTTCATCAGTGCCACTGTCTCCAAACCATACAACATAGCTGGTCTCACAACCGTCTTGTAAACCTTCACTTTAACTCTTTCTGGTACCCTTCTGTCACAAATCACTCCTGACACTCTTCTCCACCCACTCCACCCTGCCTGCACTCTTTCTTCACATCTCTTCCACACTCCCCCTGTCTTCTGCACTCCCCCTTACTTTGGACAGTTGACCCCAAGTATTTAAACTCATACGCCTTGGTCACCTCTACTGCTTGTATCCTCACCATTCTGCTGTCCTCCCTCTCATTCACGCATATGTATTCCGTCTTGCTCCTATCGGCTTTCATTCCTCTTCTCTCCAGTGCATACCTCCACCTTTCCAGGCTCTCCTCAACCTGCACCCTACTCTTGCTACAGTTCTGCACATCACCCTTATTCATGGAAATCAGTACCAACACACTTCTTTTCCACTCCTCAGGTATCCTCTCACTTTCCAAGAGTGTGTTAAACAATCTAGTTAAAAACTCCACTGTCATCTCTCCTAAACACCTCCATGCCTCCACAGGTTTGTCATCTGGACCAACCACCTTTCCACTCTTCATCCTCTTCATAGCTGCCCTCACTTCCTCCTTGCTAATCCAATGCACTTCCTGATTCACAATCCGCACATCATCTAACCTTCTCTCTCTTTCACATTTTCTTCATTCATCAGCCCCTCAAAGTACTCCTTCCACCTTCTCAACACTCTCTCCTCACTTGTCAGCACATTTTCATCTCTGTCCTTCATCACCCTAACCTGCTGCATATGCGGATCATAAATCACACACAATGATATTAAATGAGATTAAAAACTGAGAGATTGGGGCATCCAGGTGGCATAGCGGTCTATTCCGTTGCCTACCAACACGGGGATCGCGGTTTCGAATCCCCGCGTTACCTCTGGCTTGGTCGGGCGTCCCTACAAACACAATTAGTCGTGTCTGCAGGGGGGAAGCTGGATGTGGGGAGGTGTCCTTGTTGCTGCACTAGCGCCTCCTCTGGTCGGTCAGGGCGCCTGTTTGGGGGAGGGCGGGGGGATATCGTGATCCTTCTACGTGCTACGTCCCCCTGGCAAAACTCCTCACTGTCAGGTGAAAGGAAGCGGCTGGCGACTCCACATGTATCGGAGGAGGCATGTGGTAGTCTGCAGCCCTCCCCGGATTGGCAGAGGGGGTGAAGCAGCTACCAGGACGCTCAGAAGAGTGAGGTAATTGACCAAAATACAATTGGGAGAAAAAGTGGGGGAATACGATATACACTCACCGGCCACTTTATTAGGCACACCTGTCCAACTGCTCGTTAACGCAAATTTCTAATCAGCCAATCACATGGCAGCAACTCAATGCATTTAGGCATGTAGACATGGTCAAGACGATCTGCTGCAGTTCAAACCGAGCATTAGAATGGGGAAGAAAGGTGATTTAAGTGACTGTGAACGTGGCATGGTTGTTGGTGCCAGACGGGCTGCTCTGAGTATTTCAGAAACTGCTGATCTACTGGGATTTTCACGCACAACCATCTCTAGGGTTTACAGAGAATGGTCCGAAAAAGAGAAAATATCCAGTGAGCGGCAGTTCTGTGGGCGAAAATGCCTTGTTGATGCCAGAGGTCAGAGGAGAATGGCCAGACTGGTTCGAGCTGATAGAAAGGCAACAGTAACTCAAATAACCACTCATTACAACCGAGGTATGCAGAAGAGCATCTCTGAACGCACAACACGTCGAACCTTGAGGCAGATGGGCTACAGCAGCAGAAGACCACACCGGGTGCCACTCCTGTCAGCTAAGAACAGGAAACTGAGGCTACAATTCGCACAGGCTCGCCAAAATTGGACAATAGAAGATCGGAAAAACGTTGCCTGGTCTGATGAGTCTCGATTTCTGCTGCGACATTCGGATGGTAGGGTCAGAATTTGCCGTCAACAACATGAAAGCATGGATCCATCCTGCCTTGTATCAACGGTTCAGGCTGGTGGTGGTGGTGTAATGGTGTGGGGGATATTTTCTTGGCACACTTTGGGCCCCTTAGTACCAATTGAGCATCGTGTCAACGCCACAGCCTTCCTGAGTATTGTTGCTGACCATGTCCATCCCTTTATGACCACAGTGTTCCCATCTTCTGATGGCTACTTCTAGCAGGATAACGCGCCATGTCATAAAGCTCGAATCATCTCAGACTGGTTTCTTGAACATGACAATGAGTTCACTGTACTCAAATGGCCTCCACAGTCACCAGATCTCAATCCAATAGAGCACCTTTGGGATGTGGTGGACCGGGAGATTCGCATCATGGATGTGCAGCCGACAAATCTGCAGCAACTGCGTGACGCTATCATGTCAATATGGACCAAACTCTCTGAGGAATGTTTCCAGTACCTTGTTGAATCTATGCCACGAAGGATCAAGGCAGTTGTGAAGGCAAAAGGGGGTCCAACCCGGTACTAGCAAGGTGTACCTAATAAAGTGGCCAGTGAGTGTATGTCACCTCAAATCCACCACTTTATACTGTAACTTGTTTGATGAGGAAACGCACCTGGACCACCTCTGTCTATTTAACACGGAAATATGCTGGGGCAGTAAACTGGACTATGTTGAAGTCTTTCAAAGTTTGGAGCATAAAGTTCATCTCTTTCACGGACCAGTTCGTACCACAACCCACCATGTTTGTTGTTGCTTGTCGACAGCGTGACGCAAATGATCATGTGCACAATGTACACAACTGAGAAAGCATTCAGACACCACTGTTTACATGGCTAGTTAAAAAGTCAAGTAATGTACACCACCTCTTTCCATCACATAGATTTTTCAGCTGGATAGAGCTCCATCGGAAAGCTCTCTACAGATTTAGGTATTTGTATCAGGGTTAATCTTTCTGATCGAGCCATCAGTCAGTTTGCTATCAGATTATTTTGCTGCATGTAAGCATAGCTGATGTGTGTGTGCATGTATTTGCTTGCACTGATGTGTGTGTGATTGGTTAAGGGAATGGTTGGAGGTGCAGCTCAGAAGATATAATCAGTATGGCCCTCTGTAAATGACAACCTGTGCTAATAATGACTAGATCCTACCTAGATAAGGCCACGCTACCTTGGTAGCCTGAGCCTGGTGTAGCCCAGCATAGTCGATTGTGTTCATCTTCAAGTGGGTCAGATGTGGCTAGATAAGAACAGAAGGAGACTAGATGGAGAAAAAAAATCCAGTCTCTCTTTTTGTTTTTCTCTCACCCATCCATGAATATCAACATTTGTTTTCACAA
Organism: Lampris incognitus; assembly: GCF_029633865.1. Classification (NCBI taxonomy): domain Eukaryota; kingdom Metazoa; phylum Chordata; class Actinopteri; order Lampriformes; family Lampridae; genus Lampris; species Lampris incognitus. The sequence continues at coordinate 32,819,861 of NC_079213.1, read as the reverse complement.
TGTCCTGTTTTGCTCTTTCTCCTGTATTAATACTCCATCCTTTTTTCTATTTTCCCTATTCTCTGTCTCATCTCACTATTCTGAGAGTTCCTCTCAGTTTCTGGATTTTAGTCTCCTCTCCACTATCTGCTCCCTCTCCTTGATTTAGAAGGCACAGTAATAGAAGCTGGCAAAGGAGAACTGGGCTTTGTCAAACAGGGTTTTATGTTGCATCTGACACTTGTTACCTCAACTAGCCACCTATAGGTTGTCCGGTTTGGTTTCAAGTAAACGGCTTGATTCTCAGACCATCTAACAACGCTTGTTTTTCTGGAGTCTTTGGGGCATAATCTAGACTCCTTTGAACAGTACAAGCTTCTGCCCACAAATATCAGCATCAGAACACTTTATTTGCAGTTTCATTTCATGCACTTGCGCACATGAAATGAAACGGAACATAATTTCCCCCAGCCCACAGCAGTGCAACACAAAGACGAAAACACATATCCAAGAACTACAAGAACACACATATATCCAAACTAATACATATATCTAAACTAAACAACAACAAAAAACACTTTCCAGGAGAACGAACGCCAGCCAAGATGACTGTCGGAACTGCCGGTCTGCATGGGCTAGCAGTTAGCTTAGCCTGCCCTGCTTCTGCATCCTGTCAGACCACCCTTGGTATTTCCTCTTTGGGCGCAACTCAAGGCAGGGCTGTAGACCCTGGGCCCACAAGACGCAGCAGACCAAGTTCTCACAGCTGATCCAGCGCCAGTTCTCCCACCCATCAAATGATGACAAACTTAGACGCAGACATGGACAAAGACACTGTATGGATGGTACTGCGTGAGGCTGCTGCAAACATGAATTCGCGCCACAATCTTCCCACACCGGTACTGGGTGAGGCTGCTGCAAACATGAATCTGCGCCTCCATCTTCTCACTTCCCAAATACACTATATGACCAAAAGTATGTGGACACCCAAACATCACACTGACATGTGCTTGTTAAACATTTAATTCCAAAACTATGGGCATTAATATGGAGTAGTACCCAGCTGCTGCTGTAACAGCTTCTACTCTAGTGGGAAAGCGTTTTGGAACATGGCTGCAGGGATTTGCTCCCATTCAACCACAAGAGTATTAGTGATGTCAGGCACTGATGTTGGGGGGGGGGGGGGCTTGACTCGCAGTCGGCGTCCCAGTTCATCCCAAAGGTGTTGGATGGGGTTGAGGTCAGGACTCTGCAGGCCAGTCATGTTCTTCCATACCAAACTCAACAAAGCATGTCTTTATGGACCTCGGTTTGTGCAAGTGGGTATTGTCATGCTGAAACGGGGAAGGACCTTTTCCAAAGTGTTGCCACAATGTTGGAAGCACACATTGTGAAGCTCCATGTGAACAGTTGTACTGACGTTGCTTTCAGAAGCAGTTTGGATCTCGGTAGGGAGTGTCGAACTGAGGACAGATGATTTTTTTTTAGACAGATTTCAGCACGTGGCGGTCCCATTCTGTGGTCTTGTGTGCTACTGTTTCATGTTTCCACTTCGCAGTACAGCTTTACAGTTGACTTTGGCAGATCTAACAGGGCAGACATTTGACCAACTGACTTGTTGGAAAGGTGGCCTCCTATGACAGACACGTTGGAAGTCACCGAGCTCTTCAGTATGACCCATTTTACTGCCAATGTTTGTCTATGGTGATTTGCATGGTTGTATGCTTAATTTTATGCATCTACTAGCAATGGATATGGCTGAAATAGCCAAACCCACTCATTGGAAGGGGTCTCCACATCGCCAGCTCAAGAAATTCAACCTGCCTCAGGAACTGCTGATTCAGTTGTACTCTGCAATAATCCAGTCTGTCCTCTGCATATCCATCGCTGTCTGGTTTGGGTCGGCCACCAAACAGGACAGGGACAGACTACAACGGACAGTTAGGTTTGCAGAGAAAGTCATTGGTGCCAGCATGCCCTCCATTCAGGACTTGTATACCTCCAGGCTCAGGAAACAGGCAGGCAACATCCCTGCAGACCCATCACACCCTGGTCATAACCTGTTCCAACTCCTCCCCTCTGGCAGGCGCTACAAAGCACTGTACCCCAAAACAACCAGATGAAAAAAAACAGTTTATTTCGGGGGGGGGGGGTCACGTGATGCGCGGAACCGGACAGATGTAGATTTTTCGTATCCCCACTGGATTGAATCTAAGTTAATACTTTAGCATATTTTCTGCCAGTTAACTACTTTGAAATTGACGACGGTGTCATGTATCGGGAAGGAACCCAAAAGCAGACGGGACAACCAGGTAAGGGAAGAATCCAGTCTTTATTGAAGTGACCGATCTCGGGGGTAGAGCGGGAGGTGGCTCTGTGGCAGGTAGGCAGGCAGGCAGAAGTCCATGAATGGCGACGTTCCAGTGAAGACTGGACCACAGTGGAGGCTTTTTAAGGGTGATGATCGCTTTGATGTCGAGGGAGAGCGGCTGACTGCTTTGATGGCCAGCTGGTGTCAGGGGCGAACGCTTTGATGTCAAGGGCGAGAGGCTGATTGCTTTGAAGTCAAGGGAGAGAGGCTGGGACAGGGGGGGTCAGCAGGTGTCAAGGGCGAATGCTTTGATGTCAAGGGCGAGAGGCTGTGACAGTACCCCCCCTCCGAGGGGCGCCACTGGGCGACCTACCAGACCCGTCAGGGTGCGTCCTGTGGAAGTCCCGGATGAGGTTCGCGTCCAGGACCAGGCGACGAGGGACCCAACACCTCTCCTCCGGGCCATATCCCTCCCAGTCCACGAGATACTGCAGGCCGCGACCGCGGTGATGAGAGTCCAGGAGACGACGAACGGTGTAAGCCGGATGATCGTTGATCATACAAGGAGGTGGGGGCGGGGGGACCGGAGGAACTAGAGGGCTGGTAGCGACAGGTTTGAGGCAGGATACATGGAAGGAAGGGTGAACTCGGAGAGTGCAGGGCAGCTTCAGGTGGACCACCGAGGGGTTAATGACTTTGACAATGGGAAAGGGACCAATATACCTGGGGGACAGTTTCTTAGTGTCCGATTTCAAGGGTAGATCCTTGGTAGAGAGCCATACCTGGTCACCGGGGGAGTAGTCCGGAGCAGGGATGCGATGACGATCTGCCAAGCGCTGGTAACGGCCGGAGGTCCTGAACAGTGCAGCACGAGCTCGCCGCCAGGTCCGACGGCACCGACGGACATGGGCCTGGACAGACGGAACCGGAATGTCTACCTCTTGAGAAGGAAAAAGGGGAGGCTGATAGCCATAATGGCATTGAAAAGGGGACAATCCAGTAGCAGACGATGGCAGGGTGTTATGGGCATATTCTACCCATGGGAGTTGTGAGGACCAAGAGGATGGGTTGGCAGACACCAGACAGCGGAGAACCATCTCCAATGTCTGGTTGGCCCTCTCGGCCTGGCCGTTGGTCTGAGGATGGAAACCCGATGACAGGCTGACGGTGGCACCGATGGCAAAGCAGAAGGCCTTCCAGACAGCGGAAGTGAACTGGGGGCCACGGTCAGACACTATATCACGGGGAAGACCGTAGACCCGGAAAACCTCCCTGACCAGCAGATCCGCAGTCTCTCGGGCCGAAGGCAGTTTAGACAAGGGCAAAAAGTGAACAAATTTACTGAAGCGATCAACAATAGTCAGTACAACGGTGTTACCTTCGGAGGCGGGCAGACCAGAGACGAAATCCAAGGACAGATGCGACCAGGGACAGTGTGGAACAGGCAGGGGGCGCAGCAGACCGGCACTGGCCCGAGTGGAGGGTTTATTCTGGGCACAAACAGGACAGGCAGAAACAAAAGACCCAGTATCCTCCATCATGGAAGGCCACCAGAATCGCCTGCGGAGGAAGGCTAGGGTACGGGTTACTCCAGGATGGCAGGTAAGTTTGGAAGAGTGAGCCCACTGCAACACACTAGATTTAACAGCATCTGGAACAAACAAGCGCCCAGGGGGACCGTTACCTGGGTCAGGCTGAGTCTGTTGTGCTGCCATGACCTCCCTTTCAATGTTCCAGGTGACAGCCGCAGCCGCAGCCACACAGGTAGAGGGAACGATGGTGTCAGGTTAGAGCTTGGGCTCAGACTCCTTCCCATGCACACGAGACAGCATCGGGCTTGGCATTCATGGAGCCAGGGCTTGACACCCGACAGGGGACAGACTGAGGCAGAGCAGACTGGAGGCATATGGCATGACAGACGGGACTCCAACTTAAAATTCTGGCCGATGACCAATCAATATGGGGACTATGCTTAACCAACCAAGGATGACCAAGTATAATGGGAGCAAATGGAGAATTGTTAACAAAAAAACTTAACTCCTCTTGATGGTTTCCCGACAACAGGAGGCGCACAGGCTCGGTCTTAGAGGTTATCCGGGCCAGGAGACGTCCATCCAGGGCATTAGCTTCAAGAGGCTGGTCCAGACTCACAGTGGCAAGACCTAACTGCTTCACAACACTTGCATCCAAAAAGCTTTCATCAGCTCCAGAGTCAATTAAAGCCAAAAGTTTAGTGGACTGACCTTTAAAACTGATGGTAGCTTGCAACTGGGTACGTGGACGAGGAGACAGAGGGCAGACAGTTGGGCTCACGAGGATCCTCCTCCTCCCTCGTGAGCCTGCTAGTTTGACGGACGGTGAGGGCAGGAGGCGAGAAAGTGACCAGGCTGACCACAATACAAGCAGCTGTTCTCGGTGATGCGGCGTTGACGCTCCTCCGGGTTGAGCCGGAAGCGGCCGAGTTGCATCGGCTCCGAAGCTGGGGAAGAGTCACGCCTCTGGCTTTCTCGGAGGACGTCAGCCTCAGGCGAGCGAGCTCGGCCCCCAGAGTTTGGAGGTGTGGCCCATGGTAAGTGGTTGTGACCAGGAAAGCGGCGCGTCCTTTCTTGCCTCCGCTCCCGGAGACGGTTGTCCACATGAATGGCCAGGGTAACCAATTCCTCCAACCCTCCAGGCTCGGGGTAGGAAACCAATTCGTCCTTTATGGATTTGCTGAGACCGTTGGAAAAGCCGGCCTGGAGGGACTCGTTGTTCCAGCCGCTCTCCGCTGATAGCGTACGGAACTCAACTGAGTAGTCAGCGATGCTGCGGGAACCCTGGCGGAGAGAGATCAGTCTTTTTGACGCATCCTTTCCCCGCACGGGATGATCAAAAACCTAGCGAAAAGCAGTGGTGAACACAGCGTAGGATGAGGAAGTCGAGGCCCGCATCTCCCACACCGCTGTAGTCATTCCAGAGCGCTTCCCCGGAGAAGACCCATGATGTAAGCGACTTTGGCTCCATCTGTGGAATATGACTGGGGCTGCTGGTTAAACACAATCTCACACTGCATCAAAAAAGGGCGACAAAGTCCAAAATCTCCATCATACTTATCGGGCGGGGCAACCCATGGTTCCTTAGCCGAAGTTGATGGCGCTGGGGGTGGCGGAGCTGGAGGGGCGGGTCCCGGGCTAGCAGAGGCACCAAGTTGGGTCTGGATTCCGGAGATCTTTGAGCCGAGCTCACGGAGGGCGTCAGCCATCCCCTGTAGCACCTGGCTGTGCTGGCCGAGGACCGATTCCTGGTTGGCTACAGCCTGGCAGACCATGGCCAGGTCTGTCGTGGAATGGTCTGCTGGGTCCATATTTGCTGGAACGTACTGTCACGTATCGGGAAGGAACCCAAAAGCAGACGGGACAACCAGGTGAGGGAAGAATCCAGTCTTTATTGAAGTGACCGATCTCGGGGGTAGAGCAGGAGGTGGCTCTGTAGCAGGTAGGCAGGCAGGCAGAAGTCCATGAATGGCGACGTTCCAGCGAAGACTGGGCCACAGTGGAGGCTTTTTAAGGGTGATGATCGCTTTGATGTCGAGGGAGAGCGACTGACTGCTTTGATGGCCAGCTGGTGTCAGGGGCGAACGCTTTGATGTCAAGGGAGAGAGGCTGGGACAGGGGGGATCAGCAGGTGCCAAGGGCGAACGCTTTGATGTCAAGGGCGAGAGGCTGTGACAGACGGTGTTTATAATGTATCTGGAAAACTTTTCCACTACGTCTGGATCGTCTAAGAGGAAAGACAATCGTAAGAATGGAGGAAAGTCCATTGCTAATGCCATGCTTTCTGGTCAAGATAAACCAACCCTAATGCCGATGATACAACGAGAGAGGCTAGTTTAGCCAACGGAGACGAGATGATGTGCAACGAGACGACTTGATAGTACACTCACGAGTCAGTCTCTAAACGCTTCACTCAACTAGAGACTGAGGACATTCTCCCAGCTTCCGTTGCTAAAAGTGGGTGGAAACAATTAGTTAAAAAAAACGTTAATTGCAGAACCAATCCAAAGTCTCTAGGGTGGGGCCGTCACATTGGGGTGGTGACATGCAGAAGTCGTGTGCTTGTAAACACTGTCGTACCAGCAACACTTGCGTTATAGGGTGGCTCAGGCGCAGTCACCGAAGAAAACTAGACAAACAATACACAGTCAGCAAGCTAACATTAATTATGGTTTCAAACTCACCATTGCACTACAGTGTGTACTTCGTCAACAGCCACTCCAACCAGCAACTCCCGAAATAACGGTGTTTGTTGAAGCCGTCTCCACTTTGCTTGGCCAACAAGTTTCTGGTGTGCCAAACACAGGGGCGGAATCGATGTCCTCGCTTTGTCCCACGTATGCGGAAGGGATGCCTTTTGCTTTCAAAAACTGCACCTGCTCCTCCATCATCGACAGCAGAGGGCGCATGACCAGCACCATAGATTTCTGTCCCTGTGCAGACAACAAGTCGCAGACAGTTGGCCAGGCTTGATAGACTAAGCTTTTCCCGTAACCAGTTGGTAAACAAGCAAACGTGTCTTTTTTGTCCTGGTTATAAGTTTTAAACAGCTGATGTAAATCCTTAATTGCACCAATCTTGTGGACTGAGCACACATTCGATAAAACTGAATCAAATGATCTAACATTACTCGGGACATCCATTTTCAATATTTTAAAAGGCTCTCTCCGCGTTACAAAGTGATTCGCTATACCTCCAGTTTGTTTCACTACGGAGGAGGATGGGGAGAGAGCATAGTTTCCGGTAAGGCATGTCCTTGACAAAATGTAAGGGGCGTAGCAGTAGGCATAGGCTTGTTAGCGGCCGTTCTCGCCGCCGTTCTAGCAACTGCCTTGCGTTTAGAAATCCCCAGACGATTGGTTGGCGGAGATCTCCGATTGTCTGGTATCGCAAAACTAACTTGATAGTGGAGTGAGTGACCACTAACATCACCAAGATGTTAGATAGTAAGTTAGCTGTCATACTGAAGCCGGTCAACGAGCTCGCTCAGAAATTCGACACTCTACTTGAGAGAATGGGGACTGTTGAACAGCGGGCCTCCGATCTGGAGGATACATCGATGGCTACCGCGCCACGTTTGGGCTCTCTGGAGACCAAACTTATAGGGCACTGGATTGTCTTGACATGCTTGAGAACCAAAGCCGGCAGCCGAATGTGAGAATTGTTGGGCTGAAAGAAGGCATGGAGGGCAAGGAGCCAGTGAGTTTCTTTGAGAACTGGATTCCAGAAGTTCTCGGCGTACAAGGAAACTGAATCAGGATCTAGAGAGCGCACTGCACCGGACCTCCACTGAGACTTGGTGGTAAGAAAGCTCCAAGGGCTGTCTTCGTGAGGCTAAACAACTATACCGACAGGCAGAGGATCTTGTATGCGGCAAGACACAAGGGCAGGGCAAAAGTGGAGGACTAGGACGTGTCTTTCTATCAGGACTTCTCTGCTGAGATAGTGAAAAGAAGGAAGGAGTCTGCCAACACCCGCAAGCAGCTGCATGAAGCTGGTGTAAGATATTCCTTCGTGTATCCTGCCGTGATCAAAATCTGTCATCCTAATGGAACAACTTCGTTAGTCTCAAACATGGATGAAATTAATGACTATATTAAAAATCTACCAGTGCCATAATGATCTGGCTCAGATTTGCTGACAGATCAGGTATATGTATACCATCACATACGACTAACTTGATAAGGCTATGCTTGCTGATTTAACGATGAGGGGGGTAAGACTCCTTTTATTTGACTGACACTTGAAGGATGGAACACTTCTATCAGTTAATAATATTGAGTCGGTCCAGCCACATTAAGTTTGAGTAATAAATGCAAATGTCAGAACAAATAGTTTTATTTTACATATTATTAATACCTCTGTTTCACTGTGGTAAACCTAGCTGTAGCTTGACTAGCACTTTACTGCTGCAATCCAGATGGGAAAGTTAGCTGTTTTTTTTTCTTTTCGATCCCCTGTAGTTGTACTTTTGCAGCACTAGAGTACGTCAAGTGCCTTTCAAGCCACTGACTATGTCTTGAAGTATTCATGCATCTCGTTGAAGTTACACTTCTTCAGGTCTGTGGGCTTGGACTTTTCCTCTGAAGTCATTACCTGTCTCCAGTCTTTAAAGAAAATTATCCGAAAGATATCTTTTGTAGTATAATCATGGTCAAGCATTTTGGCAAAACAAGTGGCAACCTCCTCAGCTTATGGGCTGCGCTTCATGAGTTTTCCGTCATAGTAGAATTTGACATTGCTGGGAAGAGGTTCATAAGGTGGTGCAAATACTGGGCCTTTGTGTTCCAGAAGCCTCCATTTGGAGCCATCCGTGTACCTCCCACCATTTCCACTTCTCTTCCGGCTCCTTCTTTGCCTTCTTATTTCCATCTGCGACTTCTCCTTTCTTGTTATTTGTCGGTTTCGGCCTCATTTCCCGATCCCCGCGTTTCCTTTTTTGACCTTTTTTTTTATCATTTTTGGGCTTTATTTTCCTAGGCTTGAAGTCATGGTCAAAATCCTCATCTCGTTCACGCTTAATGGACTTCTCATGTTTAGGGGAGTGGTTATAGTCATTCTCAGGCTCAAATTTCACATGCGGAGGACTGGCAAAGCCATTCTCCTTTTCCCTCTTCACCTTACCATCAAGGGACTTCATCTTTTCCTCCCTCCTCTTCTCCTTGTGCTTGTCCTTGTGTTTGTCTGTGCTGCTATCTTTGTGCTTCATCTTTTCCTTGTCTTTATGTTTTTTTATCAGAGGAGTCCTTATAGTCAATGCTGCCATGCTTTGATTTCTCACGTTCCCTGTCCTTCTTGTGGTCCTTGTTCCACTAATTTCTTTCTTTCAGATCCCCATTAATCACTGCCTTAGCAGCAACTATTCCTCCTGGGGTCAAACAGTACAACATTTACATTTCCAAAGTCAACAAGCTAAAACAACATGTGTCAATATAACAGCAACAACTAGAAACATCACACAAAACTAAACTATCAAACAGCTTTGAGCACTACATGAAATTCTATATACCCAACATACCTAATTAGACAAAACTACTATTACTTTTGGCTGCTCCCGTTAGGGGTTGCCACTGTGGATCATCCGTTTCCATCTCTTCCTGTCCTCTGCATCTTCCTCTGTCACACCGGCCACCTGCATGTCCTCCCTCACCACATCCATAAACCTTCTCTTTGGCCTTCCTCTTTTCCTCTTCCCTGGTAGCTCCATATTCAGCATCCTTCTCCCAATATACCCAGCATCTCTCCTCCTCACATGTCCAAGCCATCTCAATCTTGCCTCTCTTGCTTTGTCTCCAAACCGTCCAACCTGAGCTGTCCCTCTAATATATCATTCCTAATCCTGTCCTTCTTCATCACTCCCAGTGAAAATCTTCGCATCTTCAACTCTGCCACCTCCCGCTCCACCTCCTGTCTTTTCATCAGTGCCACCGTCTCCAAACCATATAACATAACTGGTCTCACAACCATCTTGTAAACCTTCCCTTTAATTCTTACTGGTACCCTTCTGTCGCAAATCATTCCTGACACTCTTCTCCACCCACTCCACCTTGCCTGCACTCTCATCTTCATCTTTCTTCTGCACTCCTTTTACTTTGAACAGTTGACCCCAAGTATTTAAACTCATACGTCTTCATCACCTCTACTCCTTGCGTCCTCACCATTCCACTGTCCTCCCTCTCATTCACGCATAGGTATTCTATCTTGCTCCTACTGACTTTCATTCCTCCTCTCCAGTGCATACCTCCACCTCTCCGGGCTCTCCTCAACCTGCTCCCTACTCTCACAACAGATCACAATGTCATCCACAAACTTCACAGTCCACGGAGACACCTGCCTGATCTCGTCTGTCATCCTGTCCAACAAAAACAATTACTGTAAATGAGGAAAATTTTTTAATTAATTAATAAAAAAGCAGACATAACTCATACCAACAGAATTCAATAAACAGACATGAAAATTAGACCTAATCTAAAACAATCTCTTTCTGCATTACATCTTCTCTCAGCCTCTTCTTGAATCAAGCTCTGCTGGTAATTGAAACTAAATGTAAATGTTGCGGAAGTCCGTTCCAGTAGATAATTGCCCTGTACATTACAGTCTTTTTTAAGGCAACAGTTCTGGGTTTAGGCAAGGTGAAATGACCCCTCAAGACATGTCTAGTGCCATAGTCATGACCGTCACTAGTGAGCAACAGCTGAGAGGAGAGGCAAGCAGGTTTACGTAGCATATAAATGTTTTTCATAAATAGAATCAGGTTACAAGCTAGTCTCTCACTGACTCTCATCCATGACGATTCTTTATGCATTCTTTCAACACTGTTTCTAACTGAGCAATGCAGAGCGAGTCTTGCAGCTTTATTTTGGGTAAGCTGGATTTTGTTTAGTTCTTGTTTAGATGCATTTGACCAGATTGCTGGGCAGTAGTAAAGAATGTGACAGGACCAGGGATTGTATGACTTGCTTAGTAGTTGTGTTAGTTAGAAAGTAGGCACTCCTTCTAATGACAGGAATACTTCTGCTCATTTTTGTTACAATATTATTAATGTGAGTAGCCCAAGAGAGTGTTTCGTCTATTGTAACCCCCAGCAATCTGGCCTCCTTCACTTGTTCAGTATCAGCACCTTGCAAAGAAAAAAAAACAGTTTCTTTCCACGGGCTGTCATTCAAATAACTGCTTCACAATGTCAAAATAAATCCAACCATGTTGTATGTACTGTACATTATACGTATACTGGTATGCTCTGTCATGTCCATCTACCTCAGGCATGTATGTAAGTAACCTGCTAACATCTATTTCAGCATCTCTGATATATTCTCTGCACCATTGCACCTTATCACCTCTTATTTCACCTGTATAAGTCAATTCTTGTGTCTATATCTGAAGATTGTTGTGTTGTTATTCTATGTTAAATACAACAAGAGAGCCACAAAAACAGAGTCAAATTCCATGTGTGTGCAAGCCTTCATTGCCAATAAACATGATTCTAATTCTTGTGTACATATATATGTGTACACACACACACAAATACACACACATGGTTGGTCCGACGGCAGTGGACTTTGCTAATGATTGCAACAGTCAATCTCTGAAATACACGAACACACACACGCACATGCACAAACACACACAGTTCACACAATTCACTACTAAAATACATTTGACCTGCAGAAATATCACATTAGGACATTTATTACAGGAGACCACCAACTCCTGTTAGACTGTAGGGGTACAGCAGGTCAGCGGCAATCTAGCAAACATGCAAGAAGCAATTCTAATAGAACAATAACCTCTGACCTGGAGGCCTGTTTGTTCAAGCCTGGGGTGGGGGGGGGGGAGAATGAGAAAAAAAGGTTCACATCTACCAGTGGAATGCTACAATGAAAGTTGTCCATTTTGAACTACTGTGAGAAATACTGGAGTGTACTGTGTTCTCAGGGCTACAATGGAGTCAACACACTTCCTGTCTAGGAATGTACCTGTGTATTCTAGTGTGTGTAGACACTCATGCGTTGATGGTGCTCTTTATGGACGTAGGCACCAACCGAAGGAAACAACGTGACCAAGTCGGCCTGTAGTTAGACAGTATTAGTGAAGGACTGAATGACCTATTTGTTGTTGTTGTTGTTTTTTTCATCAATATATTAATTACATTTTCTACAACACCGAAAAGATTACAGCTGATGATTGCTTATGACATGAAACAGGCTTGTACTCTCTCATAAAGAATTTACTTGACTCACTGGATTATTTTGCTCCTTATTTGTTGAGCACTTTCCCTACCGTTGAGTGTTTCTTTTAGCAAAGTTTTATATCTGTAACCCATATGACACACAGGGCTACTAATAGTCATTGATTTAGAGGTGTAGTGACATGCCGCTCCTTAGGGGGCGCACTATGCAGATCGCTGGGGTAGAGACTGCTACACGCGGCCGTCTTTTTCTCTCTTCTTTTTGTGATCTTCCTGGAAATTGTGCTCTTGAACCGACGACTGAATTTTATTATACATAGCCTCAGAAAGTTAGAGTATTGACATTTTTTGATTGTGAAAAGTGTTATGTGTAATCAGAATCTCATCTGTGAGCTCACGAGACGAAGGTCTGTCGAGTTTTAAGTATTTGGAACTCCGGTGAGTAAAGCAGGTTTTTATGCTAGCTTGTTGCTAACCACTGAAGGGGAAAGAAAACGCTGGGTCATATACTAGCTGTTAAGATACTCCTCATAAAACCAGTCGGGGTTATACGAATATCTAATGTTTGACTAGCGTGTACTTTGGCACGTATTGTATCATAGTTATGAGAATGGTTTTTTTTCTTATACATTTATTTCTGATTTTTCTCCCAATTTAGTGGCCAATCGATCCTTATTTTAGTTCAAACACCCACCCCCGTACTGTGTGTGTTCCCCAACTGCATCTCTCCGGCCGGCAGTCTCGAAGGAGACGCCTCGCCGAACCCAGGTCGAACCACTGCTTTTTCCCCCACAAACACACAGACGCATTCATGTGACGAACACAAGCCGACTCCGCCCCCCTCCCGAAGACAGCGTTGCCGATTATTGCTGCTTCATCGAGTCCGGCCATAGTCGGATCTGACGAGACCGGGGCGCGAACCCCGGTCCCCAGTGGAGTTATGAGAATGTTAACTTTTAGAACTGACTTTGGTGCATACTGTATCATTGTGTCATGTTAGCTCACGCAGATAGTTAGCTAGTGCCAAGCGCTAGCTTAGTCAGTGAAGCATTGGGGAATTGTGTAACATTAAAGATGCGTGGCACTTATCCTGTTGACGTTAAAGCGATTCGGTTTAAGTGGTTAGCGCACTTAAATGGTTTGTATTGAGGCTACACTGTGATTGCACTGATTTTGTGTAACAGAATTATATGTGTCGTGATTAAGTAATGATATTGCAATTGATATACATGTTAATGGAAGCATATTGTAAGATGTTCTGAATGAAAAGAAGTTAAGGAGATCTCTGTTAGAAACATAGAAAGGAATACTTACTGTTTTGCACTATTTGTGTAGATTGGTTTTTTTGAGCTACCAGATAGAATTTGGAAGATTGTGATGGCGAGCCCAGCCCGGTGAGACTGTGGACGATCATAGAAGCAGTGGCTTACCGTAGGATCTGCCCCAGGAAACATCTGACAAGCCTGAATCATTCATCCAGACACCAGATAAGAACCCATACACACTAGCCTATTTCCTCTACCGGGGTAGAAATAGTCATCGTTGAAGTATATTCAATACACTCACAGATCAGGAACTGAACTCTTGGACCAACACATACACTCAAGGAAAAGGAACTGAACTTTTCTTTCAGCTCAGACTGCTAACACTCATTGAGGGCTGTGATTTGAATGAGGTTTTCTTTGGTTTATTATTTTATTTACTTTAAAGAGCTCTATTTTGTTTTATTTCAATTCTTTTATGCAAGTCAGCGTTGTGTACATTTTGCTGTTGTGAGGCAATAAAATGGTCAACTGTTCATCTACACTCACCGGCCACTTTATTAGGCACACCTGTCCAACTGCTCGTTAACACAAATTTCTAATCAGCCAATCACATGACAGCAACTCAATGCATTTAGGCATGTAGACATGGTCAAGACGATCTGCTGCAGTTCAAACCGAGCATCAGAATGGGGAAGAAAGGTGATTTAAGTGACTTTGAACGTGGCATGATTGTTGGTGCCAGACGGGCTGGTCTGAGTATTTCAGAAACTGCTGATCTACTGGGATTTTCACGCACAACCATCTCTAGGGTTTACAGAGAATGGTCCGAAAAAGAGAAAATATCCAGTGAGCGGCAGTTCTGTGGGCGAAAATGCCTTGTTGATGCCAGAGGTCAGAGGAGAATGGCCAGACTGGTTCGAGCTGATAGAAAGGCAACAGTAACTCAAATAACCACTCGTTACAACCGAGGTATGCAGAAGAGCATCTCTGAACGCACAACACGTCGAACCTTGAGGCAGATGGGCTACAGCAGCAGAAGACCACACCGGGTGCCACTCCTGTCAGCTAAGAACAGGAAACTGAGGCTACAATTCGCACAGGCTCACCAAAATTGGACAATAGAAGATTGGAAAAACGTTGCCTGGTCTGATGAGTCTCAATTTCTGCTGCGACATTCGGATGGTAGGGTCAGAATTTGGCGTCAACAACATGAAAGCATGGATCCATCCTGCCTTGTATCAACGGTTCAGGCTGGTGGTGGTGGTGTAATGGTGTGGGGGATATTTTCTTGGCACGCGTTGGGCCCCTTAGTACCAATTGAGCAGCGTGTCAACGCCACAGCCTACCTGAGTATTGTTGCTGACCATGTCCATCCCTTTATGACCACAGTGTTCCCATCTTCTGATGGCTACTTCCAGCAGGATAACGCGCCATGTCATAAAGCTCGAATCATCTCAGACTGGTTTCTTGAACATGACAATGAGTTCACTGTACTCAAATGGCCTCCACAGTCACCAGATCTCAATCCAATAGAGCACCTTTGGGATGTGGTGGACCGGGAGATTCGCATCATGGATGTGCAGCCGACAAATCTGCAGCAACTGCGTGATGCTATCATGTCAATATGGACCAAACTCTCTGAGGAATGTTTCCAGTACCTTGTTGAATCTATGCCACGAAGGATTAAGGCAGTTGTGAAGGCAAAAGGGGGTCCAACCCGGTACTAGCAAGGTGTACCTAATAAAGTGGCCAGTGAGTGTACACATCAACTCCTCTCGTGAGTTAGTCAAGGCAAACCCCTCACCGAACCTAGTTAGATGTTAGCGCCTTTTCTGCTACCTCTAGTTTGTACCGGAGGCGCTACATATAAAGATAGATGTAGGAAAAAACTTTAATTCATAGCAGTACACGCCTGTTTCGTGCATCGCGCACTCATCAGCTGCCAAGTTGGTTTCTGGAAAAAAAACCCCGCTATATATATATATATATGTGTATGTATATATATATATATGTATATGTGTATATATATATATATGGTGTTGATATAAGTGCTCAAGTGAGGAGCGGAATATTAAGATAGATGTAGGAAAAAAACTTAAATACATAGAAGTACAAGCCTGTTTCGTGCGTCATGCACTCATCAGCTGCCAAGGTGGCTAAACAAAAAAGAAAAAACAGCGAATAACTGCTGTTGCCTGGCAACACGCCCCTAGTTAGGTGCACGGCAACCAATGGGAGGATAGAAAACATTTGAAAAGTGACATCGGAAAAATCGCAACCAATGAGTAAGGGACTGGGGCTCGTTTTGAATCCATAGTCCCAGTCCCTTGTTTATTTTTAAGAGCGTATGTGATTCTTTCTAAAGGTAAACATAAAGATGGTTCCTTCAACCAATGTGCAGTACTTGGACTGTCCATATGTTTCCATGTTAACCAAGGCCGTCATTTTGACGGTTTTGGATTTTCAAAGCTTAATAATGTGGGGAGTGGGTGGGAAGATACAGACCTGCCGCTCTCTGAATGCTCCTAAAATTGTATAAATTGAGTTAAAACGAGCTTTAGATCAATTGCACACAAACAAGTTATAAGATCTACCTAAAACGACCATGAGCGGTCAAAATGACCGCGTGTAATTTGCGCATGATCGTGCGCGTCATGTCACTATTTATGGCGTGTTGGTGGCGTCATTTCCTTCGTGAAGTTCGTTGATCTGTCCTAGAAACACACTAGCGCCCTCCAGTGCAGAGAAATAGTCTAAACTTGATTTTTGATTATTGCCAACATGTCTGGTTACAGACGCCGTTACAGATGCACCATGACTACCAGGCGATGGACAGCGGCCATTTTGAGTTGTTTGAAAAATAATATTAAAGTTGTTAAAATGTTAATTTTGGTGTCAGTTTCTTAACAGACATACTAACATATGTAATGCATTCATATCTCAACTGGGTGTTTATCTTGACAGAATAGAGATTAAAAATCAGCGGTCGTGTTGACGGCCCATGGTCGTTTTAGGTAGGAGTGAAATCCCGGTCAAAATCCCTCTTTTTGCTTGTAAGAAACAAATGTTTATAGAGATTTGTTCACTATGTTTTATATTATGCCCATCAGGATAGAGGCCAAGTTAAAAAAAAAACTACACCCCCCCCCCGTTGGCTAATTTAATCAATAAAATCTCTTGCACAGTTAGTTTAACATTTTCCCCAAATTCACTTATTTTGGGACATTGCCAGAAACAATGGAACAGTGTACCCTCACCTTCACCACATCTGGTGAATAGGTCTGGGATGTTAGTATTACATTTAATTTATTCATTCATTCATTATCCAAACCGCTTATCCTTACTCAGGGTCGCGGGGATATTTGGTGTCCATCCCAGCAGTCAATAGGTGGCAGGCGGGGAGACACCCTGGACAGGCCGACACACACATTCACACCTGGGACAGTTTAGTATGGCTGATTCACCTGACCTACATGTCTTTGGACTGTTGTTACGTCTCGCCGCTCCACACCCGCTCTGCAATGTAACCTTGGCCAAGGCTCAACGTCTCCCCGCTCCACACCCGCTCTGCAGTGTAAGCGTACCCGGAGCTCTGCCAACTCCACCTGATGCCTGTTTCCTCGTTACCCCTCCACTCACCTGTTGGCAATCACCTCCCTATATCTGGCTGTGTCACTCTCAGCTTGTTGCCAGTTCGTGCCGTTCCCTGGGAGAGTACTTGTGCTTGTCCTGCTCATCGAAGTTTGTTTACTTACCTGGATCTTCCCTGGAGATTTCTCTGTTGGACCTTCCTCGTTGCTCCCCTTCCCCTGTGCGCTGCTTTCCGTTTACGAAGAGGATTTCTTCACTCCAGCGTTGCTGTGATTTTCCGTTCTCCTTTGGTATCCTCCTGTTTACCCCCCCCCCCTCCTGCCTGGATTAAGGCCCGACTCCACTGTTCCCGGATTAAAGGGCGACTCCACGGTTCCCGGCTTAAAGGTGGACTTCGCGTTTCCTGGTGAGAGTGGACTTCCTGAGTTTTCTCTTCAATAAATTAGCCTGTTGGTCCCGCTATATTGTGCCTTCTGTGTTTGTGCTCTTGGGGTCGGGTGCAAACCCTAACAGTACGAACTGGCCATGACGACCCCAGCCAGCACAGACGGCACACCCACAGCCAATCCGGTGCAAGCAGCCCTAGTAAAACAAATTCAGATTACCAACGCCCATTCCCAGCAATTACAAGAGGCTTCGGTTGCTGTGCAGGGTCTCCAGTCTCAAGTTCAACCCCTGCAAGCTTCTGTGGAAGCTTTAGCTGTCCAGCAGGCGGCGATGGCGAGTCAGCAGGCAGAGATCATGCAACAACTGCAGACCATTTCAGCAGCTCTTGCCAACCAGCAGCTGAACCAGCCTGTACCGCCAGCAAGTGCGCCCCCTGTGGCCGCCGCTCCAGTAGATCCTCCGGTTCCTGTTTATTTACCCCGTGGAACCATCATTACCAGTCCACGCCCATTTGACGGTAACTTTGAAACTTGCTCTACCTTCATTATGCAGTGTGAGCTTGTTTTCACACACCAGCCCACCGTGTTCTCCAGTGATGCTGTTAAGATCGCTTACGTGACCAACCTGCTCAGTGGTCGAGCAGCGCAGTGGGCTACGTTTTCTTGGTCCATGGGGGCCAGCTACTGTAACTCTTATAGAGACTTTGTCGCAGAGCTACGTAAGGTTTTCCACCATCCGGTAAGCGGTCGGGATTCTGACTCACGACTGAATAACATCCAGCAGGGCGGCGCCAGCGTCACAGATTACTCCGTCGACTTCCGCCTGGCTGCCGCTGAGAGCGGATGGAATGACCAGGCCCTGCGTGCCACTTTTCGTAGAGGATTGAGCGAGGCGGTGAAGGATCAACTTGCTACCCGAGAAGAACCCTCATCTCTGGATGACCTCATTGCTCTCGCTATCCGCATTGATGGACGTATCCGGGAGAGAAAGCGTGAGAAGGCCTTGCGTGGAACTTCCTTCAATCCCAGAACTACCTCTGCGTCAGACCGAACCGCTGTTCCCGTTTCCCCGGCCAATCCCTCCTCTGACTCTTTCGCGACAACGCCACCTGGGGATGTAGAAGAGCGGATGGAGGTAGGACGTGCTAGACTTACTCCTGCTGAACGGGAGAGCCGATTCAAGGCAGGTCTTTGCCTGTACTGTGGTCTTAAGGGGCACCGACTCCGCGACTGTCCCTCACGGCCAAAAGATTAGGCTTACCAGGACCAAGGGAGATCCTAGTAAGCCGCCTTTCCTTCTCCCGTGGGTCCGAATCTCGCGGCCATCTTGTTCCTATTGCTTTAGTCTGGGCGGGCCAGAGACTTTCCCTTGGAGCCCTGATTGATTCCGGAGCAGATGATAGTTTTATGGACCTTGACTTTGCCTCGCAGGCAGACATTCCCCTTGAGTCTCTTGGGACCCCCATTGATGCGTTTGCCTTGGATGACCGGAGATTAGCCTGTATCACACAGCGGACCGTCCCCGTTACTCTCACCGTTGCAGGTAACCACACAGAGACAATGCAATTTTACATCATACGTTCCCCGCTTAATCCAGTTATCTTGGGACGCCCCTGGCTCAGACACCATGAACCCCACATCTCTTGGTCCACAGGCACAGTCCTTGGATGGGGCTCTACTTGCCATGCCCAATGCCTTCGTGCAGCTCCTAGTGCTACGCCTTTGAGCTCGCCTACTCCCCTGCCTCCTGATCTCTCCTCCGTGCCCCCTGTGTATCATGACCTTGGTGAGGTATTTAGCAAGACCCGTGCTAAGTCACTCCCGCCTCACCGCCCGTATGATTGCGCCATTGATCTCCGTCCTGGGGCTACTCTTCCCAGTAGCCGCCTCTACAACTTGTCACTCCCTGAGAAGGCGGCCATGGATGAGTACATCACCGAGTCCCTTGCTGCAGGTCTCATCAAGCCCTCGTCTTCCTCTGTTGCTGCAGGGTTCTTTTCTGTGAAGAAGAAGGACGGGGGACTTCGACCTTGTATTGACTACCGGCAACTGAACGCAATCACCATTAAGAACAAGTACCCGCTTCCACTTATGAGTTCGACTTTTGAGCCTCTCTCACAGGCGACCATCTTCACCAAGCTAGACCTGAGGAGCGCTTACCACCTCGTGCGAATCAGGGAAGGCGATGAGTGGAAGACCGCCTTCAAAACACCCCGAGGCCACTATGAGTACTTGGTGATGCCGTTCGGACTCACAAACGCACCAGCAGTGTTTCAGGCGTTTATGAACGACGTACTCCGTGACATGTTGGATGTGTTTGTCGTCGTTTACCTGGACGACATCCTCATTTTCTCCCAGTCTCTTGAGGAACACGTCCAGCATGTTCGCAGGGTACTGGAGCGCCTCCTCCAGAACCAACTCTACGTCAAGGCGGAGAAGTGCCTGTTTCACTCCCCCTCTGTGGATTACTTGGGATTCATCGTAGAGAAGGGACGGACCAGAGCAGATCCCCGCAAGGTCCAGACAGTGGTGGACTGGCCGGAACCTACCAACCGTAAGGAGCTGCAGAGTTTTCTAGGGTTCGCAAATTTCTACCGGAGATTCATTCGCAACTACAGCCAGCTGGCAGAACCGCTTACTGCGTTGACCTCCCCAGCCAAACCCTTCATCTGGTCTCCTGCTGCCAGCTCTGCTTTCCAAGTCCTCAAGACAAGGTTCACCTCGGCCCCAGTGCTGCTCCATCCTGACCCCAAGAGACAATTCGTGGTAGAGGTTGATGCCTCGGATTCAGGCGTAGGGGGGGTGCTCTCCCAGCGGTCGGCTGAGGACCAGAAACTCCATCCTTGCGCCTTTTTCTCCCGCCGATTTCTGCCGGCCGAGCAGAATTATGACGTTGGAAACCGGGAGTTACTGGCTGTAGTGGCTGCTCTGGAGGAATGGCGCCACTGGCTCGAGGGCGCTGAGCACCCGTTTCTCATCTGGACGGACCACAAGAACTTGACTCACCTGAGGGCAGCCAAACGTCTCAACAGTCGTCAGGCTCGGTGGGCTGGCTTCCTTAGTCGTTTCAACTATGTTCTGACTTACCGTCCTGGGACACGCAACGTAAAGGCTGACATCCTGTCTCGGCTACACCCGAAGGAAGGCGCGTTTGAAGAGCCTGAACCCATCCTCCCTGCGGCTAGAGTGGTCGGTGTGGTCACTTTTGGTCTTGAGTCGGCTGTTCGCACTGCCCAACGTGCTCAACCCGCTCCGAGTAACGTGCCACCCCGTCGCCTCTTCGTCCCAGATGCTGTTCGGTCTCGAGTTCTTCAGTGGGGTCATAGCAGTCGTTTCTCCTGTCACCCAGGAGTTAGTCGTACCCAGTCGTTCATCGCTCGGCGCTTCTGGTGGCCAACTATGCGGGAGGATGTCAAGAGCTTTGTAGCGGCCTGCACTGTTTGCGCCCGCAGCAAGGCCTCTCACCAGGCGCCATCTGGTCTGTTGCAGCCACTCCCTATTCCTAGCCGCCCCTGGTCTCACGTGGCTTTGGATTTCGTTTCCGGACTACCACCTTCTCGGGGAAACACTGTGGTTCTCACCATCATAGACCGTTTCAGCAAGGGCGTCCATCTGATAGCCCTTCCCAAACTTCCTTCGGCTGCTGAGACCGCGGACCTCTTGATGCAACATGTCTTCCGGCTTCATGGCCTGCCATCAGATGTAGTCTCCGATAGAGGTCCTCAGTTCACCTCACAAGTGTGGCGTGCATTTTGTAAAGGCATCGGAGCCACAGTAAGTCTGTCTTCGGGCTACCACCCCCAAACAAATGGTCAGACCGAGAGGGCAAACCAGAGCATGGAGACAGCGTTGCGTTGTGTATGTAACAGCAAGCCCTCCACCTGGAGTGACTACCTACCGTGGGTAGAGTACGCCACCAATTCCCTGGTCAGCTCTGCATCTGGACTTTCTCCATTCGAGGCATCCCTGGGGTATCAACCTCCCCTGTTCGACCCACAGCAGGATGAAGTGGCCGTTCCCTCCGTACAGCTCCACTTGCGACGCTGTCAGCGTGTCTGGAGGACCATCCGGACAGCACTGCTCAAGGCTAGGGAGCGCGCTCGCAGAGGGGCTGACCGGCGACGTACCCCTGCGCCGGAGTACAAGAAGGGACAGAGGGTCTGGCTGTCCACGAAGGACGTTCCCCTCCAGACAACCGACAAGAAACTCTCGCCCCGCTTCATTGGTCCTTTTGAAGTCCAGAAAGTCCTGAGCCCGGCAGCTGTTCGGCTGAAGCTGCCTTCCTCCATGCACATTCATCCTGTCTTCCACGTCTCTCGAGTTAAGCCCGTCTCCAGCAGTCCTCTTATGCCCCCGGTTCCTGAGCCTCCGCCTCCGGAATTTGTAGATGGTCATCCTCAATGGAAGGTCCGCCGGCTGCTTAAAGTCCGGCGCTGCGGCCGCGGGTTCCAGTATCTCGCGGACTGGGCAGGTTATGGACCTGAGGAGCGCAGTTGGATTTCGCGGAAGCTCATTATGGATCCCTCTCTCCTCGCCGACTTCTACCGTGCCCACCCGGGGGCGCCAGGTCAGTCGCCAGGTGGCTCCCGTAGAGGGGGGGGTACTGTTACGTCTCGCCGCTCCACACCCGCTCTGCAGTGTAACCTTGGCCAAGGCTCAACGTCTCCCCGCTCCACACCCGCTCTGCAGTGTAAGCGTACCCGGAGCTCTGCCAACTCCACCTGATGCCTGTTTCCTCGTTACCCCTCCACTCACCTGTTGGCAATCACCTCCCTATATCTGGCTGTGTCACTCTCAGCTTGTTGCCAGTTCGTGCCGTTCCCTGGGAGAGTACTTGTGCTTGTCCTGCTCATCGAAGTTTGTTTACTTACCTGGATCTTCCCTGGAGATTTCTCTGTTGGACCTTCCTCGTTGCTCCCCTTCCCCTGTGCGCTGCTTTCCGTTTACGAAGAGGATTTCTTCACTCCAGCGTTGCTGTGATTTTCCGTTCTCCTTTGGTATCCTCCTGTTTACCCCCCCCCCCCTCCTGCCTGGATTAAGGGCCGACTCCACTGTTCCCGGATTAAAGGGCGACTCCACGGTTCCCGGCTTAAAGGTGGACTTCGCGTTTCCTGGTGAGAGTGGACTTCCTGAGTTTTCTCTTCAATAAATTAGCCTGTTGGTCCCGCTATATTGTGCCTTCTGTGTTTGTGCTCTTGGGGTCGGGTGCAAACCCTAACAGGACTGTGGGAGGAACCCGGAGCATAATACCTTGGAACTCAGCTTTTTTAATATGTACGGCCATAATTTGTGTGACGAGAAGGAATAAGAACAGGTAAATTGGACATCCTTGTCTTATCACACGATAATATATTGTTATTATTATTATTATTAGATTATATTGGGCGGCATGGTGGTTAGCGCAGTCACCTCACAGCAAGAAGGTCCTGGGTTCGAGCCCCGGGGTAGTCCAACCTTGGGGGTCGTCCTGGGTCGTCCTCTGTGTGGAGTTCGCATGTTCTCCCCGTCTGCGTGGGTTTCCTCTGGAGTATTAAATTTATTAAGTTTTATTTACCTATTTGTAGGAGAAACAGATAAAAAGATAGTTTATGTTCTGAATGTGTATATGAGAAACAAGAATAAAGACAAGTCATTTGTGTGTGTGTGTGTGTGTGTGTGTTTCAGCTGTTGTCTGTTTGTTCAGACAGTGACAGTTTGGCTCTACAAGGGGCAAGTCATGCTTAACTGTGGGAGGCTAATGACCCCCTCATACACACACACACACACAGACACACACACAGGTCACTTGTCAGAGGTGGGGCTAGTTTGAGTCATCAGACAGAGTTGGAGAGAGGGAGCGATGGACACAGGTTGACAGAGAAGGAACCAACAGAGTTACAGACTAACACACTGAGACACAGACCTGGACTGAGGTAGACGGGGATCTGGTCACTGGCCAGCTGGGATATAAATCAGTGTTTGGAAACTCCCATCCTGGGGAATCTAAAACGCATGTCAGTCACATAGTGTGAGTTCTGTGTGTTTTGCATGTGTGTGTGTGTGTGTTTGTATGTGGGTGCACACGCATGTGTGTGTGTGTGTGTGTGTGTGAGTCATGGGCTTAGCCAAAGGCTTTGGAAGATCTCTGAGGAGGCTCTCTGGAGTTTTCTTCCGTGTTCCAAAACTGGTCCGACGATCCGGTCATCTGGAAATCAGTCCGCTGTGGAGAGACTCCGGTGAGTTAGTGTGTGTGTGTGTGTGTGTGTGTGTGTGTGTGTGTGTGTGTGTGTGTGTGTGTGTGAGCATGCGAGGAAATGCCTTATTTTTTCGACGTCAGGTTGAGGCAGGATTTCTCCTTCTGCTTTTTGCCCTTGTCAGGGAAGTTTTTCCAGACGCTGTGCCGTGAGAAGTGCGTGACTGCTGTGGAGTTTGATAAAACTATTTAGTAGTTTCAGAGACTGACCTGTAACCGGAAAGGTCACGAGTTTGAATCCAGTTGCTGTAAATGTGTCCATGACCTGTAATGTGTGATGTCACAGTGTCCCTTAGCCAGACACTGGAACCAACAGTACAGATTAATTGAAATTCTAAGTATTGGATATTGAACAGAAGTTGTGGCGATGACAAGATGGAGCTCAGACACATCTGCAGGTTTATGGAGCTCTATGAAGCCCTAAGTCACCATGTCGGAATGTTTAAATTCAGAATGTGAGCTTACATAAGCCATGCTCTCATGATGTATTGACTCTCCTGATGAGATCAGGAGGAGCAGAAATACAGAATTAATGGAGAATAAACGGTTGATTAAATATGAACGAGTGGTGCGTTAAAGTGGCAGGAGGCGGAGGAGGAGGACGGGACAGTGGGGAGAGAGTGGTGCAGGCAGCCACAGTAAATAATTAAGCGACTGCCAGGTTTCACTTCCAGTGACACACTTTTGCACACACACGTGCAAACTTTGCTGTGTGTTTCAGCATTAACGTGAACAAGCTGATATGGGGTTTGCCGGTTTTAGACCTCACACCACTTCACTGTCAAATGATACTGCCATGGCTGAAGTGTGTGTGTGTCTGTGTGTGTGTGTGTGTGTGTTGTTTGAGTTTGAAGGAAAACGTTATTGGTTGCTTTCCTGTGTAGCTTTAAGTATAGTGGAAGTAAGCAGATAAGAAGGATCGTGAGCAGACTTACCAGAGTTCTTCCATGTTCAACTTAAAATGTTTAATTGGCCCAGCCAGTAGCGGACCACGCATTTCGCACCTAGGCCTTCGTTGTGACGTCACCTCCTCATAATTGCCCAAAGACAGCCGTCATATCGCCATGCTACAATGTTTTAGTCGCAAACGTGGTTATCATCACCATCATCAAGTTATTTGACACTTTTCACTTTCACAACAGCGTCATCGTGTGGCGACATGGTGTAACGTACAGCCTTACTGGAAGTAATCCCGCTGGGCGTATAAATATGCTATCATGAAACTCAACAAATACATCCCAGCCGGGCTGCTGGGCATGAAAACAATCAAACATTAAGCAAGTCAACTAACTGTAAAAAAAAAAAATACATTTGACTCACCAGTGTTGTCTATTTGAAGACAAAATCCATTCTCCTTTCTTTCTGGATGAAACGGTCGATCACACGGTCATAGAGCACTCCTTTGGCTTTTAAATCCATCAGAATGTCCTTTGGCAATGGAGGCCAATGCTGTGAGCTGTGTCTGTCCCGTTGTATTCCTGGAATACGGTTTTATTCTTTTAAGTGCTGAAAATGTCCTTTCAGCAGATGCCGTGGAAACCGGGACTGTCACAGCTAAACTAAACAAGTGAAATGGTGCACATAGGTCTTCCCCGGCTGGGTCAGAGCCGCTAACTGTGGGGTTGGTCTGCCCATCTCCACAATCCTTTGCTTTTCCCCAAACGATCGTCTTGAAAATGGTGTGACTACTAAATCTGCCACCACATCATTCACGAGTTCTCCTTGAGACATTATTCTCATTCACGGCCAGCTAGCTTAGCTAACTAAATCAAAAACAGAAACGCTAGCTAAAATTAGCCACCAACTACTCGAATGTGCTGCGGAACGCAACCACAACAGTTTCAACCACAGACCTCAGCGCTGCTGCTGATTGGCTGAACAATCGGTAACGTAGGCTGTATGCAGTGAAGGCCCTATGACGCGGGGCAAGTATAAAAGAATACGCCCATTCGCGACACGGTTGAGTAATCTATCAATCCGGTATTAACACCTAACTTGTTTAGATAGCGGAGACCTTCACTCGAGATGCTGAAGGCACTGGTAGGAAGAGTCTTCTCACACGTTTACAACAGAGGGAAAAAGCTGATTGGATGATTATTTTTTTTTTGGCCGAGAGACTGCAAGCAGAGCCTCCCAAATTCGTATGTGTAGTCGAAATCGAAATGTAATGCGATATTAACAGATTGATTAGAAGATTGTATTATATTTATTAAAGTGTTTTCCTTTTCCTGTGGAGTCTTAGGCCTTGGCCCCGATGGTTCACCGCAGAATTGGCCAATGTTTATGTTAGTTTACAAAAAACATTAGCGCGGGAAGGGGGGGGCTGCAGCTCCCCCTAGTGGTGGGTGCAGCCCCCCGCCCCAGTAGTGGCATGTAGCTGTGGAATATATTTGGACCCAACAGTATGCCTACCTAACATTTCCTAACATACAAATGCAACACAAATAAAACGGCTCGATTGTGAACAGTGGGCGGGGCTGTGTGGAGTGTGCATGTTTAATAATAGATGTATTGTAAACAGTGGGCGGGGCTGTGTGGAGTGTGCATGCTTAATAATAGGTGTATTGTAAACAGTGGGCGGGGCTGTGTGGAGTGTGCATGTTTAATAATAGATGTATTGTAAACGGTGGGCGGGGCTGTGTGGAGTGTGCATGTTTAATAATAGATGTATTGTAAACAGTGGGCGGGGGCTGTGTGGAGTGTACGTGTTTAATAATGAAATGAGGAAACACTCCATTCCACATCTGCTACACACGCGCCTAACAAACACACCAGTGACGTCATACTGTAGCGACGGGGGGAGGGGTCGCTCTGACTGTCGGCGGTTCTGTGCTGGGGGAGAGCAATGGCTGATGGGGCCATTAATGTTGGATTTAAGATCGTGTTTAAATGATGTGGTGTTCATGTCGTGGTTATTCTTGTGTTGTTGTTTTGGGGGTTCTACTCAGGCTCAGTAGGAGACCGTTTACTGACTAACTGACTGTAGGACCATGACTGGGACTGATGTCACCACTTGGGACGTGTGTGTGTGTGTGTGGGGGGGGGGGTTCAGTACGTTGTCAGTTCTGATCCGTTCTGGCCAGGGTGAATAAAGTGGTACTCCCGGGCTCGTGTGGGGGCACGGGGGTTGTGTTGAAAAGAGATCTCTGCCTCTCCACTCGTTCTTCCACGCCGGCTCACCGCAATACTCTTCCTTTTAGTTGGAAGCCCCCCTACTCAAAACACCTTCCCACACGCCTGGTAGAGTCAGGACAGACTGGTAAGGTAGAGGATGGACCCAGAAAAGAGCAGCTGAGTCATAGATGAGGAAAAGGGAGAGGAAGACGTGAAGACAGAGAGATGTTGATGTAAAGACATACTAAGACGTGTGACGTCCTGCTAGCTGAGTGGTTATGGTGCAGCCCACATAGCCGCATCGTCCCTTCTCCCATTCCAGCCAGTCACCCGTGATGCAGGTCACGTCCATCTCTGTCCTCCCTCTTCCTGTCCTCCCTCTTCCTGTTCTCCCCCTTCCTGTCCTCCACTTCACTGTCCACTATCCAGTGAAGACACAAAATGCCAAAAGAAAGAGAGAGATGAGATAACAGATGTCGTCCGAACCAGGCCTACACCTGTTTACACACACACACACACACACACACACACACACACACACACACACACACACACACACACACACACACACACACACACACACACACACACTTTTGTTTTCTATGGGTGGTCTTATAAAGACTCTGTGTGTGTGTGTGTGTGTGTGTGTGTGTGTGTGTGTGTGTGTGTGTGCTGATGAAGGGACCATTTGGGTTTTGTCACTAGCTGCTGGCTCTGCAAATCTCCACAACATGTTTTCATGTGGAAGTTCCCATCCTGTTTATGAGAGCCGGTGTTTCCATCAGGTGACATTTCCGTCTATCTGTTTCTTAAGACAGGGAGGAGAGAGAGGGAGACAGAGAGAGAGAGAGAGACAGAGAGAGCAAACAAACCCCGGCCAACACTCAAATTATCTTCAGGTTGCTGGATAACCAAGTTTAGCTGCTGTCATGGTGTTGTTGCCATGTCAGCTTCCAACACTTCAGATTGTGAGATGAGAAGAATCAGATCAGGTTTGTTGTTCTAACCAGCATAGAGGAACCAGCATAGAGGAACCAGTAGCAATGATAAGTTCTCAAGTTCTACAATAGAGGTCATTTACTGCAAATTCAACACCTCTGTGACAGTGCTGTTGTCAGAAGACAAAGACCGGTGTGTGTGTGTGTGTGTGTGTGTGTGTGTGTGTGTGTGTGTGTGTGTGTGTGTGAATGCTTAGCTGGGTAGTCGCTTTACCAAGCATAGCAAAATCCAGCATTTGGGCAAATAAACGTTGCACACGCAGAGTTTCACTCGGCTGTGTCAGGAGCAGCTGAGTACAAGTCAGCATCTCGCGGCGTTTCAACTGGTTTTAGGGGCAGTGTGTTACAGCATGACACGATAGAAGTGTAGCTTGTTTGATGCCGTCCGGATGTGTCCACGTGTGTGCTGAAGAATGATGTAAAATACACATGTATTTATACATCGTAAGTGTTCATGACCCAGATGTAGCCCTTGGGATCAATTCTGTGCTCCCTGTGCTTAGCTACGTAGCAAAGGGATTTTCTATCTCAGTTAAAATATTGTGTCTTCACTGTCCAGCATCACCATTGACTATGTTTCCATGCTGTCAATAAGGTGACTAGTCAAGGGATAGTTTGATTTAGGCATCTACACGCGTTTTCAGAGATCTGATCTATTCAATAATCTGGGTTTAAAAGACTCGTAGGATAGTCGCATTATGGAACTGAAGTTAGGTTTCCTTCTGCCCCACTTCCAACTCTGTGTTGGGTTAGGGTTTCTGTTTTTCACCTGTCTAAAAACGTTAGGATATTAAAGCTGAGGTAGGCAACTTTCTCTGAGTTATTTATGGAAAACATCATGGTGGCCCAGTGGTTAGCGCTGTTGCCTCAGTGCAAGAAGGTCCTGGGTTCGAACCCCGGGGTTGTCCAACCTTTGGGTCATCCCAGGTTGTCCTCTGTGTGGAGTTTGCATGTTCTCCCCGTGTCTGCATGGGTTTTCTCCGGGTGCTCCGGTTTCCCCCACCATCAGAAAAAGACATGCATGGTAGGGTTGATACTCCTGTCTGTGCCCCTGACCGAGACATGGCAAGACGAACTGGAGTTGGTACCCGGGTGCTTCAGGCTAGGTTGGGTTAAATGCAGAGCAGAATTTCCCCACAGGGATCAATAAAGTATCCATCCATCCATCCATCCATCCATTATCCAAGCAACATGTAATCTGGATGTGACCCTGAAGTGGCCTGTGTGGTAAATGGTGACTATGGCCCAAATATCACAAAACAAGTATGGGCCACCTTTGGCAAATATGTGGCACATGTAGCATTGCTATGGCTTGGTTCTGGCCCAGATCTGGCAAACGAGAGCAGACCACCCAAGTGCCATCATTCCACACGGTATGTGGGCCGGATGAAGTGTTGGATGTGGGACAGGTCCGGGCCACAGCAATTTTGCTATCAAGGATCCCAGCAGTTATTGGACAGCAGGCAAAGTATATCAAAACGCTGAGACGTACTCTTAAGTGGGCCTGCAGGAGACTGGAATATAAAAGGGATTTTTTTTTACCATTTATGTTTTGATTTTTTTTGCTTTTTGATATTTTTATTTAAATCAAAACTGGATATATTTTTTTTTTTACCTGTCTTGGCATGAATGTTGAAATACAAGTGTGCTTTAGCTGCTGCAAAAGCAGCATATCTCTCTCGTTTAATCAATATCCATCCATCCATTATCCAAACCACTTATCCTGCTCTCAGGGTCATGGGGATGCTGGAGCCTATCCCAGTAGTCATTCGGCGGCAGGGGGGGAGACACCCTGAACAGGCCACCAGGCCATCACAGGGCGCACACACACACACACACACACACACACACACACACACACACACACACACACACACACACACACCTGGGGACAATTTAGTACAGCCGATCCACCTGACCTACATGTCTTTGCACTGTGGGAGGAAACCGGAGCACCCAAAGGAAACCCACGCAGACACGGAGGGAACATGCAAACTCCACACAGAGGGCGACCCAGGATGACCCCCAAGGTTGGACTACCCCGGAGCTCGAACCCAGGACCTTCTTGCTGTGAGGCGACTGCGCTAACCACTGCGCCACCATGCTGCCTGCTTAATCAATATTAATAAACATAATCCCAGATTTCTCTTTGTCACTGTACCTAAATTGACTGAAAAGCAGCTCTCTATTACCTGCTCACCATTCACGGCCTAAGAGTTTCTATACTTTTTCTGCAATAAGGCTGATGAGCTCATGAACAAAATTAGTTCTTCAACTCCAGCTACTTCTGCAGATCCTGTCTTACCAAATTCATATCTATAAAATGAATCATTGATAGTCCATGTTATTACAGATTATGAGACTATCTCTCGTGATACTTTGACTAAACTCGTGTTAGCTTCTAAACCAACTATACATGCCTACGTGACCCTTTACCAGCAAAACTTACAAAAGACCTCTGGCCTTTCCTAGGACCTACAATGCTAAACGTTGTTTATTTATCACTTACTACTGGCAATGTTACAAGCAGTTGTTAGACAGCTATGGTCAATCCTCTATTTAAGAAACCATATCTCAATCTAGGGTCTCTTAATAACTATTGACCAGTCTCTAATCTTCCATTATTTTCTAAAGTAATAGGGAGAGTTGTGTATCAATAACTTTCAACCCATATAGAAGCAAACTATATGACCCCTTTCAATTGGCTTTCAGGGCCTTTCACTCCACTGAAACTGCTCTGACCAGAGTGGTAAACAATCTTGTGCTGGCTATGGACTCTGATTCCACTTCTGTGCTTCTGCTGCTTGACCTCAGTGCAGCCTTTGACACCACTGATCACTGTATACTATTAGACAAGATAAATGGTTATTTTGGTGTCTCTGGCTTAGCCCTCTCTTGGCTTAAATCCTACTTATCTGGAAGAACACATTGTGTCTGCTATAATAATATTACATCGAAATTCTCAGATGTTAAATATGGCATACCTCAGGGCTCAGTTCCTGGCCCTCTACTTTTCTCTCTTCATATGTCACCTCTTGGCCAAATTATATGCAGTCATGGAATACATTTCCATTGGTATGCTGATGATACTCAGCTGTGTGTGCCTGTAAGGGCTGATGATCATACTCAAAAGACTAATTTAGAAGCCTGCTTGGTGGCTGTTAAAAAATAGCATGTCACTAAATGTCCTGTTTTAAATTCGGGTAAAATCGAGATGCTGGTCATTGGCCCTGTTAGACACAGACATCAATTTCATCAAGTAACAATAACAATTGTTCTTCTGTGGACCAACTTCTGGCGCAGTGTTTTGGGGTTTGAAAGCAACTGAGATGCGGTGTTTCGAAAATACCTGTCTCAACTGTTCCAACACTCCCACCATATACAGAACCACCACTGGTTTATGCTTAGGGAGCAATTGTCCTTCTCTCTTCGAACAGCTGGTGGACTGTTTGGGCGTCTTCCTGGCTTTGACAAATGCCCAGTTAGGATAACCACACTTAACCAGGGCCTGTTTAATGTGGGATTTCCCCCCTTCCCTGGCTGCTGTGTCAGTGGGGACGTTGTCAGCTAGGTGGTACAGTGTCCTCTTGACTCCTAGTTTGTGCTCCAGTGGATGATGAGAGTCAAACCTTAAGTAATGATCAGTATGTGTTGGTTTACGGTAAACACCAACAATCAAATGTCCCCCAGCATGCACACAACCAGTTCTCTGGCAGAATACCAATTAAAGTGTATACAAAGCACAGTAATTTGAATGGTTGGTGAAAAATAGAAGTATGTTAATCTCATCGATTTAGAACTTAATTTGATAAAGACATTTTGGTTTAAGTGTTTACATGATTTACAAAAATCAAATTCTGGCCTTAATCTGGTTAAAATCGAATTTCGGACTTGCATTCAAACACACTGACTGACATCATCACCAGTTCTGTTCCCTAATTTTTGTTCAGCGTCTGCTACATGTATGTTAGTTGAAGTTGGTCATGTATGGTAGCTCAGTATGGAGGATTCTTATCATCCCCCAATTCTGTCTCTCACATGCGAACCGGAGTGATCCTTTAATGCTCCGTGTGTGGGTTTTAATAATAATAATAATAAATCAATCTTATATAGTGCTTTTCTAACACTCAAAGTCTCTTTACAATAAACGGCGATGAAACAAGACGACATATAAACATAGCACAGACATACAGGGGTGGATGGGAAGGGGGGCTACTAGAGGGAGAAGCGGCAGCCACACTTGACTCCACCAGTACTCTCTGACTTAAGAAAAACAAAAAAACAGCACTGTAGACGTTGATTTTCTGTAGGGGTTTACTCCTGTAGCCTATTCCTCTCCCGAGGTATCCACTAGGCAGTGGCACTATTTAACCCATAGCTGGGGGGTGGTTCGTGGGCATCAGGGAATATCCACATACTGATGGGCCTGCGTACTGCACGTCTAGGGGCCAGACCTCCTCCGAGTCCCTCGTGGTTCAGCCAGGGTCCAAGGTGTATCCAGTTACCGTGTGTCGCCACGAAGAGGCGCTACATAGGGCTTGCTGTTGGAGAGGATGTACTGGCAGGGAGAGACTCACGTGCTCGGCTCTCCTGTTCGCATTTCTGCTAGCTAGCGGTGAAGGTTGAGAGTGACACGTGACAGCACAGAACACTACACCAACACACTACCCGGGGTCGGCAACCTATGGCAAACATGCCACCATTGGCACACGGCAGTGTAGTCATTGGCACGTGAGCAAGAGAATGAATTTTATTTTATTTTTTCTTAAGAAATGTTTAAGTGCCCTCGCAGCTGCATTGGCTGCGCGGCCTGTCAGTTTGATTGATGTCACGGCGTTTCGCTCACGGCCTGATGTCTCCCACTCGAACGTCAGAGTAGCCACATTTCAGCGGCCAATCAGGTAGCGCTTCTCTCTTGAATATTAATGAACCTTCCCCTGCCATCCTACATTTAGAAAATTCGCCTCCCGCTCATAGTGCAGTGCGGCGGTTCAAGATCGGTGATGGCGCTCTGGCAGCCCCGCTAGCTAAGAAAGCTAAAGGAGATGTTCAGCCTTTCCATCTCTCATGGACAAAGGAGTACGGTTTTGTTCCTCGGAAGGACCGTGCAGTGTGTGCTTTTTGTTTTGAAAACATTGTTTGCCAAACGTCAAGTGTTAAACGCCATTTCGAGACAAAGCATGAGAAAACTTTCAAAGATAGGGCAGACAAGGCAGAATCCATCAGACGTGCAGTGTCCAGTTATGGAAAGCAAGATAACCACCTTGAACTCTTTGCCGCTGGAACAGCTAAAAACTGAAGTGAGCTATCGCATTGCTCACTGTTTCGCTAAATGCGGAAAGCCGTTCACTGATGGTGATTATATCAAGGAGGCTTTTCTGTGTACCTCAGATGTTCTGTTTGACGGTCTACCAAACAAAGAAGCAATCAAGGCAAGAATACAGGACATTCCCATGTCAGCCAGAACCGTAGAGCGGCGCATCGAGGAGATGGCACATAATGTCAGGGAGCAGCAAACAGCTGTGTTGAAAGATGCGGTGGTGTTTAGCATAGCCCTTGACGAGAGCACTGATGTAAATGACATGCCACGTTTGGCAGTCATGGAAAGATATTGGGATGATATCGGCTGTAAGAGAGGAGCTCTGCTGCTTAAAGCCAATGTCTGACACAACAAAAGGTGAGGACATAGCCAAGGTGTTTATGGAACATTTTGAGGAGTGAGGAATTGACATCAGGAAGATCTTCACAGTGACAACAGAAGATGGCGCTCCTGCCATAGTCGGGAAACAGAGGGGAGCTGTCAGGTTAATCGAGGAAGAAGTTGGTCAGCCCATCATGAAACTCCACTGCATAATTCCCCAAGAAAACCTCTGTGCAAAGATGTCCAAATCAGATCTTACTGAGGTTGTGGCTACGGTGGTAAAGGTTGTTAACTTCATAGTTAAGAGATCTGCGCTGACACACCGACAGTCCCAGTCCCTGCTCGAGGAAATGGACTGCGCTTACAAGGATATCCCTCTCCACGCAGCGGTTAGGTGGCTAAGCTGCGGAAAGGTTTTGGTGCGGTTTGTCGGCTGCTTTGATGCCATCAAGGCCTTCCTGGCTGAAAAAGGCCGAGACTACCCCGAACTGGAGGATGAGAAGTGGGTTGTGAAACTTATGTTTCTTGCGGATATTACGGGACACCTCAACGAGCTCAAGGTGCAGGGCAAACTGTTTTGGGCATGTTCGAAACATGGACAGCTTTTGTCGGCAAGCTAGCACTCTTTTCAAGCGAAGTTGCTACCTCCACTTTCCGCTACTTCAGAGACGTAAGGGAGCTGTCCTCACAGCACAACATCAGCAGCAGTACTGCTGAACTAGGCGAATACATGCGCGAGCTTGAGTTGGAGTTCACAACACGATTTCAGGACTTTCAGAAGTATGGACCCATATTCCCTTTCTTGATCAAGCCCGACAGCTTTGATGGACTTGAGTGGGACTTATCTCTGATAGACTGGTTGGATACACAGGACATGGAAATGCAGCTGATTGAGCTCAAGAGTTCAACACTGTGGGTGACCAAGTTTGCAGATCTACGGAAACAACTAGAAACCACGTCAGTGCAACATGGCAGAACCTGCATACTCACCTGCTTGGCATCTGTACCGTGGGAGTTCAACTGTCTTTGCTGGCTTTGCTGACAGTCTTCGGATCAACATACCTCTGTGAGCAGGTATTCTCGCACATGAAGTACATGCTCAGCCCCTCCCACAGTCGTCTGACAACCGACCACTCTGAAGCATGTGTGTAACTTCAAGTGACCAACTACAATCCCGAGATAAAGGACCTCAGCAAAGCAAAGCAGGGCTAGGGATCACACTGACTGGTAGGCATGTTTATTTGTAGTAGCCTACACTTGGGTTTGCATGTAGGCTAGCTGTTCATCTCTTTTCCCCCCAACTCAGAGTGGATGTTCTCATGAGGATGGCAGCATTCTTGTATAGTAGCCTACTGGTATTTCTGTTTGTTACACTTGAATCTCCCTTTTTGCTCCCAATACACTTGATAAATTAGTGAATTGAAAGCAGTGTTTTGAAATGCTAGGTTGCCGTGATAATAGCTGCTGTTTTTTTGGAGGGGGGGTACGCATGCATTGTGAGTGAGTGGCAGACTTAAGTAAACAGTGAAACTTGCTCCTGTGTCAAACCTCTTCCTTACTTTCTGAAATGCATACATTTATTGCTGATGAATAAGATTAGTAAAAAAGGTCATTACAGTGGTCCTGATTGAGATCTTTAAAAACGGTTGATATGGCACACTAATTCACTGAACATTTCAAATTGGCACTTCATGTCAAAAAGGTTGCCGACCCCTGCACTAGACGCTTCATAACAACCCCACTTCTTACACAAGAATGTCACACACACACACACGCGCACAAACACACACACACACACATATATATGTATATGTATATGTATATTACAGTGTGGTGTAATGTCTTTTGTGTCCTTGACATGTGGTATCCTGCCCAGTCAAATTCCTTGTTTGTGTATGGTTACTTGTCTAACAAAAACAAACAAACAAACAAAACCAAAACACAGCAGTTGGAGTTTGAACTTCTCTCTCGTCCTTGGCAGCCTCCTCTGTCTGTGTGTCAAGCTGCTGCTGTATCTTTACAATATTCATATTCAAATGAGGCTGCAGCTAACGTAGCTTTGATACGAGTTCTGTCGTAGTCAAATCTTAAGTAAACATGGAATATTATTTTGTGCCACCATAATTCCTGTGTGTGTGTGTGTGTGTGTGTGTGTGTGTGTGTGTGTGTGTGTGTGTGTGTGTGTGTGTGTGTGTGTGTGTGTGTGTGTGTGTGTGTGTGTGTGTGTGTGTGTGTGTCTGCATCTGCTGAGTTAAGAGTCCCCCTCCGCCGCCTACTCTACTGATGGAGTCTGATTGATAGGTGCTGTCTGGCAGGGTTTTTACTGCTGAGACGACAGTCCTCCATCCCAGACAGGGACAGAGTGACTCCCTACATCCCTGTCTGGGGTGGAGACAGAAACAGAAGACTGCAGAAATAAAGAAAAACAGACCAAGATGTCAACAGGGAGGGTGGAAGAATCAGGATAAGAGAAAATTAAAACAAAAGATGGAAAAAAACACATCCACTTATTTTGCCCATCACTTGACACAAGAATACCCTTACTTAGATACCCTTGTTTAAAATGCCCCCTCAGTTTTTCTGCAGGTCATCTCTATTTCAGCTGCGCACACAGGGAAGGCTCATTTTTGCTATTTAACCTAATTTTAGATGCTAAGATTGTACTTAAGACTAAGATTTCACATGTTACACAAACCATATATATATATATATATATATATATATATATATATATATATATATATATATAGTGCTGCTTGAAAGTTTGTGAACCCTCCAGACATGGTCACTGTTTTTGTAAAAAACATTAAAATAAGCTTATTACACATACATCCAAATCCCAATTTGTAAAGCACACCTTCCAAATAATGGACACACACACAAAAAGAGATATATTTTCATTATTTAATTCAACAAAGGGTTTATTTCACAAAAACTGAAAATTTAACATGTGCAAAAGTATGTGAACCCTTGTATTAGTAGCTTGTGGCTCCTCCTTTTGCAGCCATTACTTCAACCAAACGTCTTCTGTAACCACTAACCAGTCTCTCGCATCTGCTTATGGGGTTTTTTGCCCACTCCTCCTTGCAGAACTCAGCCAGTTGAGAGAGGTTGGAGGGACATCTGGTATGTACCAACTTCTTCAGGTCTCGCCACAACATTTCAATTGGATTAAGGTCCGGACTTTGACTGGGCCTATCCAGAGTACGAATCCTCTTTCTCTGAAGCCATTCCTTGTAGTTTTGCTGGAATGCTTTGGGTAATTGTCTTGTTGCATAATCCATTTTCGTCCCAGCTTCAACTCCCTGACTGATGGCAGGAGATTCTGGTCAAGAATTTGTTGATATGCCGGAGAATTCATGGTTCCTTGGATAATATGGAGTCGTCCAGCTCCAGAAGCAGAAAAGCAGCCCCAGACCTTCACATTTCCACCACCATGCTTCACTGTTGGGAGGAGGTTCTTTTCTTCATATGCAGTGTTGGCTTTTCTCCAAACATGTTGGTTTTGATTGTGACCAAATAATTCTATCTTGGACTCGTCTGTCCAGAGAATGGACTTCCAGAAGGCCTCTGGTTTGTCCAAGTGCTCTCTGGCAAAGTTGAAACAGGCAGCTTTGTTCTTTTTTGAGAGCAGAGGCTTCCTTCTAGGAACCCTCCCATGAATGTCATGGCGATTCAATTTTCGTCTGATTGTAGACGCATGCACATTTGTCCCAGATGCTACCAGAGAGGTCTGCAACTTTCTAGAGGTGATGTATGGGTTGGCCTTTACCTGATTTATTATTTTTCTGGTGCTTCTTGGTGATAGTTTTGATGGGCGTCCACTTCTAGGCAGAGTTGCTGTCATGTTGAAGGCCCTCCATTTGTAAATTATTTGTCTTACAGTGGATGGATGGAGCTGGAATCTTTTGAAGAAGGTCTTATAGCCCTCCCCAGACTGATGGGCTATCACTACCCTCTTCTTCATGTCCTCGGATATCTCCTTTGCTCTCGGCATTGTTGATTTGTATGGGACCACAGTGGTTTGGTTGGTTTCCTCTCTCTTTTAATTAGTGCAGGCCAAACCCTTTCCCAAGGATGTCTCATTTCATTGGTCTGCTTAAATGATTAATTAAGCACCCAAATGTGTTTCACCCGAGTCTGTTACCTGCTTGACTTAACCAATGCAGCTGGGGGTT
Organism: Lampris incognitus; assembly: GCF_029633865.1. Lineage (NCBI taxonomy): Eukaryota > Metazoa > Chordata > Actinopteri > Lampriformes > Lampridae > Lampris > Lampris incognitus. The sequence goes on along the minus strand of NC_079213.1, from coordinate 32,782,446 downwards.
CACTTACTTTTGCACATACACTAATTCCATGTTTCATGTAGTTTTTGGGCTACTTAAACAAGTCCCACTAAACAAGTACATGCAACTGATAAACATATATCTGACATTTCATACATAAAAACTGGTGATGATAGGATAAGAAAATCATGGTAAAACAACAGAAAAATCTAAACTGCTCAAGGGGTTCACATACTTTCAAGCAGCACTGTATATACATCTTCTTCGGTAGTTCATCGAAAACGATGATGACTGAGATGTAGTTTAAGCTCGGCAAGCACGCCTGTGGGCCATTAGGCCCACATTAGAGGGACAATATCGTCCACATTTGTCACAGACGAATGTTGATCGAGCTCTCCTCACATCATGCCTTGCACAGTAGTTAAGACAGTCGGTGTCGTGCTCCCGCCGAACAGTTTCTCTGGACCTCAGAGCCAATTCCTAAGTGGTACACCGTGGTGCAGCGGCCTCGGTAGATAAAGAGGTTGCCCTGCAGTGATGGCTTACTTGTCAAGTGATGCCATCCATTGACCAACAGAGTGGTTCCTCTGCATGCCATCTGATGTTTGTGCCATTGGTCCGATAGGGCTCATGATCCTACTGGGCTCTTCTACCACAAACACCATTGGGCGCCCTGCTGCCAGCACCTTCTTGGGTTTGAATTCGGAGTTACCTTCTCCTAGCCTTTGCCTAAAGAGGCAAATCTACAAGGCAGTAGAAACAGATGCAGACAGTACCATCTACTGTCATAATAGTAGCAGCAAAGGTTGACCTGACTTGGATATATATATATATATATATATATATATATATATATATATATATATAGTGATATTTGAAACACACTGTCAACTGACAATACACAGTGGACCCACATGGAGACATGGACAGATGAGTTCATATACAGTATAGTTATCAGCAATGTGGCGGGAACTATCCATCCATCCATCCATTATCCAAACTGCTTCTCCTGCTCTCAGGGTCACGGGGATGCTGGAGCCTATCCCAGCAGTCATTGGGCGGCAGGTGGGGAGACACTCTGGACAGGCCGCCAGGCCATCACAGGGCCGACACACACACAAATTCACACCTAGGGACAATTTAGTATGGCTGATTCACCTGACCTACATGTCTTTGGACTGTGAGAGGAAACCGGAGCACCCGGAGGAAACCCACGCAAACACGGGGAGGACATACAAACTCCGTACAGAGGATGACCTGGGACGACCCCCAAGATTGGACTACCCCGGGGTTCAAACGCAGGACCTTCTTGCTGTGAGGTGACCGCGCTAACCACTGCGCCATTATGCTGACTGGAGGGAACTAATCAGAAGACAATGTTTTATCCATCACTCTTTTCAAGATATGCTTCTCCAAAGATATTGTTTCACAACTTTGGCTACTCACCACTTTTTCTTTCAACTACAGTCTGAAAGAACTGTTCATGCTCAACCAAAGCATCAAACAGGTGAGAGTTGCTGACTGTAAAGGCCTAATTAGGGACATTAAATACAATACGGGGTCAAGTCAAGTGAATTTTATTTGTGTAGCCCAATATCACAAATTACAAATTTGCCTCAGGGGGCTTTACAGCAACACAACATCCTGTCCTTAGACCCTCACATTGGATAAGGAACAACTCCCTAAAAAACCCTTGAACAGGGAGAAAAAATAGGAAGAAACCTCAGGGAGAGCAACAGAAGAGGGATCTCTCTCCCAAGACAGACAACATGCAATGGATGTTGTGTTTACACAATTTACACAATGCAACACTGAAAGAGGATAACAGAATTGTAATGGAATTATAACACATATGAAGAATATGATGGTGAGGATGCCAAGCAGTGTCCAGATGCCACAGGAACAGTCAAGGATCTGACCCACGTGACCACCATCACCATGTAGACCAGATAAGGACAGACTGCACATGCACACAGGGAAGACTCACATCACACCATTCACATACATAGGAGAAGAGACAAGAAACATATTAGTCATACATCAGAGCGAGATAAGGATATGACGTTGAAACAGGATTTGGATTTATAAAATATATTTTAAAAAAGTGATGAGAAAGATGCCAAGCAGTGTCCCAGTTGTGACCACCGTCACCATGAAGACCTGGGAAGGGGACAGGCTACACGTACACACGGGAGACTCACATCACACCATTCACATACGCAGAGGAAGAGAAAGGAGAAGACGTCGTTTAGAAAGAGAAAAGACATGTGAGAGAAGAGAACAGTTTGTAATAGTCAATAAGCTATACTCTCTCGTCGGCAATAAATTCTTTGAGAAAGAATCCGACCCGCCATGCAGTACAGATTGTGAAGTACTCAATTTAAAGGCAACTAATTGAAGGTTAAGGCAAAAAGATGAGTTTTAAGTTTGGATTTAAAGGACTCAACAGACTCTGATTGTCTGATGGCAGCAGGCAGGTTATTCCACAAGAAAGGGGCCTGATAGGAAAAGGCCCTGCCACCAGCTGACTTCTTTTTAACTTTGGGTACACACAGGAGCCCTGTATTTTGAGAGTGGAGGGCTCAAGATGGAATGTACGGTTTAAGGAGATCAGATAGATACGGTGGGGCAAGCCCATTTGGGATTTTATAAGTCAGCAGAACCACACGAAGTCTGATCTAACATAGATAGGAAGCCAATAAAGGGAAGCAAGAATTGGTCTAATGTGATAAAATTTTCTAGTTTTAGTTAGGATTCTAGCTGCAGCGTTTTGGACTATCTGAAGACTTTTGGTACTAGCATGTGGCAGACCTGAAAACAGAACATTACAGCAATCAAGTCTGGATGAAACAGATGCATGTAAGAGTCTCTACGTAGACAGGAAAGGCCGAATTTTCGCCATGTTACGTAAGTGAAAAAGGAAGTCTTGGTGATTTCTTTAATGTGCTTATCAAAGGAAAAGCTGGGATCAGACGTAACACCAAGACTTTTGGCTGCCAGACTTTGTGTAATCACAGATTTGTCGCTTTTTATTGTTACTTGATCAAATTGGTGTCTGTGTCTAGCAGGGCCAACGACCAGTATCTCAGTTTTATCTGAATTTAAAAGCAGAAAATTAAGTGACATCGCATTTTTCACAGAACCCAAGCAGGCCTCTAAATTAGTAATTTGATTACAATCATCAGCCCTTATAGGCACATACAGTTGAGTATCATCTGCATAGCAATGGAAATTTACTTCATGAATGCATATAGTAATTTGGCCAAGAGGTGAAATATAAAGAGAGAAAAGTAGAGGGCCAAAAACCGAACCCTGAGTTACACCATATTTATTTCTCCTGTCTGAGCCAAGCAGCCCTGTCCCACCTCCAACTTGTGCAAAACGCTGCAGCCAGGCTGCCAACCAATACCAATCTTAGATCCCACATCACACCAATCCTTGCATCCCTTCATTGGCTCCCAGTAAATTATGGATAGACTTCAAGATCCTGCTAATCACATATAAGTCCCTACATGGTCTTACCCCTTTATAAATTTCCGAACCTTTGCACCCTTACTCCGCCTCTAGGCCACTTAGATCTTCTGACCAGAGTCTGTTATTTACACCTCGCTCCTTCCACAAATCCAAGAGTGACTGTGCTTTTGCCGTAAGGGCCCCATCCCTCTGGAACAGCCCCCTCCCCCGTTAAATCAGCTGACTGACCAACTTGCCTTCCTTGTAATTCTTCTACTTTTCTGTATATAAGTGAATGTGTGTGTTGTTTAATTATTCTGTATCTGTATCTTGTGCAGCACTTTGTAATTTTGTCTTAAAAAGGTGCTATATAAATAAATCTTACTTACTTACTAATTACAGGCTTTGATACTTTTCACCTTCATTTATAACCAATGACTGATCAGCACTCTCAATTAACCCTTTCAAAGCCAGATTTGATGAATAAAAAAAAAAAACAGCTTAACAGCAAAAAGCCCGGAAATGAAGGTACAGGTGATGGGGGATATATGACATGCACAAGAGTTTGTTTCTGGGAGTGGTCCAGTCTAGCACCACCACTACCTCCATCTGTAAACCACCAGCCATATCCAATATAATAACAATGAGGAACCAGTTGCCTCATAGAAGCGCATCATGACAGCAGCTCGTATTAGGGGTCTTCCCCACTCAAGCCTGTATATTCATATGTGGGATGGAAACAGACGGCTTTCTGGTTACAGGTTCCTGTCTTGCTCTGTATCCGCATACATCTACATGTATCCCAGTCTGTGTGGGTTGATGGAAGGATGGTCGGATGGGTAGAACGTGTTGCTTCCTCTTTTACTCATCATGACTGGGCTGTTGATCTGGTCCGTTGTCCAGGGGATTTAGAGGAGTTTGTGAGTGGAGAGAGAGCGAGAGCGAGAGAGAGACCTATGTAGTTAAAACTCGGTTTGTGGGTTGCAAACTGATTATGCTTGCAGACAAAAGCAGATATGTAAACACATACAAAACATCCACAGACACACCCACATAAAAAAACATACAATGAAACATGCCCACCCATACAATGCATGCAAGCATTCACTCTTAACCCCCCCCCCATCTCTTTCTCTCTCGCTTTATCTTTATCCACTCACTCCAACACACAAACACTCAAAAATAAAAACCCTCTCTCTCCCTCTCTCTCTCTGTCCTCCTCATCCATCCATCATTCCCTTCACAGTGGCCTCCATTTGACTGGCAAATCAGCCAGTCAGCACAGCGTGTCACAGCGCAGCACAACAACAGAGGGGAGCGGGAGACACAAAGAGAGCGTGAAAGAGAGAGAGGGAGAGAGAGGGAGGGAGAGAGAAAGCAAGACAGAGTCAGAGAATACAACTTTGAGGGGAGCGGGAGAGACATGAAGTGAGATATAGTGAGGGAGAGTGAGAGACGCAAGAGTTTCTGGCTGGGACAACATCGCAGTCTGAAGGTCGACCCTTGGAGCAGAGAGCAAGACGGAGAGACCGAGAGAGACGGAGATGAGACTGCAGGGAGAGAGGAATGCAAGTTTCCCTCTGACGGAAGCTGACAGAGCTGCTGGTTTCTGAGCAGGAGGACGGTGATGCTGCAAGCTGTGGGCAGACAGACAGACATATAGACAGATAGCAGTTTGCCGTCTGTCTTTGCGTGTTACATAAGTGTATTTGTACATGCGTGAGTTGAGGCCTTATGACACGTTACTCTGTCTGCAGTTGGTCCTACTGAGTAAAGAGGGCTGAGAGTGAGTTTGTGAGTATTTGTGTGGAAGAGACATGGTAAAGCATGGGAGATGGGAACGGCCATGTGCAAACTCTCGGATAAACTTGGACAGCACGTGAAAAAGAAGTCACCAGGTAGGATCACTGGAATACATATGAAAGAAAACACACACGAGCATGCACATGGACACACACGGGTCCACACTTGCATACGCAGATCACACACACACACACACACACACACACACACACACACACACACACACACACACACACACACACACACAGATGCATCTCAGCCTGCATGTCCATACCTGGGTCATCTCAGTGTTCGCTTGCTGTGTGTTGTGAGGTCGCCGAAAACGGACGTGTGTATCTCTTAACTGTAGTTTGCTGAGAACAGAATACAGCTCTTCCTCTCTCTTCCTCTCTCGTTTGCTTTCACTCTCTCTCTTCCTCTCACTCTCTCACTCTTTCGCACTCTTTTGCTCTCTCGCGCTCTCACTCTTGCTCGCTCTCTCGCTCGCTGTTTCTGTCTCTCCTGCTCTCTTTCTCTCTCGTGCTCTCTTGCTCTCTCTCTCTTCTCATTCGCTCTTTCGCTCCCTCACTCTTTTGTTCTCTCTTGCTCTCTTGTACGCTCTCTCTTTCTCTTGCTCTCTTGCTCTCTGTCTCTCTCTGTCTCTCTCTCGCTCTCTCGCTCTGTCTCTTGCAGCCATTCCCACTCTTTAAGTGTGCTAATGGATCCTGGCCAGTAAAGCAATGGATTTAGAAAGAGAGAGAGCAGATGTGACAGAGGAGACGTCACAAGAGAGATGTGACAGAGAGGAGACATGGCAGAGAGGAGACGCGACAGAGAGGAGATGTGACAGAGAGGAGATGTGAAGAGAGGAGATGTGACAGAGAGGAGACACGACAGAGTGGAGATGTGACAGAGAGGAGGTGTGGGAGAGAGGAGGTGTGAAAGAGAGGAGATGTGACAGAGAGGACGTGGCAGAGAGGAGGTGTGAAAAAGAGGAGGTGTGGCAGAGAGGAGGTGTGACAGATTCTGTATCTCTGTCCCTGTGATATCAGTGTCAGCGTGCAAATTAGCTCCAGAGAACTTCATGGAGCATTTATTTTCCGATTTTATCAGCGACCGTTTACCTTTTGTTTGCATTTTCTTGAGCTATTTTTGTATGATTCTCAATCGGCTAGTATGTTTGAGGAAAAATATCTACTCTTTTTGATTGATTGATTCATTAATTGATTTTATTTCAAACATGTAAAGAAAAAAACTGATAAAAACAAAACAATAACATGAATTGAAATGAACAGGATGTGCCATTCCGGCCTATTGAGGTGTGGCAAAGAGGAGGTGTGACAGAGAGGAGGTGTGACAGAGAGGAGATGTGACAGAGAGGACATGTGACAGAGAGGAGGTGTGAAAGAGAGGAGGTGTGGAAGAGAGGAGATGTGACAGAGAGGAGATGTGGCAGAGAGGAGGTGTGAAAGAGAGGAGGTGTGACAGATTCTGTATCTCTATCCCTGTGATATCAGCATCAGCGTGCAAGTTAGCTCCAGAGAACTTCATGGAGCATTTATTTTCCGATTTTATCAGCGACCGTTTACCTTTTGTTGAGGAGATGTGGCAGAGAGGAGGTGTGACAGAGGAGATGTGGCAGAGAGGAGGTGTGAAAGAGAGGAGATGTGGCAGAGAGGAGATGTAGCAGAGAGGAGATGTGGCAGAGAAGAGGTGGCTGGAACACAAACTGAGCGTCAACTCAGTGACCTGTAACATCTCTACGTTTCTTGCATCATTTCTTTTTTTTTTGGCTTTGTTTCCCCTCTTGTTCTCCCCAATTGTACTTGGCCAATTACCCCACTCTGAGACGTCCAGGACGACGTAGCAGGTGGGACCAGCAGCGTCATAGTGGGGGGGGCTACCATGACCCAGAATGGGGGGGGGGCCCGGGAAGCCTGGAATTAAAAGTTGGTTTTGGTTTGCACATTTTTATTTCTAACTACCTAGTGTCATAACTTTAGTTAAAACTGTCTCCATACATCGGTCGAGGGAAAATAGTGGAGGCTCTCTCAGACCCCTCTCACCCCTGACAAAAGGTGCAAAATGGTTTAGTCCGTCCCTCACGAGCGTCCCTCAGTGCAGCTCATCCAGTCCTGTCACGAGTGACTGCTGATACAAGCACAGAGTCATGTCTTTCCCAAAGAAAGCAAAATCTGGGTTCCAGAAAAAAAGGGAAAGCAAAGGGAGAGAAGGCAAAATCAGGGATGTCGTCAGCATGTAAAAATGTCAGCATCAGTACGCTGAGATACATCAAAGTTTGAAGTGATACTATCAATTTTTTCAATCACTGTAAGATAGTGAAGTGAGGTTAAGATAGATTAGTGCACTGTGATAGTAAATAATATTCAGTATGCTAGAACTCAAAAAAGGTGATGCAAGAGAGACAAAAGAGGAAAGGGGCCCACAGAGACTGCTTATGTACAGGGCCCAGAATTTTGTGCTACACCCCTGCGTGGAAGGATCGCGCTATTCTCCTAGTTCCCCTCCCCCCCGAACAGGCGTCCCGACCGACCAGAGGAGGTGCTAGTGCAGCGACCAGGACATATACCTACATCCAGCTTCCCACCCGCAGACACGGCCAGTTGTGTGTGTTGGGACACCCGAGCAAGCCGGAGGTCTGGCGTCTATTCCTAACCCGTTGGTAGGCAGTACTGAACATCACATTCAGAACACTGGGTTCTGTGCATAGGGTGAAGGACGTCATTATGGAGGGGGATGAAACAATGGTCTCTTATGATGTTAAATCTCTCTTGACATGTGTTCCTGTTGATCAAGCAGTTTACAAAATGACCCCACCCTTAGCAACAGGACCACCCTTAACACACTTGGGTGTGCTATGGGTTCCCCAGTTTCACCTATAGTGGCCAACTTGTGTATGGAGGAAGTGGAAAAGAGGCTCTGATGTCCTATCCAGGGACACCACCTAGCCATTGGTTCAGATTTGTGGACGACACCTGGGTTAGAATTAAATCTCAGGGTGTAGCACATTTCACCCACCACATTAACTCTGTGGACACCACATCAAGTTCACCGGGTAGGATGTGGAACATGATAGGTTAGCCGCCTTACACTGTGAAATCTTGCTGTGAGCGCGGTCGCCTCACAGCAAGAAGGTCCTGGGTTCAAGCCCCGGGGTAGTCCAACCTTTGGGGTCATCCAGGGTCGTCCTCTGTGTGGAGTTTGCATGTTCTCCCCGTGTCTGCGTGGGTTTCCTCCGGGTGCTCCGGTTTCCTGCCACAGTCCAAAGACATGTAGGTCAGGTGAATGGGCCATACTACATTTTCCCTAGGTGTGTGTGTGTGTGTGTGTGTATTGGCACTGTGATGGACTGGCAGCCTGTACAGGGTGTCTCCCCACTTGCCGCCCAGTGGCTGCTGGGATAGGCTCCAGCATCCCGCGACCCCGGTTGGGATAAGCGGCTTGGATAATGGATGTATGGATGGGTCGAAAGTTGTCGATACACAACTCTCACTAGTACTTAAGTCAGTTTTATTTGGTCTAATTAGGGACATTAAATACAATACGGGGTCAAGTCAAGTCAGTTTTATTTGTATAGCCCAATATCACAAATTACAAATTTGCCTCAAAGGGCTTTACATGAACACAACATCCTGTCCTTAGACCCTCTCATCGGATAAGGAACAACTTCCTAAAAAAAACCTTTAACAGGGAGAAAAACTAGGAAGAAACCTCAGGGAGAGCAACAGAGGAGGGAGCTCTCTCCCAAGACAGACAACGTGCAATGGATGCTGTGTTTACACAATTACTTAAGAAAATAATTACTTAAGAATAGAAGATTAGAGACTAGTCTGTAGTTAGTAAGAGACCCTGGATCGAGGTGCGGTTTCTCAAGTAGAGGTTTGACCACAGCTGTCTTAAAACTGCTGGGAGCAGCGCCAGTAGTAAGTGATAAACTAACCATGTCTGGTATTGGAGGTCCCAGGAAAGGCCAGAGGTCTTGAATAAGTTTTGCTGGTATGGGGTCAAGTAGGCAAGTAATTGGTTTACAAGCTTAGTAAAAGTATCAAGAGAGAGTCTCAAAAGCTGTGATAACAGGGATTGTCAGTGACTCATTTCATAGATATGAATTTGGACAGGATCTGCAGGAGTACCAGGAGTTGTAGACCTAATTTTGTTTCTGATGTCATCAACCTTAATGCAGAGAAAGTCTAGAAACTCATGGGCCGTGAATGGTGACCAGCTAACCGACAGCTGCTTTTTAATGAATTTAGCTACGGTCTACTACTATTGCTACTTTTTGCTGCTACCGTTGGGGGGCGCCACAGCAGATCATCCATTTCCATCTCTACCTGTCCACCTTCCTCTGTCACACCAGTCACCTGCATGTCCTCCCTCACCACATCCATAAACCTCCTCTTTGGCCTTCCTCTTCTCCTCCTCCCTGGCAGCTCCATATTCAGCATCCTTCTCCCAATATACCCAGCATCTCTCCTCCACACACATCCAAACCATCTCAATCTTGCCTCTCTTGCTTTGTTTCCGAACCGTCCAACCTGAGCTGTCCCTCTAATATACTCGTTCCTAATCCTGTCCTTCTTCATCACTCCCAATGAAAATCTTATCATCTTCAACTCTGCCACCTCCACTTCCACCTCCTGTCTTTTCATCAGTGCCACTGTCTCCAAACCATATAACATAGGTGGTCTCACAACCATCTTGTAAACCTTCCCTTTAATTCTTGCTGGTACCCTTCTGTCACAAATCATTCCTGACACTCTCCTCCACCCACTCCACCCTGCCTGCAGTTTCTTCTTCACCTCTCTTCCGCACTGCCCACACTTTGAACAGTTGACCCCAAGTATTTAAACTCATCCACCTTCTTATGTCTCACTTAAGTCCTTCAAATTTGTTGTTTTATTATTAAAGTCTTCATTGATTCTTCCGCCAAGTGTCCTCCTGGATATAACTTTAGCACCTTGGCAAAGTCCCTGTACCAAGTCTATAAATTCTTTATGCTCAACAGTGGCCAACAGGTACATGCCTTTAGTGACAAAGGATGTGACAAGAGAGTCAAATTTATTTTGTGCCACTGGACCACATTCAAAGACAGTAGTTTGTTTGTATGAGGTCCTGTTTTTTGTTTTGTTTTGTTTTTTTGCTTTTCCCACTGGCAGATTTCTTTTTGTGGTGTCCAAATTCATTTATTTTGTCAGTGTGCCTTCGTTTCAAGTGGGCTATAAAATGTGATGTCGCTGCAAGAGAGCCACACACTATGGCCTTTTTGTTAGTGCACAGCTGACACTCAGCCTCCGTCTTTCCATTTGGGGTCTGCTTACTTCACTATTTGGAAATATTTCCCATCCAGCACTGCACATTTGAGCGTTGGTGTGGCTTCTTCTTCTGCAGATGTGGCAGATGTTGGGCCAGCCTGGCCAGGCTCTGATGGTTCATCACCTCCCATCCCCTGAGATGACTGACTTCTACCTAAAGAAAAAAAAATGTGTAAAGATACCATTAAATGGTTAGGCCTACCAGCTGCAACTTAAAATTAACAGCAATAAAAAAATAAAATAAAAAAACCCACTAACAACTCACATACTAGACACTAAAACACAGTCATTTATGTGTTACTTAAGTATTATCCAGGAATGGAGTCAATTCACTTTGAATTGTGTTAACTGTAATCTGTAATCCATATTGTAAAACGATTTGTACAAAAAGATGAAAACATTCAGCTTGAGAGTAAAGATCAGAATGAAAGATTTTTATTGGTACATGACTTGCTTTTTGAAAATCTGTGATGAGTTTTTTTTGTGGTTTTTTTTTGTGGTTTTTTTTACCTGAACATAACCTGACCATCCCCTGGCACAGCAAACACTGTAAAATATTATCCTTATCCTCAAGAGAACTATTTCCCTGACAACTATTAAGAATGGTCGGGGGCGTCTGGGTAGCCTACCAATACGAGGATTGCCGGTTCGAATCCCTGTGTTACCTCCGACTTCGTTGGGTGTCCCTACAGACGCAATTGACCGTGTCTGCAGAGGGGAAGCCGGATGTGGGTATGTGTCCTGGTCGCTGCACTAGCGCCTCCTCTGGTCGGTCGGGGCACCTGTTCGGGGTGGGAGGGGGAACTGGGGGAATAGCGTGATCCTCCCACACACTACGTCCCCCTGGTGAAACTCCTCACTGTCAGGTGAAAAGAAGCAGGTGGTGACTCCACATGTATTGGAGGAAATGTGATAGTCCGCAGCCCTCCCCGGATCGGCAGAGGGGGTGGAGCAGCGACCGGGACGGCTCAGAGAGCAGGGTGATTGGCCAGGTACAATTGGGGAGAAAAAAAAAAAGAATGGCCACTATAAAATGCCTAAATATACGTAGGTATGCTTGAAAATTTTGTTCTGAGTTACAGAAGTTGTTAACAATTAATCTCGATAATGAAGCTCCCCATATAATGACTAACCACGAGATGCCACTGTTCCAGGCTGCCTGAGCATGTCGGTGACAGTAGCTGGTATGCTAACTTTGCTAGCTAGTAATGTTAGTTGGTATGCTAACTTTACTAGCTAGTAAGTATGTTTACCAGTTCTAGAGCACATATGTTTGCTAATTTCTCTTTTCTTCTGTTGTATTTTAGAGTCATTCAGAAAGCTTGTCCTAGCATGCAGTATCTGATCATATGTTGATTATGTACCTTTATCTTAGGGGAAATTTGCTCCAAACACCAAAGCAGCTTCTTTCCTCAAGCTGCTGGTCACAAGGAACACAAATGAAATACGGTAGTTCACAACGAGTGCGTTGCTGGACCCGACAGGACATGTCACATGGTTCACTTGCATTTAGCCAAAGACTGTGATAAGAGATTGTTTTACAGTTTTTTCCCTACAGTTTAAACCTGGGATAAAATGACATATTAATTAATTTATTTTAAGTATTTCAAATACACAAATACAAGCTCTTGAAATATTTTCTTACAAATTACATCTTTTTTCTGTCCAACAAAATACAAAAAAAATACAAAAAATACAATATACTCAAAAGTAATTAAATGTATATTTTAAATAAATTGAACTGAAATACTGACCTGTGATGGCCTGGTGGCCTGTCCAGGGTGTCTCCCCACCTGGACAAGCTTCATACTATTAGTCTTTCCCAACATGCAGTGCTGTGGTTTAATTTGTTTCTTCACAATGGAAAGCAATGTTTGTTTTGTGAGGGTGTACGTCAGATTTGCTTACTAAGCAGAGAGGTGTCCCTCAAGGTTTTACTTTAGGACCATGTAATGAATGAAAGGTCACGTGTTTAACTTGACCTACTCACGGGTGTACGTGCAGTGCGTGTGACGTATACAGGAAGTTGGAAGCGCATGTTATGAAGGTTGTATGTCGGATGAACGCTAGTAAAAGCTACACAGTTAAGAACCTACGAAGTCGGCTCGTTCTTGAATTATTCTTATGTCAGTAAGACAAGGCGTCTACGGACATTACATGGTGTCAGAATAGTCTGTGTATCTGAACACGAGCGGTCATGCCGAAGTTTAATCCGCCGAGTGAATTCAAGTTTGACTGCCCCGTTGAATGGCCGGAGTGGAGAACGGTTTTCGCGCTTCAGGCTCGCGACAAAGCTGGATAAAGACGACGGGGAGATTCAAGTGAGTTCGCTGATTTATGCAATGGGCAGCGAGGCTGAAAAGATATTCAGCTCGTTTGACTTCGCGGCGGAGGATGATAAAGTGGACTATGATATCGTACTGAAAAGGTTCGACGACTACTTTATTCCCCGCCGTAACATCATACATGAGAGGGCGTGCTTCTATCAACGTAGCCAGCAGCCAGGAGAGACAGCGGAGATGTACATCCGGACATTGTATGAGCTGTCTGAACACTGTGAGTTTGGGGACAAGAGGGATGAACATATCAGAGATCGTCTGGTAGTGGGCATAAAAGATAAGGTGCTCTCCCGTCAGTTCCAGCTCACAGCGGACCTTACTCTGGTGAAAGTCATTGAACAAGTGCGCCAGGCGGAGGCAATAACAAAGCAGCTCAGCCTCCAAGCTAACCAACCAGAGGCCCTGCTGGCTAACGTCAATGTTGTCCGATGGCGGGACGAACGCCAAAACAAAAAGGGCGGACAGCGTCATGGTGGCGGCAGTCCGGCAACCAACAAAGTAGATGAATGCGGGAGGTGCGGCAAGACGCAGCACACCGATGAGCGGAAGTGTCCTGCAACGAACAGTAAGTGCAACAAGTGTCATAAAAAGGGACATTGGGAGCGTGTATGTCACTCTAAAGCGGTGAGAGAAGTCACTGAAGAGGTTAAACAGCTGTACTTTCTGGGAGAAGTTGGCAAAGAGAGCAGTCAGGAAGATTGGACTGTTAGTTTAACAATAAGTGATGTACCAATAACCTTTAAAATTGACACGGGGGCTGACGCTACTGTTATCAACCAAGGGACATTTAAAAAGCTGAAGCCAAACATAAAACTGGGACCTCCTGACACATGCTTCATAAGCCCAGGTGGAAACATCAGCTGCATAGGACAGTTTCAAGCCACAACCAACTACAAGGAGAAACAATACTCCTTTCCAGTGTATGTGATCAAGGGGAGAGGCAGCTGTCTGCTGAGTCGTCCAGAGGCAGTGGAGATGGGTCTAGTGAAGCGGATGAATGAGGTCAGTGGAGTTTTCGGCTCAAGTGGACTGCTGAAAACAGACCCAGTGAAAATAGCTCTGGTGGAGGGTGCCCAGCCATACGCGGTGCATACAGCCAGACGGATACCGCTGCCACTTGTACCACTGGTTAAGAAAGAACTGCAGCGCATGGAAAATGAGGGCATTATTGAAAAAGTGACTCAGCCCACAGAATGGTGCGCCGCTATGGTGCCGGTGCTGAAACCGAACAAGAAAGAGGTTCGCTGCTGCGCTGACCTCAGGAGGCTGAATCGAGCGGTGAAACGTGAGAAATACGTGCTGCCCACTATGGAGGAAATAATGCCAAGGCTCGCAGGGTCAAAGTTCTTCACAACGTTGGATGCAGCAAGTGGGTTTTACCAGATCCCCTTGCATGAAGACAGCAGGGGGCTCACCACTTTCATCACCCCATTTGGGAGGTATGCTTTCTGCCGCCTTCCATTTGGTATAACGAGTGCTCCACAGATTTTCCAGAGAAAGATGGCGGAAACTCTGACCGGGCTAGAGGGCACAGAGGTGTACATGGATGACATCCTTATACATGGAGAGACTGAGGAAATCCATGACCGGCGCCTAGCAGAGGCGCTGGGGGTCATTGAAACAGCAGGTCTCAAACTGAACCAAGCGAAATGCAAGTTCAAACAGAAACAAGTCCGCTTCCTTGGTCATATCATCAACGAGGCAGGCATCAGACCTGACCCGGACAAAGTGGCCGGAATAGAGAACTTTCCTCAGCCCCAGAACGTGACGGAACTCAAGAGGTTCCTCGGGATGGTGAACTATTTGGCAAAATACGTCCCAGAGCTGTCCACTGTAGGTCAGCCGCTTTATGGACTGCTTAAAGCAACGACAGAGTGGCTGTGGGGACCTGCACAGAACACAGCATTCCAAGACCTTAAAGCAGCACTCGCCACCGCCCCGGTACTCACCTTTTATGACGTCACTAAGGCTACGGTGGTGTCAGCAGATGCCAGCAGCTACGGGCTGGGGGGCGTTCTGCTCCAGCAGCACGGGGAACACTGGAAGCCCGTGGCCTACTGTTCTCGACGGCTGAGTGACGCAGAGACAAGGTACGCACAGATCGAGAAAGAGTGCTTAGCCAGCGTCTGGGCATGTGAAAGGTTCGAGAAGTACTTGTTTGGGCTTGACAATTTCAGACTTGTCACCGATCATAAACCACTAGTGCCTCTCATGAACAGCAAAGACTTGGATAATGTGCCCATTAGGTGCCAGAGACTGTTAATGAGGCTGATGCGTTTCAATGCAGTGGCTGAATACGCACCAGGCAAAACTTTAGCTGTGGCTGATGCACTCTCCAGAGGCCCAGAGCAGCGCTACGGAGATGGTGCTTCTCATGATGATGTTGCAGCGCACATTGATGCCATCGTGTGCCAGGTGCCTGCCACACCTCAAAGGATGCAGGAGATAAAACAGAGCACGGATGGGGATCTGCAGCTCCAGACAGTGTTGGGCTTCATCAGACATGGCTGGCCTGAGTATGTCGATACAGTGCCGGAGACAGTCAGAGACTTTTATCAGGTGAGAGGGGAGTTATCTGCGGTAGATGGTTTAGTCATCAGAGGCAGTCGTATCGTCATTCCCACAGAGATGAGGGAGGTGATCTTAGACAGAATACACGACGGGCACCAGGGGATAGTTAAGTGCAGAGAGAGAGCTAGCCAGTCAGTGTGGTGGCCCAAAATGACAGAGCACATTACAACAAAGATACAGCAATGTCAATTCTGCAGAGAACACAAGAACACACAGAGAAAAGAGCCTTTAATGTCAAGTGAGCTCCCATCCAGACCATGGCAGAAAGTTGGCATAGACCTGTGTGAGTACAAAAAGCAAAACTACTTGATAGTGTCTGACTATTATTCCAGGTTTTTGGAGATCCTAAATCTACCAACAACTACTAGCAGTCAGGTTGTAGCTAGGCTGAAGGCTACATTTGCACGTTTTGGTATCCCTGAAATTGTAGTTAGCGATAATGGGCCACAGCTAGTTTCAGAAGAGATGAGGAGGTTCAGTGAGGATTATGATTTCATCCATGTGACTTCAAGCCCACACTACCCCCAGAGTAATGGACAGGCAGAGAGGGCTGTTCAGATAGCCAAAAGCATATTAAGGCAGGAAGACCCTCTCCTCGCCCTGTTGACATACAGAGCTACACCCTCTTCTTCCACTGGAGCCAGTCCAGCGGAATTGCTCATGGGTAGGAGACTCAGAACCACCTTACCCACATTGCAGCATAACCTGAAACCGGCCTGGCCTAAAGAGGAACTGATCAAAACCGCTGACGCCGCAGCCAAATCGAGGCAGGCTTTCTACTACAACCGCAGGAACGGCGTGCGGACACTGCGCCCACTGAACTCGGGTGACGCAGTACTCACCAAACTTGATGGACAGAAAACATGGACAATGCCAGCAGTTGTTCACAGTCAGAGCTCCACTCCCAGATCCTACATAGTGGAGACAGCTCAAGGTGAACATTACAGAAGGAACAGGCGCCACCTGTTGGCCACACCCAAAACACTCACCTTTGTCAGCAGGGATCCTGACCATGTCACTCCAGGGGAGAATGGAAACACGGATGAGTCCCGAGCAGCAGAAATGCCAACTTCCACACCATATGTTACTCGCTCTGGCAGGGTGAGCAAGCCAGCAATCCGGATGGATTTGTGAGGCGTATGGACTTGTGTACTGTGGGGGATTTTTTATTTTTTTTTTTGTGAAAAGGGGGGTGATATACAGGTTAGAAAATCATCTTAGAGGGGGAGATGTAATGAATGAAAGGTCACGTGTTTAACTTGACCTACTCACGGGTGTACGTGCAGTGCGTGTGACGTATACAGGAAGTTGGAAGCGCATGTTATGAAGGTTGTATGTCGGATGAACGCTAGTAAAAGCTACACAGTTAAGAACCTACGAAGTCGGCTCGTTCTTGAATTATTCTTATGTCAGTAAGACAAGGCGTCTACGGACATTACAGACCACTTCTTTTCTCTGTTTTTATAAATGATCTCCAACTCTTTTTTTGTGATTGTTTTGCATAGCTATATGCAGATGATATTATTATATATACATCAAAAGCCTTATCACAAATTCAAGAAGCCCTGCAATCTGACTTTAATAGTCTACATACATATTTAGGTGCATGGATTGACTCTGAACGTACCTTTAAACCCCACATTGATCATGTCATGAAACAATTAAATTTTGGGTGTTGGTGTTCTGTAGTGTACAGTGCAGGCTTAGACCATTAGTTTGGGGTCAATAAGCAAAATTCGTATAGAATCATTTTTTTCCCCCACTGTTACAGGCTTCTATGTGTCAAGTGTAGTAAATCAAGCCATTTTGGTTTTATTTATGATATGTTACTCATGACTTTTGGTATTTGATTTTCATCTTTGGTAAAGCCTCCATTACCAATCCTCCATTTTAGCCTGGTATCGGCCCTATATCTGACACCAGTATGGGTTAATTCTGTTGGTGCATCCCTACCAGCAACCATTGGGCTTTTCATAGTACATTTTTCTTAAAGCCTTGTTAGTATAATTAATACTCAAGTGAGATAAGACTGATTGGTTTTGATTTTATTCACCATTGGGCAGGATTTGCATTTCGTCGTTCCTCATTTACAAGCTGGACTCTCCGTCAGAGACTGACAAAATTAAGATGACGTGAATTGGATGTGTAGTCTGTTTGAATTCTCCAGGTCATTTGCTTATAGGTTGGAAACCACAAACGCACCCATGTGCGTGCAGAGGCCTTTCCTTCCCCTTTCCCTTTTTTTCCTTTCCTTCCCTGCTTCTATTTCCTCTTCTCTCCTTCACTCTCCTCCCAGTGTGCCAGTGAAGGGGCCGAGTGTCACCGCCATCAATCATTCATTCAGTCGATGTCAGTGTCAGCCCCTCATTGCTCCTCTTCTCTCCTCCAGGTTGTAAGTACACGTGTCACGCGGCGTGTCGGGACCGAGTGGCATTGGACTGTCACCCTGCAGGACCCGCTTCGGTCAACAGCCCGCTCAGCCCCCACAGCCAGGACCAGCTCAACAACAACACACCGCTCCCCGTACGTACACACAACACACTCTGTGTTTTGTCACCTGTGTGTGTGTGTGTGTGTGTGTGTGTGTGTGTGTGTGTGTGTGTGTGTGTGTGTGTGTGTGTGTGTGTGTGTGTGTTTTAGTGTGGGTCACTGTGTGCATATGTCGACTTGACAGTTTTGTCTTTTGTCCAATAAACAGCATATGACAAGCTTTTGTGTGGAAATCTGGCATGCAGTATTAAGCAGCGTGGTGTCATTTGATGTGCTGTATTATTGTATTATGCTGAGTCTGCTGTGCACATTGATGTCTCTCTGCCTAGTTCAGTGATATACTCCATTATGCTTTCAGACATGTTGGCAACTGGCCATTGGTGTATGTGGTTCTGTAACTGAGCTTTTAAGGGAGAATACTCAGTTTCTTTAAGATAAGTGCGGTGGTTAAAGTTTCACAAGTGTGTGCCAGTTTATTAAATTCCAAATGTAAATTGAAAATTAAAAAAAAAAACCTCAGCTGTTCTCTTGATGAAGGCAGAAGTTGGTACTGGTCTCCTCGGTGTTTCTAGTGTGCACAGTAAATCCTTAAGGATCTTGTCAGCTTTACCAGAGGAAAATTAGCCTTCTACTTTTGATTCTATTAGAAAAAAGTCTTATTTGGGGAAGAACGGAGAAAAGAACAAAGGTGCTGATCAATGTGGGAAATATTTTGAGATACAACGTGTGATTTTAGAAGAAATTTGGGCTCTGTAAAACCGTTTAGCTTATTTCTGGAGGTCCGTTATCCTGCAAACTTGTTGTTTGGAGACAAATAATAAACTACTGGACTGACTGACATTAAACCAACAACATTTTGAGAGCTCGGTAGCCTACATTTGGAAGAATGAGCAAATGATCTAAATATTTTGGTGTACTCAGTTATGTCCAAGACAAGTATGTGGGGTCAAGGGTGAGATCTTATGTTCACCTTTACCTTGGAATTGGTGTCGCTATTGGGGTAGTCCAACCTTGGGGGTCGTCCCGGGTCATCCTCTGTGTGGAGTTTGGATGCTCTCCCCGTGTCTGCGTGGGTTTCCTCCGGGGGTTCCGGTTTCCTCCCACAGTCCAAAGACATGTAGGTCATGTGACTCGGCCGGACTAAATTGTCCCTCGGTGTGTGTGTGTGGGGGCGGGGGGGCTGTGATGGACTGGCGGCCTGTCCAGGGTGTCTTCCCGCTTGCCGCCCAATGACTCCTGGGATAGGCTCCAGCATCCCCGCGACCCTGTGTAGGATAAGCGGTTTGGATAATGGATGGATGGATGGATGGTGTCACTATAACGCGTCGAACTGGGTTGCTGTAGTACCACTAGTTACCACCAGGTGTCGCCATAATAGCTAAAAACAACGTGAGAGTGAGCGGCGATCACAACCTCGGTGCAGGGCTGCAGTCAGCTCAGTTGGATAAGAGTTCCCAAGATGTTTAAATTAAAAAATATATATATTTAATTCGACAACAGCCTACTAAATACTGCAAGCTGTTCACAGCATATTTAGCTTTACTGACACACACACATACACACAAATGACAGGAAAAGGGAAAATAGAGAGAGAGAGAGAGAGAGAGAGAGAGAGAGAGAGAGAGAGAGAGAGAGAGAGAGAGAGAGAGAGGGGAGAGAGGGAGATGCACTGTTGCAAATACCAAACTGCTTCCATCAAATAACAGACCCTCAGGTGCAGCACTACTATACCAGCCCACCCCTTACTATGTGATGTCACATATCAGGAATGGCCGGGGCAGCGTTGTGTGTGTGTGTGTGTGTGTGTGTGTGTGTGTGTGTGTGTGTGTGTGTGTCCGTATCTCTGCATCTGTGCGCTGCATGTGTACAGTTGCTATAATAACTCCAGCTGGGAGAGTAGGGAGTCTGGTTTGTGTTAGCGTGAGTAGTCAGCATGGTAATACTACACAGCTGCATCGCTGCAGAATTTCAATAACTCACAACTTGAGTATGTGGAAGGCCTCGGAGTTATGCAGCGATGAGGTTCTGTGTGTGTGTGTGTGTGTGTGTGTGTGTGTGTGTGTGTGTGTGTGTGTGTACGTGTGTGTGCATGTTTAGCTATCCGTGTGTGGACCAAATGTCCTCATTAGGATAGCAGAACCTGACAGCACCTACCTTGTGTGGACATTTCAGAGGTCCTCACAAGGAAAAGGGTCTATTTTAGGGTTAGGACTTGATTTTAGGGTTATGGTTAGAATTAGGGTTAGGTTAAGGTTAGGGTAAGGGTTAGGCATGTAGTTTGCGTGGTTAAGGTTCGGGTTAAGGGCTAGGAAATTAATGTAGTCAATGAGGGGTCCGCACAAGGATAGTGAAACCAGACTGTGTGTGTGTGTGTGTGTGTGTGTGTGTGTGTGTGTGTGTGTGTGTGTGTGTGTGTGTGTTTGTGTGTTTTGTTGCATACCTGAGAGTTTTCAGTTTCCCCCCCTCTTCTACATTGCACAGCCAACATGTAACTAGATGGACTGATATGTAAAGGTTATTTGTGTGTTATTTTTGGGCAATCTAAGGTGTACAAACACAATACTGTGTATGAGTCTTGCCCCAGGAATGCTGCTGTGTGTGCTGGAGGGACAGTCACCCTCATGCAGGAAAGGATGAACACATGTAGAGGAAGCAGGGACAGGATATGGCATTGTAACAAAGAGAAGCATCTCACACACACACACACACACACACACACACACACACACACACACACACACACACACACACAAGCATGCACGCAAGCAAAGACCCCTTTTGTTCTGAAAGCTGATTCCTTTATTCGGGGAATTTTGTCGCAACACTTTCTTGACGTTCTCTCATCAGGGCTGAACATGTGTAACGACACACTGGTCTGTGTTGCAGGACACACTGGTCTGTGTTGTTAGGACACACTGGTCTGTGTTTGTTAGGACACACTGGTCTGTGTTGTTAGGACACACTGGTCTGTGTTTGTTAGGACACATTGGTCTGTGTTTGTTAGGACACACTGGTCTGTGTTTGTTAGGACACACTGGTCTTTGTTGTCAGGACACACTGGTCTGTGTTTGTTAGGACACACTGGTCTGTGTTTGTTAGGACACACTGGTCTGTGTTTTTTAGCACACACTGGTCTGTGTTGTTATTTTCTGTGTTGTTAGGACACACTGGTCTGTGTTTGTTAGGACACACTGGTCTGTGTTTGTTAGGACACACTGGTCTGTGTTGTCAGGACACACTGGTCTGTGTTTGTTAGGACACACTGGACTGTGTTTGTCAGGACACACTGGTCTGTGTTTGTTAGGACACACTGGACTGTGTTTGTTAGGACACACTGGTCTGTGTTTGTTAGCACACACTGGTCTGTGTTGTTATTTTCTGTGTTGTTAGGACACACTGGTCTGTGTTTGTTAGGACACACTGGTCTGTGTTTGTTAGGACACACTGGTCTGTGTTTGTTAGGACACACTGGTCTGTGTTGTCAGGACACACTGGTCTGTGTTTGTTAGGACACACTGGACTGTGTTTGTTAGGACACACTGGTCTGTGTTTGTTAGCACACACTGGTCTGTGTTGTTATTTTCTGTGTTGTTAGGACACACTGGTCTGTGTTTGTTAGGACACACTGGTCTGTGTTTGTTAGGACACACTGGTCTGTGTTGTCAGGACACACTGGTCTGTGTTTGTTAGGACACACTGGTCTGTGTTTGTTAGGACACACTGGTCTGTGTTTGTTAGCACACACTGGTCTGTGTTGTTATTTTCTGTGTTGTTAGGACACACTGGTCTGTGTTTGTTAGGACACACTGGTCTGTGTTTGTTAGGACACACTGGTCTGTGTTGTTAGGACACACTGGTCTGTGTTTGTTAGGCCCCACGGGTCTGTGTTTGTTAGGACACACTGGTCTGTGTTTGTTAGGACACACTGGTCTGTGTTGTTAGGACACACTGGTCTGTGTTTGTTAGGACACACTGGTCTGTGTTGTCAGCCTCCATTGATGGATCCAGCTATTACTGACGCTTGTCTGTGGTGCTCTATCTTAGCTCAGTTGCAAAATTATTTGCGGAACGTGCACGGCAACCTCTGCAGACTGTTTTCTCTTGGTCCGTGGCTTTTAAATTAAGACACCTTCCACTTAGTGAAGTTTCACTCATATGGGATGTGGGATTACTAGCGCCTCCTCTGGTCGGTCGGGGCGCCTGTTCTGGGGGGGAATAGTGTGATCCTCCCAAGCGCTACATCCCCCCTGGTGAAACTCCTCACTGTCAGGTGAAAAAAGGTGGCTGGTGACTCCACATGTATGGGAGAAGGCATGTGGTAGTCTGCAGCCCTCCCCGGATCAGCGGACGGGGTGGAGCAGGGACCCGGACGGCTCGGAAGAGTGGGGTGATTTGCCGGTTACAATTGGGGAGAAAAAGGGCAGAAAAAAAGAGGAAGTAAAATTATTTGTTTTTATTTTGTAATGGTCATTTTGGACTATCCATAATTAAGTAGATGATTGTGTTCAAAAGTCACTCAGCCAAACTTCTGAAAACAAATTTCCATGATGCACGATGCACCCACCTGTGGGTGGCGTTCATTTTTTGGGTACCAAATGTCATAAAATGTCCAAGGAAAAACTGTTTCCAGTCTATCTTTTCACTAGAAGTGTACATGAGAGTAATCTCTGCCTGGCTTCAGAGGAAACCCAGGGGGTGGAAGAGCAGCAAGGCTGCAGCTGATGCTTATAGAGTCTGGGACTCTGCAGGCCGGCCACCGTTTGCAGATAGATTCCTGGAGAAGCTGTCCAGAGAGACGCATGAAGAATAAAACAATGAAGACCAAGTGGAAATGGGTCACCGAAGCCTCAGCTGTGTCATGGACAAAACGGAAACTAGTCCGAGACCTCCCCGGCATGAAGCGGCAAAACGCAGAACAGCGGTTTCTCGGGTTTCATCGTATCAACAGGAACCGATGAAGGGGAACTCAAATCACAGGAAACTTCAGTTGATGAAGGCATCCGGTGTTTGATAACTGATCAGAATCAGAATCAGAACACTTTATTCATCCCCGATGGGAAACTGGGTTCTGTTACAGACACACGCTCCAATAACCAAAAACTAACAAGACACAAGATGAGAAAATAGAGACAAATAGAAATAAAAGATAGAATAAGAACTAGAAATAAGAACAAAATATATCAACAAGCATGGTGCACATAACACCCTATCTATTTGTTTATTTTTTTTAATTTCCCCTCCTTTTTCTCCCCCATTGTAACCAGCCAATCACCCCACTCTTCCGAGCCGTCCCGGTCGCTGCTCCACCTCCTCTGCCGATCCGGGGAGGGCTGCAGACTACCACATGCCTCCTCCCATACTACCCCCCCCCAGTTCCCACTCCCCCTGAACAGGCGCCCCGACCGACCAGAGGAGGCGCTAGTGCAGCGACCAGGACACATACCCACATCCGGCTTCCCACCCGCAGACATGCCCAACTGCGTCTGTTAGGGATGCCCAACCAAGCTGGAGGTAACACGCAGATTCAAACCGGCAATCCCCATGTTGGTAGGCAACGGAACTGCTCAGGAAAGGTCACAGGAAGTTGAATCAGTTCATCTGGACACAACGTTTATTGACAGATACATTTCATCGTCATCTAAGTGACCTCTTCAGTCTCAACTGACTGCAGGAAACCCCACCCTTATAAACAACACAGTGGCATAACGACTCAAACCAACTACCATTTTCATATGCAAATAAGGGCGTGACCATTAGCTAGAGTTACAATGGCCATGTGTGCTATTCACAGAGGATTGGGGAATGGTTGCAATCACAACATTGTAAGATGGTGACAGGTGTACTTTTAGCGCCCCCCCGGTTCAGGGATGGTCGTTCCCTCTTCACATAGATGGCCTCTGACTCCCTGTTCAAACCAGCGTTCCTCCCTATCAAGGATGTGCACATCCTCATCCCTGAAAGACTGGCCACTGGCCTGTAGATGGTGTAGACCAGGGGTGCCCAACTCCAGGTATTTGTTCCAACCATGCACTACACCACCTGGTTTAACTAATTAGCTCACCTCTTGGACCAAGGAGGGAAAGGAATTAGTTAAATCAGGTGGTGTTGTGCATGGTTGCAACAAATACCCGCAGACACTGCAGCCCTCGAGGCCTGGAGTTGGGCACCCCTGGTGTAGACTGTGGAGTCCTGGCCTCACGTGTTAGCTCTCCTGTGTTGTGCCAACCTCTTGGCCAGCGTCTGTTTAGTTTCCCCAATGTTCAAGTCACGACAATCCTCCTGGCACTTAACAGCATACACTGTATTGCTCTGTTTGTGCTGGGGGACCCAATCCTTGGGGTGGACAACTTCTGGCACAGTGTGTTTGGGGGTTTGAAAGCAATGTTTTTAAAAACGAGTGAGTACCTGACCTAGTACTGTGCTCCAGTACTCAGCCGTCTGTTTACCAGTGGAACTCGGTGTGCCATAGGAAAGCAGGGCGGACGGGGCAATATGAAACAAAGAAGCATAAATCCTCTGAGGTTCATCAGCTGAGGTTTAAACAGCTCTGCTGCAAAACCGCAATGGCATGCTTCCTGTTGATTTTGGCTGCTTCAAACTTCTAGCTGCTTTCTCTGTTAGCTGACACTGAGGTAGGGTTTCAAGTTCCAGTTTTTCTTTGTCAGCCAACCAAGTTTGCTCAAAAAATGCTCATAAAATGAGTTGGACTTGGATGCTCGTCATTAAGAACACAAAGGACATCCACAGTGATCTATGCCTATGTTGACAGGAAAATAAAGGAATAAGAGAATATATCTTTCTTGACTGGGTGCAAAAGCAAGACTCAACAGTTTGACAAATTGGTAAAATCGTATTATTTACCACAATATCACAATCAGGAATTACACAAAGCCATGTAGGCTGTTTCTGAAGCAAATGTCTGAAGCTGGTTCTGGGCGGCACGGTGGCCCAATGGTTAGCACTGTCGCCTCACAGCAAGAAGGTCCTGGGTTCGAACCCCCAGGCCGTCCCAGGTCTTTTCTATGTGTAGTTTGTATGTTCTCCCCGTGTTTGCGTGGGTTTCCCCCGGGTGCTCCGGTTTCCTCCCACCATCAAGAAGACATGCATGTTAGGGTTAATACTCCTGTCTATGCCCCAGAGAAGGCACTGGAAAGAAGAATTGGAGTTGGTCCCCAGGCGCTGCAGCTGCTCCTAGCTACATGGCTAGGCTGGTTTAAATGCAGAGGATGAGTTTCCCCAAGGGGATTAATAAAATAATATGTTATCTTAACTGAAGAGAGCAGCCATTGGTACCGGATGAAAAGATAAGATGCCAGCAGGCGATCAAAGTATTTAAAGTCCATGTCACAACTGAGACGAGAGTTAGCATATGATGCTAGCTACAGCAGCAGGGGTGAGTAGTCGATGGCTGCGTGAATTCATGTTTGCAGCGGCCTCACCCAGTACTGGTGTTGGAAGACGGCAGCATTGAATCCACATTTGCGTCTTAAGTTTTGTTTTCGTTTGATGGCTGGGAGAGCTTGGTGTGCTGTGGACCCAGGGACCACGGCCTCTCCCGGAGCTGAAACGGGGCAGGCTAAGCTAACTGCTAGCCCATGCAGACCGGCACTTCCAATAACACTGGCGGCGGCCTCACCTGGTGTCGACTGTGGTGTTATTCATGTCGTCGTGTGGAGTGAGGGGAGGTGTGTCGAGGGTGTCTGGCTGGGAGAGCTGGAGCTGGTTCTGCTGGGAGAGCTTAGTCTGCTTCGTCTGGAAGCGGGGCAGGCTAAGCTAACTGCTAGCCCATGCAGACCGGTAGTTCCGACAGTCATCCTGGCTGCATTCGCTCCCTTGGACAGTGATTTTTTGTTTAGTTTGGATATATGTGTTAGTTTGGATATGTGTGTTCTTGTAGTTTTCGGGTGTGTCTTTGTGTTGTACTGCTGTGGGCTAGGGGAAACGGCATTTCGAAATGACAAATAAAGTGTTCCTGTTCCTGATTTCTAGTAATGCGTTGTTCTTCATTCCAGATATACTGGGGGGACATTGATCTCTAGCTTACTGCTCACCACAGCTGAGTGGGTTTTGTCCGTCTTGCAGCTAGCCATGCTCTCAGTGAATGGAGGCTGGTTCATTTATGCTTCTGGCCTGCTGAAGGAGCTAGCTCAACTCTTTTTGAGACCAATGGCAATTTCTCAAATGTAGCATCGCTTCGTGTTGAGGTGTGTGGAGGTGCCGTGGGCCTCCTCTGTGATGGGAGGTGACCATCTGATAAACCCAGTGACTTCACCGCTGTCATCTGACCATCTTTCCCCTTTCTAACATCAGTGTCTGGTTTCGACATATGTGGTCATCTACATGATTACATCACTTCCTGTTTATTGGTATGCAACAGATGTCTCCGTAGAAGTACTTACTGCATAGTGTCCTTCCTGTAATCGGGTACCTACAGTGGCCGAAAAGCGAAATCAAACCTGCGTGTTTAATTCTCTGGTAACGAATTAATCCCAGTTAATATGTCTCATGGTGTGTGTGTGGAATGTGTAGCGTCCAGGCCGGGGGTTTGGCTCCCAGAGTATGTCAACAGAGTTGTGGGTTTGTCATTCTGCTAGAGTAGGATTAGCTCAGCAGATTGCAAGCCATGGCTGAGCAGTATAAAAACAGACACACACACACACACACACTGCTGAGTAGTGCTGACTAAAGTGCTCTGGGTTTGAATGTTTTGTGTGTTTTCTGTTATTTCACAGGATAATGTTGCGGTGTGTCGACGGCAGGTTTCAGCTGGATAACTCGGCTGGGTGGCGGCGTAGCCTCAGCTGACGAGGGGTCAGGGGTGTTGGTGTGTGTGTTTGCAGGTTTGACAAACCATCGGAAAAGTATCAAAATCCTTTTCCGTCCTACGTGTGTCCACATGGTGGAGAAAGTGCGTTTTATGTCTTTAAACGTGTGTGTTTACCTGCAGGTTGTATGGTTTTGTTTCTGTTCTAGTCTGTTCTCCAGAATGGTGGTGGAAATGCTTGCCCTTTATTAACTTTGTGACTGAAAACATATTGTAGCGAATTCAGGGTGGGGTGGGGGTGGGGGGCAGCAAGGGAACCGCCACAGCCGGGACGCGAAGCTGGATCTCTCGCACCATGCACGGGCGACAATATACAACGTTAACCGTTGTCGCCTGTAGTGCGGGAGATCCGGGTTTGGGCCCTGGCTGTGGCGGTTCCCAGCTGTGGTGGTTCCCGGCTGTGGCGGTTCCCGGCTGCGGTGGTTCCCGGCTGCGGGGGTTCCTGGCTCTGGCGGTTCCCGGCTGCGGTGGTTCCCAGCTGCGGTGGTTCCCGGCTGCGGGGGTTCCTGGCTCTGGCGGTTCCCGGCTGCGGTGGTTCCCAGCTGCGGTGGTTCCTGGCTGCGGGGGTTCCTGGCTGTGGCGGTTCCCGGCTGCGGTGGTTCCCGGCTGCGGTGGTTCCCGGCTGTGACGGTTCCCGGCTGCCCCCCTGAATTCGTTACATTGGTGTCAGAAGTGGGATGGTGACACCGTGAGGCCATCGGAAGCACATGCGCCCAGAAGCGTGAGGGAGTTGATATGCTGAAGTGCGGGGATAAATACGAAGACTCGCTAGCCCTTGGCTAAGGGGTTAGATCCTTTAGTCGACTGTCTAACATAGTCGCTTGTGGTGCAGGAGACCCGGGTCCACATCCTGGCTGTGGCGGTTCCCTGGCTCCCCCCCAAATTTGCTGCAATATTTTTAATTTCCTTCATTATTATTTGCTTCATCATTTCCACTACCTTGGAAGAAATATTTAAGTATCTAAAAGGGCAACTTCGGGGGCGTCCAGGTAGCATAGCGGTCTATTCTGTTGCGTACCAACACGGGGATTGCCGGTTCGAATCCCTGTGTTACCTCCGGCTTGGTAGGGCGTCCCTACAGACACAATTGGCCGTGTCTGCAGGTGGGAAGGCGGATGTGGGTATGTGGCCTGGTCACTGCACTAGTGCCTCCTCTGGTCAGTCGGGGCGCCTGTTCAGGGGGGAGGGGGAAACTGGGGGGAATAGCGTGATCCTGCCACGTGCTACGTCGCCCTGGCAAAACTCCTCACTGTCAGGTGAAAAGAAGTGGCTGGTGACTCCACATGTATGGGAGGAGGCATGTGGTAGTCTGCAGCCCTCCCCGGATCGGCAGAAGAGGTGGAGCAGCGACTGGGAGGGCTCGGAAGAGTGGGGCAATTGGCCGGGTATGATGAGGGAGAAAAAAGGGGGGGGAGATAAGTATCAAAATCCTTTGCAATCTTACATACATGGTGGAGAAAATGTATTTTGTGTCTTTAAAAGTGTGTGTTTACATGGTTGTGTTTTGGGGTTGTTTTTTTTTTTGCTGTTTGTCCAGTCTTCTAGAGAGTGGTGGCGGAAATGCTTGCACTTTATTGACTTTGTGTGACTCAAAACGTACTTTTTTTATGGATCCCCCCCCTTTTGAAAGAAATGTAGAGAGAGAGAGATGATGGTGTAGGCACACCATCATCTCTCTCTCTCTCTCTCTCTCTCTCTCTCTCTCTCTCTCTCTCTCTCTCTCTCTCTCTCTCTCTCTCTCTCTCTCTCTCTCTCTCTCTCTCTGTGTGTGTGTGTGTGTGTGTGTGTGTGTGTGTGTGTGTGTGTGTGTGTTTGTGTGTGTCAGACCGAAGTAGACTGTAATTTAGTTGAACAGAAGGAGGAGACAGATGGGAGGAGGAGGGACAGCAGCAGAGAGGGAGAGACAAAGCAAGATAGAGGAAAGAGGAGTTGTTCAGCCTAGACAGGGTTCTCTGAAGCCTGGAACGGAGAAGTGTTATCCGGCCTTGTAAGATGGCCTTGTAATTACACATGTGATTACAAGGCCATCTTTTACTCGCCTTTTGACTGCACAGCCACTGAAAGGCGCTATTTGGAGAGTTTTTACTATTGGGTTTTACCCTGGATGCCCCATGTTGGGTGGAAGTTTCACCCAACATGGGGCATTCAGGGTAGAGCTTGGTTCTCACCATTGTCTGCAATGTTAAAAGGCCCTTTGTCTTCGGTTTTATCCGTGCTCACTTATTTTGTGTTTCAGCACAGTAGAGTGTGTCACACACTCTACTGTGTGTGAAACAATGTAACACACATAGATAAGTCAGGGCGGCACAGCGGCGCAGTCGTTAGCACAGTCGCCTCACTGCAAGAAGGTCCTGGGTTCGAGCCCCAGGGTAGTCCAACTTTGGGGGGTCGTCCTGGGTCGTCCTCTGTGTGGAGTTTGCATGTTCTCCCCGTGTCTGCGTGGGTTTCCTCCGGGTGCTCCGGTTTCCTCCCACAGTCCAAAGACATGTAGGTCAGCTGAATCGGCCGTACTAAATTGTCCCTAGGTGTGAATGTGTTTGTGTGTGTGTGTGTGTGTGTGTGTGTGTGTGTGTGTGTGTGTGTGTGTGTGTGTGTGTGTGTGTCGGCCCTGTGATGGACTGGCGGCCTGTCCAAGGTGTCTCTCCGCCTGCTGCCAAATGACTGCTGGGATAGGATCCAGCAGCATCCCCGCGACCCTGAGAGCAGGATAAGCGGCTTGGATAATGGATGGATAAGTCCGCGACAACACCTGTATTGTGTTGTATCCATCCATCCATCCAGTATCCAAACCCAGAACCTTCTTGCTGTGAGGTGACTGCGCTAACCACTGCACCACCGTGCCGCCCACGGTGTTATATGCCACATTGAAACATAGAATAAGTGATCACAGATAGTTGGATGGATGGATGGATGGATGGATGGATGGATGGATAGATAGATAGTTTTATTAGCCACATGACCAAGGCCAGTGGAATTTGTTTTTAGCACACAAACTCTGCAGCACAGTACATACATGGAAAACAGCAGACACTCCACATATTCTCATGAACAATACAGTTACACAATAACAGAAATAAACATATCATGCATAACAATTAGGTGAATGTTGGTATTTATGCCAGTGGTATGTGAGGAGGGGACTATGGGGAGGAATTTAGAATTTGATGGCTAGGGGAAAAAAACTGTTTGTGAAGCGTTTAGTCTTAGTGGACAGTGACCTGTAGTGCCTCCCTGAGGGAAGGAGCTGGAAGAGGTGATGAGCAGGATGTGAGGACTTGGAGATGATCTTTTTTGCTCGCTTTACAGTCCGGTTAGTATGTAGAGATTCAGCTGAGGGGAGTGGGTTGCCTATGATTTTGGGTGCCTTGTTGACAATCTGCTGCAGTTTTTTTCCGTGTTTGACTGTCCGTGCCACTGCACCATACTGTAATAGAAGATGTTATGATGGATTTAATAATGGCTGAGTAAAACAGAACGAGCAGTTGATGTTTGAGCCGGTATTTTTTAAGCTGCCTAAGAAAGTAAAGTCGTTGTTGAGCTTTTGCAATGATGTGTTCTGTGTTAATTTTCCACTTCAGGTTATTGCTGATGTATGTTCCAAGGAATTTAAAAGAGTCGGTGGCGGTGATGGGGTCTCCGTTCATTTGTATGGGTGTTTTAGGATTTAGCATGCATCGGAAGTCAATAATGAGTTCTTGGGTTTTGGCTGTATTAAGCAGAAGCTTGTTGTTTGTACACCACGTGACAGCTTGGTCTACTGCAGTGCGGTACTGGGTTTCATCATTGTTGGCGATGAGGCCTACAATGGTTGTGTCGTCTGCGTATTTTATTATTTTCACAGAGCTATCCATAGATGTAAAGTGGGTGGTTTAAAGTGAGAACAGCCAGGGGGCGAGAACACAGCCCTGAGGGGCACCTGTACTGAGGGTGAGAGGGTGTGAGGCTAGGTTATTAGGTAGAGTGGAAGGCGAATGTAGTTAGCTTTTTAACATTGGGGGCAATAGTGGATCTACACACATGGGCCATGTTTCAAGGTGTGATCCAGTTTATCTGAGTGAAGGTTGTGTGGGTTCCTCCCACAGGCCAAAGACATGCAGACATGCATGCTAGGAGACCTGGAGCCTATGAATGGTCTTTAGGTGTGTGTGTGTGTGTGTGTGTGTGTGTGTGTGTGTGTGTGTGTGTGTGTGTGTGTGTGTGTGTGTGTGTGTGTGTTCCGTTTTATATTGAGTGCTGTGTATGTTGGCTAGTGTATACACATGTGAGCATGCACGTGTCACCATTGAGAGGTGACGGCCCCTCATTCTCTTCTCTGATGTGATTGGCTCAGCTCAAGTGAGAGGAAATTAATGTTTGACAGAGAGAGAGAGAAAGAGAGAGACACAGTAGTTGGTCATAAGGTACACTTCCTGCCGGCTGGGAAAGACAAACAGAGAGAGAGGGAGGTAGACAAAGGGGCGGAGATTAGGAGGTGATGAAGGTGGAGAGGAATGTTGACATGTGTCCTCTGTGTTCGTCATGGTTACTCATTAACCACTGCATAATAATGTAGTTCTACCCGTCACCACTATCGAGTAAACGCCGGCCAGCTTTTCAGGAAAACAAATATCACCAGTGAGTCAAAGTCAATTAAAGTAAGTGGAGTATGTGGGAAGACACACAGTCCTCGTGTTAAAGAAAGTGAAACTTAACCGGAGGTCCATGCACCACAAGAAACTCACACACCCTTATCAGAATCAACCAGAGAGGATGGGCCCAGGTGTACTTTAAAGAAAAAAAAATTTTTTTGGCCTAAGGCCCTATTGCTATTGTGTTATATATATATATCTCCATCCATCCATCCATCTATCCATCAAGCCATTCATTATCCAAGCTGCTTACCCAATTGGGGTCACGGGGATGCTGGATGGAGCCTATCCCAGCAATCATTGGGCAGCAGGCGGAGAAACACCCTGGACAGGCTGCCAGGCCATCACAGGGCCCACACACACACACACACACACACACACACACACACACACACACACTTGCTGGTTGTCCATCGTGCCCGATGATGACCATCTTCTTCTATTTGTGGGTCCTTTGGTGGCTGAATAGTCCGATCCTGGATGCACAATTGCGGTTGCAGACCGGGCATGTAAAAGTGGTGCTGGAGGGGGTAGGGGTAGCTTTGCGAGCATGCCTCTTCGCACGCTTTGCTACACGGTGTTGTGTGCGCTGGTTTTCCATGTACTTTACTCCCTCTGAGATGTGAGAGCGCCAGGTTGTGCAGCAGAAAGCAAGTTCCTCCAAAGAAGAGGGGTTGATCTGACATCTTTTTAGTGTGGTCTTCATTTGGTCTTTGAACCGCTTCTTCTGCCCACCAGCAGTGCGTTGGCCAAGGCGTAGTTGGCTGTAGAGGACTTTTCGTGGGAGTCGTTCGCTGGGCATGCGGATAACATGCCCAAGCCACCTGAGTTGATGGTGTTTTAGGGTAGACTCCACGCTGCAGCTGCCTGCCCGCTCCAACACCTCTGTGTGTGGCACTCTGTCCTCCCAAGTAATGCCGAGGATCCTCTGGAGACATTTTACATGGAAGGCCTCCAGGCTTCTGAGATGGTGGCTGTAGATGGTCCATGCCTCACATCCATAGAGTAGTGTGGAGATGCACACTGCTCTGTAAACAAGCACTTTAGTGTGGAGATTGAGGTTGCTGTTTTGGAAAATCCTTCTCCTTAGACGGCCAAAAGATGTTGAGGCTTGTTTGAGGCGGTGCTGAATCTCATCGTCTATTTTGCAGGTGTCGGATAGCATACTTCCCAGGTATTTGAAGGCAGGAACAGTGGCCAGCTGTTGCCCTTCTGCTGTGAAGGTTGTTGGGTGGTTTGGGAGGCTGGCAGTCAACTGACAGATTACCTCTGTCTTTTGGGTGTTAATAATCAGTCCCATTCTCCTGTATGCAGTTACAACTGCCGACAGAGTGTTTTGTAGAGCTTCTGGTGTGTGAGCTACCAGGGCACAATCATCGGCATACTGTAGCTCAGTAATGGTCTCAGAGGTCAACTTGGTGGTTGCCTGAAACCTCCTGATGTTGAATAGGTTTCCATCGAGCCTGAAGTCAATGGTCACTCCAGCCTGCTTCTCCAGCCTCCTTTGTAACAGTGTTGTAACAAAGACTAAGAAGATATTGAACAGGACTGGGGCTAGCACACAGCCTTGTCTGACTCCAGTCTGCACACCAAATTGCTCAGAACTGCGGTTCCCTACTACCACTCGGGCCATCATTCCTGAGTGAAACTGTCCAAGAATGGTAAGAAACTTGGGTGGACATCCAAATTTCTTCAGGACTTGCCACAGTAGGGCCCGGTTAACTGTATCAAATGCCTTTGAGAGGTCTATGAATGCTATGTATAGATCCTTGTGCTGTTCTCTACATTTCTCCTGGAGCTGGCGTGTCACAAAGATCATGTCAACGGTCCCTCTATCCTTTCGGAAGCCGCATTGTGACTTTGGTATGACCTGTTCGGCTACTGCGAGTGTTAGTCTGCGGAGCATGATCTTGGCTAGAACCTTTCCTGCAATGGCCAGCAGTGAAATGCCCCTACTGTTGGAGCAGATGGATTTGTCTCCTTTGTTTTTATAAATGGCCACAATGTTGGCATCTTTCCACTGTTGGGGGACACACTCGCGACTCCACACCTCAAGGATATAGAGATGCAGTGTCCTCGTACAGAGGTAGCCTCCTTCCTTGAGGATTTCAGCTGGAATATTATCAGGTCCAGGGGTTTTGTTGTTTTTCAGGGTCTTGACTGCATGTAGGATTTCTTTAAAAGATGGTGGGAGGTCTAGGTCTTGCAAAGTAGGCTGTTCAGGGAGTTCTGCCAGTACAGTTGAGTCCACTGGGGGGGAGCTGGTTGAGCAGGGTGTTAAAATGCTCAGCCCACCGCTCCACTAACAGGGCCTGATCCTTGATGAGAGTTGTTCCATCAGCAGACCTAACGGGTGTCAGGGAGCAGTTTCTGGGGCCATAGATGGCCTTAACTGCATCATAGAAACCATGCATGTCATTCCTATCTGCATGAGCCTGGATTTCGTTGGCTTTCAAAATCCACCACTCATTTTGCAGTTTCCGCAGAGCTGCTTGGACCTCAGAGCGGAGGTCTTGCCATTTTTTCTTGAGAGGTTGGGATAGTGGGTTGCTGAGGGCAGCTCCGTGTGCCTTATGCATGTTGTCCAGGAGGGTGGAGATCGTTCCGGCATTGTCATCAAACCAGTCCTGATGTTTCTTGGTTTTGAAGCCAATGGATTGGGCTGCATTGTTAAAGAGGGTGGTGCTCAGAGAGGTCCACTTTTCATCCATCCCAGACTCTGAGTTGATCAGCTGTTCAATGTCAACTAAGTTGTCGGCTAGAGAACGACGGAAGGTGTTTCGGGTGTCGCTGTTGGATAGTCTGGCGCAGTGGAGTGGTTTCTTTTTTGGCCCAGATTGGCGTCTCAAGGGTCGGACATGTACTCTGACTTTTGTCAGGATCATACGGTGGTCTGTCCAGCAGTCTGCTCCTTGCATAGCTCTTGTAAGGAGCACGTCTTTAAGATCAACCCGCCTCACGATAGCATAATCAAGCAGGTGCCAGTGTTTGGATCTGGGATGCATCCAGGATGCCTTGTATTTATTCTTTTGTTGGAAAATGGTGTTTGTGATGGTGAGGTCATAAGACTAAGAAGTGTTATGCCATTGGGGTTGACTTTTCCAACGCCATGGGCACCAATCACTCCATTCCAATTTTGCATGTTCTTCCCAACTCGTGCATTAAAATCACCAAGGAAAATGACTTTGTCGCTCCTCGGGATGTTGGTGAGTATATCATCGAGTGCCTGGTAGAAGCGATCTTTCTCTTCATCATAGGATGGTAAAGTTGGAGCATAGGCACTTATCAACGTGATGTATCAGCATTTTGCAAGGGATATGCGGAGAGTCATCAGTTGTTCACTAATGCCCACTGGTGTTACTTCGAGTTTGGGTAAGAGACTGTTCCTTTCCAATAGAGTGTATAGCCCTCTCCTATTTCGTTGAACGAGCCCTCTTCAAGGAGCCTGGTCTCACTGAGTGCCGCCACATCCACACAGTAGCGCTTCAGCTCGCTGGCAATAAGTGCTGTTCTGCGTTGAGGTCTGTCTGTACCTGGCTGACGTCCAGGAGTGTTCTTATGTTCCATGCTGCAAATCTTAGTGGTATAATGTTTGTTTTTCGACCGCATAGTGGAATGGCCCGGCAGGTGCGGTTTCCTGCCCAGGCACAGTGTTGAGTGGGCAATTTTTGGGCCACCTTTTGTAGGCCATTCCCCGAAAGGGGTGACCAGTGCGGTCCCTAAATAGGGCTGCTCAGACGCACAGGGGTCTGCCGGAAACAGCTGCCACTCAATCCCAGCTGCTAACGACCGTTGCCCGGTGCCGCTGGCGTGCAGAGTTCCAACTAAGAGCTCCCAGCTCATTCAGACCTGCTCCCATCATTGGATACTCCATCGCCGCCAGACTTTGTGAGGTCGGGGACTCAGATAGCAGAAGATACCTGCGCAGAGATGGTTTTTAAAGTGGTATGGGGGGTGCGCTTCTCCCAACGCCACATGACTTGATTGTAGAGGAGATGGTTCCGATGGCAAGGGGGATCCCTAGACGACCGGCACCTCCACACAACTGCAGGGGGCTGCCGGAAATCCAGTTTTTCGGAAACTGCCTCGAAGCATGCCTTGCTTTTCTGTTGGGGTAAGCTCCCTTAGCCTTATGCCTTCCAGACTCACCCACAAGGCAGCGGGGCAGTGGTTGATAGGTGCCAGGGCGTGTCCACCAGGGTGGGCCTGCACACCATATCTCTGGGGCCCACTGCTGCTCCGAGATCCCCTGCCAGGTTAGCCTGGGGCCGCAAGACCCCAGTTACCATGTGTGGCCACGGGGAGGCCTGGCAGGAGTCTTGGTGAAGGAGAGGCTATGTACTGGCAAGGGAAGGCTTACATGCTAGGATGCTTCCCTATTCGCCACAAAGGCTAGCCAGCGGCAGCAAGCTAAGGGCAGGAGGGACACAAGCAGGTTGGAAGAACACATGCACCTTCCCTCCAACTACACACTGCTGCACTAGACGCATCACAACACCCTGACACACACCATTTACACTTGGTTTTAAAATGCGTTTTTTGCGATCGGATCACAAGTGGGCAGTGCTAAATACAAGTGTAAACGACCATCAAAACGTTTTGTGAACCGGTTACTCAAACCACTTGCCGAGGTGGTCTGGGACGCATTTGACCACATATCTTTTGTAGTGTAAGTGCTAATGTGTCCTGATGCGTCCCCGACAAGGACGTGACAGGAAATCTTCTTCTTCTTCTTCAGACTAATGAAATCTGATCACAAGTAGTCAGCGGGACACATTTGGAGACGCATGATAGACACAGGTGTAAACAGCGATGTGTCTCTCTGTCCACTTGTGAGCCGATCACCCAAAATACATTTTAAAACCAAGTGTAAACAGGGTCACATTTACACCTAGGGACAATTAAATGTGGCCGATTCACCTGACCTACATGTCTTTGGACTGTGGGAGGAAACCCATGCAGACACGGGGAGAACATGCAAACTCCACACAGAGGAAGACCCCCCCCCCCCCAAGGTTGGACTTCCCCGGGGTTCGAACCCAACAAATTTCAAAACAAATTTCATTGTAGCCTGCACAACGACAAAACAAAGTGGCTTTCTTCTTTCTTTCTTAAAATTGGGAATCAAAACACAGAACATGATCGATGGTGAGCTTCTCTTCCATTTTTGCTTTAGTGGGAACTGGGAAGTGTGAACCAAAATTTGATTTGTTGTTTCAGCCCGGTTGGTATGAGGAAGTGAAACATTTGAATGTGATTGGTTATTGTCAGGTGTTATTTTCCCCATATTTACTGAGAACTCAGTATTTCTCAGTATTTCTCAGGTTGCTTCCATGTCCCTAATGACCAACTTCCCCCCTGTCTCCTGCATCACTCACTCATAGAAAATGAACCGAGTCTTGCAACGACTCGCTAGAGTTCCTTTGTGTCTGAAAGCATCTCATAGGTACAATCCGTAATGCCGTGTGCCACTATGGCTATGTGGAGTGATGGGTAGCAGCATATTTCAAAAGGATTCAGTATTGAGCAAGCTAGCATCAGCTAACTGCTGCACACCAAGCTGCAATATGATCCTGTAGGGCAATACCGCTTGCAAAATAAAGTCCACGATAGGAAAATAGATCTCAGGGTGAAAAATACCAGTTTTCCTTAGAGCAGAGAACGCCGGCGGCGTCAAAGCATACAGGCAATCAACTTTGACAGAGAGGCATTTTGTTCAGCTCACATGGCTATTATTAAGTGTGTATTTAACATTATCATGTTTCATCAAAGAAATAAGCATACACTACATCCACAAAACCAGAGGCTGTAAACTGAGATGTACAAGGGGAAATCTGTTCAATATTTTGCATTTAATACAGTACTGCAAGAGTCAACTTGCAGTACATAACTTATAAACCTATACTATACTGGGCCACCACCTTCACAGGTTACACAACAAATTAAAGGATAAAAAACATCCTTTAGGCCACATCGAGGACCAGTATGCATAATTATACAACCATATGCACGCTCGTCCGGAAACGTAGCCACAATAACAAAAGTGCAAACAATACCACTCTTACATCACAGTGTACAAAGCAGGAGAGACACTTTCTCAAAGTGCATAAGTGGATTTATGAACTCACCACTAGAACAGCTGGAGTCACCGACTGTGGGTGCAGAAGTGAGCTAACATCAGCCGAATCAGGAAATCGGGAATCAGGAACACTTTATTTGTCATTTCCCTTCATGTACTTGTGTACATGAAATTAAACGAAATATCGTTTCCCCCAGCCCACAGCAGTGCAACACAAAGACAAAAACACACATCCAAAAACTGCAAGAACACATATATCCAAACCAGAATGCATATGTATATCCAAACTAACACATACACTCACCGGCCACTTTATTAGGCACACCTGTCCAACTGCTCGTTAACGCAAATTTCTAATCAGCCAATCACATGGCAGCAACTCAATGCATTTAGGCATGTAGACATGGTCAAGACGATCTGCTGCAGTTCAAACCGAGCATCAGAATGGGGAAGAAAGGTGATTTAAGTGACTTTGAACGTGGCATGGTTGTTGATGCCAGACGGGCTGGTCTGAGTATTTCAGAAACTGCTGATCTACTGGGATTTTCACACACAACCATCTCTAGGGTTTACAGAGAATGGTCCGAAAAAGAGAAAATATCCAGTGAGCGGCAGTTCTGTGGGCGAAAATGCCTTGTTGATGCCAGAGGTCAGAGGAGAATGGCCAGACTGGTTCGAGCTGATAGAAAGGCAACAGTAACTCAAATAACCACTCATTACAACCGAGGTATGCAGAAGAGCATCTCTGAACGCACAACACGTCGAACCTTGAGGCAGATGGGCTACAGCAGCAGAAGACCACACCGGGTGCCACTCCTGTCAGCTAAGAACAGGAAACTGAGGCTACAATTCGCACAGGCTCACCAAAATTGGACAATAGAAGATTGGAAAAACGTTGCCTGGTCTGATGAGTCTTGATTTCTGCTGCGACATTCGGATGGTAGGGTCAGAATTTGGCATCAACAACATGAAAGCATGGATCCATCCTGCCTTGTATCAACGGTTCAGGCTGGTGGTGGTAGTGTAATGGTGTGGGGGATATTTTCTTGGCACACTTTGGGCCCCTTAGTACCAATTGAGCATCGTGTCAACGCCACAGCCTACCTGAGTATTGTTGCTGACCATGTCCATCCCTTTATGACCACAGTGTTCCCATCTTCTGATGGCTACTTCCAGCAGGATAACGCGCCATGTCATAAAGCTCGAATCATCTCAGACTGGTTTCTTGAACATGACAATGAGTTCACTGTACTCAAATGGCCTCCACAGTCACCAGATCTCAATCCAATAGAGCACCTTTGGGATGTGGTGGACTGGGAGATTTGCATCATGGATGTGCAGCCGACAAATCTGCAGCAACTGCGTGATGCTATCATGTCAATATGGACCAAACTCTCTGAGGAATGTTTCCAGTACCTTGTTGAATCTATGCCACGAAGGATTAAGGCAGTTCTGAAGGCAAAAGGGGGTCCAACCCGGTACTAGCAAGGTGTACCTAATAAAGTGGCCAGTGAGTGTATATCCAAATGACAGAAGCTAGGCAGGCTTCGGCTTGGCTAGTACTTGGATGGAAGTCTTCCTGGGAAAATTGAATTGCTGCTGGAAGTGGTGTTTTGGGCGAGTAGGGGGCAGTCTTCCCTCTGGTCCTAATAAAAACAACAACACAAAATAACTACATCCCAATGCCCCAGTGCAGTGATGGGAACACTGTGCTGTAAGAGATACCCTTCTCCTGGCTCGCCACCTTGCCGTGGTGGAGAAGCTTGACTGTACTACTGATGATCCCAACGGCTATGCCGTCCGGAGCTTGGCTCCTGGTAGGGTCACCCAAGGCGGATAGATCAAGGGGGAGGTTCCAGATGAAGTGCGATCCAACAAAGACCTCAAAGGCAGAACTGGTGGAAGATTTCTCCAGGCCACAACAGCAGTGGAGGTGGATGAGGGGTGGTCCCTAATCATCATGGTTCACCATGCCATTGGACTCTGGCCACCCCCTGCCAAGGACCGTATGGTGGTTGCAGGCGCATCAGCCTCTCCATGTATAAGGCTGTCATGTGCAGGTATCCCCCCATTATGTAGCTCCAGGATCAGCCTCCATGCCCACCTGAGGATGCAGAGGGACCCACCCAAAGGGAGGACGGTCATACTTGACCCCGAGTGACTGCCGATGATGAGACATAATTGAGGTCCTGTCTCACTGGGGTCATTAAAGATCCCATGACACAAAGAGTAGGGGGTTCCACGGTGTCCTGGCAAAATTCCCAACCTGGCTCACACCATCTGGCCACCTAATCATCCCCCTGTGTAATTTGCTCAATGACTCCTCCCTCTCCACCTCAAGCTGATGTGTGGTGAGCGTTCTGGTGCAAAATGGCTGCTGTGCATCACCCAGGTGGGTGCTATACATTGGTGGTGGTTGAGGTGAGTTTCCCCCACTGTGAAATGCTTTGGGTGCTCAGATAAAGCACTATATACAGTGTCTTGCGGAAATATTCAACACCCTTGACAGTCATCACTAATTTCCGGATTATAAAAGATACTCACACATCTGTTCCTGAACAATATTATTTTTGTGAACCCATAAGCTCTGACAGCATGTTCCCAAAGCCAAAATAAGTTATGTTTCTCTGAATTTTTATTAATAAATTAAAACTAAAATATAGTGCTTGCACAAGTATTCAACCCCTTCTGCTCTGAAAGCTCCAAGTTTACACAAATTATTCCTACTCAGGTAAACACAGTTGGACATAACTAGTGTGCACCTGTAAGATATTAAAGTAACGGTCTGGTTTATGGGTATAAAAATTACTCTGTGTAAAGTTAATTTAGCCGGGCCGGAACTCCCATCAGAAAATTAAGACCAAGAAGCATAATACTGAAGTAAGAGATAGAATTATTAAAATGCAGAAGGTGGGAAAGGGATACAAAACAATATCCAAGTGTTTGGATGTCCCACGGAACACGGTTGGATCCATTGTCACCACCCAGATGCTTTGTAGGACAGGCTGTCCCTCAAAGCATCCGAGCAAGTGTCCGAGCAAGACGTGGGCTGATGAGGAAAGCCACAGATGATCCTGCAGTCACTTTGAAGGAGCACCAGAGGTCAGTGGTTTAAACTGGAGTAAATGTGCATGAGTCAACCATATCACGGGCTTTCCATAAATCTGGCCTGTATGGGAGGGTGGCAAGAAAGAAGCCGTCGCGCAAAACTATGCATATAAAAGCACGCTTGGAGTTTGCTACCAAGCATGAGAGAGACCCAGTTAGGATGTGGGTAAAGATTTTGTGGTCAGATGAGACAAAAGTTTAGCTTTTCGGCCAAAACTCAAAGCGTTACGTCTGGCGCAAACCTAACACTGCTCATGCCCTAAAAAGCACTCTCCCTACAGTGAAGCGTGGTGGCGGCAGCATAATGCTATGGGTTGCTTTTCATCTGCAGGCACTGGGAACCTTGTTCATATTGAGGGCAGAATGAATGGAGCTAAATACAGGGAAATATTGGAAGAAAACCTGTTGCAGTCTGCCATTAAACTGAAGTTTGGGAGAAGGTTCAGGAATCGGGAACACTTTGTTTGCAATTTTAATTCATGTACATGAAATGAAACGAAATGTCATTTCCCCAGCCCATAGCAGTGCAACGCAAAGACAAAAACACATATCCAAGAACTACAAGAACTACAAGAAACATATATCCAAGCTAACACATGTATCCAAAGTAAACAAAAAATCAGTCCAAGAGAACCAGCCAGGATGACTGTCGTTACTGCCGGTCTGCATGGGCTAGCAGTTAGCTTAGCTTCTGCATACTGTCAGACCGCCCTCAGGGTTTCCTCTTGGAGCGCAACTCCGGGCAGGGCCATGGTCCTTGAGCCCACCGGATGCAGCAAACCAGGCTCCCCCAGCCAATCCAATGCTAGCTCTCCCAGCCAGACACCTTCAACACACCTCCTGTACTCCACACGACGACACTAAAAACACAGTCAACGCTAGGTGAGGGCACTGCCAGAATGTCCTTGGTGTTATCAGAACTGCCAGTCTGCATGGGCTAGCAGTTAGCTTAGTCAGTCCTGCTTCTGCGTCCTGTCAGACCACCCTCGGTGTTTCCTCTCAGGGCACAGCTGCAGGCAGGGCCGTGGTCCCTGGGCCCACAGGAGGCAGCACACCAAGCTCTCCCAGCCGATCCAGCACCAGCTCTCCCAGCCATCAAACAAAGACACAAACTTAAACGCAGACATGGACAAAGACACTGCATGGACAGTACTGGGTGAGGCAGTTGCAAATGTGAATTCACACCACCACCTTCCCAACTTCACCTTCCAGCAGGACAATGATCCTAAGCACAAGGCTAAAGCAACAATGGCATGGCTCAGCAACAAAAAGGTGAACGTTTTGGAATGGCCAAATCAAAGTCCGGACCTCAACCCCATTGAAAATCCGTGGCGCTGACTGAAGATTTGCAGTCCAGAGGCGCCATCCCACCAACCTGCAAGACCTGTACAAGTTCTGCCAAGAAGAATCGGCAAAAATTACTCCAGAAGACTGTGCAAAGCTTGTACATACTTACCCAAGAGAATCATGGCTGTTACTGCGGCAACAGGGTACTCTACAAAGTATTGCTATGTGGGGGTTGAACACTTATGTAAATACTATATTTTAATTTTTAAATTTGTGGTAACTCCGGCTTAGAGAGAAGGACCCCACAATAACTTCTTGTCCTTTGAATGAACTTTATATAGGACTGGCAAAACTCAACAGTAACATGCAGCCACGTGCACTGTGAACATCCGACAAGTTGGAGGGCGTAACGCACACATATACCGGAAACACCGCCGATCTTTTCACATTGAAGCTCCAAAATAAAAGCTCATATTACAACAAATGTATTCACAAAAAGTCAGTGAAACACAATTTATTTTGGCACTGGGAGCATGCCGTTAGAGCTCATGGGTTCACGAAAGTAATATTGTTCAGGAACAGATGTGTGAGTATCTTTTATAATACAGAAATTAGTGATGACTGCCAAGGGGGTTGAACTCTTTTGCAAGGCACTGTACATGTGTTAGTATTTATTGTCCTTTTGCTAAAAGTCATGTAAAAATTTCACATATACACCGGCATACAAATGTCTTTTTCAATGAAGGGTGTTTTACTAACAGACATTTTGACCTCAGTGATCTTCTTAGATAAATAAAGATAGTAAAGACGAGAGCTCAGCGCTGGGGGCATGGGTCTGATAAGAAAGTAGGAAAACTGCCCATCATATAAAGTTTAATGGGGGGGGACAGGTGAGACAACAGCAGAGATAATGGAGTGTTAAATGGTGTTGAACAATCCGTTTTTACAAGGAAAGGAATGTTAATGTGTGTTCCCTCTGCGTTTTATGGTCACGCATTAACTTCTGCTGGAATGCCCTTCAAACTGACACCCCCCACCCCCCCAAACACACACACACGAGAGCAAGGGAACAAACTGGCAGTCTATTCAGTTGCCTACCGACACGGGGATCGCCGGTTCGAAACCCCGCCAAGATAGCAAAATTGCTGTGGTCCAGA
This sequence comes from Lampris incognitus, assembly GCF_029633865.1. Taxonomy (NCBI): domain Eukaryota; kingdom Metazoa; phylum Chordata; class Actinopteri; order Lampriformes; family Lampridae; genus Lampris; species Lampris incognitus. The sequence continues at coordinate 32,739,437 of NC_079213.1, read as the reverse complement.
CCCGTCCCACACCCGGCACTTTCACCCGGCCCACATACCGCATGGAATTATGGCACTTGGGCGGTCCTCTCCTGTTTGCCAGATCTGGGCCGGAACCAAGCCATAGCAGTGCTGCATGTGTCACATATTTGCCAAAGGTGGCCCATATTTGTTTAGTGATATTTGGGCCATATTCACCATTTACCACACGGGCAACTTCAGGGTCACATCCAACTTGTCAGGGCCAGAAGAAGGCCACCAGTGCCGCATCATTGCCTGAAGTGGCCCACATCCGGAAGCTATCTGGGCGTGTTACCTCCGGCTTGGTCGGGCGTCCCTACAGACACAATTGGCCGTCTCTGTGGGTGGGAAGCTGGATGTGGGTATGTGTCCTGGTCGCTGCAATAAGGCCTCCTCTAGTCGGTCGGGGCGCCTGTTTTGGGTCGGGGGGGGACTGGGGGGGCCGTTTACATACTTGCAGCCCACAAGTGTGTGGCTCCCCGGACAGAAGCAGCAGCATGGCTGCTCCAGTGTGAACCAGCTGAGGAACCGGCTGAACCCTCTGCAGCCGGCAGATTCCTGTCCGGCCATGACGCAGCCCGTCTCCTCAGTGATGCAGGATACACAGCAACCAGCAGAAACCAGGAACACCTATAAAGTCTGCTCATCTGGTCCCCCTCCCTCTTCAGCGTGAGAGAGGGTTCGAGAGACAAAATGTGTGTGTGTGTGTGTGTGTGTGTGTGTGTGTGTGTGTGTGTGTGTGTGTGTGTGTGTGTGGTAACTACCAGGCTACACTTTTTTTTTTTATTGTTCTGAAATGAAAAACAAACATGGCAGTGTTCTGGCATCAAAACCTGAAAACCCAGTAAAAATACTCTGGAACACACACACACACACACACACACACACACACACACACACACACACACAACTAAACAAATTAAAAAATAGAGTGACATACAGTAGAGGCAGAGAGAGAGAGGGGGAGGGAGAAAGAGAGACAGAGAGGGAGGGAGAGATAGAGCGAGGGAGGGGGAGAGGGAGAGCGACAGAGAAGGGGGAGAGGGAGAGAGGGGGACGGAGGGAGGGAGAGAGAGAGCGAGAGAGACAGAGAAGGGGGAGAGAGCGAGAGGGAGGGAGGAGGATAGGGAGAGAGGAGGAGAGAATGGGAGGGAGGGGGAGACAGAGAGAGGAAGGGAGGGGACGGAGAGAGATGGAGAGAGAGAGAGAGAGAAAGAAGGAGAGAGACAGAGAAGGGGGAGAGAGAGAGAGAGAGAGACAGAGAGAAAGAGACAGAGAAGGGGGAGAGCGGGATGGAGGGAGAGAGAGCAAGAGAGAGGGAGGGGGGGAGAGAAAGAGAGAGGGAGAGAAAGAGAGAGGAGGAGAGGGAGAGAGGAGGAGGAAGGGGGAGAGAAAGGGAGGGAGGGGAGACGGAGAGAGAGGGAGAGAGGGTGGGCGAGACGGGAAAAGAGAGGGAGGGAGAGAGGGAGGCAGGGGAGAGAGAGATGAACAGAGAGAGGGGGGGAGAGGGGGAGGAGGGTGGGCGAGAGAGAGAGAGAGGAAGGGAGGGGGACGGAGAGAGAGGAGGAGGAGAGCGGGAGAGAGAGAGAGAGAGAGAGAGAGAGAGAGAGAGAGAGAGAGAGAGAGCGAGAGAGGCAGCCAATGTAGCAGGCTGAACCCACAACTTCAGCTGCTAAATTATGTGTGATGAAAACACACTGTCATTCTAGAGGCTTCACCTCCATACAACCTTACAACACAGCAAAAACAGCACATTCTTCCACGCACACACACACATACACACACACACACACACACACAATTGCATACATGTGAACAAAGGCTACACACATCCACACCAGTGAATATAGACATGCTCTTTCCCTTATTTGTTTTTCTGTTTTTCTTTGTTCCTGTGTGTGTGTGTGTGTGTGTGTGTGTGTGTGTGTGTGTGTGTGCATCCATACACAGCAGTGTGGTAACCCCACTGTTCCTGTTGCCACACTGTTATTGCATTAGAGAGAAGTTTGTTCAGTAAATGAAGTTGCTGTTTTACTGTTTCACAAGATCCATCTGAGGCCGGGATGAGAACCAACTTAATTATATAATGATATTATATTATATTATTTTATATTATTAACAAACAAACAAAAAAAATCCAGTGAATTTACACCAGAAGAATTACAGCACCTCGCCCAGACAAGGGAAACCAGGGGCCCCCTCCTGGAGCCAGACCTGGGAGGGGAGCTTGCCGGCGTGCTTCTGGTGGCCGGGCCTACAACATAGAGCCACCACCCCGTGGACCCACCACACGTGGGGATGAGCATTGGGGTAGGGTGCAATGCAGGCCGGGCGGCAGGCAAAGGCAGGGACCGGGGCATGCCGACTTCTGGCATCGCAGATTGGTCCTCAGGATGTGGAATGTCACCTCTCTGGCAGGGAAGGAGCCTGGGCTGGTGCAGGAGGTGGAGCGGTACCAACTAGATATAGTTAGGCTCACCTCCACACATAGCATGGGCTCTGGTACCAAACTCCTGGAGAGGGGCTGGACTCATTACTTTTCCAGAGTTGGCCAAGGTGACAGGCACCAGGCAGGTGTGGGGATACTCACAAGTCCCTGGTTGAGTGCCTCCGTGTTGGAGTCACCTAAGAGGGTCACCTCTATATGACTGTGAGTCGCCGGGGGGAAGACTCTGACTGTTGTGTGTGATTATACACTGAATAGCAGTTTGGAGTATCCGGCTTTCATGGAGTCTCTGGGTGGTGTCCTGGATAAGGCTCTGCCTCGGGACTATAGTTCTGCTGGGGGACTTCAACGCTCATGTGGGCAACGATGGAGAAACCTGGAGGGGCGTGATTGGGAGGAATGGCCTCCCCGATCTGAACTCAAGTGGTGCCTTGTTATTGGACTTCTGTGTGAGTCATGGATTGGCCATAACAAACACCATGTTCGAACATAAGGTAGTTCATACGTGTACTTGGTAGCAGAACACCTTAGACTGAAGATTGATGATAGACTTTGTGGTCATATCATCATATTTGCGGCCGTATATTTTGGACACTCGGGTGAAGAGAGGAGCAGAGCAGTCAACTGATCACCACCTGGTAGTGAGTTGGATTAGATGGCGGGGAAGGCTGCCGGACAGGCCTGGCAAACCCAAACGTGTAGTGAGGGTGAACTGGGAATGTCTGGCGGAGAGCCCTGTCCGTGAGGTCTTCAACTTCCACCTCCGGAAGAAGTTCTCATGTATCCCGAGGGAGGCTGGGGACATGGAGTCTGAATGGGCCATGTTCAAAGCCTCTATTGCAGATGTGGCAGGCAGGAGCTTGTGGTCATAAGGTCATCGGTGCCTGTCATGGCGGCAACCTAAGAATCCGCTGGTGGACACCAGCAGTGAGGGAAGCCATCAGGCTGAAGGAGGAGGCCTTTCGGATTTGGTTGGCCCAGGGGTCTCCTGAAGCAGGAGACAGGTACCAGGAGGCCAGAAGGGCTGCCGCTTCGGCAGTCACGGAAGCAAAAACTCAGGTGTGGGAGGACTTCGGCGAGGCTATGGAGGAGGACTTTCAGTGGGCCTCAAAGAAGTTCTGGCAAACCATCCCGGAACTCAGGAAGGGGAAGCAGGGCTTGACTCAGGCTGTGTTCAGCTGGGGAGGGGAACTGTTGACCTGGACTGGGGATGTTGTCAAGCAGTGGAAAGAACACTCTGAGGAGCTCCTGAACCCGGCTAACACGTCCTCAGTGGAGGAGGTAGAGTAGACTCAGGGGAAGCCCTATCCATATCCCTGGCAGAGGTATCTGAGATAATTAAAAAGCTCCTCGGTGGCAAGGCGCCGGGTGTAGATGAGATTCGCTCTGAGATGCTGAAGGCTCTGGACATTGTTCAGCTGTCTTGGTTGACACACCTCTTCAGTGTCGCGTGGAGGTCGGGGACAGTACCTGTGGAGTGGCAGACTGGGGTGGTGGTTCCCATATTCAAAGACGGGGACCGGAGGGTGTGCTCCAATTATCGGGGCATCACATTGCTCAGCTTCCCTGGTAAAGTCGACTCTAGGGTGCTCGAAAGGAGGTGGCTCCGACCAATTGTCGAACCGCGGATCCAGGAGGAACAATGCGGATTCCGTCCTGGCCATGGAACAATGGACCAACTTTTTACCCTTGCGGAAGAGCTGAGGGAGGTATGGGAGTTTGACCAGCCAGTCTACATGTGTTTTGTGGACTTGGAGAAGGCTTATGACCGTGTATCCCGCAGCTGGGACATGAACCCGGGTCACCCTCACCACGGGCGACTCCGCTACCCAGTCAACTAAAGGATCCGACCCATTAGTCAAGAGCTAGCGAGTCTACTCATTCATGGTCATTACACTAGCGCCTCCTCTGGTCGGCCAGGATGCGTGTTTGGGGCGGGGACTGGGGGGAATAGCATGATCCTCCTCCCACGCACTTCGTCCCTCTGGTGCAACTCCTCACTGGGTGGAGCAGTGACTGGGACAACTCGGAAGAGTGGGGTAACTGGCCGGATACAATTGGGGAGAAAAAGGGGGGGGGTGTAAAAAAATAGCTGCTTCAATGACAGCTTGTAACCTGATGCACCAGTTACATGACAAAGAACACTTTCTTTTATGATTTGAAATGATCCAGCAACAGCCCAACCCCGTGCTGGTGAGTCGGAGAGATCAGCCTGGAAAAGGGCTGGCGGTACATATGTTAATAAGCTATGGCCGTCTCAGGACAGATGGTCTTGTCTGCCTAAGTGTTTTATTTCCTTATTATGTGGAATTGGCACATGGGAAGGACCATGTTTTGGCCCTGTGATGGACTGGCGGCCTGTCCAGGGTGTCTCCCCGCCTGCCGCCCAATGACTGCTGGGATAGGCGCCAGCATCCCGCAACCCTGATTGAGATAAGTGGCTTGGATAATGGATGGATGGATGTCGTTCTCTGTAGTCTCTATTACCAGTAGCTTTTATTGTAAACTGCAAACCAAAGTAGAGTTGTGTCTGTGCATCTGTCTTCCATCTGCACCAGTTCCTCACGGCATCTGCAGCAAATGTGCCGCAAAAAGCACAGCGCTTGTGACATCAGTCCACAGCCTTAGCACGCGACTGTTGTGATGCAAATTGTTAATTTCTCTCTTAGTTCCCCATCTTTCACCTAACGTTCGTTATTTGATGTACATAGTTCTTTATTGCAGAGTTTCACTTCCTGTGTGGGAATATGGTGGCGAGAACTCACATGTGCGGCGGCCTCACCCAGTGCCGACGATGCAGTGTCTTTGTCCACGTCTGCGTCTAAGTTTGTGTCTTCGTGTGTTGTTTTTTTTTATATTGTTCATCGATTTTTTTTTGTTTGATGGCTGGGAGAGCTGGCGTTGGATCGGCTGAGAGAGTTTACGGCCCTGTCCAGAGCTGTGCCCGAGAGGAAACACCGGGGTGGTCTGGCGGCGGCCTCGCCTAGCATCGACTGTGCAGTATTTTTGTCTGTGTCGTGTGGAGTGCGTGGGAGGCATGTCGAAGGTGTCTGGCAGGGAGAGCTAGCGTTGGATTGGCTGTGGGAGCTTGGTCTGTTGCGTCCGATGGGCCCAGGGACCGTGGCCCTGCCTGGAGCTGTGCCCAGGGAGGAAACGCTGAGGGCAGTCTGACAGGATGCGGAGGCGGGGCGGGCTAAGCTAACTGCTAGCCCATGCAGACCGGCAGTTCTGACAGTCATCCTGGCTGGCATTCGTTCTCTGGACAGAGGAATTTTTTTTGGGGGGGGGGGGGGTTTGGACTGCATTGTAGATTGGACTGTGTCGTTAACTGTTTTTTGTTTTTGTTTGCTTTGTTCTGTGTTTTTGTATTGTAGCAAATTCTGGGGGCAGTCCGGGTACCGCCGCAGCCAGGACGCGAACCCGTGTCCCCCAAACCATGGGCGACAACGTTAACCAGTCGACTAAAGGGTCCGACCCGTTAGCCAAGGGCTACCGAGCCTATTCATCAGTGATCGCTACAGTATGTTTTTGGTGGTGTCGTTTTTGGGAAATTTTGGATGTCTGTTGTTTGCGTTGCATTGCTGTGGGCTGGGGGAAACAATGTTTCGTTTCTTTGTGTATGCAAGTACGTCTAAGAAATGACAATAAATTGTTCCTGATTCTCTGAGAAGGCACAGCAGCATGAGCGTTCGCATCCGTTGTGGGTTTTGTCAATGCGCCACTGTTAACCGTGTCACTATCAGACATCTTATTTTTCTCTTTCCTGTAAACAAACATTATCAACAGTGCTCCTCTTCCTCTCCACGCATCTCCCCTGATCTCTCCTCTCTCCTGTCCTCTAATCAGTCCGCTATTGTGTTTAGGGTAATGGCACACAGTGCGAGTCTACCTGCCAAACAGATGGGTGGAGGAGGAAGAGGAGGAGTATGAGAAGGATACAGTGTATATGTATGCATGCATGTGTATGTGTGGGGGGGGGGAGTGGAGGGGAGGCTGGGTCAAACCTGATGTTTGGATGAAAAGAAGCTAGCTTTGCTGTCCGCATGCTATGGAGATAGGAAGGGTGGGATGTGAAAGATAGAGATGGATAGAGACGCGGGAGGAAGTGGGAAACAGACAGAGCAGACAAACGTTCTTCTCTTATTCACGTTTTGGGTTTTTTTTGACAGGTTATCAAATTCTAAATGTGAGTTTGAGAGGCAGCTTCCATCTGAATTAGACCTATACATTCATTCCCAGATCGCATCTGGATGTGGGCCACTTCAGGCCATGATGTGGCACGGACGGTCTTCTTCTGGCCCTGACAAAATGGCCTGAAGTGGCCCATATGTATAATAGCAAATATGGCCCAGATACGCCAAATCAAATGTGGGCCTTTTTTGGGAAAGATGCGGTGCTCTCGACAACATCTGATCTGGATTTGACCTTGAAGTGGCCCGTGTGGTAGATGGTGACTATGGCCCAAATATCACAAAACAAATATGGGCCACCTTTGACAAATATGTGACACATGCAGCATTGCTATGGCTTGGTTCTGGTCCAGATCTGGCAAACAGGAGTGGACCGCCCAAGTGCCATCATCCCACGCAGTATGTGGGCCGGGTGAAAGTGTCAGAGTGGGATGGGTCCGGACCACAGCAATTTTGCTATCTGGGTTTATTTATTCAGGCAGCATGGTGGCGCAGTGGTTAGCACGGTCGCCTCACAGAAAGAAGGTCCTGGGTTTGAGCCCCGGGGTAGTCTAATCTTGGGGGTCGTCCTGTATGTGGAGTTTGCATATTCTCCCCGTGTCTGCGTGGGTTTCCTCCGGGGGCTTCGGTTTCCTCCCACAGTCCAAAGACATGTAGGTCAGGTGAATCGGCCGTACTAAATTGTCCCTAAGTGTGTGTGTGTGTGTGTGTGTGTGTGTGTTGGCCCTTTGTGATAGTCTGGTGGCCTGTCCAGGGTGTCTCCCCACCTGCTGCCCAATGACTGCTGGGATAGGCTCCAGCATCCCCGCGACCCTGAGAGCAGGATAAGCGTTTCGGATAATGGATGAATGGGTCGATAAATGGGTTTATTTATTAATTTTTTTATCTACTGTCAAATACTGCATTCAAATTTACTTCAGCGTTCACATGGTTTCTTTGTGATGATGATGATGATGATGATGATGAGGTCCTCCCTGTAATGTACTTCTATATGGGCTCATATACAGCAACCAAATCAAGTCAATATGTTTCAAACCAACCAGTGCCGATCAAAGCGAGTCTAAAGAAATGAAATAGACTATAAAACAACAGACAAAAGGAAAAGGAAAAAGTTAAAAAAAAAAAGTAAAAGCTTAGAAATATATAGGTGTTCATAAACTCCAAGTTAAGTATCCTAACTGAGTCAAGTTGAGCTAAGAACAAAAGAAATACAGAAAGATAGAAAGACAGAAAAAACAGGGACCCTAAGACCAAATACAGAAGCAAAGAAGGAAGAGAGAGAGCTGAAATACAGCACCAAATGTGACGCCATAAGCTTTTATGAGTTTGGAGGATTAACTCCAAACAGGAGAGACCCTCCTCGCCGCCATTAACTACCTTTTGCAGCCAAACAGGGACTTGGGGAACAAGGAACAGATGTGCTCCATTGATTTCTTCCATATTAGTCCGACATGTCCCGGCCTGCCGCAGCACTGCAGTTAAAGCACAACCTGGAGCTCGATCTGGCAGACCTTTATAGATGTGACATACACCACCTGAGCCCTCATGTCAACACTTAGCATGCCATACACCGATCAGCCAAACATTAAAACCACCTGCCCAATACTGCGTATGTCTTCCTCGCGCTGCCAAAACAGTGCTGATCCGCCGAGGCATGGACTCCACAAGACCTGTAAAGGTTTCCTCTGGTATCTGGCACCAAGACATTAGCAGCAGATCCTTTAAGTCCTGTAAGTTGTGTGGTGGGGCCTCCGTGGATTTTGACTTATTTTTCCAGCAAATCCCACAGATGCTCAATCATATTGAGATCTGAGGAATTTGGAGGTCAGTGCAACACCTTGAACCATTTGTCATGTTCCTCACATCATTCCTGAACAATGTGTGCAGTGTGGCAGGGCGCATTGTCCTGCTGAAAGGTCTCTGCCATCAGGGAATACCGTTGCCATGAAGGGCTCTACCTACCTGGTCTGCAATGATGTTTAGGTAGGTGGTACGTGTCAAAGTACTATCCACAGGAATGCCAGGACCCAAGTTTACCCAGCAGAACATTGCCCAGAGTACCACACTGCCTCCACCGGCTTGGTTTCTTCCCATAGTGCATCCTGGTGCCATCTCTTCCCCAGGTAAACAACGCACACACACCCAGCCAGCCACACGTTGTAAAAGAAATCATGATTCATCAGGCCAGGCCACCTTTCCCTTGCTCCATGGTCCAGTTCTGATGCTCACATGCCCAACTTTCGGCAGTGGACAGGAGTCATCATGGGTACTCTGACTGGTCAGTAGCTACGCAGCCCCATACGCAGCAAGCTGTGATGCACTGTGTTCTGACTCCTGTCTATCTTAGCCAGCATTAACCCTTTCAGCAAGTTGAGCTACAGTAGCTCTTCAGTAGGATCAGACCAGACAAGCTAGCCTTCACTCCCCATGTGTCTCAGTGAGCCTTGGGCGCCCATGACCCTGTCACCGGTTCACCGGTTGTCCTTCCTTGGACCACTTTTGGTAGGTACTGACCATTGCGTACTGAGAACACCCCACAAGACCTGTCGTTTTGGAGATGCTGTGACCCAGTTGTCTAGGCATCACAGTTTGGCTGTTGTCAAAGTCGCTCAGATCCTTACGCTCGCCCATTTTTCCTGCTTCCAACACATCAACTTCAAGACCTGCCTGTTCACTGTTCAGCCTAATATATCCCACCCCTTGACAGGTGCCATTGCAACGAGATAATCAGTGTTATTCACTTACCTGTCAGTGATTTTAATGTTTTGGCTGATCTGTGTATATCGCTTCAGGTTAAAGCTTTTTATCGTCTTGTGTTACTGCACCATCCCCCTCCAACAGCACCACTCCACCAAACCCTGCAAACCTCACATCGGGCGTTTTTTATTGTGCCTCTTGGTGCCTTTTTCTTGTTATTGTTTTATGGTTTGCAAAGCACATTGTTAAACCATTTTGGAACAGGCAATTAAGTGAAATGTAGCAACGGCTTCTAGCTGAAGTCAGGGTAGGCTAGTCATCGGAAAGCTGGATATATTTTGTTTGATTAGTCTACTCGTTGGAGTATAACGTGATTCATTATTTTTTTTTGTGAACTCAACTCAGTTATTGTTCTACATTGTGCCACGTTCTTTGTGCTTCATGTGAGCAAATAAAATAAAACTCGCTGCAAACTTGCCTTGCTGTGATTTTAATATTAAAATATAATGTTATTAATTCCAACACTTTGTCTTCGACATATCTTTTTCTCCCATCCGTCCTTACATGCCGATGAAGCAGAAATCAACCACAATTTTTTCTCCACTTTTTCACCCCGATTGTACCTGGCCAATCATCCCACTCCCTGTTTAGAAAAATGCTATTCAAATAAAGCTCATTATTATTATTATTATTATTCGGATGGCCGAACCACCTCAACTGGCTCCTTTCGATGCGAAGGAGCAGTAACTCTACTCTGAGCTTCCTCCGGATGTCTGAGCTCCTCACCCTATCTCTAAGGCTGAGGCCAGGCGCCCTACAGAGGAAACTTGTTTCAGCCGCTTGTATCCGCGATCTCACCCTTTCGGACACTACCCAAAGTTCATGACCATAGGTGAGGGTTGAAACGAAGATTGACTGGTAAATTGAGAGCTTTGCCTTCCAGCTCAACTCCCTCTTCACGGCTGAAATGAGTTTCCTCCCTAGGGTGTCTGGGCTCAGCCTTAGAGATAGGGCAAGGAGTTCGGACATCCGGAGAGAGCTCGGAGTAGAGCCGCCGCTCCTTCGCATCAAAAGCAGCCAGTTGAGGTGGTTCGGGCATCTGATTAGGATGCCTCTTGGGCACCTTCCTTTGGAGGTTTACCGGGCAAGGCCAACTGGGAGGAGACCCCGGGGTAGTCCCAGAACTCGCTGGAGGGACTTCATGTCCAATCTGGCCTGGGAACGCTTTGGGATCCCCCAGGAGGAGCTGGAGGGCGTTGCTGGGGAGAGGGACATCTGGAGTGCCCTACTTAGCTTGCTGCCACCACCACCCGACCCCGGAGAAGCGGCTGATGATGAATGAATGAATTATTATTATTATTTGGATTTTCCCCACCTTTTTCTCCCCAGTTGTACTTGGCCAATTACCCCACTCCTCCAAGCCGTCCCAGTCGCTGTTCCAGACTACCACATGCCTGATCTGATACATGTGGAGTCGCCAGCCGCCTCTTTTCACCTGACAGTGATGAGTTTCACCAGAGGGACGTAGCGCGTGGGAGGATCACGCTAAATAACAGGTGCCCTGACTGACCAGAGGAGGTGCTAGTATTGCAGCCACCAGGACACATACCCTGATCCAGCTTCCTACCCACAGACACGGCCAATTGTGTCTGTAGGGCGCCCGACCAAGCCGGAGGTAACACAGGGATTCAAACCGGCGATCCCTGTGTTGGTAGGCAATGGAACAGACCGCTGCGCCACCCGGACGTTCAACCACAATGTTTTAAACAACGCTTTTGGTAAATTGTGATATAAATGGAGCCATTGTGCAAGGGTGAAACACGCTGAATCTCACTGAAACAGCATTTCAGCAGTCTGACTTCCAGCTCCAGGATTCTGTCTCAATTCCCTGCTTGGTTTGTTTGGATGGGAGGGTCAAATGAAAACAGTGATCACTATCAGGGTGGGACACAGCACAGCTTGCATGGGGTTACCACAAAGGGTAGGGTGTATGTGTGTGTGTGTGTGTGTGTGTGTGTGTGTGTGTGTGTGTGTGTGCATGTGTGTGTGTGTGTGTGTGTGTGTGTGCGTGCGTGCGTGCGTGCGTGCGTGCGTGCACTTACCTTGAACCTTGTCAGAGCAGACAATCTCAGGCTGAGATACCGCGTGGCTGCGATAAGAGTTCTCTGTAAACGGCGCACATTAACAATTCACCCAGCTTTCAAAGCCTGCACAGAATAGACGGTGACAGACATCGCATTCAAACTAACGGGTAAATGGTTACGAAATAACAGCTGCCGTTTTGTGGAGGCACGTATTTGTTGATGACAAGCAGTTAATGGTGCTACTTGGATTTAACTGGATTTGTGCGGATGGGGAACAGAAAGAGATGGAGAAAAGAAGATAGTTTTGTTTGAGCAAGAACATCTAATCATGCCAGTAAAATTGCTTGAATTGTAGTGTTTTGTGTGTCTGTGCAAGTGTATGTGTGTGTGTGTGTGCCGTCATTTCAAGGAAATGTGAACTGAACACTGATACAGATGCTTTGTCAACAGCGGATGAAGGGTGCCGTTGCATTAAAGTCCCTTTTATCTGACCTCAGCTAAGCCGGTTGCTTATCTGCGTCAGGCTGCTTGGCTGCAGCATGGTTGACCGGGCTTTGTCTACATATACATGTACGGTGTTTAGTTCCTGCTCTCACTCTGAGATGTTGGCAGAAACGCCTGGTTCATGAAGCTGCTAATAAATGAACAACATAGTGAGGCCGTATTCTGTTCTCTTTTCGCTGTCTTGAGGGTTTGAAACTAGGAGATGACTGGACGGAGGATTTCTGTGTTGATATCCCCATGTACTACATAGATATCTACTTTTACATGACTGGATGAGCTGAGCGGCACGGTGGCACAGTGGTTAGCGCGGAAGACGCAAGCGCAGCGAGAAGGTTCTGGGTTCGAGCCCCAGTAGTGCAACCTCGGGGGGTCGTCCCGGGTCGTCCTCTGTGTGGAGTCTGCATGTTCTCTGCGTGGGTTTCCTCCGGGTGCTCCGGTTTCCTCCACAGTCCGAAGACATGTAGGTCAGGTGCAAGGGTGTAGGAGAGTGTTTTATATTTTGGGGGGGGGGGGTCCGGGGGCATGCTCCCCCTGAAATAAAAAAATAAAATAAAAAAGGTTTTAAACTGCCATTTTACAACAGTTTCCAGCAAAGAAAAACATGTTTCCTGGCCATCTGATAAGGCCTCCCCCAGATGATTATTATTTTATTTTTTAAATTTCGGCAGCTAAATTAACCATTTTTAAGCTTTTTGAGACAAAAACGTAAAGCCTAGACATCTGTACGTCACTGAGGCAAATCATGGTGGTTGGTTAAAACATTATGAAGTTAACAAACTACTCTGAAATGAATGTAAATGCTATATAAAACATTGTATTCACAACAAGGTTAACGTGAGCCGTCCCGTATTAGCGTTATAACCTGTAGAGTTCATTAGCGTGTGACTATCACAACGTCTCTGCTAGCTAAAGTTAGCCTTCCTGCTAACTGACTAGCACTGACAGGAGTTAGCCAAAATACATTCACTCTATGAAATACACGTGTTTCAACCTCAGGTTTCATCATAGCCACATGTTTATCTTCTAAAAATGGGTAAGTACACTTCGTTTGGGAGGGAATTTACAAACCTGTGAGTGATGGTGAACAAAGACGGAATTCGTCGTTGCTGCCTTGAGAAGTTGTGAGCGCCGCTGCCATGTCACCGCAGTTGCGTGTCGGCGGGCCGCTGCCAGTACCAAAGACACGGGGGGGGGTTGTTGTTGTGGTTGTTGTTGTTAATAAGTAATACTTTTACATATTGTGGGATGGGAATGACATGAATGCTGGCACATACGGAGAGTATATGTCCAATATTATATATATTTATGCATATATGTTGTAGTGGATGTTCTTGTTTATTGGGGGGGAGACTTTTTCACCTCCCCTCCACATTGAGGGGGACTTGTCCCCTCCGTCCGCCCCCCCCCCCCCGGTTCCAACGCCCTTGGTCAGGTGAATCGGCCATACTAAATTGTCCTTAGGTGTGTGTGTGTGTGTGTGTGTGTGTGTGTGTGTGTGTGTGTGTGTGTGTGTGTGTGTGTGTGTGTTGGCCCTGTGATGGACTGGCGGCCTGTCCAGGGTGTCTCCCCGCCTGCCGCCGCCCAGTGACTGCTGGGATAGGCTCAAGCATCCCGCGACCCTAAGTAAGATAAACAGTTTGGATAATGGATGGATAGATCGATGGATGGCTATCCCCATGTAGAAATTCCAAAAAATGTCCTCCTTAGCTCAAACTCTAATGCATCTGTTGTATCTGTTGTTGAGCGTATCCTCACCTTGCAACACCAGTGAATCTTCTCATAATCCATCCATCGGACCAGCCATAAGCCCAACTGTGCAGCTGATTTATCAAAACATGTTTACATGGAGTATTTATACTGACTGCCTACATGTGTCTCTCTAGGACTGTGTGGTTCAGGGAGCAGTGTGTAATCCTTCAGCAGCATTCCTCCGCTCTTTCATCCACAGACACCTAGATTTATGTCTGTCAGGCAATCTGTTCTGCACACACACACACACACACACACACACACACACACACACGTTCTGTGGATCGTCTTCTCGATCCTTGAGGCTACATGACGCTAAAGTTATTCAATACCAGCAACACAATGCAACCTCGACACATACACACACACACACACTGAATTTGCTTCTACTGTGCATCACTTGATGTGTGTGCGCGTGCACATGTGTGTGTGTGTGTGGATGAGAGAGCCAGAAGATGGCAGCTGAGTGAAAGAGAGCCGTTTCTGCTCTCTTCACCTGCAGGGGTTTAGTTGGTTTCTTGCTCTCTTGTATCATCAGCGTGGGCTGGCAGGTTTCAAGCCGTCCCAGACCAGGACAAGTTTAAGAGACTTAATTCATCCCTGCTGAGTCTGAATGACAACACAGTGACAAATATAGATCAGAGCGCAGCAGTAATGGGCCTCGGGGCTGCCAGGGGGACTGCTTGGCTGTGGTTTTCTGCATTAGGACGATCCACACAGAACCAGACAAGTCACCAATCACCGAATTTTAGATGGAAAAAAGAAAGAAAACTCCTAGTTCTCATTGTGTTTTCGTTTTTGACCCGCCCAGTCTACCTTGTACTCCCGTGGACCCACCACCCGCGGGGATGAGCATTAGGGTAGGTGCAATGCAGGCCAAGCGGCAGGCAATGGCAGGGACCAGGGTGTGCTGACTTCTGGCACACCCCACAATTCCGGAGGACCACCTGGGAGGAGACCCCGGGGTAGACCCAGAACTCGCTGCAGGGACTACATGTCCATTCTGGCCTGGGAACGCCTTGGGAGCCCCCAGGAGGAGCTGGAGGGCGTTGCTGGGGAGAGGGACATCTGGCGTGATCTACTTGGCTTGCTGCCACCATGACCCAACCCCGGAGAAGCTGCTGAAGATGAGAGATGAGAACTTCTCACTAACATTAGTTCACCCTAATATTAGGAAACGGGGACCTGCGAGGGCAGGTCTTTTGTGTGCCATTTAATTTTAGACCCTGAGTCTTCAACAAAAAAGTGTATAATTGAGTTTGGCCAGGTGTCACTTTGAGTTGAGAGGACCTCTTCTCCCAGAGGACCCCCAACACCCCCCCCATTGGTTCTCACCTTTTAAGTTCTCTTTGTCTGCTTGCCTTACCTTTACATTAGGCAGCAGAGGACCACCCACTGACAGAGAGATACACCCACTGACTCATACTGCCTCTGCTCATCTCGCTCTTGCTCTTCATCTACGTCTTCCTCTTTTTCTGCATGGAATCAGGTGTTTCAACATAAAACGCATGCAGAGAGACATTAAGGGTGGATTAATGGTTAGCACTGTCATCTCACAGCAAGTGGGCTAAACTCCAGCCTGGATGTGTCTGTGTGGGTGTCCTCCTGCAGACCAAAGACATGCGTGTTGAGTGAAATGGACTTTGTAAGTTGCCCGTAGGTGTGAATGGTGTGTGCGGGTGCTGTGATGGACTGGCACCCTTTCCAGGATGTCTCTTTGCCTTCTACCCGTTGCAGCGGTCACTGGGGATCGAGTGTGACCATCCTCCCTCTGGGTCCCTTTGGGTCTTCAGGTGGGTGTAGAGGTCGATCGTGGAGCCGCTTAATGGGAGGATGCCTGCGTGTGACAGCTTTAAACGTGGAGTGGCTGATGCGCCTGCAGCCACCACACGGTCCTTGGCAGGGGGTGGCCAGAGTCCAATGGCATGGAGAACCAAGACGATTGGGGACCACCTTCTTTTGCAGCCTTCATCCGCCTCCACTGCCGTTGTGACCTGGAGACATCTTCCACCAGTTCCGCCGTTGAGATCTTTGTTGGATTGTGCTTCATCTGGAACCTCGCCTTTGACCTATCCGCCTTGGGTGATGCTACCAGGAGCCAAGCTCCCAGACGGCATAGCTCTTGCGATCATTGGTACAGGCAAGCTTCTCCACCACAACAAGGTGGCGATCCAGGAGAAGTACCCAATGCATGCTGGGATAGCATGCGTCCTGTCCTTCCACCACCATGAATTGGATTAATCAGGTCCAGATAATGGATGGATGGGTGCATATAAATGCAGACAACATGATTTATACATGTCCATCATGTCTTTCAAACAGGAACGATAAGTCACATATGTCTGCGCAGATACAAACCAATGCCTATTTTTTATGAGCCGAAGAAAGTAATTCCACAAATAAAGATTCTAAATTTAAAGTATTACCATCAGATAACTTGGATTTGTGAATAACAGTGCACATGTGGATTTGCTTGATTTTGGAGACACATTTAGCAGTGAGCTCCAACACACTAACAGGCCCCTGATGCCTGAGGACAAATTCTTCACATCATCAATGCTTGTCTTTCTCCCCGTGTCTCCAGCTTGTTTCTTTTACTCTTTCACTCTTTATTTCTACCTCCCTGTCTCTCTCTCTTTCTGTTGTCCTCCGAGGACTTGGTTTTCATGAATGTGACAAATACCACAGTTGCTTTGACCCATAATCACCCCCCAGCAACCCCCACCACCACCACCATGGGACTTGCTGGTTCCTGGTCAGCCATCATCCCTCTTCCATCTAGTCCAAAGTTTCTCACCTTACTCAACAAACACTTTTTGGAGGCATTCAGGAAGAATTTGTTGGAGGAAGACATAGTAGTAATAATAATGATAATAATAATAATAACAGCGGCCCAGTGGCGCAGTCGCCTCACAGCAAGAAGGTCCTGGGTTCGAGCCCCGAGGTAGTCCAACCTTGGGGGTCATCCCGGGTGGTCCTCTGTGTGGCGTTTGCATGTTCTCCCCGTGTCTGCGTGGGTTTCCTTCAGGTGCTCCGGTTTCCTCCCACAATCCAAAGACATGTAGGTCAGCTGAATCGGCCGTACTAAATTGTCCCTAGGTGTGAATGTGTCGGCCCTGTGATGGACTGGCGGCCTGTACAGGGTGTCTCCCCGCCTGCCACCCAATGACTACTGGGATAGTCTCCAGCACCCCGCGACCCCAATTGGGATAAGCGGCTTGGATAATGGATGACTGGATGGATAATAATAACAAGAAGCACGTTCCATGGCACACACTGACCCACATGATGCAGGGACAACAGGACCTCCCATGGAGTTGAAGGGACCATGAAATAGCAGTAAGGGAGTAAACCGCATGTACTACACTTGCATTTTCTGTGCTTATGCTTGTTGCAGCATCGAGATGCTGTCCATCATGTCGCTGAGAGAATTTCCCATATCTTTGTTTTTGCTGGCAGCTTCTGCCTATACAGAGCTGAGCCGTGCTAATCTGTTAGCTAGTTTATCATGCAGAACATGTGCAGCATGTCTGCTTTCAGTTGTCCACATGGGAAGATATGTTGTTCTTCGTAACCTCAGCCTTGTTCTCAGCCAAGGGAAGATATGTTGTTCTTCGTAACCTCAGCCTTGTTCTCAGCCAAGGCGGTCTCCTTTGTGTTGTCCACCATCTTGTAAAGGGAGTTATAGATTCCGGAGTTTTTGGTGTCTTACCATTGCACAATTTATTTTTTCGCGCCAGAAGTTCTGATTTGTATACAAAATGGAGCCCTATAATGGATATCCACTGATGGTTCAAATGTCCAAATGAAGAATTTTTACCTCCATCTACGCCACTGAGTTGAAACTGGAAATCCGTCTGAGTACATACTCAGCATTCTGCAGCCGTGTGCATATGAGCAGCAATAGATCCAGGGTACTGGCAGCTGCAGAGGGAGTGTAATGAGTCACCAGTAGTAAAGATAAGATCAAACCAGTTTTATTGAGGAGGGAAAATAGATTTTCTTTTTCAGCACTGCGTAGACTCAACCAATACATGGGCGACTTTGACGTCTTGACGTATCAGTACCAGAATGATCCCTTTGCATGTATGGCCTACTTGCCTCACCCCTTTCACCCCTGTATATAGTAATGATACCACATACCCCCCCCCTTTTTTTCTCCCCAATCGTATCCAACCAATTACTCCACTCTTCTGAGCCATCCCAGTCGCTGATCCACCCTCTCTGCCGATCTGGGGAGGGCTGCAGACTAACACATGCCTTCTCTTATATGTGTGGAGTCGCCAGTCGCTTCTTTTCCCCTGGCAGTGAGGAGTTTCATCAGGGGGACATAGCATGTGGGAGGATCAGGCTGTTCCCCCCAGTTCCCTCTCTCCCCTGAGCAGGCGCCCCGACTGACCAGAGGAGGCTCTAGTGCAGCGACCAAGAAACACACTCACATCCAGCTTCCCACCTGCAGACACGGCCAATTGTGTCTGTGTGTGCAAGAAATCGTGTGTGTCCCAGATAGCAAAATTGCTGTGGCCCGGACCCGTCCCACACCTGACTTTCATCTCTCTTTCATCCGGCCCACATACCGCGTGGAATTATGGCACTTGGGCGGTCCGCTCCTGTTTGCCAGATCTGGGCCAGAACCAAGCCATAGCAATGCTGCATGTGCCACATATTTGCCAAAGGTGGCCCGTATTTGTTTTGTGATATTTGGGCCATATTCACCATTTACCACACGGGCCACTTCAGGCTCACATCCAGATCACATGTTGCCCAGAGCACCGCATCTTTGCCAGAAAAGGCCCACATTTGATTTGACATACTTGGGCCATATTTGCTATTATACATGTCGGCCACTTCAGGCTCACATCCATTTTGTCGGGGCCAGAAGAAGGCCATCAGTGCCGCACCGTTGCCTGAAGTGGCCCACATCCGGATGCTGTCTGTGGTAGAGATGCCCGACCAAGCTGGAGGTAACACGGGGATTCAAACCAGCAGTCCTCGTGTTAGTAGGCAACGGAATAGACCGCTACACTACCCGGACGCCCCGTGATACCACGTTTTTAACAACAAATGACACCAACGTATCCGGAACCATTTTTGGGAGAGCTTTTAGAAGTAGTTCCTCCACTGAAGCGGCTCATGACTGTCTGAGGAGGTGCTGATAGTACAGGCCTTACGCAGAGAGCACGAGGAGCTGGCGCTCCATTGGAATTTATATAATGTGCAACGAAGGCTGAGGCTGGAGCCTCCTTCTGTCCTCGGCCCTCTCACCTGACTGTCAGACTGCATTCTGCTGCCCTGTCCCACCCCCTTTAAGACCCCCCCCATTCCTCCAAACCTAACATGCTCCGTCAACGGTTTAACCGTTTATGTATCTTACATTTTAATAACAAAATCGAAGGAATAAGGGGATCTCTGAATCCCCCCCCCCACCCCCCCACCACCACACCCGGCGCTGGAGAGCCGTTGGGCCGCGCTACACTACTCGTTGTGCGCTGGCAGCACTGGGAGCTCCTGTTGCGCTGGAATGTGAGTAATGTGTAACTAGTGTGGCTCTTAGCCAAAAGACTGGAGAGCAGCTTAACCCCGGTGGCCACACTCACCTCACTTCGGTCCGGCCAGTGTGTGCGTGTGTGTGTGTGTGTGTGTGTGTGTGTGTGTGTGTGTGTGTGTGTGTGTGTGTGTGTGTGTGTGTGTGTGTGTGTGTGTGTGTGTGTGTGTGTGTGTGTGTGTGTGCGTGCATCCTGGGAGGGGGTCCGGGTTCAGTTCTAGGACGACAAGTCGGGGTATCCTGTTGTTCCGTGTGTGTGTGCGTGTGTGTGTGTGTGTGTGTGTGTGTGTGTTCGTTCCTGCAGTGAAACTGTGTGTGTGAGAAATATTGTGAATGCTTGGTTTCACACGGGCCCACATAGTCACCTCTCAGAGTCCTGACAGACCCTGCAACTCAGTGCACGTACTGTGGTAGGAGGACTACTGCAGGTTTTCCTCGACCCCGTTTTTAAAGCTTAGATCTTAATCTACTTTTGTTACCCCTGACAACGCTGAGGGGGCATGATCTTTTTGAAAAACTTGATATGAATCCCGGATCCTAAAAAAAATGATTGGACATGAATATCTAATAAATTATGTCATCAGAAACCCCTTAGCATGCCCTTTTCACAGCTGTTAATATTGATTTTTTTGGGGGGGGGGGGAGTTCCCCCCCTTTTTCTCCCCAATTGTACTTGGCCAATTACCCCACTCTTCCGAGCCGTCCCGGTCGCTGCTCCACCCCCTCTGCTGATCCGGGGAGGGCTGCAGACTACCACATGCCTCCTCCCATACATGTGGAGTCACCAGCCGCTTCTTTTCACCTGACAGTGAGGAGTTTCACCAGGGGGACGTAGCGTGCGGGAGGACCACCCTATTTCCCCCCAGTTCCCCCTCCCGAACTGGCGCCCCGACCAACCAGAGGAGGCGCTAGGGCAACGACCAGGACACATACACACATCCGGCTTCCCACCCGAAGACACGGCCAATTGTGTCTGTAGGGACGCCCGACCAAGCCGGAGGTAACACGGGGATTCGAGCCGGCAATCCCCGTGTTGGTACGCAACGGAATAGACCACCACGCTACCTGTACGCCCCTGATTCAACTTCCTGTGACTGTCCTACTTGCATTATTGAGCATGCATAAAGACAAAAAGACGGGATAGTATCAGCTGGACTGGAAAAGCCAGATATTGTGGATGTAAACTGGTCTCCAGATCTGGCTGACAGTGAGGACCTGGTGGAGGAGGACAGGTGTAGCAGGAGTGTGCACCTGGTGTACTGTGTCAGTACACTTTAGCTTGGCTGTCACATGCAGTATATACATCATATGTAACTCAGGGCCGGGTGATACTCACACGATCAGTCATGACAATGTTTTTGACCGAGTACCTTGACATCGATGACGTGACCATGTTTTGCGGTCGACTGTCATTAAATATTTACACACAACGAGCATCAGTAACGTGGATATGATGGCCAGGCGGGTCTCCATTGTTCATTCCACTCAGCTGGAATAAAATAATGACTTAATCATATCACCTCACTGTAATGCAGCCTTTAAGACCTGGAAAGAACGGCTAAGCTGTTTCATGATATTACAACAACTAAAATCCCAGAATGCATCTGGTTTCATGTCACCCATCCGTCCATTATCCCAACCGCTTATCCTGCTCTCAGGGTGCACAGGGCCGACATACAAACACTTTCACACCTACGGACAATTTAGTACGGCCCGTTCACCTGACCTACATGTCTTTGGACTGTGGGAGGAAGCCGGAGCCCCCGGAGGAAACCCACGCAGACACGGGGGGAACATGCAAACTCCGCCCTAGTTTCATATCACGATATTGATGTTATATTGATGCATTGACCAGAACTTGTCTAATTTTTCTCTTTCCGTGCATGGCCTCTCCTCTGCAACACACAACTAGCCTGATGTGCCCCACCGCTGCTGCTGCTGCATGTGTGTGTGTCTGCTGCATGTGTGTGTGTCTGCTGCTGCTGCATGTGTGTGTGTGTGTTCAGTTGTGAGCTCAGGAGTCGGTGTAAAACAGAGGCGTTATTAGAGATGCTGGTTACGTGTGTGGGGATCAGGCCTGATCGAGTACAGATGTGGCTTTTGGTTTAACCCTGCAGGTGAACCGAGCTGGTGCGGCGATGTTCGTAACCTCTCTCGCAAGTGGGTGGCCTGTATGTGCTCAGTGCGACACACACACACACTAACACACACACATACACACATACACACTGGCAGGATGTCACTCGTGCTGTAGCAGGGATTGAGCATATTGCAGCGGATGAAACTGTGTTCATGTACAATTGATTGCTGCTGTTGAATTTACCCTGCACCTCCCATCTCTCTCTCTCTCTCTCCCCCTCTGTCTGTCTCTCTGTCGCTCTCTCTGTCTCTCTCTCCCCCCTCTCTCTGTCGCTCTGTCTCTCTCTCTCCCCCTCTGTCTGTCTCTCTGTTGCTCTCTCTCTGTCTCTCTCCCCCCTCTCTCTGTCTCTCTCTCCCCCCTCTCTCTGTCGCTCTGTCTCTCTCTCTCCCCCTCTGTCTGTCTCTCTGTTGCTCTCTCTCTGTCTCTCTGTTGCCCTCTCTCTGTCGCTCTCTCTCCCCCTCTCTCCCCCCCTTTGTCTGTCTGTCTGTCTCTCTCTCTCTCAGTTCAGTTCAATTCAATTCAACAGGGCTTTATTGGCATGATTATCGGCATCTCTCTATCTCGCTCTCTTTCTCCCCCCTCCCTCTGTTGCTCTGTCTCTTGCTCTCTCTCGCTCTCTCTCTCCCCTCGATTTCTCTCCCCCCTTTCTCTGTTGCTCTGTGCCTCTCTCTCCCCCTTCCTATCTCTCTCGCTCTGTCTCTCTCTCTCTTCCCTCGCACTCTCTCCCCCTCTCTCCCCCTCTGTCTCTGTCGTTCTGCCCCGCTCGCTATCTCTCCCCCTCAATCTCTCTTCCCCCTCTCTCCCCCTCTCTCTCGCTCTCTCTCACACTTTTTACCCCTCTCTCTGTCGCTCTCTCTCCCCTTCTCTCTCTCACACTTTCTCTGACACTTTCTCCCCCTCTCTCTGTCGCTTTCTCCTCTCGCTCCTCCATCTCCCCCCTCTCTCTCTATCTCTCTCGCTTTCACTCTCTCTTTCTCCCCCCTCTCTCTGTCTCTCTTTTGCTCTGTGCCTCTCTCTCCCCCTTCATATCTCTCTCGCTCTGTCTCTCTCTCTCACTCTCTCTCTCTCTTCCCTCGAACTCTCTCCCCCTCTCTCCCCCCTCACTTGCGCTCTCTCCCCCTCTGTCTCTCGTTCTGCCCTGCTTGCTATCTCTCCCCCTCAATTTCTCTTCCCCCTCTCTCTATCTCTCTACCTCTCTCTTGCTCTCTCTCACACTTTTTACCCCTATCTGTGTCACTCTCTCCCCCTCTCACTCCCCCCTCTCTCTCACGCTCTCTCTGACACTTTCTCCCCCTCTCTCTGTCGCTCTCTCCTCTCGCTCCTCCATCTCCCCCCTCTCTATCTCTCTCTTTCACTCTCTCTTTCTCCCCCTCTCTCTGTCGCTCCCCCTTCTCTTGCTCTCTCTCTATCTCTCTCTCACTTTCTCTCTCTCACTTTCTCTCTCTTTCTCCCCCCTCTCGCTGTCGCCCCCCCTCTCTGTCTCTCTCGCCCTCTCCCTCTGTGCCCCCCCTCTCCATGCACAGTAATACCTTCCATTTGTTGGCCCATGAAGGACTGCTGTAAAAGTTTTAACAGCTCACAACAAAAAATATGTAAAACTATTATACATTTTACAGCCACACAAATACAGAAGCCAGTCAGAGTCTCAAACCTGTGAACATGCAACACGGTGTCCGGTGTGTGTCTGATCCCCATGTGTTTTATGTTGCTGTATGACGGCAGCATGCGTACGGTACTTACAGCTGTAGCGGTGCTGCAACAGCAGCTCAGTCCTCTGTTTTACCTGCTGGGTGAAGCACCTTACATCTGTCCATCCATCCTTTATCCGAACCGCTTATCCTACACAGGGATACTGGAGCCTCTCCCAGCAGTCACTAGACGTCAGGCGGGGAGACACCCTGGACAGGCCGCCAGACATCACAGGGCCCACCCACCCACCCCCCCACACACACACACACACACACACACACACACACATGCACAGGTACAATTTAGTACGGCTGATTCACCTGACCTACATGTCTTTGGACTGTGGGAGGAAACCGGAGCACCCGGAGGAAACCCACACAGACACGGGGAGAACATGCAAACTCCACACAGAGGACGACCCGGGACGACCCCCAAGGTTGGACTAACCCGGGCTCGAACCCAGGACCTTCTTGCTGTGAGGTGACCGCGCTAACCACTGCGCCACTGTGCCGCCAACCATGTATCTTTGCAGAAATGATAATGAACACATTACATTCGAGAGTCTAGAATATGAATAGTTGTTAGGGTGGAACATATTTCTTTAACATGACATCTAATTTTATTTTGAAGGGGGAAAAATTGCATTTGGGATATGTTTCATATCAGAATATGCACATTAGCATCACCTCTAACACTGACTAACCATTATTAAAATCCCAGGTTCGGAAAGGTCTCGTTGAAGTGATGGGATCTGAGGGCTGCAGCCGAACACATTACACATCTGCATAACAAAATGCGGCACCGCAGTAAATGAGACGCGAGTGAAATGCAGTGACTTCCAGCAGATATTTATGTCATTGCTCTTCGTCTCAGCGTGGAGTACTATCTTGCAATCCTGTCTTGTTGCAGAAGTCCTGCGCCTCTGTGTCTGCAGATGGCGGTTAAGCCCATGGCGTAGTCTCAGCCCATACCAAACCCTGCCCTATGGTGCAACCAAACCACACCAGATGGAGGCCAGGCTTGTCATTTGGGTTTGGCTGCTCCCGCCGCATGCCTCTCTTTATCCACAGCAACTGCTTACATAACCTACCAGGCTTTAACATAGTCCGGTTTGCAGACTTGGGCCAAGTGTTTGTAACAGCTAATATGCACAGATGGTGAAATTACTACACTCACAAGGCTGTCCGTGTTAAAATCTGCTGTTTCTGTATATATCCTGGTGTTTCACTCTGGTGTAGGCTTGATTTAACTGCACAGGAAAAGTGAGTGGAACACAGTGTTGGACGGGACATGTATGACATCAGATGATCTGTAACCAGTCTGAGTCCTTAGCTTGGTGTCCACAAACTGGAATGGGAGCATAAGTTCATCTTTCTTTCATGTAAGTCAACTGGGCAAAGATGAACCTCATCCACACATATTTACCACAGACCCTCTTCTAATGGTCACACCCATATTTTCATATGAAACTGGTCATTGTGGTTTCGGTCGTCATGCCACTGTGTTGTTTATAAGGGTGGGGATACCTGCAGATCAGAACCAGAATCAGAAACACTTTATTTGTCGTTTCATTTCATGCACTTGCGCACATGAAATGAAACGAAACATCGCTTCCCCCCAGCCCACAGCAGTGCAACACAAAGACAAAAACACACCCAAAAACTACAAGAACCACAAGAACACACATATCCGCACTAACAGATATACACTACCGTTCAAAAGTTTGGGATCACCCAAACAATTTTGTGTTTTCCATGAAAAGTCACACTTATTCACCACCATATGTTGTGAAATGAATAGAAAATAGAGTCAAGACATTGACAAGGTTAGAAATAATGATTTGTATTTGAAATAAGATTTTTTTTACATCAAACTTTGCTTTCGTCAAAGAATCCTCCATTTGCAGCAATTACAGCATTGCAGACCTTTGGCATTCTAGCTGTTAATTTGTTGAGGTAATCTGGAGAAATTGCACCCCACGCTTCCAGAAGCAGCTCCCACAAGTTGGATTGGTTGGATGGGCACTTCTTTGAGCAGATTGAGTTTCTGGAGCATCACATTTGTGGGGTCAATTAAACGCTCAAAATGGCCAGAAAAAGAGAACTTTCATCTGAAACTCGACAGTCTATTCTTGTTCTTAGAAATGAAGGCTATTCCATGCGAGAAATTGCTAAGAAATTGAAGATTTCCTACACCGGTGTGTACTACTCCCTTCAGAGGACAGCACAAACAGGCTCTAACCAGAGTAGAAAAAGAAGTGGGAGGCCGCGTTGCACAACTGAGCAAGAAGATAAGTACATTAGAGTCTCTAGTTTGAGAAACAGACGCCTCACAGGTCCCCAACTGGCATCTTCATTAAATAGTACCTGTTAGAGCCTGTTTGTGCTGTCCTCTGAAGGGAGTAGTACACACCGGTGTAGGAAATCTTCCATTTCTTAGCAATTTCTCGCATGGAATAGCCTTCATTTCTAAGAACAAGAATAGACTGTCGAGTTTCAGATGAAAGTTCTCTTTTTCTGGCCATTTTGAGCGTTTAATTGACCCCACAAATGTGATGCTCCAGAAACTCAATCTGCTCAAAGAAGTGCCCATCCAACCAATCCAACTTGTGGGAGCTGCTTCTGGAAGCGTGGGGTGCAATTTCTCCAGATTACCTCAACAAATTAACAGCTAGAATGCCAAAGGTCTGCAATGCTGTAATTGCTGCAAATGGAGGATTCTTTGACGAAAGCAAAGTTTGATGTAAAAAAAATCTTATTTCAAATACAAATCATTATTTCTAACCTTGTCAATGTCTTGACTCTATTTTCTATTCATTTCACAACATATGGTGGTGAATAAGTGTGACTTTTCATGGAAAACACGAAATTGTTTGGGTGATCCCAAACTTTTGAACGGTAGTGTATCCAAACTAACACATATCTAAACTAAAATAAAAAAAAAAAAATCACTGTCCAGGGGAACGAACGCCAGCCAGAATGATTGTCGGACCTGCTGGTCTGCATGGGCTAGCAGTTAGCTTAGCCTGCCCCGCTTCTGCATCCTGTCAGACCGCCCTCGGTGTCACCTCTTCAAGTGCAGCTCCAGGTAGAGCTGTGGTCCCTGGGCCCACAGTACGCAGCAGACCAGGCTCGCTCAGCCAATCCAGCGCCAACTCGCCCGACCATCAAACGAAGGCAAACTTAGACGCAGATGTGGACAAAGACGGTACTGGGTGAGGCAAACAAACATGAATTTGCGTCGCTATCTTCCCACACCGGAAGCAGAATATATGAGTAGTGGGACATTCCTCTTAATAAGTGTTGTGTCCACATGAACTGATTCAACTTTATTTGACCCTCTTCTGCAGTTTTTAACTTGTAGGCTGGACAGACCCTGAGACCGATCAGCACATGAATGTGTTGATACAAGTTGCATTTATCAGTTAGGCCTACTTGGTATATGCTGTGTAATCTGTTGTGACATTTTCAAGGTCTTGTTTTTAATGCCGCTGATTGTTTCTTCTTTGAGCGAAATGCTGTGGAAGCATATAATTATATATTATACTCACAGTATAATATATACTGGAGTATATATATATTATATATATACATATATATAATATATACTGGATATACCGGTTATACCGCCGGTATATACTGTAACGTGCACGGATAAGTAGACACGTTAGCCCTTAGCTAACGGGTCGGACCTTTTAGTCGACTGGTTAATTTTGTCGCTTGCGGTGCGGGAGACACGGGTTCGCGTCCCGGCTGTGGCGGTTCCTGGACTGCCCCGCTGAATTCGTTACAATACTATACACTGGCGGTATAGCCGGGTGAGTCAATTGGACTCGTTAGCCTTGGTTGGCAGCCAATCTAGAAGGACAACTCTGATTTCAAACTCGGGTATATGAAGCTCGTTAGTCTGTCGGGCAGTTAGTTCATCTAGGAGAAGGACAACTCTGATTTAAAACCTCCGCTGCCGCTGCCTTGCGGGTATACTCGTCTACGGGAAAGGCTTCGGGAAGAAACCCTGAGGAAAAATCTGCCTCCGCGTCTCCATTGCCAGTCGTCTCGCTAGTCTTGCCACTGGTAGTAGGTGGTCTGAGACAAGAGAGTGGGGTTGATGATGCGCAACTCTTCCCCACTTTAATCATTGAGCAAGTCATCAGTCATCCATCACAGGATGATTAGATGGTCCTCGTTGCTGCGACGGACGAATAACATATACTGGAACTGTGCCCAAGGAGGAAACACCAAGGGCGGTCTGACAGGACGCGGAAGCGGGGCAGGCTAAGCTAACTGCTAGCCCATGCAGACCGGCAGTTCCGACAGTCATCCTGGCGTTCGCTCTCTTGGACAGTGGGAAATTTTCTTTTTAAAAAAAAATATGTTGGATATATGCGTTTTTGTAGTTTTTTGTAGTTTAGATGTGTGTTCTTGTAGTTTGGATGTGTGTTTTTGTCGTTGTGTTGCACTGCTGTGCGCCGGGGGAAACCATGTTTCGTTTCGTTTCACGTGTGCAGGTGCACGGAATGAAACGACAGATAAATTTTCCTGATCCCCGAGTGTTGCGATTGTTTTACGTTTTACATTCTGGTGAGAAACAAAACTAAAATCGAGACCCAAAATGAATTGGAATGAAATGAGTTTGAAACACGAGAACGTTGCGTTGCCAGAGGTCACCTGCCTAGCAACAGGTGATGTCATATCAGCCCTGGCTACAGATTGGTGTTCACTGACGTAATGGAGGTGAGCGCAGAAAAAGTCAAACTTGACATTTCATGTTGTTAGATGGACAATGGCAGACTGCTTCTGCAGGCTTTCACAGGTCCTTTGCAGCCACAACATTGTGTAGTGGTGAGGAGAGTTTATTTCTGCTGCACCCAAACAAAGAAAACCGAACAAGTTATAACCCTTTACAATAAAGAAAAAGCATACTTGAAGTTAATTGTATTAAGTAAACTTAAGTAAAGTTCAAGTATATTTCCCAAGTATACTTACGTAGTGTATCAATGTACTAGTAGTAAGTGTACTATTTCAATACTTCTCTGATAAGTATTTAAAAAGTAAACTGAAAGCATACTCACTGATTTTTAGTTTAAAACAAGTATACTAATAGCACCCTTGAATAAAGTGCCTTTTTGTAAGGGTATTTTTGTTCTTTGTGTCCAAATCTCATGGAAAGTGTGGGGTAGGCAAGATTGGGAAAGATCACCTAAAAAGCCTCCAACAAACAAACAAACAAACCACGTTCTATTAATTTCAAATACTTAATTTGAAAATTCACAATATTTGGTACCTCTGTTGGAAATTTATTAAACCTCGGAGGTGCAGTAAACTAGTAAAAAACGTGTACTTAAAATTGCAATACACACACACACACACACACACACACACACACACACACACACACACACACACACACAACATCATCAAGGCCCTCCTGAAATTTTAAAAGGTCCAGAGTAGACTGCCAGTGAGCCTCGTTCCACTCATTAAGAAGGCACCTTAGTAATTAAACACACACACACACACATACACACATACACACACTCGTGCAAAGTGCGTCAGTCCTGCAGTAGCTATTAAATGCCTTGGTATGTGTATGTTTGGGTTACTTGCAGCTAACTGGAGCAGGAAAAGGATGTTGCAGAGGACAAAACTCAAAAAGCTAGCGTTACTCTGCTGCATGCTCATCGAGGTAAAGTACCGCGTCTCGCTGTAAAATACCCCCGCCTTGCTGTAAAGTACCGCGTCTTGCTACATTCGTTTATCCCGAAATTGTACATATGTGTGTCCATGCATGCATGCGTGCGTGTGGTTTTTGTGTGTGTGTGCGTTTGTGTGTGTGTGTCCTTCCAAAAGTACCTCAAGAGGGTAGTGAAGGCAGGATCAAGTCTATGCGGCTGAAAAGCTCGTGACTGAGAGTTTCATGTTTTGTGGAAGTTGTGACTGGTGTTGTGTTATTCCAGAGGAGAGAGAGAGTGTTTTATAGGGGGAGGATTTTGTGTTAGCTTTGGTTGATTATGGTTAGGTTTAGATTATGGTTATGTGTAATAGTTATAGTTGGGGTGTCTAGATTATAGGGCTGGGTATTGGCAGGGACCTCACGATATGATACGTATCATGATATATAGGTCACGATATGACTGTATCACGATACACTGTGATATGAAACATGTTGCGATACATGGCAATACTCTACATAATTTACTTAAAATTCAAAAAATATAGCTGGTCAATACAACTTGCTGTGTACCACCTGGGTCGCCTAAAATTTATATCGCATTATATTTTGATAACTTAGCTGACAAATTGGGTAAAAACTATTTAATTCAAAATGTCTGTTCCAGTTTATTAGAATGGTAACACAACATATTTACTGTGGGCTGACTGTCAACATTAGTAGTACTGAACAACAACCACAACCCTCAACTCTAGTGAGGTCATTTAAGATCTGGGGGAGGTATTGAATTTTGAAATACAGACTATATCTGAGCTGCTGAAATATGACCCTGTGTGATGGCCTGGCGGCCTGTCCAGGGTGTCTCCCCGCCTGCCGCCCAGTGACTGCTGGGATACGCTCCAGCATCCCCGCCACCCCGACCGGGATAAGTGGCTTGGATAATGGATGGATGGATGGATGCTGGATGGAAGTTATGACAAGAAATGGGGACTGCAGACAGATACCGTTGCTTTAGAAAGCATTCAGACACCATTGTTTCCTGTTTTGTTGTGTTACAAAGACAACAAATACGTTAAAATATCTTTCCCACTCCTATTCAAGTCATTCTACAGGAGTATGTAATGTCAAAATAAAGTATTTAGAGCTATTTATATTTATATTAAATTAAAAACCTGAAAATAGCTTAGTATCCACCCCTTTTGTTCTTAACAATTTAAATTAGGCCTGGTGTGTTTCATTTTCTTGGGAGATCACACTTAAAACAAGAATTCAGAATCCGCTATGTTGATATCAAATCCACTTTTGTTCATTTACACGTTTGCTCAAAAAATACCACAAATCTGGATAGATCTCAGGCGGCACGTTGGCGCAGTGGTTAGCGCGGTCGCTTTGCAGCAAGAAGATCCTGGGTTCGAGCCCCGGGGTAGTTCAACCTTGGGGGTCGTCCCGGGTCGTCCTCTGTGTGGAGTTTGCATGTTCTCCCCGTGTCTGCGTGGATTTTTCCTCCCACAGTCCAAAGACATGTAGGTCAGATGAATCAGCCATACTAAATTTGTCCCTAGGTGTGTGTGTGTGTGTGTGTGTGTGTGTGTGTGTGTGTGTGTGTGTGTGTGTGTGTGTGTGTGTGTGGAGGGGGGGGGGCTGTGATGACCTGGCGGCCTGTCCAGGGTGTCTCCCCGCCTGCCGCCCAATGACTGCTGGGATAGGCTCCAGCATCCCTGTGACCCTGAGCGCAGGATAAGCGGTTTGGATAATGGATGGATGGATGGATGGCTGCCTGGATAGATCTCACACCTGAAATAGCAGATCAGATCACTCCTGCTGTCTCGAAGACCACTGGAGCTTTGAAAACATCAGCAAGGCTTTGAACCTTTCTAGTAAAAACATGGCGTCACCCAGACACATCAGGCTGTCTCTCCAAAATGAGCCGCTGGACAAAAAGGGCGATTGTCAGAGGAGCAACTGAGAGACCAGTTACACAGTTGCCCTCATAGAGATTTGCAGAGTTCATTGTATGAAATGGGAGAAACTGGCCAGAGATATACAACGTAGTCACCATTTCGCTAAGGAGGAGTGGCCAGATGTAAGCCCCTTCTTAGAAAGGCCAAGATTGTGCCACGCCCGGAGTTTGCTGGTAGCCAGGTGATAAAATCTGAGCTCTTCTTGGGAAAAATGTAAGGGTCCTATGAAGCTTCACAGCCAACACCTGGATAACACCATCCCTTCTGTCAAGCATGTTATCATGCTATGAGGTTGCTTTCAGCAGGAGAGACTAGAAAGCTTATCGCCCTGGAAGATGGCTGTGCAAACTCATGTTTGCAGCGGCCTCACCCAATACCGGTGTGGGAAGATGGCGGCGCGAACTTAACGTTTGCGGCGGCCTCGCCCAGTGCTGTCCATGCAGTGTCCTTGCATGCGTCTGGGTTTGTGTCTTCATCTGATGGCTGGGAGACTTGGCGCTGGATCAGCTGGGGGAGCTTGGCCCACTGCGTCCTGTGGGCCGGGGACCACGGCCCTGCCCGAAGAGGAAACAGCAAGGGCGTTCTGACAGGACACGGAAGCGGGGCAGGCTAAGCTAACTGCTAGCCCATGCAGACCAGCAGTCTGGTGTTGACTGTGTTTTTGGTGTCATCGTCT
Source organism: Lampris incognitus (assembly GCF_029633865.1). Classification (NCBI taxonomy): domain Eukaryota; kingdom Metazoa; phylum Chordata; class Actinopteri; order Lampriformes; family Lampridae; genus Lampris; species Lampris incognitus. The sequence continues at coordinate 32,708,086 of NC_079213.1, read as the reverse complement.
GGAGTGTGGGGAGGTGTGTCGAAGGTGTGTGGGTGGGACAGCTGACATTGGATCGGCTGGGAGAGCCTGGTCCGCTGCCTCCGGTGGGCCCAAGGATTATGGCCCTGCCTGGAGCTGCACCCGAAGAGGAGATACACGGGCGGTCTGACAGGACGCGGAAGCGGGGCAGGCTAAGCTAACTGCTAGCCCATGCAGACCGGCAGTTCTGACAGTCATCCTAGATGGCGTTCGCTCTCTTGCACAGTGATTTTTTTTTGTTTGATTTGGATATATGTTTTGTAGGTTTTGGATATGTCTTTGTCTCTGTGCTGCACTGCTGTGGGCTGGGGAAAATGGTATTTCTTTTCATTTCATGTACGCAAGTATATGAAATTAAACGACAAATAAATGTTCCTGATTCCTGATCAAAAACAAGATGGAAGGAGCCATACGGGTAAATCCTTGTGGAGAATCTGGTTCAGTCAGCAAGAGGTCTGTGTGTAGGGCCAAGATTCATGGTTCAAATAAGACAATGACCCAATGCACACAGCCAAAAACTACTAAGGGAGTGCTATAAAAAGAAGGTAAATATTCTAGAATAGCCCAGCCAAAGCCCAGACTTAGATCCCATCTAAAATCTGTGGCATGGCCTGAAAGTTTCTGCCTGCTAACAGTCGCCTCCTAATATGGCAGAGTTGGAACAAAACAGAAATCCGAATACTGCAATATACTACACAGATATACCCGAGGAGATGTAACGCTGTAGCTGCTGCCAGAACTCTAATTACAAAGTATTGACTGGTGTGTGTGTGTGTGTGTGTGAGAGAGAGAGAGAGAGAGAGAGAGAGAGAGAGAGAGAGAGAGAGAGAGAGAGAGAGAGAGAGAGAGAGAGAGAGAGAGAGAGAGAGAATCATTGTTGTTGTTGCTGTTATTATTATAATCATTGTTGTGTTGTGTTGTTGTTGTTTTACATGCTTTGGCAATATGTACATTTATGTCATGCCAATAAAGCACATATTGAATTGAATTGAATTGAGAGAGAGAGAGAGAGAGAGAGAGAGAGAGAGAGAGAGAGAGAGGGAGAGGAGAGAGAGAGAGAGGAGAGAGAGAGAGAGAGAGAGAGGAGAGAAGAGAGAGAGAGAGAGAGAGAGAGAGAGAGAATCATTGTTGTTGTTGCTGTTATTATTATAATCATTGTTGTGTTGTGTTGTTGTTGTTTTACATGCTTTGGCAATATGTACATTTATGTCATGCCAATAAAGCACATATTGAATTGAATTGAATTGAATTGAGAGAGAGAGAGAGAGAGAGAGAGAGAGAGAGAGAGAGAGAGAGAGAGGAGAGAGAGAGAGAGAGAGAGAGAGAGAGAGAGAGAGAGGGAGAGAGGGAGGGAGAGAGAGAGAGAGAGAGAGGAAGAGAGAGAGAGAGGGGGGGGGAGAGAGAGAGAGAGAGAGAGAGAGAGAGAGAGAGAGAGAAGATAATCTTTTACTCTTGAAAGTAGTGTTCTTGAATAAAAAAACATGTTGCTTCGCAGATGTGTTGAGTGTATGGTGTTAGTGAAGAGAGAACCATGTCCAGGGTGTCTCCCGCCTGTCCCCCGGTGGCTGCTGGGAGAGGCTCCAGCATCCCCGCGACCCTGAGAGCAGGATAAGCGGTTGGGGAAATGGATGGATGGACATTAAAATTAGGAGGTGTAACGGGAAAAATCGGAAAGGGTTGAAAGGGAAGTTATTTGCTGAAGGCAGTGTAAATGATAATGGATTATGGCGGATACTGATAGATTATGCTAGATAATGACGGATTACAATAGATAGTGATCGATTACGATAGATAAGAAGATAAGGATAGATCTTGATAGAGGATGATCGATAAGGCGGTTGTAGATCCGTGTGAATTTTTCTGACGTCACTCCGCCGGTGAACTCCACGGTGATTGGCTGTTTCGTAGACGCGTTTGTGGGGTGGGTGGGCGTGGCTTTACTGTAGCCTGGCTGTCAAGGGGGCAGACGCTACGATTACCTTCAGCAGGAAAGTCGGTTGCGAGTCCGGGGAGTCACAACTCCGCTTTTTTCCCCCACTATTTTACTTGACACGGGGAACTACTATTAACTCCCCCCCCCCTCCTCTAACTAACTGACTGGAAACGTGTGTTTTAAAGCCGAGGAGTTTTAGTTTCGCCCCGCTTCGTTTCGAATGACAAGAGGTCCGCTTCGCCATGCTGTAGTTTCAACGAGTCCGGCGGCCGGCGGGGGAGGAAGGGGGGTTCACAGGAAGGCGAGATAAGGTGACTTTAAAACAGGAACTAACTTCAGTCAACGTAAATATCGGTTATTAAGTCCCGAAACAGAGCGAGCGGGCTCTCGGGGTTTTTTTTTTTTTTACTCTCGGTGTTGTGTGGTTTCTTGGGTCGGCGGCGTTTCAGCACGTTGGGGGGGGTTTTGGATGCGGCCAAGTTTGAATCGCCGAGTTTCCTCCGCCAATGACGTGGAACAGCACGATGAGTAGCGGCTACAGCAGCTTGGAGGAGGACTCCGAAGAGTACTTTTTCACGGCCAGGACCTCCTTCTTCAAGAAGCCCTCTGGCAAACCCACGGAGAGCAAGGTAATTTTTTAGAGAGGCAGGAAGAAACGCACCCTTTTCCAAGTGTTGGAACCTCCGCTCTTCCCCTCCACCCCCCTCATGTTGGGGGCTGTTCTCGGTGCGTTTTGCCCATCATGGGGCAAGGCAGTATTATCACAGTAGCCCGATGTGGACATCGTTTGCATGCATGTCGTTGGTTGTCCGATTTAACCTACATTTTATTTGACAAGTGTGCAGCTTTTTTTTTTTTTTTTAAAAAGAAGATTTATTTATAAGATTTTCAACACAGGTGGCGCAGTGGTTAGCGGGGTCACCTCACAGCAAGAAGGTCCTGGGTTCGAGCCCCGGGGTAGTCCAACCTTGGGGGTCGTACCGGGTCGTCCTCTGTGTGGAGTTTGCATGTTCTCCCGGTGTCTGCGTGGGTTTCCTCCGGGGGCTCAGTTTTCCTCCCACAGTCCAATGACATGTAGGTCAGGTGGATCGGCCGTACTAAACTGTCCCTAGGTGTGTGTGTGTGTGTGTGTGTGTCTCGGCCCTGTGATGGCCTGACGACCTGTCCAGGGTGTCTCTCCACCTGCCCCCCAATGACTGCTGGGATAGGTCCACCGACTCTGAGAGGCAGATAAGCAGTTTGGATAATGGAGGAATTTTCAGAACATACAACATAACATAGCATAACACAAAACACATATACATAGTTTTTTTAAAAGAGAGCAACAAAAAAACTTTCAAGACAATTTGGTGACAGCAACATACTATACCTACTCTGTACTTTGTATATGGGGGAAAACAGGACTCAGACAGGAAGTACACGATGTTGGTACAGTGCAGGGGGGGGTACCTAGTCAATGGGGACAGAATCCAGTTGTGAGGGACCTGACATGTCCCAGGAAGGATTGCCAGATTTGATCAAATTGTCCATTAGAGCCACGAAGGGGGTGTGTAATTTTCTCCCAACTTCACAAAGGATAGGGCATCCTTTATCCAATGGGTTATGAGAGGGGGGGGCTCTTCCAGTGCATCAGAATAACACGCCTCACTAATAATGTGAGAAAAAGCTACAAGTTCTGCAAAAATAGGACAGCAATGAGTGGCCAGTGGGTAGGACACCAAACTCAGGCAGAGGGGTGGACATAAGTAGACGTGCTATAGCCGAAAGGGAATCAAAAACCGACTTCCAAAACGAGGACAGTGCGGGACAAGCCCAGAACATGTGGCTGAGATTAGCTGGTCCGGAGTGACATTTATAAGTGTGCAGCTTTTGCCCTGTTGCGGTTAGACAGGCTCAAAGTTCAAAATCATCAAATGGAGGAAGGGATATTAGAAATTCTGGAAGTGTTGCAAGGCGGTTTGGTTTCCTTTACAACAGAAACCTGAAACGAGCACAAACAAATTGGCGCATGAAGTCAATGTAAGACATTGTGTGATGCAGTCAGCAGGCACTTAGATTGTTCCTTATATGTAACATCAATTTATAGTTTGAAGGGCTTCCTCCAACTTGGGAATCCACCTGACCAAGTCAAGTCAGTTTTATTTGTATATCCCAATATCACAAATTACAAATTTGCCTCAAGGGGCTTTATAGCAACACAACAACCAAACCTGCATTGTACACTAGGCTCAGACTTTGTTGGAGAGCATGCAGAGAGAAACACGTGTTTTTGACCTGGCACCAGATAGGGTTCAAATCCAAGACATTCTGCTTTAAAAGGTCTGCATTCCTAAAACTAGGTCACTTTTCAGTAATATCACCAAATACTCACACGTGGCTTAAAATGCCTCCTACACACACACACACACACACACACACATGCATATATTCTCCCTCTCATGCCACAACATGCATACAAGCAGACACACAAACAGCTGGTTTGTTCCATACTGTCAAGACACAACATACTACAAGAGAATGGAGTTATTCTTCCACTTCACCCATTGCACTCTCTCTCTCTCTCTCTCTCTCTCTCTCTCTCTCTCTCTCTCTCTCTCTCTCTCTCTCTCTCTCTCTCTCTCTCTCTCTCTCTCTCTCTCTCTCTCTCTCTCTCTCTCTCTCTCTCTCTCTCTCTCTCTCTCTCTCTCTCTCTCTCTCTCTCTCTCTCTCTCTCTCTCTCTCTCTCTCTCTCTCTCTGTCTGTCTGTCTCTCTCTGTTGCAAAGTCAGCCTTTTAACCCTTAATATTCCCGTAGCATGCCCCCAGACACAGACCTCCATTCCTCATAGCGGTGTTAAAGGGACAGACTCACAATGTGCTCTTTAAATGTTGTAAGCCGTGGGTCAGGACCCGAGTCGAGAAGCTGACGTAATGCCAGGTTATTCAAAAACGACACGATAACGTGTGATAAGTTTCAATATGAGAGTGATTATCGGGATTGGAGAGCACTTGTTTATGGACCAGGCTGGGATATTATCATGAAGTTTATGATTAAATGTACTTTCAGCAACCCAGTTTAAAGAGAGGGACACAAGAAAAGCCAAGAGAAAACAGTGAGGACTGAATGACAGGAGGTCGAGGAATGAGAGAAACGGATCTTGTCATTCTGTTTGTGTCACTATATAGGCAAAAGAGGATCGTTTTTTTACACACACACACACACACACACACACACACACACATGACCCCATCCACCCACCCATCTTCCCATTCGCGCCTGTTGTCTGTGAATGGCGTTACTGTATGGGAAATGTCACACTGACTAGTTGATCTGGGATCACTCTAATCCCACCAACCCCCCCCCCCCCGACCCGCACACACAAGTGCAGCCGCTAAACCAGGTCATCTCAAATTCAAATCATCGCTCTACATTGTTGGCGTACTGCAGCCTATTCATCTTCCAGAACTGTGTCAAGCCACTGTAGGCTTACTCCATGTCTGAACACATGGACTCGAACCAGACAGATTTTACGTCGGATGCTGCTAGAGCTACAGTTGGGTGAAAATGTCACCCAATTCTTTATACTAGTAAGGGATGAATGCTTTAACAGCTTTTTTTGTGTTGATCTCAACACAATGAAGTCGTACTGGCTGATGAAATGGACTACTGAAAATGGCCAAAATCACCTTGTTTGGCTAATTTTGTAAAATGAAGTTTTTTTTTTTTTTTTTTGGCAGTCCAATGTTGGAACGTTCCAGCTATTTACATTTTTACACCAGCTCACATTCACAGATGACACTTGACAAGTGAGCTCCCCGCTCCCAAGTTTTACAGCAAGCCTTGACCATGAAAATATGCAAGAGTGAAACAAAAGCAGTGAAATCTGAATGATAGTTTTTGTTTTTTGTTTTTTTGGTCTATGTCTATGTGGCAGAATATAAATCACGGAAATGGGATGATGGACTGAATCTGTCACTGTTAAATGTTGGTTATTCATCTTCCATGCTAGATAGACAGTCATAATGCCTTGTTTATGGTGGACTGTCTTGCCTACAGTCCACTGATTACATTGGTGTAAAGATATGAAGGAGGAAGTTCTCATCTATTTGCGTACTCCCACATCTGGTATCAGCAACTAACAGTTGTTTTCCCCACCTACTGTCTTGCTTTGAAAAATGGCCGTCGCTCCTTTGCAGTACTTCTGTACCGATAATAACCCCTGTTTTGGACTTAGCCAAATGAATAAATTTGCAGACAGTTAAGAGGAGGAGAATTTGGAGGGTTTAAGGTGTGCAGTGATGCGGTGAGTTGGAATTCGTCGCCTGCGGGGACACACTGAAAGTTTCCAAACTTTGAGCCAAGAACAATGAAAATTGATGATCGGTCTCTTACTTCATGCCGGTGAAATCCCTCAGGACTGTGGTACTGTGAGAAGAGATGGCACACTGTGGCACAGTTCCCTCACGGAGTTGCACTGACTCACTCCCAGGCGTTATTTAGTTTGAAGCCAGAAAAAACTGTAAAGCAACAAGCTAGCATGCTTACTTTCCAAATGGGTTTGACTGAGAAGTGACTGAGATTGTATTGACACTGTGGTGACAAGAGAGTCTTAAAACTGTGCAACAAGAGACTAGTGAAGGAAAAATAAAAGTAGATTCCAATAAATAATGTTTTGTCTTCCAATTTCTGAAGAAATAGCAGGAGTAAGAGGCAAAATTTCATCAAGACTCCCAGTGGTATGTCATGCATCCAGTGGTATGTCATGCATCCAAGGACAATAATAGTGAAGGGATTTAAGGTTCTTCTTAAGGGAATTGTCTGTGTCTGAGTGTGGCTGATATTGCAGAGTATTGTAGATTGAATGTAGAGCCTACACACATGACAAAATGGTTTCTTAAAGGCCTCTGGATATCACATCTAGGCAGTGCATTTGATTTTGTTTCAGATGGCTGTGGCTGGCGGTACGGTGGCGCAGTGGTTATCACGGTCACCTCACAGCAATAGTCCATCCTTGGGGGTTGTGCTCTGTGTTGAGTTTGCATGTTCCCCCCGTGTCTGCGTGGGTTTCCTCCGGGGGCTCCGGTTTCCTCCCACAGTCCAGAGACATGTAGGTCAGGTGAATTAGCCGTACTAAATTGCCCCTAGGTATGAATGTGGGTGTATGTGTATGTCGGCCCTGTATGATGGTCTGGCGGCCAGTCCAGGGTATCTCCCTGCCTGCCGCCCAGTGACTGCTGGGATAGGCTCCAGCATCCCTGCGACCCTGAGAGCAGGATAAGCGGTTCAGATAATGGATGGATGGATGGCTGTGGCTGTTTTCTAGGGCTGGGTGTTGGCAAGGCCCTTACGACACGTATCACAATACATGGGTCACAATATGATTGTATCATGATACATTGCGATACGATACATATTGCGATACATTCCATAATTTACTGAAAATTTAGAAATATAGGTGAAAACACAACTTCCTGGGTAGTCTAATATTTACATAACACTATATTTTGATAATTCAGCGGTCAAACTGACTCAAAACTATTTAATTCAAAATTTCCACTCCAATGTATTAAAATGGTATTTGCACAGTGTCCTTGACCATACGGAACTGAAATGTATATTTTGTTGCCAAATACATTGAACTTAAATGTAGATGCCATAACATCATAAATCAAAGTGCATATTAAGTATTCTTATTGTGTCACTGAACACATTGAGCTGAAATCTGTTTAAAACATGAATAATTTTTTTAAATATTGATACAAGGGGCTGGAAAATCAAAGTATCGTGGAAAAAAATTGCAATACTGAGCTGTATTGATTAAAAAAAATTTTTTTTTGCACAGCTCTACTGTCTTATACTTGTCAAATTGATGTTGTTACCAATTTATTGATTTTGTTCTGCACACCCTCTGCTCACTGGTCAAGGGGAAGGGCTCTTCAAGATGGCAGCCTTGTTACAGGACTCTCTAGTACTTCTTTGTTTTTGTTTATTCTCTGTGTGTCTAGTTACTCAAACCTGATTATTTTACCTAGAGGAGAATTGCTTAACCTTAGGCAGTCAACTCCAGATAGTTTATCAACAGTTTTCACAAAACCGGAAAGTTTTTTGGAGGTCTTAGTTGAAGGAACAGCGGCTCTCTGTGGGACATGGAGGTAACGTAGACATGGGAGGCAGGTCGGTGTGCTTGTGGGGCTCCGACAGTGGGGATTACGATCTGCACTCCCAGCAACCTGGCAAATCTCTGCTCCATGCCCAACAACATGGACGAGCTGCTTCTCCTCAATGGGACGAACAAGGACTTTGTATGTTCTGCTGCCCTTTGTTTCACTGAAACCTGGCTCAGCGAGTCCACCTCCGACAATGGATTACATCTGCCAGCCATCCACCTACACCAGCGTTTCGGCGGTATCGGCAAAAGTGAAGGGTGGAGGACTTTGCTTCTACATAAGTGAAGGTTGTTATACAGATGTAACAGTGTTAAGTAAATACTGCAGCCTGAACTTGAGCCATTGTTCATAAACTGCAAGCCATTTTATTCACGACGGGAGTTCTCATCCTTCATCCTTGTCGCTGTTTACATCCCACCCCAATGTGAATGGCGCACTGCAAACCCTGGCCAAACAGATTACCGTCTTGGAACAAAAACATACAGACTCACTTTCCATACTCCTTGGGGACTTTAACAGAGCAAAATTAAACCACGAACTACCAAAATACAGACAGCATATTAATTGTCCCACCAGGGAAAATAACACACTGGACCACGGCTACACAATTCTTAAAGATGCATATCGCTCTATCCCCTGGGCAGCTTTGGGGCACTCTGGTCTCTGCTTGGTTAATCTTATTCCAACCTATAGGCAGAAACTAAAATCTGCAACACCTATGGTTAGAACAGTGAAGAAATGGACCAGTGAAGCAAAGCAGGAGCTGCAAGACTGTTTTGACAGCACCGACTGGAGTATATTTAAAGCTGCAATTTGCAACCTAGATGAATTAATGTGACATCTTACCATCAGCTTTTGTGAAGACACATGTATGCCTACCAAGACCTTATGCACATACAACAATAACAAAACATGATTCACAGCCCAACTAAGACAACTTCAGCAGACCAAGCAGGATGTGTACAGCAGTAGGGATAGAGCCTTGTACAAGCAAGCTAGAAATTCACTGACAAAGGAGATCAAAGTGGCTAAAAGAAGCTACACTGAAAAGCTGAAAAACAAGTTTTCAGGCAATGATGCTGCATCAGTATGGAGGGGCCAGCAGTACATCACAAACTATAGAAGACCATCCCCCCATGCTGAGGTAAACAAAGACCTGGCTGACGACCTGAATGTCATCCATTGCAGGTTTGAGATGGACAAATTCAAACCCCTCACCCACTCCTGTCCAATGACAATAGCTCCCATCACACCTCTGGCAACCCCCCTACTCTCCCCCCGGTACTCAGGCTGCAACTAAAGATATGTGTAGAGGATGTGAACGGGCTTTTCCAGAGACAGAAGGCCAGGAAAGCACCAAGTCCAGACGCTGTCCCTTCATCCTGTCTTTAAGCCTGTGCTGAGCAACTGGCTCCAGTCTTCATGCAGATCTTCAACAGATCCCTGGAGCTGTGTGAAGTCCCCACCTGCTTCAAAGCTCCACCATCATCCCAGTCCCCAATAAACCCTCCATCCATTCCTGTGACTGAATGACTACAGGCCTGTCGCTCTGACGTCTGTGGTCATTACGTTTTTTGAACGACTGGTGTTGGCTGACCTGAAGAACATCACAGGACACCTGCTTGGACCCCCTGCAGTTTGTCTACCAAGCAAACAGGTCAGTGGATAATGCAGTCAACATGGGGCTGCATTGTGTCCTGCAACATATGCAGTGATCTTGTTTGTGGGCTTCAGCTCGGCGTTCAACACCGTCATTCCAGAAATCCTTTCCTCCAAACTCTCCCAGTTCACTGTATGCCCCGCCATCTGTCAGTGGATCACCACTGACAGATCACCGCTTCCTAACAGACAGGAAAAGGCACGTGAGGCTGGGAGAAGTCACTTCTGGTATACAGACAGCAAGCACTGGTGCTCCCCAGGGATGTGTCCTCTCCCCACTGCTCTTCTCCCTCTACACCAGTGACTGCACCTCCATGGTGAAGTTTGCAGATGTTACTACAATCATCGGACTCATCCAGGATGGCGATGAGTCTGCATATCGGTGGGCGGTGAGCAGCTGGTGCTCTGGTGGAGTCAAAACAACTTGGAGCTGAACATGCTCAAGACTGTGGAGATGACAGTGGACTTTAGGAGATAGCCCTTAGCACTGCTCCCTCTCACAATATCCAACAGCCCTGTGTCAACCATGGAGACCTTCAAGTTTCTGGGAACTACCATTTCCAAAGACCTGAAGTGGAGACCAACATCAACTCCAGCCTCAAAGAGGCCCAGCAGAGGATGCTTATTCTGTAGCAATTGAGGAAATTTGGTCTGCTACATGAGCTGTTGAGCCAGTTCTACACTGCAGTCATCGAATCTGTCCTGTGCACATCCATCACGGTCTGGTTCAGAGCAGCAACAAAACAGGATAGGAACAGACTACAGTGAACAGTAAGGACAGCAGAAAAAAACCATTGGCGCTCCCCTGCCCACCCTGCAGGACTTGTACACCTCTAGAGCCCGGAAACAGGCAGGCAGAATCAGCACAGAGCCCCCCCCCCCCCCCCGCGCACACCCACACCCAGGACACAGTCTGTTTGAACTCCTACCCTCTGGCCGGCGCTACAGATCAATGTGCACCAAAACCACCAGACAGAAACAGTTTTTTCCCACAGGCCATCTCTCTCATGAACACTTCACAGCATGGTGCAAGAATAGACAGTTATTCTTTAAATATGACACTTTGTAAACAGACTCTTCTAGTCAAAATGTCTCACCTACATACGATGTGCACTACCTCTTTAAACCGGATGAAATGTGGCATTTCATCACAAGGCATCTGTCAAAAATGACTTGCATTAAAAATGTTGTCATACTCAGGCTGCTGAGAAACGAGGCTTGATGGAACAAGTGAACTTTCAGAACGAAATCAAACCCAGTGACTGCAGTCATGTCAGAGGAAATGAACTCAAAGGGTCTTGTATTTTTCCAGCAAAGACAGCAAGAAGGTCCTGGGTTCGAGTGGAGTTTGCACGTTCTCCCCGTGTCTGCGTGGATTTCCTCTGGGTGCTCTGGTTTCCTCCCACAGTCCAAAGACATGTAGGTCAGGTGAATTGGTCATACTAATGTCCCTAGATGTGAATGTGTGTGTCGGCCCCTGTGATGGCCTGGCAGCCTGTCCAGGGTGTCTCTCCGCCTGCTGCCCAATGACTGCTGGGATAGGCTCCAGTATCCCCGCGACCCCGAGAGCAGGATAAGCGGTTTGGATAATGGATGGATGGATGGACTACTGACTCCCATATTTGATTTAGAATGTAATTTTAGGTCTGCCTCTACAGAACCGTGATTTGTAGCTGTGTGTGTGTGTGTGTGTGTGTGTGTGTGTGTGTGTGTGTGTGCGCGCGTGCGCGCGCGTGCGCGCGCATCTGTCTGGTGAGGTTCATTAGGCCGAGCTTAAAGCATTTATGTGTGTTTTTGTGTGTGCCCATCAATTTGTACATCTTGAGCAGGCCCCTTGAAAGTTGTACAGTGCCTTTCAGTTGGGTCTGTTTTTCTGTGCTGTCCATTGTACTTCTCATTAGCAAAGAAAATCAGCTGCCAAAACTAAGGGTGTTTATCATGTCGAGTTTGTTGTATAAGGGGAATCCAATAGATTTTCAGTTGGACTCAGCATGGTTCAAGACTTGGACTTTCCAATTTGCTGTTTTAGGTTTTTATCTCTAAAGGCCTTGACACACCAGGCCGACGGTTGGTCCTAAGTCAGTGTCGGGCCGTCGGCGAGCATCTGTGACCCTAGTTTTTGCGGTGTGTCCTGCACCATTGGCACAAGTTGGACCCCTGTCGGTAGCTTTTTGGCCCATTCAGCATGTTGAATTGGCGGAGCCCATCGGTGAGGGAGATCACTCTGATTGGCTGTTCAGCTTAGCGAATCAGTGCGAAATGTACATGCTAGTTGGCTGTCGGCTGTAGTCTTTGAGGTGTGTTCAGGTGCTACTTTTTGGCTGATAGCAGGCGACATGAGGCGACGTAACAGTCAGCCTTCGTCACCGGTAGTCGGTTTGGTGTGTCTGGGCCCTAAGGCTGGCTGATAAGCCGACTGCCACAGTCTGTAAGTTTGACCAGGGCCCATAGTTATCTAGCGGCTCAGAGTTTCTCATTGACGTCATGCTGAAAATATGACAGGACTACAACTCTCCTACCTCTGGGTGGGCTTAATGAGTTAGTTAAGCTTTCTACACACATGAATGAGTCGGACTCCTAAGAGAACATCTGACATCAGTGTTTTGTGACAGAGCCACAAAGACAGAGTATAAGAAGTATTGCGGTTTTCTTTGCAGTGTTACTGCATAGACATCTTTCATGGACTTTTTGCTTTGTCACTAAGCAACTGACATCCAGGGGGTATGTGGTTGCGGTGAGACAAAGTTTGAGACTGCTCTGAGCACTTTTGAGTAATGCATATACCCCGGCCATGTGGCGGCTATATCAGTAACCAAATAATTTGCAATGCATCAATCACAAATTGGCTGTTTATGCTGTGGTATCGCTTGCAATTCACAAATGCATCCTTGTCCACACTTAGGGCTATAATTTTAACATGTGCTCCATTTAAAGCTCCAGCGACTTCTGGAAACCTAGCAACTTGCATGACAACAGCTTTTTTATGTGGAACTTCTCTTTGAGTGTTGGGAAACATAATGAGCCTGCACATTAGTTGAAGTGATGAAAGAGAAATCACAGTTTTATGTTATCATTCATCTGATGGATTTTGTGAAGGAACTAAATTATGTCTTTGGCATTGTTGAATTCTTTTGCGAATCCAGATGCTTCTGGAGAGACTCCTCATTACCAAGCATTCCCAATTCATCCCCTTAATAGTGGCAGACCAAGGAGATCTTTCCTAGGAAAGAAATGTTTATGATATGCTCTCACTCCCGTTTGTGAAAGTAGTAACAAAAATGTCTCACACAAAATTTATGGATAATTTATATAATGTAAAATTTCGCTCTCACCCTTTTTTGGGGGTGGGGTGTCTTCTTCAAGCTTGGGTCCTCTACCAGAGGCCTGGGAGTTTGGAGGTTCTGTGCAGTATCTTGGCTGTTCCTAGGACTGCACTCTCCTGGACAGAGACCTCAGATGTTGTCTTGATGCATGCTCAATAATCCAGGTAAGAAAATCAAAGAAGGTTGAATCAGTCCATCTGGATACAACATTTATTGACAGATGCGTTTCAACACTCATCTAAGTGACGACCGAAACCAACGACCAGTTTCATATGCAAATATTGGCGTCACCATTAACTAGAGTTTCAATGGCCATGTGTACTGTTCACAGAGGATTTGAGAATTTTTGCAGTCACAGCATTGTAAGATGGTGACAATTTCATATGCAAACGCTATATCAGTTTCATATGCAAATTGCTGTGAGCAATAATTTGCATATGAAACCGATCGTTGTTTTTGGTTGTTATGCCAGTGTATTGTTTATATGGGTGGGGACACCTGCAGTCAGTTGAAACTGAAAAGGTCACTGAGATGAGTGACGAAACATTTCACTCAGCAAATGTTGTGTCCAGATGAACCGATTCAACTTTTTGTGATTTTCTTACCTGGATTATTGAGCACGCATAAAGACACTTTCTTCCTGATGTTGCCATCACTTGGGATTGCAACATCGATCACTACTGCTGTCTTCTGTTCCTTGTCAACCACCACCCTGTCTTGTTGGTTATCCAGCACCTACTTGTCAGTCTGGAACTTGAAGTCCCACAGGATCTTAGCTCTGCCATGCGCAACCACCTTTGGTGGTGTCTCCCATTTTGACTTGGGGACTTCCAGTCTGTATTCAGTACAGGTATTCCTGTACATTAGCTAAGCCACTTGGTTATGCTTTGAGCGTAAACTTTCCCAGCTAGGATTTTAGATCCTGCTACTAAGTGCTGGACTGTCTCAGGGGGTCTTTGCACAGCCTGCATCTTGGGTCTTGTCTGGTGTGGTAGACCCCTGCTTCAACCGATCTGGTGCCTGTTCTTGTGCTGTTATGATCAGAGCATCTGTGCTGTCCTTCAGTCCAGCCTTTTCTAGCCACTGGTAGGATTTCTTGATATCAGCCACGTCTTCTATCCGTCGATGGTACATCCCATGGAGGGGCTTGTTCTTCCATGATGCCTCCTCATCCTCATCCTCTTCCTCCCCACCCTCTGTCTTCTGCTGCCTGAGTTACTCGCTCAACAGTTCGTCCGAGGGGGGGGGTGTTCTCATGATGTACTCATGGATGTTCCTTGTTTCATCCTTGATAGTGGCTCTGACACTCACTAACCTTCGGCCCCGATCTTTTCGCTTATCGTACAGTCTCAAGCTGCCGGACTTCAGATTGAACCCTCCGTGCATTGTGAAGAGTTTCCGTGCCCTTATATCTGTGGCCTTTATCTCCTGCTTTGGCCAGCTTATTATTCCAGCTGGGTATCTGATGACTGGCAGGACACATGTGTTGATGGCTTGGATCTTATTTATATATATATATATATATATATATATATATATATATATATATATATATATGTGTGTGTGTGTGTGTGTGTGTGTATGTGTGTGTTTATTTGTCACATACTTCGTGTACAAGCACAATAAGCAATGAAATGATTTTTGGCAAACCCCAAAACTATACAACAAGAGAAATGGAGCAACAATAAGATAAATACAATGAAATTTAAAAACAAATGTCCAGGGAGTATACAGGAGGTATATCCCGATTATTATTATTATGTTAATATGATGTGTATGCCAACAGTGTACCAGCAAAACCCCTCATACAGTGCCCCCCCCACCAGCACCCCTGATCTCGCTTAGGTATTTCTACATTTCTAGATTTCAGATACCATCTGCACTCAAGCAGTCAAGCATGTCTTTTTAAATGCTTGCTCGTGCTTTGGTTGTGTTGACCACAGTTGTTTGTTTATCTGCTCTGCTGAACCCATTTCGAAAGTGTTTTTCTTTCATTTTCCTTGGAAACGTAATAGAAAATGTAGTCCCCCTCTCACATCTTATCCCTGTTACCCCCCCCGCCTTCCCAAGCCCCGGTTCCCCTCTGCATTGTGTGTTAGTTTCCTGACTGTTCTCGGCTCTCTATCCTGTTCCCTCAGCCCTGGCAGTGCTGCCGGAAGTTTATGATAGGCCAGCAAGGGCCTTACTGACAACACCCTTTCAGCTGATGCTGAATCTGAATACCCTACCTAGTGTGTTCGTCAGTCTCATCCATTCCTAGTGGACGAAGGCTGTCGGTCTGGGATCGTTGGACAGATACGATTTTAGTTAGACTCTTGATTTATCCTTCTAATATACTCGTTGTGTGGAGATGAACAAATTCCCATAATTTATTTGATTTCCGGCATACGACACATGAAAACAACCAGTCACACGAATGGCGTCGTCCCCTGAGCAGTGGCCACATCAACATTACCCCCCCCTTTCTCAACACTTGGAACTTACTGCATTATTCTGTCTAGATCTGTAATAAGTTATGTTTATACTGCCTTGCTCTAGTACTGCCCACACTGTCTAGTGTCAGCATCCTCAGGGTCCTAGAGAATAACTATTTTATATAGAGGAGACCTGCTATTTCCCTCCTCCTCCTCCTCCTCTTCTTCTTCTCCTCCGTCTTCTTTCTTCTCCTTCTTCTCCTCCTCCTTCTCCTTCTTCTTCTTCTCATCCTCCTACTCCTTCTTCCTCCTCCTCGGGCTTGTTCCCTGTTACCAAAGGGGATTTGATAGTTTCCATCGGTACCCTGTGAGGGAACAGCACTGATGGCGGTCGTCGCTAACCCGGTCCTTGACTGATCCAGTATGGTCTTGTCAATCCGCATAATGATTTGGCAAAATTTTACGTCGGATGCCCTTCCTGACACAACAGGAATATTTCTATAATTGAGACCGACTATTTCCCTAGTCTTCCATTTTGTATCTTTTTAAATTTCTTGTTTATTTGTACTTTTAAATACCACTTTAGTAATTTTGTCAGGTCTAATGTCTATTCCATTCCTTTGTGACGTCTATTTGAACAACCCCTTCGGTTCTTTGTATATCAAACTCTGTGGACAAATCTCTGTATACATCGGATTATGTGTTGGGCCCTGGCACACCAGGCCGACGGTCGGTCGTCGGGCCATCGGTGAGCGTCTGTGACCCTAGTTTTTGCGGTGTGTCCTGCACCGTTGGCACTAGTCGGACCCCTGTCAGCAGCTTTTCGGCCGATTCAGCATTTGAATCGGTGGAGCCCGTTGGTGAGAGAGATCACTCTGATTGGCTGTTCAGCTTAGCGAAGCAGTGCTAAGCTAGTGAATCAAGGCCGTCGGCTGTAGTCTTTGCGGTGTGTTCAAGAGCTACTTTTTGGCCCAAATGGCAGGCGACGTGAGGCAATGCAACAGTCGGCCTTCGTCGCCGCAAGTCGGTTTGGTGTGTCTGGGCCCTTACATGTTGGAAAAGGAGTAGGAGGAAGTATACTTATTTTTTTCCTACCCCTTCTCACCTACTCTTGAGTTAATTCAGCTACTATACAGTTCATACTCAATTCCCACTGTACTATGTAGTTCACATTCAATGCAAGTTGTGCTGCACAATACAAACTCGACTACTGTGAACAATAGGAGAAAAAAGAAATGACATGATTTAAGAGTTAGTCCTTAGCTATTCATGGCAGTGTCTTTGTTTTGCTTATAGGAGTCAGAAGACTGTCAGGGCACTCCCAGAGAAGCAGATTGAATTTCTGAAGTCGTATGTTAAAAACAATCTGTATAGTCACATGGGCGAGGCAACCTGGCCTCCTTTGATGGGTGAACAATACTCCGGTATTATTACCTGGGTTTCCACAACACTAATGACATTTGCGTGACGTCTGTTTGGATATCGAATCCTTGTCAGATAGTTGACACGGTACATGTTAGATTTAAAATGGTTCACACACAAAAGGTTTTAAATCAGACTAAAATCTGTGGAACTGGGACGCCATAAAGAAATGCTGGTTGAACGTGTCTTCCTCTGGGACTTGTAGTGATTTATCCCTCGATCGTCTGTAAATGTGGAATTTGTTTGCTTGCTCTGCAGTTTGTTGTTGCTCTAAATGAGAGCTCACTTAATGCTCTAATACGGGACACATTTAAATGAGACACATAAAGTTCCTTGAAGAGGAGGAGTTGCTTGGAGCCACACACGCCCACTCTCACCACATCTCCCTGTCCCCGTCCCAGTGGGACAGCCTGTTACCATCCATTATCCAAACCACTTATCCTGCTCTCAGGGTCGCAGGGATGCTGGAGCCTATCCCAGCAGTCATTGGGTGACAGGCAGGGAGACACCCTGGACAGGCCACCAGCCCATCACACAGAGCTGACACACACACATTCACACCTAGGGACAATTTAGTATTGCTGATTCACCTGACCTACATGTCTTGGACTGTGGGAGGAAACTGGAGCACCCGGAGGGAGAAAACCCACGCAGACACGGGGAAAACATGCAAACTCCACACAGGGGATGACCTGGGATGACCCCCAAGGTTGGATTACCCCGGGGCTCGAACCCAGGAACTTCTTGCTTTGAGGCGACCACGCTAACCATGCTAACTGTGAATTCAAATGTGAAAGCTTGACACCGGTGTGTGTAAACCTTTGTCACTCCTTCTTCCTCTTTTTCACATCTTTCCTGGCACTCTTGTTTCTACCGTCTCAAAGCTGAAATAAAGAACAGTCTCTGTGAGGTTAAGTATGAAGAAATAAAGGAACAGTCTGTGAGGTTAGTTATGAAGAAATAAAGAACAGTCTCTGTGAGGTTAGATATGAAGAAATAAAGAACAGTCTGTGAGGTTAGGTATGAAGAAATAAAGAACAGTCTCTGTGGGGTTAGGTATGGAGAAATAAAGAACAGTCTCTGTGAGGTTAGATATGAAGAAATAAAGAACAGTCTCTGTGAGATTAGGTATGAAGAAATAAAGAACAGTCTCTGTGAGGTTAGGTATGAAGAAATAAAGAACAGTCTCTGTGGGGTTAGGTATGAAGAAATGAACAGTTTCTGAGGTTAGGTATGAAGAAATAAAGAACAGTCTGTCAGGTTAGGTACGAAGAAATAAAGAACAGTCTCTGTGGGGTTAGGTATGGAGAAATAAAGAACAGTCTCTGTGAGGTTAGGTATGAAGAAATAAAGAACAGTCTCTGTGAGGTTAGATATGAAGAAATAAAGAACAGTCTCTGTGAGGTTAGGTATGAAGAAATGAACAGTCTCTGTGAGGTTAGATGTGAAGAAACAAAGAACAGTCTCTGTGAGGTTAGGTATGAAGAAATAAATAACAGTCTCTGTGGGGTTAGGTATGAAGAAATGAACAGTTTCTGTGAGGTTAGGTATGAAGAAATAAAGAACAGTCTCTGTGAGGTTAGGTATGAAGAAATAAAGAACAGTCTCTGAGGTTAGATATGAAGAAATAAAGAACAGTCTCTGTGAGGTTAGGTATGAAGAAATAAAGAACAGTCTCTGTGAGATTAGGTATGAAGAAATAAAGAACAGTCTGTGAGGTTAGGTATGAAGAAATAAAGAACAGTCTGTCAGGTTAGGTACGAAGAAATAAAGAACAGTCTCTGTGAGGTTAGGTATGAAGAAATAAAGAACAGTCTGAGGTTAGGTATGAAGAAATAAAGAACCGTCTCTGTGGGGTTAGGTATGAAGAAATGAACAGTTTCTGAGGTTAGGTATGAAGAAATAAAGAACAGTCTCTGTGAGGTTAGATATGAAGAAATAAAGAACAGTCTCTGTGAGGTTAGGTATGAAGAAATAAAGAGTCTCTGTGAGGTTAGATGTGAAGAAACAAAGAACAGTCTCTGTGGGGTTAGGTATGAAGAAATTAACAGTTTCTGAGGTTAGGTATGAAGAAATAAAGAACAGTCTCTGTGAGGTTAGGTATGAAGAAATAAAGAACAGTCTCTGAGGTTAGATATGAAGAAATAAAGAACAGTCTGTAAGATTAGGTATGAAGAAATAAAGAACAGTCTCTGTGAGGTTAGGTATGAAGAAATAAAGAACAGTCTCTGTGAGGTTAGGTATGAAGAAATAAAGAACAGTCTCTGTGAGGTTAGATGTGAAGAAACAAAGAACAGTCTCTGTGAGATTAGGTATGAAGAAATAAAGAACAGTCTCTGTAAGATTAGGTATGAAGAAATAAAGAACAGTCTCTGTGAGGTTAGGTATGAAGAAATAAAGAACAGTCTCTGTGAGGTTAGGTATGAAGAAATAAAGAACAGTCTGAGGTTAGGTATGAAGAAATAAAGAACAGTCTGTCAGGTTAGGTACGAAGAAATAAAGAACAGTCTCTGTTAGGTATGAAGAAATAAATAACAGTCTCTGTGAGGTTAGGTATGAAGAAATAAAGAACAGTCTCTGTGAGGTTAGGTATGAAGAAATAAAGAACAGTCTCTGTAAGATTAGGTATGAAGAAATAAAGAACAGTCTGTGAGGTTAGGTATGAAGAAATAAAGAACAGTCTCTGTGAGGTTAGGTATGTAAAAAATAAAGAACAGTCTCTGTGAGATTAGGTATCAACTCCCATTTGTTCGTAACGTGTGTGTGGTGTTAGTGTGTGTGTGTGTGTTAGTTAGTGTAGATAGCGGGACCAAAAACTAAAGCACTTATGATCCTAATTCTTTTTGGAGGTGGTAGGTATTGTTCCAGAGAGTACGGGAAAAATCTCAAAAAATTAAAATTATGCATAATTATGCATAAATGTGCAAAATATGCATTTTTCTAAAAATGGCTAAAAACACTTCTCGGCATTTCAGATGATTCTGAGCATTTTTGATTTTTTTCTCCTAAAAATTTTTTCTGGGGACCCCCCCCCCCTTAACCTGTAAAATGTGACCCTCTCTCCCTTTAATGTTATTGTGTATGCAATGTCATGTATGTGACATATGCTTGGTTGGAACAACTATTGGCCTCAAAGGGGCAGTTAGGGCACGGTTAGTGACGGGTAGCAAGCAATTAAAATGCTCTGCTGTGATTGGCTCTGGACATGTCAGGTGATATATTATGTGGCCTGCTATTGGTTGCTGTGAATGTCATGTGATGTTTACACTGCACAGTGTTGGGTGTTTTGGGCTCAGTGTTCAATGTACAATTTGTTAGCACATGTTTAATTTTTTTTGTAAAGTTTTTGAATATTGTGTTCCGGGTGGTGAGTACATAGTCAACTCCCATATTTTCGTAATGTGTGTGTGTGTGGTGTTAGTGGGTGTGTGTGTGTGTGTGTGTGTGTTAGTTAGTTAGTTAGTGTAGATAGCGGGACTGAAAACTAAAGCACTTATGATCCTAATTCTTTTTGGAGGTGGTAGGTATTGTTCCAGAGAGTACGGGAAAAATCTCAAAAAATTAAAATTATGCATAATTATGCATAAATATGCAAAATATGAATTTTTCTAAACATGGCTAAAAACCACTTTTCTCGGCATTTCAGATGATTCTGAGCATCTTTGATTTTTTCACCTATATAAAAAAAATTTCTGGGACAATGTTTTGGCATTATGCAAAATATGCATTTTTGCAAAAATGCACTTATGATCCTAATTTTTATTGGAGATGGTAGGTATTGTTCCAGAGAGGACCAGAAAATTAAAATAATTGTAATAATTATGCATAATTATGCAAAATATGCATTTTCTAAAAATGGCTAAATACCACTTTTCTCGGCATTTCAGATGATTCTGAGCATTTGGGGGGAGGGAGTTGGAGCGGGGGAGGGGTTTAGGGGCAGGGGGAAGGCAGTTAGCTGGCAGGATGAAGAGGAGGGAGATTTAGACGGGTGGATAACCAAACTGCTACATTGTAACGGGGTTCTTCTAGTGAAGAAATAAAGAACAGTCTGTGAGGTTAGGTATGGAGAGTTGTCGTGGCAGGTGTGGTTTGGGGAGCAGTGGTAGGTGTGTTTACCCTGGCTAATGGTGGACATAAGAGCTCAGCTGTGTGTGTGTGTGTGTGCGCATGCCCTAGTCATGAGGGCACATTGTGTGTCTATCAAACTGTATGTTCAGATTTGCAGGCATCTGTCACCCGGTGTCCCTGCCAGCGATGTGTGTCGCATGGCCTTCACACCAAGTCAGACAGAATTATACATGTGCGTGCACTAATGCCCGGTGTGTGATAATACCTGACTCAGCTGCCAAAATATGAGACAACAGGCTGGTACTTTGGCAGATCTGCAATCAAGTGTGTGTGTGTGTGTGTGTGTGTGTATATATATATATATATATATATATATATATATATATATATATATATATGTGTGTGTGTGTGTGTGTGCTTACACACACTTGCATGAGAATGTGGTTTGGTACATTTTGTTTGAACTAGTCTCAGTCAACCTTTTTGTCTGTTTAGACTCGCAACACTGCCAAACCAGTTGTCAATAGAGGTGAGTGGTGTTGTGTCTGCATGTGTGTGTGTGTGTGTGTTTGTGTGCGTCTTTGCTTCCATCCTGCAGCAGTGAGTCTGCTTATCCCAAAACAAAGAGAAGTTGTGATCACGTGACTTTTGCTTTACTCTCCACCCAAGCCAGTAGAGACAGACTAGTTTACTGCAGCTTCTCTTTTCTTTTCTTTTTTCGAGGTATAGAAATTGGGTTCATTCAAAAGCAGACACATTTTGTAAACAAATTAAAAATATTATTTCAAATGTTTCAGAGAAGCATAATCTCAAATAGATGTTAGAGAAAAGGTTAAATCCTAAATGGGCCTACAATTACTCATCTTCCATGTTCAACCACAGTACACATTGAAAACAGATTTGTTTGACAATAACTGAAAACCCTAAAGGTTATTGGTATAAGTTCAGTATAAAATTTACATAACATCAGTCAGCTGATGTTACTTTGTACCACTGGAGAACTGTGGTACAAGTGGTAACATCATCGCTAGCAGCTTCAAAAGGCAGGGTCCACCATGATGTGCCATTAACCCTGACAAGTGCATGACTATCCCTGACCATTAAAGTTCAATCTGATCACCTTATCATGGTAAAATATTAACTTTTATTTAATGTTATAATCAGGCTGTTCAAGATACAGCAACACGTTCATCTTAACCTGAGACCGTTTGCTGTTGCCTGTTCTAGTCACTGGTGTACTGGTAAGTAAACTGGTGGAAAAATGTTAGTGTTGCACAGGAAGAGACGTGTTTTACCTATCATCCTTATGCCCTTAGTAGATCAGAATCAGAAACACTTTGTCATTTCATTTCATGTGTGCAAGAGCATGAAATGAAATGAAACATCGTTTCCCCCAGTCCACAGCAGTGCAACACAAAGACAAAAATACATATCCAAGAACTACAAGAACACATATATCCAAACTAACACATATATCTAAACTGAACAAAAAAAATCACTGTCCAGGAGAACGAACACAAGCCAGGATGACTGCCGGTTTGCATGGGCTAGCAGTTAGCTTAGCCTGCCCCGCTTCCATGTCCTGTCAGACCACCCTCGGTGTTTCCTCTTCGGGCACAGCTCCAGGCAAAGCCGTGGTCCTTGGGCCCACTGGATTTAGCAGACCAGGCTCCCTCAGCTAATCCAATGCCAGCTCTCCCAGCCAGACACCCTTGACACACCTCCCGCACTCCACACGACGACACTAAAAACACAGTCAAGGCTAGGCGAGGCCACCGCCAGACCACCCTTGGTGTTATCAGAATTGCAGGTCTGCATGGGCTAGCAGTTAGCTTGCCTGCCCTGCTTCCGCGTCCTGTCAGACCACCCTCAGTGTTACTGGAACTGCCGGTCTGCATGGGCTGGCTGTTAGCTTAGCCTGCCCTGCTTTCGCGTCCTGTCAGACTGCCCTCGGTGTTACTGGAACTGCCGGTCTGCATGAGCTAGCAGTTAGCTTAGTCTGTCCTGCTTCCGCGTCCTGTCAGACCACCCTCGGTGTTACTGGAACTTCCGGTCTGCATGGGCTAGCTGTTAGCTTAGCCTGCCCCGCTTCTGCATCCTGTCAGACTGCCCTCGGTGTTACTGGAACTGCCAGTCTGCATGGGCTAGCAGTTAGCTTAGCCTGCCCTGCTTCTGCTTCCTGTCAGATGTGGAAAATACAAATAAATTTAGTAGATGCAAAAGGCTTGGTGCATGCTAATGCTAATTTTTTGATGATTTAAAATTTCATCACCTTTTGTTGCGGGGATGCTGGAGCCTATCCCAGCAGTCATTGGGCGGCAGGCGGGGAGACACTCAGCATCCCCGCGACCCTGTGTAGGATAAGTGGTTTGGATGATGGATGGATGGATGGATCTTCTTTTGTTATTGTAGTTTATTAAGAACACAGATTAAGGAAAAAAATTATTACTATTCCACTTGTTTGTGTTAATCCACCATGCACATTTGTTTGTTGCCTGACGTTGTCAAGTGTGTGACTGCAGTATGACTGCAGTTGTGAATCTGTCCCTCGTGCCGCTGTCGTGGCACGTTGTCCCATGGACTTGTAATTAGCAGCAGTAATTATGTGGCGGTGCACCGCTGCAGTACTCGGGACAGAGTCTGTTCTGACCTTTAGTTGAAATGGAAAATGTTAAGAGTTGGATGAAAGTGTAACATTCACTCCAGCGTGTCCATGACTTGTTGAGTCTGCTTGAGGCGAATGCCGGATGGCTGTCTGCAAGCTACACAATAGGCTGTCATAAGACCGTTCACTATGTTATCTTCATCACCTTCTCCCTCACCGCGCCGTGCCAATGGAAACCCTGTTTGATTGTTCTGCCCTCCGCAGCCCTCGCTATCTCTGCAGGCAGAACCGGAGTGCTTTTATGCACACACTCGTGCGCACACACACACACACACACACACACACACACACAAATGCCGTCTGGATAGTACTTGTGTTTTACTGATAAATCTACATTTTGAGAGGAACCACCTATGTCATGGAGAAAATTAGCCGTTTCAGGGGACACGGTGTGCGAGAGAGAACATGTTTGCATTTACAAACGCTTTGCATCTGTGTCTTATGTTGTGTGTACTTGTTTTTCCAGTGTGTGTGTGTGTGTGTCTGTAAAGGAGAACTGAAGAGAGACGTGTCTTTATTTGTGTGGTGACAGCTAGTAAATGTGGTTTATGTTGCAGGGGTCATGCTACCTGTGTCAACATGATCCGCGGCTGTGAGCAGAATACTGACCTAACTCGTTTCTCCTAACACCCCCCCCCCCCCCGACCTGGTTTCTAGCTGCAGCCGGCAACCTGTAGCATCACATTACAAGGGCCAAAGGGCAGCATATGGGAGATATAGCAAACCCTTTAAGGACTCTGCAGTATTATATTTGGCTTCTAAATAAGCATTTGTTTCAAAAAGTATATATATTCCTACCATTCAAAGAGTGGCGCAGTGGTTAGCGCGGTAGCCTCACAGCGAGAAGGTCCTGAGTTCGAGCCCCGGGGTAGTCCAACCTTGGGGGTCGTTCCGGATCGTCTTCTGTGTGGAGTTTGAACGTCTCCCTGTGTCTGAGTGGGTTTCCTTTGGGGGCTCCGGTTTCCTCGCACAGTCCAAAGACATATAGGCCAGGTGAATCGGCCAAAACTAAATTGTCCCTAGGTGTGTGTGTGTGTGTGTGTGTGTGTGTGTGTGGGTGGGTGTGTGAGGTGGGCCCTGTGATGGACTGTAGGGTGTAAGAAAATATCAATACACCCGAGTATGGCGATATTATCTTTTGTGATACTGTATCGATTCTCAAAACCACTGTATCGATTTTTGATTGTTCACATGTAAAGGTTCGTGACAAACATGTTGTGTTGTGTGTAACCCCACGACCGCCAGGTAACAGTGTTGTAATCTGTCTTCAGGCGTTTGAGTCTTCCACTCCAACCCAACAACATAAAGTGAGACAGGAAGTATAGCATGAGCACAAAGAACACAGGCCTATGAAATCGCAATACATCGCCTTTCTTACAGTAGCACGATATATCGTGATATATTGAACCGTAACCCTGTATCGTGATACGTATCGTATCGCCAGATTCTCACCAATACACGGCCCTAATGGACTGGTGGCCTGTCCGGGGTGTCTCCCAACCTGGTGCCCAGTGACTGCTGGGATAGGGTCCAACATCCCTGTGACCCTAAGAGCAGGATAAGCGGTTTGGATAATGTATGGATGGAAGTATTCAAAGATTCAGACAAAAATATGTGCAAAAAAACAAACAAAAAGGGTGTAAGATTCAGAGCAGGCGTCATCGTTTCTCTGTGATATTCGTGCTCATTTGGTAGCCCAGGGCACGACTCCGGTCTCGTGTGCTTGTGGAGGCCTCGCAGAGGGTCGGCTGCTGTGCCAGTTAGGTGTAATGATGCATGTGCAGGTCCCTGGTGTGGCTGTAAGCGCTTCTCTCACATACCAGTGTGCAGTTTGATCCCCATCTGGGAGCAGTCGAGACGGGCTGTGATCTCTGCACGGCCATTATCTGCAGCCCACAGGCTACAGGTCCGCTGCTCTCCCGAGTGTTTGGAATGCTGTTTGATGTGGAGGAGGGAGGATGAAGAACGAGTCATGCTTTTGGGCGACTGTGTGTGTGCACGTGTTTGTGTGTGTGTGTGTTTGTTTATCAGTTGCAAAGATTTAAAGATTAGAAAATTGTTTCAAATGAGACATTTTTTGGGTGGTGCTTTGTAAAGCGGTCAGGCTGAGCTGTGACGTTAAGGTTGGAGTAGCAGCCTGAAGTGGGCATTAAGTGGTGAGGGTGGAAGTTATGATTTCTTTTTCCTCTTTTTCAGTTTTAATACGCTGGAGAGGATCAGAGAAGGTTCATCTGGACACAACGTTTACTGACGGATACGTTTCATCGCTTATTAGGCTGACGAGGTCACTTAAGCCCCTTTTCCACTGCATGGTACCGGCTCTCGGCTCGGCTCGACTCCGCTCGTTTTTTTGGTTTTCCATTGGGCAAATGTTAGGGTTCGCACCTGGTACCAGGTACTTTTTGGGACCACCTCCGTCGAGGTTCCAAGTGAGCTGAGCCGATACTGAAAGGTGACATGAAAATACCACTATAAATAAATAAAATATTAATATTAATATATGTATATTTATTTATATTTATTGAAATATAAGTAAAATCTTATAAGATAAATAAATAAAAACATTTAAATGTATATATAAATAAAATACGAATAAAAATAAATAAATAACAAACAAAAATATAAATAAAATTTATATTTAAATATAAATTAAATATGAATTAAAAATAAATAAATAAAATATGAACAAAAATATAAATAAGATGCCTTTATATTTATTTAAATATAAATAAAATCTGACCACTGATTGGTCAGAGAGAAATTGAACAGCTCTGTTTATAACCAGCAAATGCCAAAGCGAGCCTTATGAAACTTGTATTATAGTTGAATATCTGTAAAAAATGATTTTTTTGTCAGTGAATCTCTTAGTTACACTAACATTGTTCATGTGAAGCACATATTTAGAGTTGGTCTTGTTATTTAAAAAAAAAACACTGGTGTTGGGCGCTGGTAGAAGAGGGAGGAAAAACTTGTCAACACGCCCACAAATGAGCAGCGGGGCTTCGCCGTGAGGGGGTACTATCTGCAGCGGAAAACCAAACCCTAAGAAGTAAAGCGAGTAGAGTCGAGTTGAGCCGGTACCATGTGGTGGAAAAGGGGCGTTGGGTGAGTGATGAAACGTATCTGTCAGGAAAGACTGTGTGCTGATGAACTGGTTCAGCCTTCTGTGATTCTCCCACCTGGGTTACTCAGCGTGCACCAAGACACCACAGAGGAATTCCCCTTTCGGTCCTTCCTGAGCTGAATCAGGATTTCAGGGCTCGTCCTATTTCTAAAATATTCTTATCTGTTTCTCATGTTGAAGGCATTCAAACAGACTATATTTCTATTTTTCAGTTGTTAACTGTATTTTCATTCATACGCTTCCATCAGTTTCACATCTTTAATGCTTTCGTGTTATTTTGAGGCGCTGCTGCACTAAATTTAAACAAAACAGAAAAACCGATAAGTCAATAAAAAACCCTCAGAAGGGACCACCGTGTGTCGGCTTTGCTCCAGCCTCGACCCTGACCCTCGTGTGACTCCTCCCTGCAGCACTGAAAGATGTGACAGCAGGCTGACACATACTCACCAGTACACCCGCATGCAGGTGGAATTGGCTGCTGTCCTCGGTGTGGTTACGGCCTCCTGTTGTCTTGTGGATGGAGCAATGGTTGTTGAGCAACAGACGAGTTCTGACCTCACTGTGTCCTAATTTGACATCAAGCACCAATTCCAAGTGTGGTAAAATCTTGTAAACACCAACACACACTTCCGCTAGATTTGGATTCAGGATGAGAATGGATTAAAATATATGTTTTAAAAGGGACTATTGTGGGCTTCCAGGTAGTGTAGTGGTCTATTCCGTTGCCTACCAACACGGGGATCGCCAGTTCGAATCCCCGTGTTGCCTCTGGCTTGTTCAGGCATCCCTGCAGACACAATTGGCCGTGTCTGCGGGTGTTGAAGCCGGATACGGGTATGTGTCCTGGTCGCTGCACTAGCGCCTCCTCTGGTCGGTCGGGGCACGTGTTTGGGGGGGAGGGGGAGCTGGGGGGAATAGCGTGATCCTCCCACACGCTACGTCCCCCTGGTGAAACTCCTCACTGTCAGGTGAAAAGAAGCGGCTGGCGACTCCACATGTATGGGAGGAGGCATGTGGCAGTCTGCAAACCTCCCCGGATCAGCAGAGAGGGTGGAGCAGAGACCGGGACGGCTCGGAAGAGTGGGTAACTGGCCAAGTACAATTGGGGAGAAAAGGGGGGGGGGAATCCAAAAAAGAAAAAAAGGACTGTTTTACACCAAACCATTAACACAGACACACAGACATGCACACTGCCAGTAAAACACCAAGGTTTGTCAGTTTTCGTTGTGTGTGTGTGGATCACCTTGTCTGTGGTTTGGCTGGATGGCTGTTGGAGATGTCCGTTTCCCATGAGGGGTGTATTTAAAGGGATTTTCCACTGTAGCTGGAGTGTGGCGGATGCTATGACTAGCAAGACATCATCTCACACACACACACACACTACTCATTCTACAATTGGACCTTGAACTGTGTTTATCAGTAGCGTGGGAGGAGGACAAACCAGTCCCTTGTGCACTCTTTCTCTTTATCATCAGTTTGTCTCTGTCTGTCTGCTCTCTCTCTCTCTCTCTCTCTCTCTCTCTCTCTCTCTCTCTCTCTCTCTCTCTCTGTTGCTCTCTAACACTGGATATAAACAATATCTTTCTTCTTCTTCACCTGTGATATCAGTTTTTAAATCAGAAATATTTTGCAGAAAGCCTGCATAGACACCTACAGACACCTACAGACGTACATGTCTGTGTGTCATACAGGTATTGTGTTTCCTACCAGTTCCCATCGACCCGCCTGCTTTTCATTTGTCTTTCACTCTCCCATTGCCTCCATTGTTTGGAAAGTTAAAGGATGTTGCGAAGGGACTTCTGGCTTTGTGTTTTGCTTCTCGTGTCTCTTTGATTCTCATCTTCACAACAGAGCGAGAGCGGCTCAGTCCCGAGACACGTCTCCGGTCGGCTCATGTGACCGCTGCTAACCATCTTCAGCCTCGTCCTGTTTTGTAAATGCCAACTTTAATATCTACGGCTTAACAGTTAACCCATCACACGTGTTTTTCAAGATGTAAAAGCAAACGTTTTTCAAATCCGAAGAACCAAGAGAAGGACCCTCTCACATCCTAGCAGTCACTGCAGAAGAATGCTGCATGAGCCATCTCTCCCCGAGCCTCTCCCCGAGTGCCATCATCCTCCGTCTCACATCCTGCTCAGTATTAGACCCGGCGATAAAACCACCACACGAGCCACATGTAGTCATTATTTGTCAAATATTAGCCTACTGTCTTGACTCGCTGTCCTGACTCATGCTGTGTGTGTGTTTGAGACAAACGCTTTAGTGTGCTGAACAAAGGGGCCGACCAGCTAATGGACCTCCGCAGGTCAAATGGACCTCCGCAGGTCAAATGGACCTCTGCAGGTTGGGCTCTGATCGTTCGCTGACGATCCTCTACTGAGACTGTAATGAGCAGGCGTGCACCCTTTGTCCTTCTCTCCCTGTTCGTGTCTCCAGCAACCAAACATGGAAGTTGCATAATCTGCAAGTCCACCACATGCATAGTGCTCACCACACACACACACACACACACACACACACACACACACACACACACACACACACACACACACACACATACACACATTACGTAATGGTTGCCTGTGTGTGTTGCAAATGTGAATTCTTTGTGAACGTGTGTTTCGCCTCTAGCTGTATGACAGTCATGTATGAGGCGCTCTCATTCCTGTGTATGTACTGACACTGGACAAGTCATTCCTCAGGATGGACCCAAAATAATGAAACGGATCTAAAGCTAAGCTAACTGCTAGCACATACAGACTGGCGGCTCCAACAGTCATCCTGGCATTCAATGTCTTGGACAGTTAAAAATTTTTTTGTTTTTTGATATGTTGGATGTGTTTTTTTTTTGTAGTGTTTTTGTAGTTTTTTGTCCTTGTGTTGCACTGCTGTGGCCTGGGGGAGACAGTATTTCGTTTCATGTGCGCAGGTCCATGGAATGAAATGACAAATAGATATCCTGACTCCTGATCTCTGTCAGATGAGCGGACACAGCGGCCATCAGCACTACAGTACAGTTATGGTTGCAGCCTGGTTTAATGATTACAAGGGCCAGACAGCACGTGTTCTAGGGTTTTTGAAGAAGTTGCTTGCTGGCTTTCGTAGAGACATGTGGCCGACCTGGCCCACATGGCCTTTGGCATTTTTCTGTTCTTCTATTGCCATACGGAACTCATGATCTATTTTTTTAAATCCTTAATTGTTATCGTTTCTTCCTCCTTTTCAAGATTCCTCTTCTCGGCATCCGGGTGGCCTAGCAGTCTATTCCGTTGCCTACCAACACAGGGATCGCCAGTTCGAATCCCCGTGTTACCACCGGCTTGGCCGGGCATCCCTACAAACACAATTGGCCGTGTTTTGTCAGGTGGGGAGCCAGATGTGGGTATATGTCCTGGTCGCTGCACTAGCGCCTCCTCTGGTTGGTCGGGGCACCTGTTCAGGGGGGAGGGAGAACTGGGGGGAATAGCGTGATCCTCCCACGCGCTACGTCCCCCTGCGAAACTCTTCACTGTCAGGTGAAAAGAAGCGGCTGGCGATTCCACATGTATCGGAGGAGGCATGTGGTAGTGTGCAGCCCTCCCCGGATCGGCAGAGGGGGTGGAGCAGAGACCAGGATGGCTTGGAAGAGTGGGGTAATTGGCCAAGTACAATTGGGGAGAAAAGGAGGGAACAGTGACCCCCCCCCCACCAAAAAAAAATGCAACCTTCATATTAAGTTTAGAATCCATCTCTATTTTTCAAATCTTTGTTATCGTTTCCTCTTCCTCCTTTCCAGGATTCCTCTTCTCATCCTATCATTATCATTCTTCTCACCTCATTTCCTGTCCTTCTCTTAATTCCTTGCTGTCGGGCTTCTCCTTTTCGTGGTCTACAGTGATGGTAGCCTATAGGTTGTCTTAGACCGTGGGTGTCTGGGTGGCCCCTCCTAACAGGCACTGGGTGGCCCCAGCAGGAAGTGAGGTCTCCTGGTGTATACCATGATCTACCTTCTGGGCTGCACGCTGACGACCACACCGGAGACACATACAGAGCTCAAATAAAGCTCAGTCACGGTGTGAACACACTCGTCTGGGTCGCATCTGCCCCGAGTGTTGTCTTTTGTCTAGATGTGGTCTAGTTCGCTTAGTCTACGTGTTTCACTTTCTCTTTGTGCACACAAACATGCGGGACTGCTGCAAACCCGAGAGAAAGACAGCGGCGTGATTGGACGGTTCAGATGTCTGTGTCTGACAGAGAACACGTCAATCCTTTTTCCTTTTCTGTTCCGTCTTACTCAGATTTTCTTTTTCCTCATCTGTTTTTCCCTCTTCTCGTCTGGTCCGGTCTTCCCTGTGCTCTGATGTGTGTCTGTGTCACTCCGGTTGTTTGCTATTTACAGTAAACAGGCTGAGACTGGCTGATGTTGGAGCCCAGCCAGGTTTAACTGGGACAACAGCGTGTGATTATAGCTCCATATTCAGCCTCTGTGGTGAGGTAAATAGGACCTGTGGGTTTGATGCTGGATAACACAATTTAAATACTCGGGCTTGAAGTAGCTAAACACTATCCTACCTTTTTAGCCGAGACCTCCTTCACTTGTCCACACCTTGGTATACGTGTCCCCCCCCTCCCTTTTTTTCTTTCTCCCCAATTGTATCCAGCCAATTACCCCACTCTTCCGAGCCGTCCCAGTCACTGATCCACCCCCTCCGCCGATCCGGGAGGGCTGCAGACTACCATATGCTTCCTTCCATACGTGTGGAGTCGCCAGCCGCTTCTTTTCACCTGACAGTGAGGAGTTTCACCAGGGGGACGTAGCACGTGGGAGGATCACGGTATTCCCCCCAGTTCCCCCTTCTCCCCCGAACAGGCGCCCCGACCAACCAGAGGAGGCGCCAGTGCCGCGACCAGGACACATACCCACATCTGGCTTCCCACCCGCAGACACAGCCAATTGTGTCTGTAGAGATGCCCGACCAAGCCAGAGGTAACATGGGGAATCAAACCAGCGATCCCCATGTTGGTAGGCAATGGAATAGACCGCCGTGCCACTCGGACGCCCCGGTGTATGTGTGTTTGTGTGCAGGTGTGGCTGGTCAGTCACCATTAAATGGGCTGAGGCCAGCTGTACATGTAATGAATGTTGGTGACCAGAGGAGGGGCTGCTGTGGTCAGCTATCAGGGTTTAGCTCTAGTTTACAGTCAATATACAACAATATACCATTAGAATCCTGCTTAATATGATTAATATGCTTAATATACGTTAGTGTGAAGGCCCATGTATGTCCATTTTTTCCCCACTGGCAAATAAATGTCCACTTAAGAAGAAAGCTTTGAGAGGTATTACAGATGTTTTGCCGTCATTAGCAAACAAATGTCCACTTTAAGCGGGAAAAGGGTTGAGAGATATCACAGGCTTCCCTGTCCATTAGTGAAGAACTGCCGTTGGGGAGTAAAGGTGTTAGTGAGAGTGAATGTGTGTGTGTGCGCCCATTAGTGCAGGAATGCTAGGAGGAAAAGAGGAAAGGTGTGGCCAGCCTTGACTTCCTCTGAGGACTTAACGGAACGGGGAGAGAGAGAGAGAGCATGCACAGGGAGGTATGGGGTGTGTTAGAACACCAAACCACAGAACAAGAGGAATAAGAGAGGCAGATGTGAAGGACGCCGCAGTGATTACTGCAGGAAAAGTGAGGGATTGAATGTTTGCAGAGAGGTCGGAGAGAAGGTTCGGTAGTGAGAAACACTGGTTGGAGAAGTTAGGATGTGGTTGCACGAAGGTCTGATGAGATCTAGGTTGTTTAAGATGGGTGTGCCGGTCTCAGAAATTGCACCGACTGGCTTACTGGGATCTCCTGGTATGTCCTGTAGAACTGTTTCCCCGTCACTGATACTGAAACTATAGCCTCGTCCATATGAAGTACTATGAGAATTACAGAGGGCGGCACGGTGGTGCAGTGGTTAACGCAGTCGCATCACAGCAAGAAGTTCCTGGGTTCAAGCTCTGGGGTTGTCCAACCTTGGGGGTCATCCCAGGTCATCCTCTGTGTGGAGTTTGCATGTTCTGCCTGTATCTGCGTGGGTTTCCTCAGGTGTGGGTGTGTGTCAGCCCTTTGATGGATTGGCGGCCTGTCCAGGGTGTCTCCCCGCCTGCCGCCCAATGGCTGCTGGGATAGGCTCCAGCATCCCCGCGACCCTGAGAGCAGGATAAGCGGTTTGGATGTTGGATGGATGGATGAAAAATTATGGATCCAACTCAAACTTGGATGTGCACACTCTGCCCAGTCCAGACTTGAAGTCACACCTCGGGGTTAGCGGCCTCCCACAACCTGCACACCTGTGGCGATGACCATGTAGAAATGAAAGCTCTACCATCTTCACGTTGTAATGCACAGGTATCGACTCTGACTTGGGTCTGTTTGTGGGCGCCTGTCTCAGTTCATCTGCTCCTCTACATTACGTCAGCTGCAACACTCCGTATCCTGATGGAAAACCACATGAAAGCCAAAAGTGAAAGGAAATCTGGATAAGCAAGTCAAAACTAGGTCAACGAGATGAACGCGGCTGTGATAGTCCTCCACTTGTTTGGCGTGGTTTTTTTGTTTGTGTGTTTTAGCCGCATCATCAGATTTCGGTTAGATGCAGCTGCCGTAGCTAGCTCCGTATTAAGTCTGCCTGCACCGTTTAGCACGGTCAGAAAGGCTAGGTTCAGTTAGCCTAGCTACAGCATGTTTTGTCTTTCTCAGAAGTTCCTTACACACAACACACACACACACACACACACACACACACACACAGGAGATGGTCGACACAGACAAGCATGACTGCGATAAAGCTGGGAATGTTGCAGGTGTTTTATAGGTCCCAAAAAAAATGCTGTTGGCACACAAACACACTAAATTTAGTAGGTAGTCCTTGTTTAAGATCAGCTTGGAGAATTGCCCTACAGAGCTAATTCCATTGGTTGTCAGTTGTTATGACTCCTGTCTCTGTCTTTGTCAGTCCCTGTCCAAAGCGTCTTCTTTTTCTGTTTGTTTCTTTTTCGTCTTTGTAGAGCTAGTCTAGTCCATCTGTCTTCTCTACCGTCATTTTATTCACTGCTTCCACAATAAACCTATATTTCTCTCCCTCGCTCTTCTGCCTAGCCTTCTCTGCCTGCTAACTTTACTCACATAGCTCTCTCTGTCACTGTCTCTGTCTGTCTCTCTGTCTCTCTCTCTCGGTGTTTGCTGTGCTGGTAGGTGCAGTGCTCCTCCACGGAGGCCCAGCTCTCCGCCTGGCCTTGGTTCAGTACCAGTTTAGTTAGCAGCCTTACTGGGAGACATAGCTAAGTGTTCTTAAATAGGACCATGACCTCATCCTGTAGCTCCGCTATGTTCTGCTCTCTCCCTCTTCTGTTTGTTTGGCTGTGGTCACGCTCATCCTCCCTGTTCCACTTAACTCTCTCTTTCCTGCATGTCCCCACATACCTAGATGGATATACTAGGTCTGGGCAATAATTCACTGTTATTTATCTTTCAATGGTGCTGTATCGGCATAAAGTTAACACAAGTCTAAATTAATGATAAAGACAGTTTAATAGGGGTGGGAATCACCAGAGGCCCAACGATACAATACTATCACGGTACACATGGCATGATATGATATTATCACGACACACATGGCACGATATGATATTATCACGATACATGCGCCATGATACGATCTTATCATGGTATACAGCACAATATGATATTATCACGACACATGCGTCACGATACGATATCACCGTACATGTGCCACAATACCCAATATGATATTATCACTATACATACGGTACAATATGATACTATCGCAATACACATGCCACTGAATGATATCACGATACTTACACCACTACACGATATTATCGTGGTACTTACGCTATGATACGCCATTATCGCGATACACACGGTGCGATATTATTGCGGTACTTTCGTCGCGATACAATACTGAGTATTGCGATACCTATGTTACGATTTATTACCTTTTTTCAACAGCGAATTATGTCCCCAAAGGAAAACTTCGACAACATCTGTTTTATCTAACAAGATAGTTTCCAGTCTGTCATCTCACTTCAATCATTTTTATTGCAGCAAAATGGGATTGTAAAGCCAACAGACTGACCAACACTGTCCTATTATTCATACAATAAAAGATCGATACTTGGCATCCATGTATCGATATAATACTGCCACACAAAATATCGTGATACTATACTGTGTCGATTTTTTCCCCACCCTTAAAAACTAGTACCCAAACTTTCTCACAATATATGAGGTCTGAACTATCTGAGGATGTGTTATTTGAAACCTAGTTTTGAGTTGATATTATGCTTTACATTACCAAAACAGTTCAGTATGATGAGCCCAAGTTGGATACTTAGATATGCTTTTTTTTTTTTGTATATGTAAGCATATATTGTGATAGAAATATTTTCCATATCAGCCAGCATTACTGAGTACACATACCTACAGTAGGTAAACAAATGTTTGTGAGACAGTTCTCTTGTATATGAGCATAATTTTGGGGGGATTTATGAGATGTCGAACAACACATTTTTAAATGAATTGGTCTTTCTGGTTTTAAAAATAGGACGAAAGACGTATTGCCGTAAAATGGATTAGTTGTTGGGTGTCGTCACCCGTTGGATTAGCTGTGGTGCGAGGCCAGCTGATCTAGTTGGCTCCGTGAGGAGATTTTCAGACAGAGAGATGAAGATGTTTAATCCCAGAGGTCACCAGGACTGCCTACTGACATCACTGCAGAAAAGGCTCACCCACAGAGACACAGACGCCCATGTGTGAATATGCAAATACACCCGCACACTGTTGGCCAACTGACTGCCCTGTTCTCCCCGGGGCCTTTCTAACAAGACCTGACACACACATGCAGACTGCTGCACAGTCATGTCAGAGAGGATTTACCTGGAGGGGTTCTCTAAATCTCTCTCTCTCTCTCTCTCTCTCTCTCTCTCTCTCTCTCTCTCTCTCTCTCTCTCTCTCACTCTCTGTCTCTCTCTCTCTGTCTCTCGCTCTTTCCCTCTCTCTATCTGTCTGTCTCTCTCACTCTGTCTCTCTCGCTCTCTGTCTCTCGCTCTTTCTTGCGCTCTCTTTCTCGCTCTCTCAATCTCTCTCTGTCTCTCTTGCTCATTTTCTCTTTTACTCTCTCGCTCTCTCTCGCTCTCTTCTCTCGTTCTCTCTCTGTCTGTGTCTATCTCGCTCTTCTCTCACGCATGCTCTCTGTGTTTTTCTTGCTCTCCCTTACGCTCTCTGTTGCGCTCTCTTCTCAAATTCAAATAGCTTTATTGGCATGACGTAACACTGTACATATTCCCAAAGCATGGGTTTAAACGTTGAAAAAGCTAAACGCTCTTTCTCGCTCTCTCTCTCTCTCTCTCTCTCTCTCTCTCTCTCTCTCTCTCTCTCTCTCTCTCCTCCCCCTCCCCAGGGACACAGAGAATGTAAATAATCTCTTCCTGATAACAAAATGTTGGTAACCTCAACCCAAGTTGTCTATATTTACCTTTCCAATGTAGAAAACTAGCAAGTGGCTCTCCCTGACAATCATTTGATGCTGCCCGTTGTCGTTAAATGATGAAGGTAATGTGGCGAATTGATCCACTAAAGGAGAGAGGTGTGTGACAGTGTTCTACTGATATGCTAACATCTACTGACGCTATGCGACCTTCCTCACCCAGAGCTGGTGACTCCGTGTCTGTCACATGGACAAACAGATTAACAAATACAGAAAGACTGATCAGAGAGACCTGAAAGTCACCAGAAATAATCACCATGATGGACCATAATATTTCTATCATACATTGCTTCCAAAAATTTTATTTTGTAAACAAAACTTAGTTGACTTGCAGCCACATGCCTAGAAACTACCTTTTTTTTAATTTAGTAAGCAGAACTCAGCAGGTGTCTGGGGAAGCACATGGAAAGCAATCAGTGCTACCACTGTTAGCATGA
Organism: Lampris incognitus; assembly: GCF_029633865.1. Classification (NCBI taxonomy): domain Eukaryota; kingdom Metazoa; phylum Chordata; class Actinopteri; order Lampriformes; family Lampridae; genus Lampris; species Lampris incognitus. The sequence goes on along the minus strand of NC_079213.1, from coordinate 32,671,340 downwards.
AGTGTGAAACGCGGATGATTTTTGCCTTTTGCGGAAGATGAAATAGTTTTATCTTCCATTCATTTCCCAGTGATTACACATCTGATACCGGCCTTCAACTGGCTGCTCACACAAGTCTTCACATAAGCAGGGTGTGACTGGCTGGTCAGGCCATCATACCGCAGTTTAAATGGAAGAGAGCAAACGCTGGTTTGTCAAAATGGCTTTAAAAGAGAAGTCCCATAATGCACTTGGACACACAAACACACACAGGCAGAGAGAGAGGGAAGAGAGATTTTTCTCCCAAATGTAGTGTGCTATAGTTTTGCCCTAGTAATGACTTTTATCGTTAACTATTTAGTTTTCGGTTATGTTGAAATATTTTGTCGTATAGAAAAGAAATGGCTGTTTAGTTCAATATGTCTTTATGCATGCTCAGTAATCCAGGTAAGGAAATCACAGAAAGTTGAATCAGTTCTTCTGGACATATTTGGGTGGAGAAACGTTTCATCACTCATCCAAGTGACTTCTTCATCGACTGACTGCATCCCCCACCCCTATAAACACCACAGCTGCATCACAATGCTGTGACTGAACTATTTCCCAAATCCTCTGTGAATAGTATACATGGCCATTGAAACTCTAGTTGCACCCATATTTGCATATGAAACGGATCATTGTTTTTGGTCCTTATGTCACTGCCATTGTTTATAAGGGGTGGGGATACCTGCAGTCAGTTGAGACTGAAGAGGTAACTTAGATGAGTGGTGAAACATTTCTCTCTAAACGTTATATCCAGATGAACTGATTCAGCTTTCTGTGATCATCATCTCACCATCGGCCGCTTCTCTGGGTTCGGATCGCGGTGGCAGCAAGATAAGTAGGACACTCCAGATGTCCCTCTCCCCAGCAACGCCCTCCAGCTCCTCCTGGGGGATCCCAAAGCATTCCCAGGCTAGATTGGACATGTAGTCCCTCCAGCGAGTTCTGGGTCTACCCCGGGGTCTCCTTCCAGTTGGACGTGCTCGGAAACCTCCAAAGGAAGGCGCCCAGGAGGCATCCTAATCAGATGCCCAAACCACTTCAACTAGCTCCTTTCGATGCAAAGGAGCAGTGGCTCTACTCCGAGCTCCCTCTGGATGTGCGAGCTCCTCAGCCTATCTCTAAGGCTTAGCTCAGACACACTATGGGAGAAACTAATTTCAGCTGCTTGTATCTGCGATCTCACCCTTTCGGTCACGACCCAAAGCTCATGACCATAGTTGAGGGTTGGAACGAAGATTGACTGGTAAATTGAGAGCTTTGCCTTCCAGCTCAGCTCCCTCTTCACCACAATGGTCCAGTACAATGTCCGCATTACTGCTGATGCTGCACCAATCCGCCTGTCAATCTTCTGCTCCATCCTACCCTCACTCGTAAACAAGACCCCGAGATACTTGAACTCCTTCACTTGAGGCAACAACTCATCCCCAACCCGGAGGGAGCAATCCACCATTGTCCGGTAGAGAACCATGGCCTCAGACTTGGAGGTGCTGACTCTCATCCCGGCTATTTCACACTCAGCTGAAAACCGCCACAGTGCACGCCGGAGGTCACGTTCTGATGAAGCCAACAAAACCACATCATCTGCGAAGAGTGAGATGCAATTCTGAGGTTCCCAAAATGGACATGCTCCTCACCTTGGCTGTGCCTTGAGATCTTGTACATGTTTATCACAAACAGAATTGGAGACAAGGGACAACCTTGGCGGAGTCCGACACCCACCGAAAACGTGTTTGACCTTGTGCCAAGAATGCAGACACAGCTCTCACTTTGGTTATACAAGGACTGGATGGCTTGTAGCAACTGCCCTGGTACCCCATACTCCTGCAGTACCCCCCACAGAGTGTCCCGGGGTACACGGTCGTAAGCCTTCTCCAAGTCCACAAAACACATGTAGACTGGCTGGTCAAACTCCCATGCCCCCCTCAGCACTTCCGCAAGGGTAAAGAGTTGATCTGTTGTTCCATGGCCAGGGTGGAATCAACATTGTTCCTACGGGATCTGAGGTTCGACAATCGGTCGGAGCCTCCTTTCCAGCTCCCTACAGTAGACTTTCCCAGGGAGGCTGAGCAATTTGATGCCCCAATAATTGGAGCACGCCCTCTGGTCCCCTTTTTTAAATATGGGAACCACTGCCCTGGTCTGCCACTCCACAGGTACGCTCCCCAACCTCCACGCAACACTGAAGAGGCATGTCAGCCAAGACAGCCCAACAATGTCCAGAGCCTTCAGCATCTTGGGGTGAATCTCATCCACACCTGGTGCCTTGCCACCGAGGAGCTTCTTAACTACTTCAGAGACCTCTGCCAGGACTATGGATGGGGCTCCCCCAAGTCTTCAGACTCTACCTCTTCCACTGAGGATGTGTTAGCCAGGTTCTGGAGCTCCTCAAAGTATTCTTTCCATCGCCTGACAACATCCCCAGTCCAGGCCAGCAGTTCCCCTCCCCGGCTGAACACAGCCTGAGTCAATATCAAGTTGAATATCAACATTTTTGCTAGTAATGTACCAAAGTTAACATTTTGGTAATGTGATAAAAGGCTTGAACTGGTTTTAAGGTGCCAACACTGTGACTGCTTGGATTGCAACTGGTAGGCCAAACACTAGGATGCTTATTCAACCTCTGTTGAACAGACGGTATGCCTGAAGTCCCACATAGACAAGGGACAGCATTCAGAAAGCTAACAGATAGAGCTGTAATGTTCTCTGTCTCAGCCACTGTTGGCTTTTTCTGCTGTCCGTGTTTTCAGAAGCCTTGAATCAACTCCTTGGCCTATTGTTGCTGTACTGTCTCTGAGATATAAACCTCATCAAGTGGACAAGAGTAAGGCTAGAACTGCTAGAAATTTCAGCTGTGTGTGTGTGTGTGTGTGTGTGTGTGTGTGCGTATGTGTTTGTGTGTGTGTGTGTGCGTGTGCGTATGTGTTTGTGTGTGTTGTGTTGGCACCTATTCTCCCCCTTGGTTAGTGTGTTATCCATATAAGGATGTGTGTGCCTGCAAGGGCCACCCTGGAGTCTTTGCTGTGTTGTACGTAGCTTTGTTTCTGGCAGAAAGGGAACAGGAGAGCTGCACCATGCCCATGTAAGCACACACAACACTGGAGAACCATACCAGGCCCCTGGCACACACACATACTATATATATATAGAGAGAGAGAGAGAGTATATAGAAAAGGTAAGGCTCATCTTCGCTCCAGACTAGATTTCCATTACATTTTGGACAATGTATGTCTTAGTTGTCTCAGGTGTCACTAGTGACTTAAATGTGGCCAGATCCCTCCTCTGTTGTGCTCCCTGAGGGTTCTTCCTATTTTTTCTCCCTGTTAAAAGTTTTTTTTTTGAGAGTTTATTGTCTGATGTGTGGGTGTAAGGACATGATGTTGTATTGCTGTAAAGGCCAATGAGGCAAATTTGTAATATTGGGTTGTACAAATAAAATTGACTTGACTTGCCTCAAGACTTGAACTGAGCCCACTCTGACCTTCTTCTCTGTCTGCCTTCCATTACTGGAATTCATTTAATAGGTGAAGCCAGTAAGATGTCATAGGTTTTAACTGGATTCACCTGATCAGTTTTATTCCTGGAGACGGCAAAGCTAATGTTTTGCAGTCTCCCAAGATGAAGTCAGGCAGACGGACGGACAGACGAACTGGCTTCCCGACAGGAACATATAAGTCACTGAAGGAACACTCTGGAACAAACAGACACAGACCAAAGCTGAAAGTCGGATAGGAATTTAGTGATTACAGGATAAGCTGGTGTATTTCTTATCGTAGAATACTATTGGTACTTGATTTATTAAAACAAAAGATAGAAAAACACGCATATTAAGATAAGATAAGGTGCAAAGAGGCAAGCTCGTTGATGGACCTCTGCAGTTACGTCTTTCGCCGGAGTCGGATAAAGAAAAGATTTGATGTAATACAGGGAATAACAGATTGTAGTTTTTTTGTGCATCCCAGAATGAGATGTGTGTGCAAACACTAGCCATTCTCTGGGCTGGGAGGAGGAGGAGGAGGGCGCTTTGTCTGTCAGCAGACAATTCCAGCCTACTTTACCCCTAGGCAGTTTACATATTCCCTCTCGCTCGTCTCTTTCAGTGGTGTCTCTTCTCTCCTCACATGTGGCCCTTGAATTACATTAGAGGGTACACTAGGAAAACACACACACACACACATTCATAAGCTAGAGGGTACACTAGGAAAACACACACACACACACATTCGTAAGCTGATGTGACTGTAGTGTGCAGTTTCAAACACCGTGGAGACTTTACATTCCCGTTACCTTGTAAACAATCGGTTCTTTTGTTTACGAGAGTGATAAATTTAAGGCTCTGAATAGTCGTCTTGCCCATGACATAAGTGGCCTAACTGCCATGATCTTTTCACTTTTCTAGGCCTAGACTCTAGAGGGAAGTCAGTCTCTCACCATGGGACCCGGGCTCATTAAAAATATGGTGGTATCATGTGGTGGCCCTCCAGCAGATAAGGCCCAAAAAAAACCATTAGCCTCCCCAGCTGACAAGAGAGAGAACAGACCGGTGCTGTTGATTTTCAGAGTGCCACGAGCTAGCTTGTGAATCCTGAATTATTGTTTGGGCTTTCATCTGCGCCATCCTCCGTTAAACCTCATTGTCCTTCCTTTTTCCCCTCCTCGCTTTCCTTTTCGTCTCTCCAGGATGTGGAGAAGGAGAGAGAGCTGCGAACTCAGCTCAGCAGGGAGGAGATCAGGCAGAAAATTGAGCAGTACAACATCCTAACCAAGGACCACCTCAAAATGACACTGGTGAGTGGAATACACACGCACACGCACACAGACTACACACACATTCATGCGTTAAGCGTTTCAGCCCTGGTTCATGGTGTGCACATTTTTGTTCTTCCTCTTCTTGTTCACTCACACGCTCTCTTCCTGTTTTTCTCTGTTTCACTGTTCTGTAGCCTCTCTCTCTCTCTTCTCCCTCGATCTGCTTATAGAGGACCAAACCCAGAATGTACATATGTCCATGAATATATATATATATATATACATATATATATATATGGGTAGTGTAGCGGAATAGACCGCTACGCTACCCAGATGCCCTAAAATCCTGAGTTTTTGCTGAGGCTGCAATGCAGCACGGAGGCACGGATGGTGGTGGAAGTTGAGGGCACAATGGACCATTGATTAAAAAGAAACGATCAGAACTGTTAGAAAACCAAGACTACCTGGCCGGTGAAGTCGGGGAGAGAGCTACGGGCTGCCTCGTCCCTGCGGTTCTGCTTTCTCCCTGTCACTGCTGTGTCCTGCTGGAGGTGCAGCCATGAATTCAAGCTGACTCAGGCCAGACTTCACTGAGTCAAGATAGACGCGACCACACCCGACTCTCGCTCGTCTCCTTGCTGAAAGGGTCTCACAGAATCCCAGCGTTCACAGTGTTGCGTCAGACACGTTTATTAAAAATGCAGCCAATAAAACTGCGAATTTAATAGATATGCTTACTCGAAGGAGACTGTTTCGCTTTGTAGTGGCTAAATATCCCTCCCTGTTCCACCGCACTATGCAGACGATGGAACAACATGGGCGAAAAGCAGCTGCAGGCTGTGCAAATACTGGCATTATATGAAAACTAATATCACATCTGTCTGACAGCAGTAACACGCAGGGATTTACTGGATGTTCCTGCAAGTACTTTTTCCAAAAGAAGAACTTGGCTGTGTCAAAAGGGGGCCCCCAGTCTGGAGAACACCTGAATTTTAGCGTAAAAGGGGTGTAAAAAGTGCAGAAGAGGTTCTTGTTGTTGAACATGTGCTGATATTACGAAGACATTTTGCTGCATTTTTATATTAATTTGCAGATGAAACGCCTGCAGTGTTGTTCTTCCTTCTCAACAGAGACATGATGTGGTGCAGGCTTTATGTCTGAGCAGCACCAGGATTTCAGTATACATGCTACCTTCCTCCTCTTGAGCGTTCCTCGGCAGTTCTGTCAGTGTGACATGATGTCAGTCCTGCCCAGAGGACTTCCTTGGTCGCTTGAGCGAGAAAGTTTTCTGAAATCAGTCCATGTGACACTCCAGCGATGGTCAAATCAGTTGCACCAAATGGCTTGACAAAATAACATTAAAGAATCAGAATCAGAAACTCTTGATTTGTGGGCTGGAGAAAACATTGTTCTCCCCAGCCCACAAATCAAGTGTTTTCCCCAGCCCACAGCAGTGTAACACAAAGACAAAAACACATATCCAAATTAAAAGAACACATATCCAAACTAACACATATATCCAAACCAAAAAAAAAATAAAATAAAATCACTGCCAGGAGAACAAACGCCAGCCAGGATGACTGTCGGAACTGCCAGTCTGCATGGGCTAGCAGTTAGCTTAGCCTGCCCCGCTTCTGCATCCTGTCGGACCGCCCTCGGTGTTTCCTCCTCGGGTGCAGCTCTGGTCAGCGCCGTGGTCCCAGGACCCACAGGACGCAGCAGACCAAGCTCTCCCAGCTGATCCAATGCTAGCTCTCTCAGCCAGACACCTTCGACACACCTCCTCGCTCTCCACACGACGACGCTAAAACACAGTCAAGGCTAGCAAGGCCACCGCCAGACTGACCACGGTGTTAATTGGAACTGCTGGTCTGCATGGGCTAGCAGTTAGCTTAGCCTGCCCCGTTTCCGCGTCCTGTCAGACCGCCCTCGGTGTTATCAGAACTGCCGGTCTGCATGGGCTAGAAGTTAGCTTAGCCTTCCTCGCTTCCGCATCCTGTCATCCCGCCCTCGGTGTTCCCTCTTGGGGCTCAGTTCCAGGCAGGACCATGGTCTCTGGGCCCGCAGGACACAGCAGACCAAGCTCTCCCAGCTGATCCAGCGTCAGCTCTCCCAGCCATCAAACAAAGACAAATTTAAGACGTGGACAAAGACACCGCATGGACGGTACTGAGTGAGGCCACTGCAAACGTGAATTCACGCTGCCATCTTCCCACACCGGTACTGGGTGAGGCCGCCACAAACGTGAATTCGCGCTGCCATCTTCCCACACTGGAAGCGGATGGAAAAAACATGTTTTCTTTTTTTTTTTTTTTTTTTTTGTTAGTCCTGTTTCTGTAATTCCAATGACTGTGATTGATCGTTATCAGTTAAAGGTGGAGTTGTGCGTTTCTCTTGCCCGTATCAGAGTTATGGGAGATTACGACTGCTTTACTGTCAGCGTTGCTCAGAGAGAAGTGGTCAGAATACCATTGCTTACAAATCTCTCTTCAGACGTTGAATCACAGAACTGATACCATCGATATTCCAAACCTGCAGTTGGACCTCTTTTGGTCTGTCTTCAGTTGTCTGTCTTCAATTGTTTGCTTTGTCGTGCCCATCACATGGTTTGGGTCCATTCTTTCTATTGTGTCGTCTCCCTCAACTTTCTTTGTGTTGTGCTATCATTCCATCTGCACTGGTAAAAGTAGCTCTTTGTCTGTGCCTGTCTGTTCTTGACAGATGATGTGTGTGGGTGTGTGTGGGTGTGTCCGAGCATGTGTTGCCGTTACACCTAAGGGTGTTCGTGTGTGATGATTGCTGGATGTTTTTTGACCTCTAGCCTCTCTGTCCACCTACAACCTCCTTTTTTAAGACTGATATATCAATACCCACAGACAGACAGACACTCCTCCAGGCCCCATATGGAGTAAATAGGCTTATATGATCCCCTCAGATCGGGAGCCATCTGCCCCATGGGCCACACAGACCTGATTGAATGGGTCGGGCTGGATCATAGCGGCGAGGCTCATGGGTCATTATACTAGCATGTAACACTGTCAAATTTAAATTCCCCCGAAGAAGAACACATCTGACGCTACATGACACCGTGTTTTACTTTGCTACCACATCAACAGCTTTGGTCTACCTGTCTTTTTGTGTGTGTATATCCAAAATGTCCTAGAAATATGATTACAACTTTCATCAATGATGTCTTGACATATATTTCTCTCTCTCTCTCTCTCGCTCGCTCTGTCTGTCTGTCTCTCTCTCTCTTGCTCTGTCCTCTCTCTCTCTCTCTGTCCCCTCCGTCTGTCTGTCTGTCTGTCTGTCTATCTGCCTGCCTGTCTGTGTGTGTGCGTGTGTGTCTCCCTCTGTCTCTCTCGCCCCTCTCTGTCTGTCTGTCTCTCTCTCCCCCTCTCCCCCCTATAGAACCCCAGTGGTGTGTACACAGGTTTCATCAAGGTCCAGCTGGAGCTCAGGAGGCCGGTGACGGTGCGTGGGTGTCGGGGAGGAGCAGGCAGCATGGTTGGGCAGGAGGCCTTCTACCTTCCCAGAGGAGCCACCAACACCCTCCATATCAGCTCCAACAACACAGTGAAGCAGGTGGGACATGCTGCATGTGTGTCAGCACACTTTCCCACACACACACACACTGTACTGACTGTTTACTCACAGAGGGAATGGAGAGGAGACACTATCTGAGCATAACCGTGCCCACTGTTTATTACGTATATCTCGTACACTGTTTATTACGTATATCTCGTACACTATTTATTACATATATCTCGTACACTGTTTATTACGTATATCTCTTACAGTGGCCATGCTGTGTTTTGGCCTTGCCCTCTCTAAGTATGCAGTGTTGCACACAGTGTGCTTCTTTTCTTACTGCACAACAAAACGTCCCTACTGGGATTATAATCTTTTTGTTGACATTCCACATATTGTTCTACTTGCTGTACTGACGTACAGCATGCAGTAGTTCAGTTTTAAAGGTACTTTTGCCCTAATGGGACATTAATATTGCCCATTCGGGGCGTCCGGGTAGCTTGGCGGTCTATTCCGTTGCCTACCAACATGGGGATTGCCGGTTCGAATCCCTGTGTTACCTCCGGCTTGGTCAGGCATCCCTACAGACACAATTGGCCGTGTCTGCGGGTGGGAAGCCGGATGTGGGTATGTGTCCTTGTCGTTGCACTAGCGCCTCCTCTGGTCGGTCAGGGTGCCTGTTCAAGGGGGGAGGGGGAACTGGGGGGGGAATAGCGTGATCCTCCCACGCACTATGTCCCCTTGGAGAAACTCCTCACTGTCAGGTGAAACGAAGTGGCTGGTGACTCCACATGTATAGGAGGAGGCATGTGGTAGTCTGCAGCCCTCCCTGGATCAGCAGAGGGGGTGGAGCAGCGACCGGGACGGCTCGGAAGAGTGGGGTAATTGGCCAAGTACAGTTGGGGAGAAAAGGGGGGGAGGATTGCCCATTCATCATAATAATAAACTTGCTAAATGCTAGCAGACATAATGGGAGGAATATGTGATAAGAATTAAGATTTAAAAATGTTCATATGTTCATGTAAGATTTACTGTCTGTCTGTCTAACAAAATGGATACCATTAAAGTAATTTTGTAATTATTTTCTGATTAATTGGGTCTGCAGGTGATCGTCGCCCTGTTGAACAAGTTTACTGTCGCCGACAACCCTGCCAAATATGCCTTGTACAAACGCTACCACAGAGAGGAGCAGGGTAAGATATCAAGTGTGTGTGCATTTGAGCGTGCACGTGTGTGTGTGTGTGTGCGTGTGCATTTGAGTGTGCACGTGAATGTGTGTGTGTGTGTGTGTGTGTGTGTGTGTGTGTGTGTGTGTGTGTGTGTGTATGTAAAGGGTGTGCCCCTGTGTATTTCTGGATGCCTCGCCCCCTGTCACTGAATGCCACAGGGCTCTCCCCACTATTAGTGCCCTGCCAAGAATACACACACACACACGCACACACATAATCACTCTCACACTGCAGCAAACAGCAGCTGTTGTTGGTCTTTGGCATTCGGTTAGAAGGCCTCAAACATCAGCTTTAGCTCAGCGGAGCAACTGGAGGACCTCGGGGGTTCATTACGGGTCCCAGCGCAGTGAACTAACACCACCTATGAGGCTGCAGCTCAGTTCTTATCATGAGGAGTTGTAAACAAGTCAGTGTGTGTTTAATCTCATGGGACTGACTGCTGCTTCTGGGTTTCACCTGTTTTTACACAGAATAAAGATTATTCAGTGAATAAATGTCAAGGCAACAAAGTTGTCATGAGTAGTCTTCAGGGTTGTCTGTGAATGTTCTCATTCATCCAGGTCATGGTTATCCAAAGGAGTTGAATCAAGTGCAACTGGACTTGGTATATATCCGTGAAGACGTTTCGCCTCTCATCCAAGAGGCTTCCTCAGTTCGTGCCTTTCTGACTAGACCAAGCTAGTCTGACTGGCTGGTGATGAGACTCAGAATTTATCCTCTAGGAGTCGTTATCTGAGCTATTGATATGCGTGGCTCTCCTGTGCTCCGATGTCCAGCCGGACCCATCGCCATCGGAGCTATTGATTTGCATTTGCTTAGCAGCGACGGTCGTTGGGGGTGTTAGTTTCGACTTCATTATTCAGTGGTCATGAGAGTCTTTGGAGCCGTTAGGGACCGACTGTTGTTCTTGGAGGCTAGGCTTCTTGAGTCTTCAGGGTTGTGTGCATGTTGGGGGGTGCAGGTGTATCATTTGCCCCGTGCAGCCTGTTGTTTTTGGGGTGGTTTACCCTCGTTAGCGTCGGCATGTCGGGCTTCTAATAAAAGACGTCTAGATAGCTCGTGTCTGAAAGTGTTTCGTAAATAAACCACAATTCCACACCAGCGGAGGGGATGAGAGCCGGGTCTCTCTCGCCTCACAGATCACGGTTTAGAAAACAAACTGTGCCCAGAGCCAGGACCTGTTCTCATGGTTCTGACCCGAATCCTCATATTTCAGAAACAAAAGACGAACCTGTTGATTCACAACCAGTCCCTTATGGCTGTTAGGATGTTAGAAAATGGTAAAGCTGGGGCGTCGGGGTGGCGTGGCGTTCTATTCTGTTGCCTACCAGCACGGGGATCGCCGGTTCGAATCCCCGTGTTACCTCTGGCTTGGTCAGGCGGCCCTACAGACACAATTGGCTCCGTGCATAACTGTAGTCCACTGACTTCCGGCTTCTACTGCAACCAGTTTCCTGTTTGTAGGCGTGTGCTATTGACAGTGGCATATTTTTTTGGAAATATGGCATATTTTGCGGAAAAAACACGCCATTGTCCGTAGCCCACGCCAACAAACAGGAAACTGGTATGACCGCTGCAGTAGAAACCAGAAGTCAGTGGACTACAGTTACGCATGGAGCCGATTGGCCGTGTCTGCAGGTGGGAAGCCGGATGTGGGCATGTGTCCTGGTCACTGCACTAGCGCCTCCTCTGGTCGGTCGGGGCGCCTGTTCAGGGGGGAGGGGGAACTGGGGGGGGGGGATAGCGTGATCCTCCCACGTGCTACGCCCCCCTGGTGAAACTCCTCACTGTCAGGTGAAGAGAAGTGGCTGGTGACTCCACATGTATCGGAGGAGGCATGTGGTAGCCTGCAGCCCTCCCCGGATCGGCAGAGGGGGTGGAGCAATTGGGGCAGGGGGGGTGGTAAAGTTATTGTCCAGTTTATACTCAGGGCAGTATATTCCAGTCCTCTCACTACAGCTGCAGGTGTTGGCTGCAGATAGAATAACCTTCATTACATCCTCATGTTGTCAGTAAAATACACGGCTTCCAGGAATTAACCAGGTCTCGTGCCTGGACTCCGGGCCGACTTGCTAGATCTTTGCATTAGCCATTGCGCTAGATGATTTATGACTTGTTTGCAAGCACAAGAGCCCATATCAGCCGTTTATTCGTATAGTTTCCTTATTTATTTTCTTTCTACATCCGCCCCCACCCTGCCCAACTAATTTGCCCTAATCTGATTACAGCTTGCTCACGTGGACATTTTTACAGCGCTCTGTTCTTTTCTTGAGCTGCGGAGGAAGTTTGAGATTTGAACGCGGGTGTAGTGGAGCTTCTGCGTAGGATCATGGATCTCTCTCTCGCTTGCTTGCTGTTTTGACTCGAGTATTGTGGTTTTCCAGCACAATGCCCTGAAGCCTGGCCTGCTGCCAGGCCTTTCATCTTCATCCAGGCTGGCTCAGCGCACACCCAGACACACACGCAGGCTTGCAGGCCAAGAGACACTCATTAATAAGGAGAAGCCCGGTGTCAGTGGCACATAGCACTTTTCAATGGGAGGATAGATTGGCTGGTATTGACCTCCACTGAGACAGGGAGACAGATCCAGGCAAGACAGATGCTCTCGCACTCCAGTGTGTGTGTGTGTGTGTGTGTGTGTGTCTGTGTGTGTGTGTGATTGTGAGTACATCCATGTTCTCTTGATCACATGGCAATTAAAGTAACTGTGTGTTTTCTGTCTTCCAGTGTATGTGTGTAAGCTAGCGGACGGCGAGCACCCCCTGTTTCTTCGCCTAGTGGCGGGACCCGACAACGACATGCTCAGCTTCGTACTGAGAGAACAGCAGACCGGAGAAGTGATGGTTAGTGATGTGGTCCCTCACATGATCTTTTCACCTATGTCTCTTTTTTTTATCTGCTTCCCTCTGAATTCTATTTAAAAACGTAGATTTCCAGGCGTCCGGGTAGCGTGGGAGTCTATTCCATTGCTTACCAACACGGGTATCGCCGGTTCGAATCCCCGTGTCACCTGCGGCTTGGTCGGGTGTCCCTACAAACACAATTGGCTGTGTCTGCGGGTGGGAAGCCAGATGTGGATGTGTTTCCTGGTCACTTTACTAGCGCCTCCTCTGGTCAGTCGGGGCGCCTGTTCAGGGGGGAGGGGGAACTGGGGGGGAATAGCGTGATCCTCCCACGCGCTATGTCCCCTAGGTGAAACTCCTCACTGTCAGGTGAAAAGAAGCAGCTGGTGACTCCACATGTATAGGAGGAGACATGTGGTAGTCTGCAGCCCCTAGATCGGCAGAGGGGGTGGAGAAATGACCAGGATGGCTCAGAGAGTGGGGTAATTGGCCAAGTAAAATTTGGGAGAAAAAGAGGGAAAATGTTTGCCCCAAAAAAAAAAAATTTGCGTAAGTTATCCAAATATTTAATGTTAAAGTTGTCCTGCTGCTAATAGTTTCTCATCTTCCCTCACTGTTTCTCTCTCTCTCTCTCTCTCTCTCTCTCTCTCTCTCTCTCTCTCTCTCTGTCTGTCTTTCCCCAGTGGGATGCGTTTTCCATCCCAGAGCTACGTAACTTCCTGCGGATTCTGGAGAAGGAGGAGCAGGAGCAGGTGGAGGTGGTGACACGTCGCTATGACAACTACCGCCAGAGACTGCAGGAGGCCCTTAGGGCAGCCAGAGGGCCCTCTTAAAGTGATGATAATAATAATTAAAAAAAAACATGACTACTGACCCCTAGAGGACTGGAAGGGACTGGCAGGAGAGAGATGCCGGAAAATCTTGGAGGATCTGCAAAGGAAATGAAAGAGAGCAATGGATGTTTACAGCCCCTAAAAGGAGAGGATGATAAGACTGAGTTAAAGAGAAGTAGGTGAATGATGAAAGGTGGACAAAGAGTGAAAAGGGGCTGATGGAAAGCCAGATGCCGTGAAAGGCGGAGGACTTGAGAGACGATAAACGAACAGATAAACGGACAAGTGCACAAAAATCAGCGCAGGCCACGTTTCATAGCTTGCTTGGACACAGGAGTCGGCTTCACCGTGGAAAAGCTGCTGCATAAATATGTCTTATCAGCCCGCAAATACCAAAGTACTGGTCTGGTTATTGTTGTGCCAGTTCTCCTGTCTCCCACGCTCCGTATCTCTCTTTCTCATCCTCCTCACCCAACACTCTCTTCTGCTGGCTGTCTCGTCTTTTATGCAACATGTTTTTCCCCTTATATTCTCTAGGTTTGTGAAAGATTCAAGGCCATACTTGTAGTTGGATCATTTGATTTTTATTTAATTTTTTTCTTTTTTGGGGGGGCGTTGCTAAAGCTGTACATATTTTTTGTTAATTTATGTTGGTAAAGTTTTTTTAAATGTTAATGATTTCTTTTTTTGTCTAAAAGGTCTTATTTTGTTCTTTTAAAGCGGAGCAACAATCTGAAAACCATAGAAAAAACAGGCTGTTGAGACAGAAACATCCAACATCATTTGTACTGTTCAGCTAGACTCTAGAGGTTAATGCAGACACCAGGAATCTGAAGGATCATGGCTCCTCAGATGTTTCAGACTCGTACCAACCACGGGTAGCCCCACAGGCCGCCTGAGTCCCTGCACGTAGTCGAAGGAAGCAGAAGTTGTGAGACAGAAGCCTAGGATCAAGGAAAGATTATTGGAAATGGAAAGAAGATCTAAGCTCATGAGATGCTGTGGATTTAAGGTGACTGAAAATGAACTGAACCAAAGTTTCTTGAATAAGGACCCTGGGTACTAACACAGGCAGCCAGGAGAGGCGCTCGTAGACAGTAAATGAGTAGTGTGGTAAGTGGAAGGTTATGAAAAAAGGATGTTGGCTTGTTTTTGGGTGCGCTCTGCACAAGACTTGGAGATCGCTCGTTATGTTTGGCGAAGGCGAGAGTAGAAATGGGAAGAGCGCGGTCGACGTCAGTTGGACATGGAGCACGTGTAAAACCTCTGCCCTCTCTGCTAGTCTTCCAAATAACAGGGATGTGTCTTGGGAGTTTGCGCTAAAAATGGGAACGCCGCACCCCGCCCTCTTCAAACAGCTAGCGGAGTTCGATGGCGCACGAGCTTAACAGACTGGTGCTGCTTTAATAGAGATAACCCCCTCAACTTTGACCTCTGGCCTAACCAAGGATGGGGATGGGGGGGGGAGGCTTGTAGCTGTGAGAATAGACTGACTGAAGGAAGTTGACTAACCGGATTAGAGGAAGTAGAATAGAACACTAGAAGAGGGAAGGAAGAAGGAAGACCAAAAAAAAAAAAGTTTTGTTTTAAACATGCTGTTTAGAAACGCACGTTAAGAGAGGCGAGACTGTGAGAACATTTTCTGTCGAGAGCGATGTGATAAAGTATGAAGGGACGGGAACGCTGTTTGTCTTACACTTCATAGCAAATGTACGAGAGTTGAGTCATTTGACTTTCTGTAGACGTGCCGTGTTACCGAAAGCCACTGGGAGGGTCTGACGATTTAATGATCAGCTGATGCAATGACTTGGTTCCCAGCAACAGACATACGGCGGCATTTTGGAGATGAGGTATCTTCCACTGAAATCTGCAACGTCTAAAGTCTTGATCCATGGCTTCGGGTAGCTGTGTACATGGGAAATCTCCATAGGCGGAGGTGTTTATCTACTGAGAACAGCAACCCTGAAAAGAGGGAAAATAGCTGTATTGTCCTCTGCTTGATGATGTCTCTCCAAAGCCATTCATTTCAAGTTCATGCAGTTTGTCCTTATCTCGACCGCTTGGATAAATGCCATGTGCAAGGCCAAAGCCAAGTGCACATTTCTGGGCTTCTGTTAGCCTCATGTTCACCTTTTGATGCGAGAGGACAAACTAAAATGAAAACCAAAGCATGCAGTGACGATAGAAAGACTTAAAGATATACAGCAAGGATGCAGAACTCGCATAAGGATGAAATAATGTAATGAGCTTCAAGGCAGAAACATCCAGGAGTCTTATATCAGGAAAGAATGGGGGGAAAACCCTTTAAATGCTGTCTGAAATATTAACTCACATTGTATGCATTAGTGGTTAGCGCTGTTGCCTCACAGCAAGAAGGTCCTGGGTTCGAACCCCGGGTCGTCCTCTGCGTGGAGTTTGCATGTTCTCCCTGTGTCTGCGTGGGTTTCCTCCGGGGGCTCCGGTTTCCTCCCGCAGTCCAAAGACATGTAGGTCAGGTGGATCGGACTTAGTAAATTGTCTCTGGGTGTGAATGTGTCGGCCCTGAGGTGGACGGGCGACATGTCCAGGGTGTTTCCCCGCCATTCGCCCAATGACTGCTGGGATAGGCTCCAGCGTCCCGCGACCCTAATTAGGATAAGGGGCTTGGAAAATGGATGGATGTATGCGTTAGTCAGTTCTCTGCTTGCCTGTCAGTGTCTGGCTGTGCTGTACTACAGGCCTCATGATAGCATCCACGCTGTAGGAAATAGCATCCACGCTGTAGGAAATAGCATCCACGCTGTAGGAAATTATGGCCTGTACTCGAAATTGCTTTTGTTTTTCAATGTCGCCATAAGATGGCTAACTTGTGTTTGAGACCAGAGCTAGAGACGTCGTTTCTGTCGGCTCTCCTTGAAACCCAGCGGTTCCCCACTCACGCTGACGTCTCCATCATGGTAGAAAATGGCAGAGAAGCAAGTCATTTCCTAAATGACAAAGACAGGAAGTAATCAGAAGGCCCAGTTCAGAGCATGACCCTCTGGATGAGATGTCTCAGCTGCGGGTGCTGCATGAGCTTATGCTGATGGTGCCGCGCTGCCTGCACAACTCACGGTAATACTGCCATCTAGTGGACAAGCCCCGCGCCGCCCTCTCCTCTCAGCTGTCAAACGCCTATTGATGACAGTGTAGTCTCGCGTTATTTTAGGGTTGTTGTTTGGTTTTTTTTTTTGTCATGCTGTATAACCAAAGATATTTTTAAAAATATACATATTTTTAGGCATTGCCTGGAGCAAAGTATTGGAGGCCTCATCCCATTTAAGGGAAAAATATAGTTTAAAGTTATATTTAAATGGGTTTATTAACCCAAATTTAATTTACTATCAAACACTGGGTAATATAATTAAACAAGATTGTATGGAAGTGTGTGTGAAAACCAATCATAATTTTATTTTTATTTTTTTGTAATCTTAAAGCCATGATGTCACTGTCTACTTAACTTTTGCTGTTGAGACGCATCATAGTATTAGGTTGTAACAGGTGGACACGAGGCCCTGTGTGCGGCACTACACACACACACACACACACACACACACACACACATATATGCCAGGGCCTTGCACCAGACCACTTGTATCAATGTAGACTCTTATGGGCACTTTACCTTCTGATTCAGGGAAGATGAGTTTTCATTTTGCTCTTCTTTTTCTCTGTCTGACCTGTTTTATCGGACGGCTGCAGTGTGATACCAACCTCCACAAATCAAATTTTGTACGTGTTTTCTCAAATCAAACTTTCTTTTATGATATTATTTTAGTGGGATTTGATTTTTCTTGGTAAGCTTCAATTTTTTTTAATGGTTTTATGGAAATACAGTTTGACAAGGATTTCAGAAAGTTTTTGATTTTTTTTTGTGTGCTCTTTTGGAGCTTGTCGTTTTGCGTTTTGACACGCTTCCATATTGTTTGTTCAACGTTACCTATAGACTGTGAAATGTTCGGTCGACAGTAGACCTTCGCATGTGTTCCGGGGACGGTGTTGTATCTGGTTTATTTAGTCTGTGTTCCTCTTGTCGGGCCAAATTGTGCCCGGGCTGCCAAAATGTGTCCGGGTGATGTCATCGCAAGTCCGGTTGTTTAAAATAATGTTTCCTGACCCCTTTTTTGGGTTGCTAGCTACCTAGCTAACTTGTCATTGATGTCAAAAAAACTACAATAGCAAATATTGGACGTTTCATTTGAATGGAAAATAGGTTTATAGAACATCTTTATTGAAAATCTCGTCCACAGTACATAACATTAGCTAGCTAGTTTGCTAGCTAGCTAACAAGGTGATCAACCAGTAGATGAACTTTCACCTAAAAGTATGCTTTTTTTTGTGCTTTTCAAAAAATATATCCTAAATTACCCAAGTTCCCATCAGGGATGAATACAGTATTCTGATTCTGAATATAAACAATTGCAAGTCGAATATAAAAGGTGACCCTGCGCAATTTGGCCTGACACTATAAATACATGCATACTGTACATACTGTTGGACATAGAGCATGCAACGCAGTATGTACATTATAGTGATCACACCTCGGTTAAACGGCATTGGCAGATGGTTCAGCTTCACTCTAGACTACTTGTCACAACCACGAACACCAGGTGGAGCAAGTTTGGCTGCAGAGTGCAACAAGTACCAGAAGGTTTAGTTAATCATGCAAAGTCTTAAGAAGCAAGTTGGATAGATGTCTGAGTGTGTGAAAATGTACTACACCTTACATGAACTGTACTGTGTTTAAACGTACCCAGCTTGTCCTCGGTGCAAGCTGGAACAAACGGATATTACTTGCAGATTAGACCTGCTACTATTACTACTAGGTCTGCTGTTAGTGCAGGTGATGTACTTGGCCGTGTATTTAGCCATTACGGTAAAATGAATTGGGCCAGTAGTAGTAGTTGTGATGTATAAGAAGAACTAATGATATCTGGTATGTATTCTGTAATCGTGTTTTTTTTTTTGGGCTGTTCAACCACAAACGAGTCACAGAATGAGCAATGGTATTGGTAAACCATTCAGTTATGAGAGTCATGTGGTTCATATTGAGACGTGTCCGCCGTGCTCGCCAGATGATTTAATCTGTCATCCACAGTTCACATTGTATTTTACATTCTGGTAAAAAAAACACAACACACACACACACCAAATGTAAACTGGGTCTTTAAACGTTATTTGCATGGAAAGGACAGCAGATTAAAGCGGGCCACATGACTTATTGACTTGGCGATGTATTATCACTGTGCTGCAGCTGTAACGGTCGGGGAAGCCTTGCTGTCTGGTCAGATATTAAGCCCATTTCTTTTATCAGAATGGGACCCTTGTACTGTTTGTGGCCTTACAACAGGTCTGCCTGAGCATTGCAGAAACCCGTGTCTCTAGATTGAACAGCCAGATGTGTAATCAGACATGCTAGTTGCCAAAGATGTGTGTGTGTGTGTGTGTGTGTGTGTGTGTGTGTGTGTGTGTGTGTGGGTCTGCCTTTCATGCTGTGCTGATGTGCCGTATGCAGGGGACAAGGGAATCGACGCTCCGCACCATCACCACCATGCTGGATTTGTTCTCTGGGTTCCCCCAAAATCGTCCCAGTGCAACCGACCCAATTCAGCCCATTGATTCAAGCCCAAACAGAAGTGCTAGATATTTCCGAGAGGACTTAATCTGGCCGCAGTGTCCAGTTTCAGCACCGTGCTTCAGCCCTGGTTTTCCCACGCCGACCAAGCCGCAAAGCCAAACGTAATCCATAAAAACCAGTTATGGTAAGATTGGTCTGTTTAAGGTTATGGTTTAGACTTTCCAGTGAGATGGACGCTTTTAATCCTTGTAGGTAATAAAGAGTTTTGGCTTTGCCGCTCGGCCTGAAACTGAGCAGCCGCCGGCAGTTGCAGTGCCTTCCTGCCTCTCCGTGGCAGTTCTGGTGGCGGTGGTCGTGGGAGCAGACTGGGAGGGGTGGGACGGAGATTTTTGTTTGTCCATTTTATTTCTATCTACAGGCTGATACTTGATGCAGGTTTGTTTCATCGGTAACTTTTATTTTTGACCTGTTACCAAAATGTGGCCTCTCTTCGGGAAAGGCCTGCTGCATCCATTAAAGTTGGAATAAAAACCAAACTGGAGTGGTTTCATGTCATGCTTCCTTCATGTGATGCAGATACCCATATACCCTGTTTACACTTGGTTTTAAAATGCGTTTTGGGCGATAGGGTCACAAGTGGACAGCGAGACACATCGCCGTTTACACCTGTGTCTCTCATGCGTCTCCACATGTGTCCTGCTGACCACTTGTGATCAGATTTCGTTACTCCGAGACGAAGAAGAAGATTTCCTGTTACGTCCTTGTCGGGGACGCATCAGGACACATTAGCGTTTACCCTACAAAAGATATGTGGTCAAATGCGTCCCATACCACCTCGGCAAGTGGTTTGAGCAACCGGTTCACGAAACGTTTTGGTGGTGGTTTACACTTGTATTTAGCGCCGTCCACTTGTGACCCGATCACAAAACAAAACCAAAACAAAAACGCATTTTAAAACCAAGTGTAAACGGGGTCTTACTGTCTCTCTTTACTGCAACGTCATGCGCATGATCTGCCTTCTCCAACAACCCCGAGCATCCATCCACAGCAAAGCATTTACACTTGCAACATGTTTTAATTGCAGCTTTTATGACGTCACGTGCATGATAAAGAAACGATCCATCGGCCAAAAAAAATATCTTGGAATAAATCCACTTAGAGTCTTCATAATGGTCCTGTTTAAATCGTATCCACTGAGCCTCCTCTTTCCCTCCTTTCTCTCTCTCGGCCTGCCTGCGCGTGTCCTCCGTTTGACCCCCTTCTTAAATGTCCTCCAACGCTGTACAAGATTAACGCGGGAACTCTCTCTCTCTCTCTCTCTCTCTCTCTCTCTCTCTCTCTCATCTCTCTCTCTCTCTCTCTCTCTCTCTCTCTCTCTCCTCTCTCTCTCTCTCTCTCTCTCTCTCTCTCTCTCTCTCTCTCTCTCTCTCTCTCTCTCTCTCTCACACACACACACACACACACACACACACACACACACACACACACACACAGCCTCTGTCTTCTCGGCAGCATACTAAATAACATGCGGAGGACACACGCCGTTGCACAACCTCTTCCCTCCACATCTCTCTCTCTCTCTCTCTCTCTCTCTCTCTCTCTCTCTCTCTCTCTCTCTCTCTCTCTCTAGCACAGGCGCGCGCCGCTTAAGTCTCTCAGATAAGAGGACGACGGGAAAGCGACGAGGCGAAGCGGCCCCACACGCAAAACTCCCGGCGTCAAGTTTGCCTTCAGCAATGTAAGTCTGAGCAGCCGCCCTGCAGGTACTCGTCGATTCGCCGCGATCGTTTTATTCTATTGCATTTCTATTTTCATGCACCTGAACGCGGTCACGAAGTGAAAACGCATCGTGTGTGTGCGGGAGGTGGAGGACGACGATCCTGCTGCTCCTGCTGCTCCGCTGTCGTGTCCAGTCTGGACAACGGGTCGCAATTTACTTGCACGTTTGAGTTTCATTGAACCACGCGAGCAACGTTATTCACCACTTGCGTCAGATCAATTTCTGTTGCACGACATCTGTACGACCAAAGTTCACCAAGATGAGGAGGAGGAGGGTGAGCACTGACAGGGTTGCGTCACAAGCTCCTGCATGTGTGATGTAAACCGGACGGGATAATGCCGACCTCCCGCTCCCTCCTGAAGCGATCTGCCTGCAGCAGAAAGCGCAGATAGTTGTTATTCCGTGTTAGAAAATGGAGCAGAAGCACTTTTTTGTTTTTTGGTGCACGAAATAAAACTTTCAGATGATCGATCACACGCCCTGCACCTCCCGGCAGTAGCTGTGGAGAAGAAACCAGGAATTGGATTAAAAAGCGTAGCATGCACCACATGTGAGGAGAGGAGAGAACAGGAGAGGAGCAGGAGCCCTGCCCCCACAAGGTACCCCCCCTCTGTGTGGGAGGGGGGGGTCTTTACTTTCAGTACTGGTTGCTCTGTCAATGCAGCACACTTCTAATCAAAGGAAGCAGTCTTTTTTTAACTTAATTTTCATTTAGTTTTAAACAATATTGCAATATAATTTCCTTTTCCGGCTGTATCCACACATCCTTCACACTGCCTTTCAAATATGAAGCGGACGAACAATGAAGAAGATCCACTCACAAGTGCAGAAAGTAAAGTAGCAGCCACATGAACAAGGGCTGTGTTATGAACCAGAGAAACAACAAGTGGAAAGTGGAAAGTGAGAGAAGAGAATAAAAACCCTCACTGTATCAGTAGATCCGTGACAGGGCCCCATCGCTTAGTAAATACACATTTTGAGCCTTAATAAATATGTAATTTGCTCCATGTGGTACACACCCCACACCTTTTGTATCTGTAAATTCTGTGTGTGTGTGTGTGTGTGTGTGTGTGTGTGTGTGTGTTGGGGGGGGTCTATTCTCCAAAACATCTCTTTAATGTTGCTCCTTGTTCTCCTAGAGACGATTTGCAGAAGTTTCCCGGTTCACATCATGCAGATATACACATTATGTTGTGTGTAACATGCATATAAAACCCATTACAGCCACAGACATGTTGGGTCAGTAGTAACACAGGAAAAACAGAGATGTGTAATTAAATCATGCGGGTCATGCTGGACAAACATATGGATGTCAAAGGTCAGAAGGGACTATGAAGTTCCTCCCTGGCTCACCGTGTGTACCACTAAGACAACAGCGTTAACTTATTAACCTGTGATAGTGGGCTGCAGATAATGCAAACAATGTTACAGGCTGCAAGAAACTGAGGAGGCTGCAAAGTGTCCTTGCAGTTAAAATGCTAACGTCAGCTTCCTCGACAAGGCATCCTGCTTACAACTGGTCACCGAGGAGTAAAATATCCAAAACTTCAGATCTGGATAAACACAGAGAATGTTGTAACGCCACATACATTACAGTTCCCTCTGCAATCACAACATGTGGTGTGTCGGTTTCATAATAACGCTTTGTCAGTATCCCACAGGGAAGGTTGCGTCTTAATCATGTGTCACTAATGACCTCAAAATGTCAGAAGTTACAGCTCGGTGCTGGTCATCAGCTTGGTCACAGCGGTGAGTTGTTATTCTCTCCCTAGTGTCTGTTTGCTGACAGGTGTCTGTGACCTCCGGGACTGTGTGCTCCTTATCTCCACCGTCGGGATGGGGAAGAGAGCGTTTTCAGCGGCTCTGCTGGCTGTGGCTGCCGGGGTCTACCTCCTGCCTTCTCCTATAGACCCCAAACCCCACGTGTGAGTAAAACCCACAACAGACGTACACAAACAGGCACACAATTCAGGATATATGTGAAGAGTTTATATGTGACCCTCATCAACAAACCTTAAACTAAATGTGAGTAAAGCAGGGCTGCAAATGCTCGCTCTCTCTCTCTCTCTCTCTCTCTCTCTCTCTCTCTCTCTCTCTCTCTCTCTCTCTCTCTCTCTCTCTCTCTCTCACACACACACACACACACTAATTTACCGCTTGCTGCAGCCATAGGAGTTATTCTGCTACTGCCTCAGCAACATACCAACCTAGGCTGCTTCACTTCATTATCTGGAGATACAAGAAGAGCTTTGTTTCTGTTGCCTGGTACCAACCAAGCCGCTGGCCCAACACACACATCAGCGATAAGAAAATCCGAATTCCACATCTGTGGCTATTGCTAAACTGCGGACCTCCACAGCCCTGACTGGATTAAGTTGGTTTAGACGAGGGGTCGGCAGCCGGCGGCACACGGGGCCATTAACACGGGCACGCAGGGCAATTTTATGAAAATATTTTTCATATATTTTTAAAAATATATTTCTAATACAGCCTAACGGCGAACTAAACGAATAATTCGATTTCAAACAGTAGTCTCAAAATATACCACCGTTTCTGTCAGCGAGAGGACGCACACAAGTGACGTAACCCAGCGCGTCTATCACGCCCCTCCCCCTTCCCTCTGAGCTGCCCGCGAGCGCAGCGTGACGGCATAGCATAGCTAGCTAGCTAGCTTTCCGTCTGTTTGGTTTTTAATGTCAAGAATGGCAGAAGAAATGTTGTCTTATTCACCTCTTTCAGCCGTCTTGCACACACGACTTCGGATTTACGTCGCAAGAGGACCGAGCGGTGCGAGATTGTTGCGGCGAACTTCAAGTGTAAACCGTCATTTTGAAACGAGGCAGGAGAAAATCGTGGAAGACGACGAGGCTGATGAAGCTGAATCCATCCGGAGGGCGGCGGCCCAGTACGGGAATCAGAACCAGAACACTTTATGCATCCCCGGGGGGAAACTGGGTTCTATTAGACACTCACTGTGCAATAACCAACAACTAACAAGACACAACATAAGAAAACAGAAACAAGAAAAACAGAAACAAACAAATAAAAGATAAACTAAGAACAAAATATATTAACAAGCATGGTGCACATAACACCGCAGCACAAAACGAAGCAAAGCAGCGTGTTTACAACCCGATGCGACGCCCAAAACCAAGCCACAGGGGGCCGCTATGAAGTCCCGCCGTGCATCGCTTAACACGGGAGGCCGTTCTCTGATGGAGAGAACGCAAAACTCCAGATGGCGACTTAAATGGTTGCCAGGGCGACTAACTTTTTAATTTTCCGTCCATTTTTTCCCTGCCAGTCGCCACCATTACCCACAAGCAAAAATAAACAAGTAGAAGGGGCCAAACCTTTTGTTGTGTACTGAACTCTCGTCTCCTCTGCGCCTTCGCCTGCGTCTACCTGACCTATCGCGTGAGCTCCCGTCCTGCGGTGGGAGAAGCGTCGGCGGTGCGGATCAACTGGGACTGGTTTAAGATGCGTAGTTTAACGTCACGTTTATCGGGTTACAAATGTGAAGTGTTAAGTTCGATGTAGTTGGAATTTAGAAGTTAGATGTAGCTAACCGCATAGTTAGCTAACGTTAGCCAGCTGGCAAGAAAACGAAACGCGCAAACGGAAAATATCAACACTTCCCTCACTCCCTGCCCGTCCAGACCCAGCCTTCTCTACATCAGAAGTCGAGACCAATTGGACCAGTGAACGTTCTCAAGTGACGTATGAGTCCCAGCGCGATTCAGACAGTGTCCAGTCCTTTCCAGATGATGATAACCAAGCGCAGCTTCCTCTCCCGTCGGCTCCTTCCCTGCAAGACAGTTTAGACCAGCTGGGCTACAAGAGTTCGCCTGGTTACGTTATGACGAGGGGAATAAGTACTGCATATAGTAACGAATTCGGGGGGGGGGTGTTAACCACAGGAATTGCCGCAGCTGGGGCGCGAACCCGTTTCGCCCGCATCGCATGAGACATCGCCAACCGCTCGACCAAAGGATCCGACCCGTTAGCGAAGGGCCAACGTGTCTACTTACCCACTTCAAAAACCAATGTAGCGAATTCGGGGAGGGCAACCACAGGAACCGCCGCAGCCGGGATTCGAACCCGTAGGCTCGGTAGCCCTTGGCTAACGGGTCGGACCCTTTAATCGAATGGTTAACGTTCCCGCCCGCGGTGCGGAATACACGAGTTCGCGCTCTGGCTGTGACGGTCCGGCCAGGGACCGCCCTTCCCGAAGGAAGAAGCAATGTAACGATCACGGATGATTAGGCTCGGTAGCCCTTGGCTACTGGGTCGGACCCTTTAGTTGACTGCTTAACGTAGTCGCTTGCGGTGTGGGAGCCACGGGTTCGCGTCCCGGATGCGGCGTCCCGAGCTGCCTCCTGAATTCACTACAATATTTTGTGCTCAAGTAGGGCAGGAGATTAGTTAAAAAAGAAAACGTGAAGAAGAAGCATGGTGACAGTAAAAACCATAAGAACACCAGGGACTGTCACTGCTCGGTCTGCCCCTCGTGCCACCCCTACAGTGACAGCAGTGCAACGTGCTGGTGATAGAGTCTCAGAAAAAGAGATGAGGGAATTGAAAATAAAATTCAACGCACCCTACATGACTGCAGTGGAAGAAAGTTTAGCTGTCAGATTCTGCTGATGAATGGCATGACTGTGTCGGACATGATAATGATACAGCATGTGCAGAGTTTGTAGGCTGCATGGCAGATGAGTTGAAAAGCAGTGTGCTGGAGGAGGCTTTAAATGCAAATTACATCTCTTATAACTGATTGTGGAACAGTTGTCTCGGGGAAAGACAACGTTATTGTAGTATACTGTAGGCACTTATCTGATGGAACAGCTGTGACCTGTCTAGTAGGGTTGGCCGAACTTGATCACAGTCATGCAGAAGGAACCCTAAATGCTATCAAGTCGCTGCATGAAAAGGCAGATACTGTGGTGACCCACATCTATATATCGAGAGCCATTCACCTAAGAGGACGGTGTACCTTTAAGGGAAGAGGCGAGGGGTCAGATAATGCACTTCCGCTTCCAGTTCAGTCAGTTCAGTGTCGTTGTCAGATGTATGACATGTTAAGTTGGAGCTAGTAAACTACCTCGACTACGTCTACTCTCACGTCTCCTGTCTCGTTGTTTTCTAACTCCACATTGGTGACCCCGACGTGATCGAACTACTAATACAAGTATGTCTGACAACGAAGACGCTGGGAATAATGCTGCCGTGGTACCCGTTCCCGACGCCGGTGCTAACAACATGGCTATTGCTAACGCTAGCATTTACGCCGCTACTGTGAAGCTACCCGACTTTTGGCCGCATAATCCACGGCCGTGGTTTCAACATGTGGAAGCCCAGTTCCAGCTGAGAGGGATAACGCAGGATGCAACGCAGTACTTCCACGTAGTGGCGGCGTTAGACGCATCGACAACGGCGCGAGCAATGACACTGTTGGAAGCTCCGCCAGCTGCTGGCAAGTACGATGCTATAAAGACATTCCTCCTGAAACTATTTGAACTGTCTGAGCTGGAGAAGGCAGACCGTTTACTGTCCCTGAATGGCCTCGGCGACGGCAAACCGTCTGAGTTAATGGAAAAAATGCTGTCTGTGCTGGGATCGGCTGATCCGGCCTTTCTTTTCACACACATTTTTCTGAGGCAGCTCCCCGCACCTGTACGCACAGCACTGGCCAGTTCTCCTCTCGCCGCCTCCAAGGACTACAGTTCTCTGGCTGCTGTAGCAGACAGGGTTTTCCTGGCCAACCGGCAACAGTTCGTGCATGCCCTGCTACCCCACCAGACCGCCCCACCACCACCTGTGTACGACTATATGGACACCGCGGCTGCGGTGACAGCCCGCCGCCAACCTGACGACGGGCTCTGTTATTACCATGCCAGGTTTGGGGCAAAAGCAAAACGGTGTCGCAAACCCTGCAGTTACAGGGTTCAGGGAAACGCCAAGGCCGGCGCTCGTTAACGGCTATGGGCGCCGGCCGTGACTGCAAGCTGTTGTTCATCAGAGACTCCTTGTCGGGCCGACGGCTGCTGGTTGACTCTGGCGCTCAACGCAGCTTACTACCAGCACAAGCTGTGGACACGATGACCGACAGTCACGGCCCCCAGATGGACGCCGCCAACGGCACGTCCATTCGGACGTACGGTATCAGACATGTGGACGTGTGTTTTGGCGGCCGACGTTTCGGCTGGGACTTTGTGATGGCTGCTGTATCCACCCCGCTCCTAGGTGCGGATTTCCTCTGTGCTTTCAACCTGCTGGTGGATGTTAAAAACTGTCGCGTGATTGATGCCGTCTCTTTTGCGTCATACCCCTGCATGCTGGGGGGGGCTGGAGCGCTGTGCCTCGCTAACACACTCTCCACCGGGGATCCATACCAACGCCTGCTCGCCAATTTCCCCGAGCTCAACACACCCACCTTCTCCTCGGCGGTGGCCAAGCACGGCGTGGAACATCATATCACCACAGTGGGCCCCCCAGTTTACGCCCGGGCCCGACGCCTCGACTCGGCCAAGCTCGCAATAGCCAGGGAGGAGTTTTCGACTATGGAGCGCCTCGGCATTGTCCGCCGTTCTGACAGCCCGTGGGCTTCCCCTCTTCACATGGTTACTAAGGCCGACGGGGGTTGGCGCCCGTGCGGGGACTACCGTCGCTTAAACAATGCCATGACCCCCGACCGGTACCCCATACCGCACATACAAGATTTCTCTACCCACCTGGCGGGCGCTGCCATCTATTCCAAAATCGACTTAGTGCGGGGGTATCACCAAGTGCCGGTCCACCCACTGGATGTCCCAAAAACGGCTGTCATCACACCCTTTGGGCTCTTTGAGTTCTTACGTATGCCTTTCGGCCTTAAAGGGGCGGCGCAGACGTTTCAACGCCTTATGGATTCTGTGCTCCGCGACATGCCATTTTTGTTTGTGTACTTAGACGACATCCTCGTGGCCAGCGCGTCAGCGGAGGAACACATGACGCACCTCAGACAGCTGTTCGACAGGCTCAGCGAACACGGCCTCATCATCAACCCAGCTAAGTGTCAGTTCGGGGAGTTGTCCATCACCTTCCTCGGGCACCACATCACTCCACAGGGGGCCGTTCCCCTCCCTGCCAGGGTTGAGGCTGTCACCATGTTCCCCCGCCCCCGCACTGTACAGTCGCTGCAGGAATTCCTGGGCATGGTGAACTTTTATAACCGTTTCCTGCCCCGTGCCGCCCACATCATGCGTCCCCTGTATGAGGCCCTGCGGGGTAAGAAGTCTAAGGACGAGCTGGACTGGTCTTCGGGGATGGACGAGACTTTTGTGGCCGCCAAGACCGCGCTGGCCAACGCTGCGCTACTAGCTCACCCGTCGCCTGCCGCCCCCATAGCCCATACAACGGATGCCTCCGACTACGCCGTGGGGGCCGTGTGTGAGCAGTGGGTGGGGGGGGGGGCGGGCAGCCGTTGGCGTTCTTCAGTAAACAACTCCGTGAGAGCGAGCGCAAATACAGCACCTTTGATAGGGAACTACTGGGTCTCTTCCTCGCAACCAGACACTTTAGGTTCCTATTGGAGGGCCGACAGTTCACCGCTTTCGTGGACCACAAACCGCTGACGTTCTGTATGGCCAAAACCTCAGAACCGTGGTCTGGGCGTCAGCAGCGCCATCTCGTGGCGGTTTCCGAGTTTACCATGGACATACAACACGTGTCGGGCAAGGATAACTTCGTCGCCGACTGCCTTTCAAGGGCGGTTGTTAACGCCGTTCACTTGGGACTCGACTACGCCGCTATGGCAGCGGACCAAGCCAAGGACGCGACCGTTCAAGACTACCGGTCGACCCCTACGGCGCTACGGCTGGAGGACGTGACGTTCGACGCGGCCAACACCACCCTCCTCTGTGACATCTCCACCGGTCAACCGCGCCCCCTGGTGCCTACTTCCTGGCGGCGCCGAGTTTTCGACACCGTCCACGGCCTTTCCCACCTGGGAGTGAAGGCCTCGACCAAGCTGGTGAGCGTCAAGTTCGTTTGGCCTGGGCTCCGTAAGGATGTTAGAGCCTGGGCCGGCTCGTGTGTGGCGTGCCAACGCGCCAAGGTGCACCGCCATATCAAGGCCCCTTTGGCGCCGTTTGTGGTTCCAGAGAGGCGGTTTGACCACGTCAATGTTGACCTGGTGGGTCCCCTGCCCCCCTCCCGTGGTTATACGTTCCTCCTCACTATTGTGGACAGGGCCACCAGGTGGCCAGAGGCTATTCCCTTGTCCTCCACGACGGCAGCAGAGGTAGCATCGGCTGCTGGGTGGCCCGTTTCGGCACGCCTGGTGACATCACGAGCGACCGGGGCTCCCAGTTTACCTCGGAGCTCTGGACGGCGGTCGCTGAGCACCTGGGGACTTTGTGAGCGGTTCCATCGGGACATGAAAGCCGCTCTGCGGGCAAGCCTCACTGGCTGCGACTGGATGGACCGGCTCCCGTGGGTCATGCTCGGCCTGCGTTCGGCCCCGAAGGAAGACCTCCAGACCTCCTCCGCTGAGCTGGTGTATGGCCAGCCCCTGCGGGTTCCGGGGGAGTTTCTTCCGGATGCTACGGCTCCCTGGTCGGCCGCCTCTCACCTCAGTGCGTCCCGGAGCGCTGCCGGTGCCTTCGCTCCCGTTCCGATGTCTCAACACTGCCTCCCCCGGTCCTACGTCCCCAAGGATCTGCCATCGGCGAGGTACGTCTTCATTAGGCACGACAGCCATCGGTCCCCGCTGCAGCCCCCATACGACGGGCCCTTCCGCGTCCTGGAGGCGGGGGATAAGAACTTTGTGGTGGACATGGGGGGCAGGCCGGAGCGGGTCGCTATAGACCGTCTCAAGCCCGCTCACTTGGACATTGGGGAGCCAATGCAATTGGCCCTACCCCCGCGGCGGGGGCGCCCTCCTAGGTCGGCCCCGGCACCTGCCTCTGTTCCTGCTTCGGCCCCGCCTATGGCCCGGGTTTCGGCCCCATCTGTTTCCCCTCCTGTGAAGCGCAGCCGTTATGGCCGCAGGGTCCGCCCCCCGACTCGTCACCTGTTTTCCCCGTGACTTTGCACTATGTCATTGACTGTTCTGTTGTAGAGTCTATTTTTATGTTCATGACTTGCACTTTTGCTGTTTTGCATTGTTTTGTGTCGGTGAATTCTGGGGGGGCCTGTGTGGTGACCCACATCTATATATCGAGAGACATTCACCTAAGAGGACGGTGTACCTTTAAGGGAAGAGGCGAGGGGTCAGATAATGCACTTCTGCTTCCGGTTCACAGTCAGTTCAGTGTCGTTGTCAGATGTATGACATGTTAAGTTGGAGCTAGTAAACTACCTCGACTACGTCTACTCTCACGTCTCCTGTCTCGTTGTTTTCTAACTCCACAATACACCAAAGCCAAACTGGTGGGTACACAAAATGAGTGCTTTTGGAGCGGATGGTGACTGTTAACAGTTAGCGCTTGAACCATCATGACCAGCTCGTTATGAACTCCTGAAGCTACTTAATAACAAACTGATCATTTAAATCAGCTGTGTTGGAGCAGGGAGAGATCTAAAACATGCAGGACAAGTGGTCCTCCAGGAGAGCTTTGGGAAACACTGATGTAGACTATGGAAGGCAGAGCAAATAAAGGCAGACAGGACAGAGGGGAAAGAAAAAGCAGTGTGAGGCAGCCCTTCAACAGTGTAGCATATGACATCAATACATTTTGGCTCCTAAATATTTTGGTTGGCTCCTAGATTTTTTTTATTTTATTTTTTCACCCGGAGGCCTGTAAAGGAGGCTTTCCTCAGCAGTTCGCAGGTCATGTATGATGGGTTAACAAACAAAGACACGATCATCAACAGGACCAAAGAAATGCCAGTCTCTGTGAGAACTGTAGAGAGGCGCATTACAGACATGGCTGAAAACGTGAGAACTACAGAGGTGTGAAGTTGGTCAGCCACAGCATGAAGATATGGGGAAATGTAATGGAAGCTAGGTTAAGAGGAGAGGTGATTAGTGGGCAGCAGTGTGGTTTCATGCCACGAAAGAGCACCACAGATGTGATGTTTGCTTTGAGAATGTGATGGAGAAGTGCAGAGAAGGCCAGAAGGACTTACATTGAGTCTTTGTGGATTTAGAGAGAGCATATGGCAGGGTGCCAAGAGAGGAGGCGTGGTATTGTATGAGGAAGGCGGGAGTGGCAGAGAAGTATGTAGGAGTGGTGCAGGATATGAATGAGAGCAGTGTTACAGTGGTGATGATGGATGGGTGGCTCTAAGCCGTTGTTTGCAATGATGATGGGCAGGTTGACGGACTAGATCAGGCAGGAGTCTCCGTGGACCACGATGTTTGCGGATGACAGTCAGTACGTTTACATGACGTCAGAAAAAGCCGATTTATTGTGTTAGTCCGACTAAAACTGGACTTTTAAAATACATGTAAACGTGTTAGTCCGACTGAAATCGTACTAAATCACATTTCTCGAAGTGGGACTAACACACGTAGATGACGCGGTTGGGGATGGATTTACTCTGGCATATGTACGCTTCAGTCGGCCCCGAACTGGCCTAGGCGTTCTGCGCATGCTCCACAGTTCTCGCGGCGGTCTTTCACCCGGAAGTCGAACAGCGTACTGTCAACAGTATCAACATGGCGTGTGCTGGAGCGAGAACCACACATTTCTGGACAGACGAGGAGACAAACTTTACGTTGTGTCAGCTAAAGGAGTTGCTTATTCACTTGTTTATCGCTTTTGGTATGTGACGCAATAGATCAACCGGAAGAAGGTCCAATAGCAACCAGCAGTAGTCCAGTTACATGGACTAATCAAACTATAACCATAGCTCGACTTAACTGCATGTAAATGCACTGACTGATCTGTAGTGAGAGTAGGGTGCAGGTGGAGGAGAGCCTGGAGAGGTGGAGGTATGCTCTGGAGAGAAGAGGAATGAAAGCAGGAGCAAGACGGAATACATAAGCGTGAATGAGAGGGAGGACAGTGGAATGGTCAGGATGCAAGAAGTAGCAACTGTTCAAAGTAACAGGGGAGGCTGGAAGAGGTGAAGAAGAGAGTGCAGGCAGGGTGGAGTGGGTGGAGAAGAGTGTCAGGAGTGATTTGTGACAGAAGGGTACCAGCAAGAGTTAAAGGGAAGGTTTATAAAATGGTGGTGAGACCAGCTATGTTATATGGTTTGGAGACAATGGCACTGATGAAAAGACAGGAGGTGGAGCTGGAGGTGGCAGAGTTGAAGGTGATAAGATTTTCACTGGGAGTGATGAAGAAGGACAGGATTAAGAACGAGTATATTAGAGGGACAGCTCAGGTTGGACGGTTTGGAGGCAAAGCAAGAGAGACAATATGGAGATGGTGTGGACATGTGTGGAGGAGAGATGCTGGGTATACTGGGAGAAGGATGCTGAATGAGGAGCTGCCAGGGAAGAGGAGAAGAAGAAGGCCAAAGAGGAGGTTTATGGATGTGGTGAGGGAGGACATGCAGGTGGCTGGCGTGACAGAGGAAGATGCGGAGGACAGAAAGAGATGGAAACGGATGATCCGCTGTGGCACCCCCTAACGGGAGCAGCCGAAAGTAGGCAAATTACAGACATGGCTGAAAACGTAAGGCACCAGCAAACTCCTGCATTGAAAGATGCGTCGGTCGGTATTCAGCGTGGCTCTGCGTCTCGCAGTGGTTACCGGATATTACGACAAACAAGGGTCGCACTAAATCAGTAAGATTGACTTAATTTTCTTTTGTACCCTAGTAATTTTCTTACATTTGCACAAATTAAGTGTGTGTGTTTGTGTGTGTAGTGCAGATCCTTTGGCATGTGGAATCTAAATGAGGAGACAAGCAGCAGCAGTAAATAAATAAATAAATAGATGCTCATTATGAAAATGAACTGGCACTGGGATCTGTTATATTGTTTTAAAGTGGAACGGGACACCCAAAAGGTTGCTGACCCCTGGTGTAGATAACGGATGGATGGATGCATGGGTGGGTGCATGGGTGGATGGATCTGTATGCCGTATGCCAGATGTAGTTGGCTCAGCTTGTGACCTTAGTAAAGGTCATTTGTACACATAACTGGTGGATTACCGACAGTTCATATGAAGTCAATTAGCAAAAGTTGGTCCTTTGTGCTGTTTGCTCAACCCAGATTTATTTATTTATTTATTTACCCCCCCCCCCCCAATTGTATCCATCCAATTACCCCACTCCTTCAAACCGTCCCGGTCGCTGCTCCACCCCCTCTTGCCAATCCGGGGAGGGCTGCAGACTACCACATGCCTCCTCCCATACATGTGGAGTCACCAGTCGCTTCTTTTCACCTGACAGTGAGGAGTTTCACCAGGGGGACGTAGCGCGTCGGAGGATCACGCTATTCCCCCCAGTTCCCCCTCCCCCCCGAACAGGTGCCCCAACCCACCAGAGGAGGCGCTAGTACAGCGACCAGGACGCACATCCACATCCGGCTTCCCACCCGCAGACACGGCCGATTGTGTCTATAGGGACGCTCGACCAAGCTGGAGGTAACACGGGGATTCGATCCGACGGCCCCCATGTTGGTAGGCAACGGAATAGCGTTGCCGCCATGCCACCCAGACGCCCCTCATCCCAAATTTATTACAGATTTCTTCGCTTTGTGAATATTTTCCACAGAGCTGAAATCTGTAATGAATGCGAGGCCGATATGGATCTTTACTGGGCTTCAGCAGTAGTCTGTGTTAAAACAACGACGAGCAGAAAAGACTTTAACTTCCTGTCTCTGTACCCAACCTGGAAAATGACCACTTGCCACATGGAGATCACATTGAGGTGTCCCTGTAACACTGTCCCTCTAACACTGTCCCTCTAACACTGTCCCTCTAACACTGTCCCTGTAACACTGTCCCTATAACACTGTCCCTGTAATACTGTCCCTGTAACACTGTCTCTCTAACACTGCCCCTCTAACACTGTCCCTGTAACACTGTCCCTATAACACTGTCCCTGTAATACTGTCCCTGTAACACTGTCTCTCTAACACTGCCCCTCTAACACTGGCTCTCTAGTACTGACCCTGTAACACTGTCCCTCTATCACTGTCCCTGTAACACTGTCTCTCTATCACTGTCCCTGTAACACTGTCTCTCTAACAGTGTCCCTGTAACACTGTCCCTCTAATACTGTCCCTGTAACACGTTCCCTCTAACACTGTCCCTCTAACACTGTCTCTCTAACACTATCCCTGTAACACTGTCCCTCTAACACTGTCCCTGTAACACTGTCCCTGTAATACTGTCCCTGTAACACTGTCTCTCTAACACTGTCCCTCTAACACTGGCTCTCTAGTACTGACCCTGTAACACTGTCCCTCTATCACTGTCTCTCTATCACTGTCCCTGTAACACTGTCTCTCTATCACTGTTCCTGTAACACTGTCTCGCTAACAGTGTCCCTGTAACACTGTCCCTCTAATACTGTCCCTGTAACACGTTCCCTCTAACACTGTCTCTCTAACACTATCCCTGTAACACTGTCTCTCTAACACTGTCCCTGTAACACTGTCCCTCTAATACTGTCCCTGTAACACATTCCCTCTAACACTGTCCCTGTAACACTATCCCTGTAACACTGCCCCTCTAACACTGTCCCTGTACCACTGTCCCTGTAACACTGTCCCTCTAACACTGTCTCTCTAACACTGTCCCTGTAACACGTTCCCTCTAACACTGTCCCTGTAACACTGTCTCTCTAACACTGTCCCTGTAACACTGTCTCTCTAACACTGTCCCTCTAACACTGGCTCTCTAGTACTGTCCCTGTAACACTGTCCCTCTATCACTGTCCCTGTAACACTGTCTCTCTATCACTGTTCCTGTAACACTGTCTCTCTAACTGTCCCTGTAACACTGTCCCTCTAATACTGTCCCTTTAACACGTTCCCTCTAACACTGTCCCTCTAACACTGTCTCTCTAACACTGTCCCTGTAACACTGTCTCTCTAACACTGTCCCTGTAACACTGTCCCTCTAATACTGTCCCTGTAACACGTTCCCTCTAACACTGTCCCTCTAATACTGTCCCTGTAACACTGTCCCTCTAATACTGTCCCTGTAACACGTTCCCTCTAACACTGTCTCTCTAACACTATCCCTGTAACACTGTCCCTGTAACACTGTCCCTGTAACACTGTCCCTCTAATACTGTCCCTGTAACACATTCCCTCTAACACTGTCCCTGTAACACTATCCCTGTAACACTGTCCCTGTAATACTGTCCCTGTACCACTGTCCCTGTAACACTGTCCCTCTAACACTGTCTCTCTAACACTGTCCCTGTAACACGTTCCCTCTAACACTGTCCCTGTAACACTGTCTCTCTAACACTGTCCCTGTAACACTGTCTCTCTAACACTGTCCCTCTAACACTGGCTCTCTAGTACTGTCCCTGTAACACTGTCCCTCTATCACTGTCCCTGTAACACTGTCTCTCTATCACTGTTCCTGTAACACTGTCTCTCTAACTGTCCCTGTAGCACTGTCCCTTTAACACGTTCCCTCTAACACTGTCCCTCTAACACTGTCTCTCTAACACTGTCCCTGTAACACTGTCCCTGTAACACTGTCCCTCTAATACTGTCCCTGTAACACGTTCCCTCTAACACTGTCCCTGTAACACTGTCCCTCTAATACTGTCCCTGTAACACTGTCCCTGTAACATGTTCCCTCTAATACTGTCCCTGTAACACGTTCCCTCTAACACTGTCCCTGTAACACGTTCCCTCTAACACTGTCCCTGTAACACTGTCTCTCTAACACTGCTCCAGTTTTTTGTTTTGTTTTTGTTTTTTGCAGTGATCAGCCATTTTGTCAGATATTTTCTATACTTAACTTCATATCATGTCATAGTTTGGAAAACACAAGCCAACAGTGTTCTTCTTTTGACTGTCTCGGTCTCCAGACTGAAGGGCCCCCCTCCAGCCCTTGAAGGACCTCTGGCTGTCAACACCAGATTACAGAAGGGCCGCAGGCTGTTTACCGGGAAACTACATGGACCAGAATCCTTCACCGCCGATCGGGAAGGTAAGTGTGTGTGTGTTTGTGTGTGTGTGTGTGACAGAGAGAGAAATTAAATCTGACTATCTGATTCATGTAGGTCAAAGGGCAACATTCCATTAAATAATAAAATACAAGCAGAGCCGAAATGCTTTACTACTGCACTTACGATCTGTTTCAACTGAAGAGCTCCAGGATGTTTCTCCCAGTGGAGACTTGGCGGCCGCTGTACATTTCCAACACTATGACTACAGAAAGCTGACTGCAGGACTTTTCAGCCTGTGCAAAACAGCAGTGAGCGATAAAAAGCAAAAAGAAAGAAATAGAGAGGTGACTTTGTTACACTGCCATAGTATGTAGTCAGCCCTGTCATACCTTGATATGGAAAGCAAGAGGAAAGAGGTGTTCGGCATCGTTAGCAATAATGATAATCTTTATTAAGTATTCTCACAGTTCTATCCAGAAAGCATTACCAGCACAGTTAGATGAGTAAGTGATCCTGGGGGGGAGGTTTTTTGTTTTTTTATTTATTCAAATGATAAATTTACAACAATAAGGCAAACATTACAATTGAAAACTTGTCATCTTCTAGAACAGTGATGTGCCGTCAGGGGAGGCAGGGTAGGCACTGCCTCACCCAGGCTAATAAGAAAGAAAAAAAAGAAATATCATGATAGTTAAAAAAAAAATTTTTTTTAACTTTAATTTGTTAAGATTGTTGTAATAAATAATTAAAAAAATCATGTAAAACTTGTTGTTTTATCAATAAAAGGCATGCCCTATTCAGGATGGCTTGCTGCCATAGCTAGCATTCGTGAATGCAGGCTGCTGAGGCAGTGTGCTTGTGCCTCTCTGGCGTGTGGAATGAAAGCGAACGGCTTCGGAGTTTTGCGCACGCTAGTCCATGGGCCAGACGATATTTCGGTACACTCAAGGTGGCAAAACTTGCTTATAATTTTTGAAAGGATCCATGTCTGTAGATGATATTTTGGTATGATAACCATTCCTGAGTGGCAGCTGTATCACAGTTATCAGCTCATGAAGTTAACCACCCGCTAAACTAAATTGCATTTTAGACGCTGGTGCATATCCTGGTTTAGCCTCATGGTCAGGACATTTTTCAATGTTCTATAATATTGTCTTTGGTATCATTTTAAAGGGGACCTTCTTAGCTTTCATTCAAGCCCTGTTGTGGATATTTCTCACAAATATAGAGGTCACTTGAGCTCTTCAACCCGTCAATAACACACATCTTTCTGCAATTTTCGCCTAAACTATATACTTTCTTTTAGCCCTGTGGCATCTAGGAATATCAGGGACACAAAACACAAAAACTGGAATACTCACAGGACTGTAAAGATTCAGAAAATGTATAATATACCCATACTATTTCATTGTGTGAGGTGATTGT
The DNA here is from genome assembly GCF_029633865.1 of Lampris incognitus. Taxonomy (NCBI): domain Eukaryota; kingdom Metazoa; phylum Chordata; class Actinopteri; order Lampriformes; family Lampridae; genus Lampris; species Lampris incognitus. The sequence continues at coordinate 32,634,312 of NC_079213.1, read as the reverse complement.
GAGCCTTAAGTGAGAACTAGACCAAAGCCAGTTAGGTCACAAACTGGTCTCTATACATTTGTTTAAATACACAATCAAAATACATGATAAAAAGGAATACCATAGTGAGGTAATAAACTATTTTAATATTTTAAACAACATTGACATTTACATATACTTAGTCAATGATACATGTAATCCCATATCATTAGTGGGTATATGTAATGGTAATGGGTAGGGTAATGGGTATATGTGAATATGGTTACATTATTGTTATCAAGCTCTGGGTAACCAAGTCCAGAATCAACATCCTGTGAATCAATAGACTACTACCACAGTAATACCATCAGAATCATCACACTGTCATTCATCAAACTGCTCGTTTCTCTCATCATCTGACTCCCCAAGTTCAAAGTCCAGTTCTGGACCATCCTGCTGTTTTTGGTTACTGCAGGTCTGTAACCTGCACATGTCTGTGCATGGAAGTCCATTTGACAGGCACATGCAGCTTGGCATTTTGCATGAATGCACACACTTGCATGTTAGCATTTCCAAGACCACATCCGGTGCAGGTGGGGAGCGCATCCAGTAAATGGCCAGCTTGCCTTCATCGTCTGTCCATCCATACTCAGTAGGGCTTGGCACCACAGGGTTAGCCTGCAGACAGCACTTCCATATTGCTGCCTGATAGTTGGCTCGTTGAACATGCATAAAGAGACAGTCTCTACATGGTGGCAGCTGGCTGGACTCAACCTCTCCCCTTTTGGTGCAGAAGAGCTGGTAACGCAGTTTGTTCACCTCAGCAGTGCTGCTATTAGCAACATACATCCGACAGGTGAACTGCTCAATTTTCTGGAACAGCTCATCACTCACATTCCATGTCTGTCCCAGTTGACTAAAAGTCTCTTGGCAGGAAGTGTGCTTTCTCACTATCTTCAGGGCATTCAGCTTCCCTCGACCAGCGAATGCACTGACAGTGTCGCAGCCTGTGAAGGCATGTAAGCCACTTAGGCTGTCACAGATGCTGTCTCCAAGTGAACTTGCCAGTTTGGTGATGTCGACAAACCGTGTGCGGTTCTGAGTCCCACACTTCTGGTAGATGGGACAGGTGATGTCCTTCTGGAAGCCAAGACAAAGCACCATGACATCAGTGTCCTCAGCTGTGATGATAACTGACTTTGAGCCCGCATTTGCTGCATGCAATGCATGCAGGAGCAGACGGGTGTCAGCTTCTTCATGTGTGGAGTGCAGTTCTGCTGCTTCCTCACACCCATCTTCTGTCAACTTGTAGCAGGTTTCCTCACAGGTCATGTACAACACCTTGCCATGCAGCATAGCTCTGTGTCGTGGGAGTTTCCACTCTTCCACCAGAAACTTGATGAGACTGGTCTTGTTGGAGGAACTGCACAGAAATTTTCTCCACTGCTGGACGTGGTGTCCCCCTGCAAGATTCTTGTACTGGAGAGTGATGTCTCCACCCCGGTTCAGTCGTTCAGCATCTTTGATCGAAGTCTGGTGATAGACATCAAAAACAACATCAATCCTCCCACTCTGTGCTCCCTCATGGAGGACCTGGGTCAAGGCTGACTCTGCCACCTGTGCAAAGGTTTTGTTGTTGCCATTCATTTTTTGGACCAGGCTCATCCCATCAATGATGGAAGTAGATGGGATTGGGATGTCTTCTGCAGGAGATACATTCTTTTCAAGCTCTCTGGCAAGTGCAGCCTTGTTTGTTTTTCGTAAGGACCCATCAGCATTTGCCAGTGCCCATGGTAGTGGGCCCAATGGGTAGGCAAGGACATCCTTCAGATTCACCTTCCTGCTTTCAGCCACCAGGATCATGTGACTGAAAAGGTTTCTATCTGCCTTCAGAACCACATCCTGTGCTTTCTTTCCATGAGCTTGTTTTGTGCTGACATTGGAGAATGTTTTCAGACTTTGCTTGGTCATCTTGTCGTGGAATTTCACAGGTGGTGGGTCTGCATCTAACCTTGTTTGCTGGAATGCTTGGTAGGCCTCTTCTCCTTTCTCAAGAGCTCTCAAGAGATCTATGGTCACATCAGGTGGAGCCATGTTGCCAGCGGAGAGGCTAACCAAATCAATCTCATCAGGGGACATAGGATTGAGCCAGTTATTCTCCATAAGGTCCATGAGAGACTGGACATCTACTTCATCTCTCTTGATCCTTGGACTCTGTAGATCTGGATGAGACCATTTGCACCTGCCTTGACCTGTCAGGTCTCTCAGCTGTCTGAGGTACATGCTTCTATACTCAGCTGTGAGATAATATTTGGTCACAGCTCCTGGCTTCAAGCTGAATCCCTTTGTCCCTCCAGCTGTTTGGGTGTCTTTGTTCACCGTTTCTTCTATAGCTTGGTCAACAGGGATTCGGCCAAAGGGATTGGTGGAGCCCAGTTGGACTGAGAAGCCTCCTTCCATGAATTCTGTGTACACATCTGGGTGTGTGATGGGCAGCTCAGACATCTGGGCGTAGTAGTAGGGGAGGTAGCGTGCATAATTCATCCTGTCATAAGCAAAGCACCATGGGATCATTGCTCGAATGCTAGCCAAGTGTAGCATCCAGTCTCCCTCTCTGGATGCTCGGATGAGCCCCAACAAGATTTCAACCATGTCCAAATAGGACATCCAGAAGTTCGAGAGGCTGCCGTTTCCACCTCTAAGGAACTCACGGTAGACTTCAAATAGATCCATGATGCGTGTACAAGAGCTGTTCTCGAGGACCTCCTTCAAAGCATTTTGTGAGACTTCTTTCCCAAGGCTGTCAATGGTCTTCAGTGTCTCATTCAGGTGAACCATGTCATTCCTGTGAGTTTCTTCCAACCAGGACAGGAAACCATTCAAGGTCAGTCGCATGAGAGCCTCATACAGGAGCTTGTGTAGTCGCACTGCCCTGTTGTACTTGCGGCCATCCATAACACCAGCAATTGAGCCTTCTGCAATCATGCCAGACTCAATGCAGAGGTCTTTGAGTCCAGCATCTTGGAAACGCTTTCCTATTATTGCCAGCAGTGTGCAGATGGTGTGGAATACCCCAAGCCTAACGATGATATCATGGAACTTGTCATGGTGTTTCCATGTGATCTCGACAGCCTTCGCATACAGGGCTTGGTCAAAGACACAGACAATCTTCCTCAGGCCTAAGCACTGCATGATGCTCAGTGACTGGTTAAGCACCTCGTTGACAGTAGACATTTGTGTCGCTGGAGCATTGATGGTAGGCAGATAGCCTATATTGTCGGGGATGACTGTCATCTCTCCTCGAGTCAGGATGTTGAAGCCTGTCCAGCTGCTGACTGACTGTTCTTCTTGTTGTGACATGCGTGCTAGGACCCAAAGAGGGTTTTTCTCTCTGGCAAGCTTAGTATTGGCTGCAGTATCGGCATCTGACTTTTTGCTTTGTGGTGGCCCTACCCGTTGTCCAGCATTGTAAGTTGGTAACATTGGTGGGGGTCCATCAATGCTTCTCTTCTTTGTTTTGGGAACAGTGGGCATGGGTTGGACAGGAAGTGGGTTGACTGGCTTTGCTTGCACAGCAATCCCATTGACTCTGTGAGATGTTCCCTCACCACTGACAGTTTCTTCAAGACGGTCGATATTGTCCCAGGCTAAAGTTGTGAATATGCCAGGATGGATGTTAGCTGGAAGGGCAATGCCACTCCCTGATGATGAGAGTTTCTGGAGACACAGGGCAGTGTTGATCTCTTCCATCTGTGAATAGGACACACTGTGACCAAGTCGGTTGAGGATGTTTATCAACTCTACATTTCCTGTCAACGATTTCACACTGAATGGCAGAACAATGTGCTTGGAAGGCTTGGTATTTCCACATGTCACTGCATATACTATGTCATGGCCAAATGACTGCAGAAGGCACTGTACTCTCTGGGATGCATGATCAGGATCATTTGAGCCTGTGAGTAGAGAGTACAGGAAGATAATGAGCGACTCTGGAATGGTAGGACATTCTGCTTCTGGTTTGACTTCAGGCGGCCAGGTTTGAGGAACATCTTGACTTTTAATGTCTGCTCTCAATTTGATGGCTGCTTTGGCTATAACATCTTGTTCACTGACACTTTTCAGGGTCTGCAGCTCCCTTTTGAGAGACTGATTTTCTTTGGCAAGTTCCCTCATGGACAAGTTATCGGGATAGAGGAGGAATTTTCCTTTCTCATCAGGGAATATCTGCAAGGCTCCAGCAAACTCACTCTCCAGGTTTCGCCTTATGTGCTTCTTGGTTGATTCCTTGACTTGGGCAATGCCTTGGGAGTTCATTGAAGCTACCAGTCTAGAAGAGAGATCAGTCATTGTCATCACTTGAGGATTGCCGAAAAGCTCCATCCTGATGAAGAGGAACAGCTCATTGTATGCCTTATTCACAGCAGCTTCATACTGGGCTGCAGCATCATCATCTTCATTGCTGGCAACCTCTCCTTTGGAAACCTCTTCTTTGGTGTAAAGTCTATAGCATGACCTGTGGTAGTGCCCTTCAGCTGCTACAAGGTCTCTACTCACAATGGCAAGGATTCTGCTGTCCCTTTTCTTTGTGGCTGCACTCCTGATCTTTGCATCAGCTCGCAGTTCTCGACACTGCACCAGTACTTCTCTCGTATTCTGTCTCTTGGAATATTTGCTGTTTTTCTGACAAAATATGCACTCTGCATCATAAGTCCTAGATGTACTTGGAGCATGTCGAGCTACTCTCTTAGATTGTTTCTCTTCAGCAGAGACACAACTTTTCTTTTCCTTTGCAAGGAGGCCATCAAGAATTTGCTTCATAGTGAAGATACTGCGACACTTTCTGTGGTAGTAGATTGCTGGAATCTGTCCCTCAGGAATGTCTTTTGCCAGTTTCAAAACTGGTGCATGATTTCGTATCTGAGCTGCCCTGAGCAGAGTTCTCCATGAGTCGACACTTTGTAGTGAAACCAGCTTATCTGTATCATCAGAACAGTGGATAATGCACTCCACCCGTGGGCGCTTTGGTATTGGGTAAAAACTTGCTTGTTCAGCAGTGGCCATATTCAGTCAGTTTTCACCTGCCACATACAAACAAATACATGTAACTTAGGTGTATGAACACTACTAAAACAAAGTTTACTTTGCTTCACCAGCGTCATATTACCATTATTTATCTTACATAGCCACAAATAGATACATTACCTAGTTGCTATGCAACAGCTGTATTTTGTCCACATGAGGCCGCTAAAATCAACACAAGATGAAAGTTCCTCGTAGCCACTTTAACTAATCATATTAACATATACATTAAAAGAACATGCTAACATTATGGGAAATTAGCTTACAATCTTCTCCAGAGTGAGACAAGAAGATAGATACCAGTTTCCTCTATATGTGTTTAGTAGAAAGCTATCTGGCTGCACGTTAGCCTAGCTTAGCACAATGAATGGAAGTACACAGTACTGGTTATCCTTGGTTGTTGGCCAACTAAGAACTGTCCCAGAGTTTAAGCTAGGCTAATCAGTACCAGGGGTGTTGAAATGCTATATTTGTAAAAATCTGGGCAAATACACAATCGTGAGAGGCACAGAAACAGGTTTCCTGAAAGAAAAATGAAATAGCTGCTCATTTGGAAAGGTTATCATGTATTATTTTACTTCTGTTAGTGTACCAAATAAAATGGCACCAGTGAAGTTGTGTCACCTTGGGTGATATCGATATCTGGTCTGACCCATGGACTAACTGGCTTTGGTCTAGTTAGTTTCTTAGTAATAATGCCCTTCTAATTTAAGGTTCACAATCACCTCACACAATGAAATAGTATGGGTATATTATACATTTCCTGAATCTTTACAGTCCTGTGAGTATTCCAGTTTTTGTGTTTTGTGTCCCTGATATTCCTAGATGCCACAGGGCTAAAAGAAAGTATATAGTTTAGGCGAAAATTGCAGAAAGATGTGTGTTATTGACGGGTTGAAGAGCTCAAGTGACCTCTATATTTGTGAGAAATATCCACAACAGGGCTTGAATGGAAGCTAAGAAGGTCCCCTTTAAAATGATACCAAAGACAATATTATAGAACATTGAAAAATGTCCTGACCATGAGGCTAAACCAGGATATGCACCAGCGTCTAAAATGCAATTTAGCTTAGCGGGTGGTTAACTTCATGAGCTGATAACTGTGATACAGCTGCCACTCAGGAATGGTTATCATACCAAAATATCATCTACAGACATGGATCCTTTCAAAAATTATAAGTAAGTTTTGCCACCTTGAGTGTACCGAAATAGGAAATTTTGGGCTCTGGCCCATGGACTACGCGTAGTCTGTTCTTACGGTGTCGGTATCAACGATGAGGCCCATCGCTAACCTGCCGTCCCCTGCCTACCCAGCCATGGACCCCACTGCACGATATTGATCTAGAATGAAAACAATGAGCAGACGCCACAAGAGATGTAAAACATGTACACAGACCGTACAAAAAAGACAAAAAATAAATTAATTAAGCAGAATACAATGTAAAATAACCTTAAAATGAATCAGTTAGCGGAATAAAATGGAAAATAACGATAAAATAAATCAATTAAACAGAATAAAACGTAAAGTAACCATAACATAAACCATTTAAGCAGAATAAAATGTAAAATAATTACATCGTAAATAAGGGTTGACTAAACGATTGTTAGTTTTTAAGATATTATGTTGGTCAGATCATTGTCTAGCAGTCCCACAGAGAACTTCCTGGGTGGAAGTTAGCAAGAGCTCGCTGTACCCTGCAAAAGAATCCGCCCCCTCACTTCCGACTAAAAGCTTCCTGAGTGCACAAACTGATTGACAGCAAGTACGGACCAATGGAGACGTTGGCTTGCAAAGAACTCCTCTGATTGGCTGATAAGAAAGGGATGCAACGTTCTGTCTCAGTTTACAACGTCTGGGTCGGCCACTGAGACCAGATTTACTTCTCAGTGCACCTACTTACTTGATAGCTGTTGGGATGTAGAAAGAGTTTGACCAATATTATAAACTAAGTCTTCCTAATAAAAATCACTGGTAGCTAGCTACTTTAACAGTAATGTTGAATTTTTTTTGGGGGGGGGGTTTCCCTTTTTCTTCCCAATTGCACTTGGCCAATTACCCCACTCTTCCGAGCTGTCCCGGTCGCTGCTCCACCCCCTCTGGGGAGGGCTGCCACGTCTCCCCCAATACACGTGGAGTCGCCAACCGCTTCTTTTCACTTGACAGTGAGGAGTTTCACCAGGGGGACATAGCGCGTGGGAGGTTCACACTATTCCCCCCAGTTCCCCTCCCCCACGAACAGGTGCCCCGACCAACCAGAGGAGGCGCTAATGCAGCGACTGGGACACATACCCACATCTGGCTGCCCACCCGCAGACAGGGCCAATTGTGTCTGTAGGGATGCCGGACCAAGCCAGAGGTAACACGGGGATTCGAACCGGTGATCCCGTGTTGGTAGGCAACAAAATAGACCGCCACACTACTTGGATGCCCAGTAATGTTAAATTTTGTTTGTTCGTGGTGTTTGTGTCCCCTGGTCAGGTAACGTGTATACAGGTACAGTGGATGGGAAGCTGTGGAGAATTGCTCCTGATGACAGCCTGACCTTCATCACCCAGATGGGCCAGGATTTACCTGAATGTGGTAGGTGGATGTGGGTGGAGAACCAGGGCTGGCTCGCTGATTTGGTGCACCATTCCTACCTCTTCGTAGCTTTCGGATTTGTCATGCTGTCCTATGTCTCTTTGTCTCTCCTCGTAGGCAGCAGTACAGACCATGAGCCCGTGTGTGGACGTCCCCATGGCGTGAGAATGGACAGACATGGTCAGCTGATAGTGGCCGACTCCTACCTAGGACTACACAGTGTTAATCCCAAAACTGGAGAGAAAACTCTTCTACTGTCTAATTCAGAGGGTACGATGTACGTGTGTGGTGTCACCTGATTCTAACTGCTGTAAAAGCTGCTGTCGAATAGTGTAGCAGAAGAGGCATGGGAGGCGCAGAGGAGGCGTGGGAGTCTAAAGGAGCTTCAGAAGCTCCAGGGAAGAAAATTGTGTAATTTTTTTTGGATTTCCCCCCCATTTTCTCCCCAAGCTGGAGGTAACATGGGGATTTGAACCGGCGATCCCTGTGTTGGTAGGCAACGGAATAGACCGCCACGCTATCCAGATGCCCCAAGACCAGTGGTTTTCAATCGGGTCCTCAGGTACCGCCAGTACTAGCAGGTAGCTACACAACAGGTGAATGAAAGCAGCTACCTGTCATTCAGTTAAGTGGTTGAGAATGTCACACACGTCTCCGGGCATTTTCGAACCCGCTGCTTGTTCGCTTTGTTCTGAGTCACAGCCTAATCTGTTGCAGTATTGGGGCGACCCAGGGGTTCGCCTTAATTTTCCTCTTCCATGTTTCTACAGGAACCAGCGTTTGTAAATGGTGTGCCAGCACATTATATCCTGGTTGGTTGGAATTTTGGTTGTGGGAATTTGACAGTTTTCCGGGATAAACACAAGCAGTCTGTCCGTTCTTGTAAGCCGCGTCAGACCGTTGCTGTGGTCCTCTGGTTGCCATGCCAGGACTTCTACACAAGCAGTCCCACTGTGAAACACGCCAGCATCCCAGAAACGCCGTTGTGCAGCTGCATTTCATTACATGGAGACGCGCTGTCTCCACATCGCAGAACATACAGTGAGTTCATGAATTAGGTTGGATTGCTTTCTCACTGCAAAGGAACCGGTCCAGTCCAGAGTTGGATTGGAAATGGACCGAGACCACCCTCGTGAATTGGTCTCCTTTCAGTTTTGGTCCACACCCTTGTCAAATTTCTATGTTCATGTACTCACAAATATCCATTATCCAAACCGCTTATCCTGCTGTCAGGGTCGCGGGGATGCTTGGAGCCTATCCCAGCTGTCACTGGCTGGCAGGCGGGGAGACACCCTGGACAGGCCGCCAATCCATCACAGGGCCCACACACACACACACGCACACACACACACACACACACACAGACACACATTTATACTGAGGGACAATTTAGTACGGCCGATTCACCTGACCTACATGTCTTGGGACTGTGGGAGGAAACCGGAGCACCCGGAGGAAACCCATGCAGACACGGGAAGATCATGCAAACTCCACACAGAGGACGACCCGGGACGACCCCCCAAGGCTGAACTACCCCGGGGCTCGAACCCAGGACCTTCTTGCTGTGAGGCAACCGCGCTAACTACTGCGCCACAGTGCGGCCGTACTCACAAATAAACTGTCCTGAATTGGGAAATGCACCAAGGTTCGAAATATCTGCTCAGATCGAAGTAGTTGTGGAAAGGCCTTCAGACGCCGCCGTCTTTTCCAGCTCACATGACACATTAGCGGGGGGTAGTCTACTGTTATTATCAGCCACACCAGTCCTGATTTGCCTCCTGATCAACACTTTTACCCCATCCCCCTTGCCACAAATACAGGTTTTACTGAAATGGGTGAAAGTAGGACACTGTGTGTGTGTGTGTGTGTGTGTGTGTGTGTGTGTGTGTGTGTGTGTGTGTGTGTGTGTGTGTGTGTGTGTGTGTGTGTGTGTGTGTGTGTGTGCAACTGGCAGGTGTCATGAATGGTGTCCAATTTGTTAGAACACATGTTTTGCGTTCCAGCGACACACAGTGCAGCGTCTGTCTGTCAGCTGTCCTGCCGTAACCGTGTCTCCTGTGGTACTCAGGAGCTGAAGGCACTCCGTTTGCCTTTCTGAACGGCCTGGAGATCTCCGCCCAGACTGGAACGATCTATTTCACCGACTCCTCCAGCCGCTGGGGACGAAGACACGTCAAACTGGAGGTGAGCTGGACGAGAGCGAGAGAGTGAGAGAGAGAGCGAGAGAGAGAGAGAAGAAAGGGGGATGAACAAATTATAGAGAGAAGGATTGATATTTGTTTGGAACTGAAACTGTCTGCATCATGTAGGAAACATGTTGAGATGAGATGGAAGAGAGGGAGGAGGAGGAGGAGGAGGAGGAGGAGGGAACGAGAGTTTAAGTAAAAGAAGTCTCCCAGAGACACGACGAAGAGAAGACACAGGGAACAGTCGCATGAATGGTCGAAGAATAAAGACAAGGGACAGGATCTTGGGGATGAAGAGGAGGAGGAGGAGAGTGGCGGGGTGGCACACAGGAACCTTTTCATGAGACTTCAGTTGCTTGGCAACTCCGTGCCTGGCAAATGGTCTCCAGTCCTGTTTCGTCACTCATTTGATCTTGGACAAAAAAAGACGTCCCTGTTAGACGTCCCTCTTTTCCATTGGACGAAGTGCTGCTCTTTCCTGGCAGGCGCTGATCAGAGGAGAGAGAAAGGCCAAGTGCTCTTGGAAAGCCTTTTTTAGGCCGCCCGACCTGTTTCTTTTCATTGTTCAAGGTGGATGAAACACCAAAAGTCTTCAGTTTTTAAGGTTTAATGGTAAGATAAGTGATGTTATGAAGACTTGTGTTTTGAGAAGGAGACTCACTGAGACAAACAGAACTCTGATATTTACCCAGACTTGATATCAGGAACCAGGAACCTTTATATGTCGTTTCATTTCACGCACTTGCGTACATGAAATGACATGAAATATCGTTTCCCCCAGCCCGCAGCAGTGCAACACAAAGACAACAACACATATCCAGACTACAAGAACACATACATCCAACATATCAAAAAAAAAAATTTTTTTCACTGTCCAAGAGAGCGAACGCCAGGATGACTGTCGGAACTGCTGGTCTGCATGGGCTAGCAGTTAGCTTAGCCTGCCCCGCTTCAGCGTCCTGACAGACCACCGTCGGTGTTTCCTCCTCGGGCACAGCTCCAGGCAGGGCTGTGGTTGCTCGGCCCACCGGATGCAACAGACCAAGCTCTCCCAGCCAATCCAACGCCAGCTCTCCCAGCCAGACACCCTTAACACACCTTCCCACACTCCACACGTCGACACTAAAAACACAGTTGATGCTAGGCGAAGCCGCTGCCAGACCACCCTCAGTGTTATTGGAAATGCTGGTCTGCATGGGTTAGCAGTTAGCTTAGCCTGCCCTGCTTCAGCGTCCTGTCAGACCGCCCTTGGTGTTTCCTCTTCGTCGCCGCCGCCAGACCAGCCTCGGTGTTATCGGAACTGCTGGTCTGCATGGGTTAGCAGTTAGCTTAGCCTGCCTCGCTTCAGCGTCCTGTCAGACCACCCTCGGTGTTTCCTCTTTGAGTGCAGCTCTAGGCAGAGCCATGGTCCCTGGGCCCACAGGATGCTGCAGACCAAGCTCTCCCAGCCGATCCAACGCCAGCTCTCCCAGCCATCAAACGAAGACTAACTTAGACGCAGATGTGGACAAAGACACTGCATGGACGGTACGCAGTGAGGCCGCCGCAAACATGAATTCGCCGCCATCTTCCCACACCGGAATCAGAGTGGGAAGATATAGCCTCCTTTATCACTAACATAACCCTTGCTTCTTATCTGGGATTAAAGTTTCAGGAGAGAAGTAAGTAAAATATAAGTGTTAGCATTAGAAGTGTTGTTTAAAACAACATAATTGCAATTGTATAGTCAATGTAAAGTATTTGCAGTGTTAATGTAATGCATCACCTGGAAGTGCATGACCACCACTGGATCAGCAACACGGTATATCTACTCCATCCATCCATTATCCAAACCGCTTATCCTGCTCTCAGGGTTGCAGCGCCCTATGACTGCTGGAGCCTATCCCAGCAATCATAGGGCGGCAGGCAGGGAGACACCCTGGACAGGCCGCCAGGCCATCACAGGGCCTATATCTACTCAGTCTGAGTAATTCATATGCATTAACCGTGTCTGTTGATATAAACTGATTTGGCCTGGCAAAGCATCTACGATGAAGCAGTGAATCTGTGTGACACAAAGAGAAATGAGTGTACTGGAGACAGGTGGGTAAAGTTCAGCTCCACCAGCCCTGTGATGTTGCAGGTTATAGAGCTGAACAGCCTGGGTCGACTGCTAGCCTACGATCCACAGTCTGGTGGTGTGCAAGTCCTGCTGGATTCCCTCTACATGCCCAATGGCATCGTGCTGTCGCCTGACGAAGACTTCCTGCTGCTGGCAGAGACCAGTATCGGACGCCTGCTGAGGTACACACCCCCATTACTATAACACACAATGTGATGTAATGATGCATTCGGAGAGGGTTTGAGGTGGGTTAGAGGTGAAGTTATAATGCAGAATGACTTTTCACCTCTGATTCTGTACTTTAAATAAATTTGTGATTTATACTGACCAGCCCAAAAGCCATCAAGGTATAAAGTTATCTTATTGTTGACTACAGTGGTAAACATTGAGCAAGTAGGATTGAGAAGAAGTAATCAGGAGTCAGGACCCAAAGCAACAACAGTCTCAAACCCTTTCATATAAACCTAATCATCCCCCATGTAATTGGCTCAGTGATTCCCCCCCTCTCCACCTCAAGCTGATGTGTGGTGAGCATTCTGGTACAAAATGGCTGCCGTGCATCACCCAGGTGGTGCTACACATTGGTGGTGGTTGAAATGAGTTGGCCCCCTTCAATGTGAGACGCTTTGTGTGTCTAGAAAAGTGCTATATAAATGTAATGACTTTTTTGGAGGGGGATTTATTTCCCCCTTTTTCTCCTCAATTGTATCCAGCTAATTACCCCACTCTTCCGAGCCGTTCCGGTCGCTGCTCCACCCCTTCTGCCGATCCGGGGAGGGCTGTAGACAACCACATGCCCCCTCCAATACATGTGGAGTCACCAGCTGCTTCTTTTCACCTGACATTGAGGAGTTTCACCAGGGGGACGTAGCACGTGGGAGGATCACACTATTTCTCCCCGTTCCCCCTCCCCCCCGAACAGACGCCCCGACCCACCAGAGGAGGCGCTAGTGCAGCGATCAGGACACATATCCACATCCCACTTCCCACCCGCAGACATGACCAATTGTGTCTGTAGAGACGCCCGACCAAGCCGGAGGTAACACAGGAGTTCGAATCGGCGGAATAGACCGCCACGCCACCTGGACGCCCAAAGTGTTTGCATTTATGAAATGGTGTCAGCTGGACCCCTCCCATGAAAAAATAAATCCCAAACTGCAAGTAGGAACTGATGTGTTTCACTTCCGTCAGCACTGGTTGGTCCATCAGAGAGGACACGCAGAACTTCCTCTCTGGTGGACCAACCAGAGAGACGCATCAAAGATAGTCAACCCGCTAAAGATAGTAATCTAATGGACAGTGGAAACCATTGAGTTTGGCACTTTAAAGTGTTGCTGGTTCAAATCCATACACTGGCTGAGGAAATCTTTCCTGCACTACCCTTTCATTGTATGACAGAATGTAGGCCTTTAAGGTGACACACTCATCTAAACAACAGTGAGTCAGTAGAACAACAAACCCTTCTGGTTTTGTGCTTGTTAGCCACCCAACCCCGGAGAAGCGGCTGATGGTGAGATGAGATGAGCCCGGTAATGTTCTGGACATAATCACATTATTCTACTCAACCACATTATTCTACTCTGTCTGACTAAGGTATTGGCTGAAGGGTCCGAAGGCCGGTACCAAGGAAGTCGTCTTGGACAACATGATCGGTTATCCAGACAACATCCGCCTCAGCGACCACGCAACCTTCCTGGTTGGTATTACCACCACCCGTTTCTGGAAAGTCCTGCCTCCCTTCCTGGATATGATCGCACCGTACCCCGCCGTCAAACGCTTCTTGGCCAAGGTCAGTTCCATCTCTACAGCAGACAAACTGAGAATCATCCCTGCCCAGAGGCAGTTGTTGAGAGATCTGTAGAAATGTTTTAAGGACAACGTGAAATTAAATCTTATAATAGAAATTCAATTTTTACTTATTTTACATCAAAATCTAATCCCCTTAACTTCCTCTAAAACAGACAAGTTTCTGTGATTCCATCACCCAGTCCAACCCAACGGGCGAGCAACATTCCAGGAAGTAATATCATAAAATGTTTTGCACCAGCCAATCAAATCAAATCAAATCAAATCAAATCACACCACAATTATGAAAAAAGAGCAGTATGAGGAACTATAGACTGATCCTTGTGGTTTACTCTGTTTGCTGAAGCTCATTGCAGTACTGCCTATCTGCTCTGCTCCAGTTTCTGTATCTGTTTATAAAGGCTTGACTTTAAACAAACTCAAAAACCTGATGTGAATTCCTCCAGGTTGTAAGCACTTGTAGTAAGCAGCACGGCACGCTGCTTGGCATTGGCGTTTGGCGGCACGGTGGCGCAGTGGTTAGCGCTGTCGCCTCACAGCAAGAAGGTCCTGGGTTCGAGCCCCGGGGTAGTCCAACCTTGGGGGTCGTCCTCCGTTTCGAGTTTACATGTTCTCCCCGTGTCTGCGTGGGTTTCCTCCCACAGTCCAAAGACATGTAGGTCAGGTGACTCGGCCATGCTAAATTGTCCCTAGGTGTGAATGTGTGGTTGTGGGGCCTGTGATGGCCTGGCGGCCTGTCCAGGGTGTCTCCCCGCCTGCCGCCCAGTGACTGCTGGGATAGGCTCCAGCATCCCCGCGACCCTGAGAGGAGGATAAGCGGTTTGGATAATGGATGGATGGATGTAGTAAGCAGATTACTCCAATATACATACGTTGAATGATGAACATCATGTGGTAACTTCTTGATATTTTCCAGAATGGATGCAACAGTTTGAAAAAGAACACTTCAGATGTAGAGGAACAGGGAAGAAATTTAGAAATTCTTTGAAATTGTACATCTCACACTTTGTATGCCTGCTTTTATTTCCAAACCCCACTTTGATCCGATCACTCCCTTTTTTTCATCCTGTAAATAGGATGCAGTTATTTTAAGCAGTATTTACTTCTTTGGCAGTGCTGGAGAACCCCGGATTGGGGCACATTCCTGTATGGTTTGTTTACTACCAGAGAGGGGGAGGGGTCTGTTTCGGCTGCTGTAGTTTTGATGTGGTGAAAAGGGTTTTTCGTAGGCTGGGTGCACATCAGGAAGTTTTAACCGACGTTGAAGAATCGGCCCATCCTATGGCAGATTGTGCAGGTGTTTTGATTCAGTCCAAGATGGGGCGTATTGGGGCATCAAGGTAACATAGTGGTCTATTCCGTTGCCTACCAACATGGGGATTGTTGGTTCGAATCCCTGTTACCTCTAGAGCCGTGTGTTGGTGAGAATCTGGCGATACGATACGTATCACGATACAGGGTTACGGTTCAACATATCACGATATATTGTGATGCTGTAAGAAAGGCGATATATTGCGATTTCATAGGCCTGTGTTCTCTGTGCTCATGCTACTTCCTGTCTCAGTTTACGTTGTTGGGTTGGAGTGGAAGAGTTAAATGGCTGAAGATAGATTACAACACTGCTATCTAGTGGTCGTGGGGTTACACACAACACAAAATGTTTGTCATGAACCTTTACATGTCAACAATTAAAAATCGATACAGTGGTTCTGAGAATCGATACAGTATCACAAAAGATGATATCACAATACTCGAGTGTATCCATATTTTCTAGTTACCTCCGGCTTGCTTGGGCGTCCCTACAGACACAATTGGCCGTGTCTGCGGGTGGGAAGCGGGATGTGGGTATGTGTCCTGGTCACTGCGCTAGCGCCTCCTCTGGTCAGTCAGGGCACCTGTTGGGGGGGGGGGGATAGCGTGATCCTCCTACGTGCTACGTCCCCCTGGCGAAACTCCTCACTGTCAGGTGAAAAGAAGCGGCTGGCGACTCCACGTGTATTGGAGGAGGCATGTTGTAGTCTGCAGCCGTCCCCGGATCGGCAGAGGGGGAGCAACGACCGCGACGGTTCGGAAGAGTGGGGTCATTGGCCAGGTACAATTGGGGAGAAAAGGGGGGGGGGATCCAAAATAAAAGATGGGGCATATCACACTCAGTGACATCACTGATATCTTGCCTGCCAATTCCCAACAGGCAACGGAGGTCAGGACTCGTCGTCTCGCTGGAATTAACAGGACCACGTGACACCACGGCGGGACGGCCGCCAGGCTAGGAAATGTAAAAATTAACGGCGTTGAAAAAACCCAATTGTGGGTCAATGCACGTTGTTTGTGTGTGTTGCCTCTTTGCGTGTCCTTTGCCCTGATTCCTGCCTCTAGTCACCGTAACACGGCTGTCATGGCTGGCGAGTAGGAAGGCGTGTCGTCGGTCCTGACACACCACAGCACTGCGGCAGGTGACACGTCCTAAAACTCAAACACATTTAACAGTGTGCCGTCTGTCCCCATTGGTTGGTAGAGCTGGGTAAAGGTACGAGACAAACTTTGCTGACTGTCGCTTCCCCAGAGAAGCCTGAGATCTGGATCTCCCCTCAGGTTGTGGGGATGAGATAAGAAGCCGGTCAGTCTGGTTCTCTTCTTGCATGGACTCCACCTTCAGCATTTTATGACGTTTTGTGTGAGTGTGTGTGTGTGTGTGTGTGTGTGTGTGTGTGTGTGTGTGTGTGTGTGTGTGTGTGTGTGTGTGTGTGTGTGTGTGTGCTGCAGCTATAAACAGGTGATTTTATAGCCAGTTTCCAGCTGCAGCAGGCCTCATTCCAGACCTGCAGTGAGACCAGATAGTGTGAAATCTGATATGACAGGGCCAACGCTTATTACCAATACATTCATAGGGATGAATACGTTTGGATGGCAGCCATTAACCCCCCCCTTTGTTTCCCTCTCTCTCTCTCTCTCCCTCCCTCTCTGTTTCTCTCTCTCTCTTTGTTTCCCTCTCTCTCCCCTCTCTCTCTCTCCCCTCTTTGTTTCCCTCTCTTCTCCCTCTCTCTTCCTCCCTCTCTCTTTGTTTCCCTCTCTCTCTCTCTCTGTTTGCTTCCCTCTCTCTCCCTTCCTCTCTCTCTCCCTCTCGCTCTCTCTCTCTTTGCCCCCCCCCACACACACACTGGATTTAACTGGTGGTGTGAGTCAGTTGTTATGTGGGCTGACAGGATTGTATGAGTTGTGGGTGGGTGGGACTGGGGATTAGCTGGAAACAGGTAAACTTACATGAAGAGTTTCTGGGATCGGTGATAAGCCTGCTTTCCTTCCACATGCTCCAGTGTTTATGTACCATGGTGAATGTTTCTTAGGCTTCGCTGAAAAGCAGCATCCTCTATGCACAAACTTGTCTGGATGAAAGCTCGAAATAGTTTGTGTTGGTGTGTGTCTGTGTGTTGGTGAGTGTTGGTGAGTGTTGGTGTGTTGGTGTGTGTTGGTGTATGTTGGTGAGTGTTGGTGTGTTGGTGAGTGTTGGTATGTTGGTGTGTTGGTGTGTGTTGGTGAGTGTTGGTGTGTGGTGGTGAGTTTTGGTGTGTGTTGTTGTGTGTTGGTGAGTGTTGGTGTGTGGTGGTGAGTTTTGGTGTGTGTTGTTGTGTGTTGGTGAGTGTTGGTGTGTGTTGGTGAGTGTTGGTGTGTGTCCACGTAGCCACAGCATGAACGTGTTTTACTAAGCCAGGGTCCCAGTGAAAACCAGGGCTTAGAGTTTACCATGGACATCTGCTGGAAAATATCACCTCTGGTAGATGAGTGACATTATCTATCATACCGGCATGTCATGATGATTCTATTTTCAATATATAAAGTGCTGTGTTATTAATATAATTAATTAGAAATATAATTAATTGAATCAATTATTATTATTCATCCATTATTCATCCAAACCACATATCCTGCTCTCGGGGTCGCGGGGATGCTGGAGCCTATCCCTGCAGTCATTGGGCAGCAGGCGGGGAGACACCCTGGACAGGCCGCCAGGCCATCGGAGGAAACCCACGCAGACAGGGGGAGAACATGCAAACTCCACACAGAGGACGACCCGGGACGACCCACCAAGCTTAGACTACCCCGGGGCTCGAACCCAGGACCTCCTACTATAATAATTAACATTAATATCGTCCATAGGGTTAGTGGTTGTGTCAGGGAGGGCATCCGACATAACATTTTGCCAAATCATTATGTGGATTGATTGACAAGACCATACCAGATCAGTCGAGGCTCCATACAGGATTGGCTGAGGCCCAGGTTAACGACGGCCGCCATTGGTACTGTGCCCTCACAGGGTATAGATGAAAACCGTACAATCTGCTGTGGCGACCCCTGAAAAACAGGGAACAAGCTGAAAGAAGAAGAAGTATTAATATTAAGCTGTTTTAAGAAGTGTACAAAGGTTAAAAAGAAAAAAAAATTGGTTGCACAATCAGCTGTGGAGAAAATGCACTCATGTCGTTCTTCGGTGACATTAGAAATGACTTGGTCAAGTTTCCTTTCAAAATTCAACCTAGAAATGGAGATATTTAATATTGAATGTACTGCACTGTACCATTCAAAAACAAGAGCCAGAAGTACATGTTCAGTATCCAGTTTGTTAATCAGTCCTGAAGTCAACAGATGGAGCTGCTGGCTCAGATTTAGCAACACATTATTTCCTGAACGTCTCACGTGTTTTCTAGGCAGCATGTGGTTTTCATATCTGACCAGTGTACCTGCAGGTGCTGCATACGTGTAGTGATGCAGGATGTTCTTGTAAAGAACTCTCCTGATTGGCTGATGAGGTGGAAATACTTTGTCTCTGTTTACAGCAGGGGTCTCAAACTACCGGCCCATGTGCTACATCCGACCTGCGAGGCAGTTTTGTGTGGCCCGTGCTGTTTTAGATTTATTAAGAGATCCGGACCACATATCTATTTTGCATATTACTTTACCGTTTATTATTTATTTATTTTTTTGTTTTGTTTTAACGTTTCTGTGTTTCTAGTTCTAAGTGCTCAGTTAAGATGAGTTCAGGAATCAGGAGCACTTTGTCATTTCATTTCATGCACTTGTGTACATGAAATGAAACAAAATGCCGTTTCCCCCAGCCCACAGCAGTACAACACAAAGACAAAAACACAACCAAAACTACAAGAACACACATATCCAATCTAACACATATATCCAAACTAAACAAAAAAATCACTGTCCAAGGGAACAACGCCAGCTAGGGTGACTGTCGGAACCGCCGGTCTGCATGGGCTAGCAGTTAGCTTAGCCCGCCCCTCTTCCGCGTCCTGTCAAACTGCCCTCGGCGTTTCCACCTCAGGCACAGCTCCATGCAAGGGCTGTGGTCCCTGGGCCCACAGGACAAAGCACACCAAGCTCTCCCAGCCGATCCAGCACCAGCTCTCCCAACCAGACAACCTCGACGCACAACCTCGCACTCCTCACGGCGACATCAAAAACACCACAGTCAACGCCAGGTGAGGCCACTGCCAGACCGCCCTCAGTGTTATCGGAACTGCCGGTCTGCCTGGGCTAGCAGTTAGCTTAGCCTGCCCCGGTCTCCCAGCCGATCCAGCGCCAGCTCTCCCAGTCATCAAACGAAGACAAAACTTAGACATGGACAAAGACACTGCATGGACGGTACTGGGTGAGGCCGCTGCAAACGCGAATTCGCACAGTTGTGGGTAGTTGTGAAGCCAGCTGCAGATAATGTACCCTAATGTCAGTTTTGCAGCTCTCTCTCCCTCTCACACACACATGCACACACACATACACACTGTAGGTTGGCAACGCGAGTATAAACACCCAGTAGGCTAGCCCACTGCGAAATATCTCACGTGAGCTTGCTAACGTAAATTGTTGTCACTGCTTGCAGATGTTTTGTAAAAAAGTCACTTTCAAAAGTCAAAAGAAAAGTTGACCAGGAGCACCAACAGTTCCAGGAGAAATGGACATGCAACTATTTCTTCACTGAATTTAATGTGTCCACGATATGTCTAATTTGCAAGGAAAAAGTTGCCGTTCAGGGCAGCATGGTGGCACAGTGGTGAGTGTGGTCACCTCACAGCAAGAAGGTCCTGGGTTCGAGCCCCAGGGTAGGACTTGGGACCCCCCTTGGGGGTCGTCCCCAGGTCGTCCTCTGTGTGGAGTTTGCATGTTCTCCCCATGTCTGCGTGGGTTTCCTCCGGGTGCTCCGGTTTCAGTCTAAAGACTTAGGTCAGGTGAATCGGCCATACTAAATCGTCCCTAGGTGTGAATGTGGCCCTGTGATGGACTGGCGGCCTGTCCAGGGTGTCTCCCCACCTGCCGCCCAATGACTGCTGGGATAGGCTCCAGCTTCCCACGACCCCGATTGGGATTAGCAGCTTGGATAATGGATGGATGGATGGACATCAGCTCAAAAGGTTCACAACACCATCGGTTCTGTGCGTTTCTGGAAGAAATAGATGCAACATATGGAGATGTGTTGTACTTGACAGAAGTGAGCTGGTTGAGAAGGGGCAGCGTCGTGAAAAGGTGTTTTGAATTGAGGGAGACGATCTGAGAATTCATGAAAGAAGGCAGGTTACATGCTACTGACCTTGGTGATCTCAAATGGCTCATGCATTTAGCTTTCTTAAGTTGATATCACACAGGCACTTTTAACACTCTTAATTTAAGACTGCAGGAGCCAGACCAAGTCATCACTGTAGCATTTGATAGTGTGAAAGCCTTCTCTGTGAAACTCAACAGCTCACAGAGAAAAGATTTGTCCACTTCCCAACATGCCAGTCAATTATTGATGATGGTGCCAGAGTCAATGCTGATGAGTATGTGACTGCCATTGACAATCTGTAGCAGGAGTTTGAGCATCACTTTTCTGATTTTAAGACTCACAGCACCACTTTCCAGTTATTTGCAGACCCCTTCTTCTTTGACGTGGACCGTGCTCCAAGCACATTTCAAAGGGAGCACACAGACTTGCAGTGCAACACTGAGCTCAAGGCAAAGTTCAGAGAGGCACAAGGAAAGCAGGAGATGCTTGGACAGTTTCTCAAGAGAGCTTCCCAAAACATTCCCACAGTTATCCAAACTGTTCAGGCAGGTCATGTGTCTTTTCGGCACCACTTATCTGTGTGAGAAACTGCTCTCAACTATGAACTTTAATAAATCAAATCATAGGTCCAGACTGCCCAATGAACATCTACAGGCTGTTTTCAGGGTGTCCACTGCCCAGTCCCTGAAGGCAAATATACCTCACTTGTGTCAGCAGAAGAAGTGCCAGTTTTGTTTTCAGGATTTCCCCCCCTTTTTCTACCCGGTACCCGGCCAATTACCCCACTCTTCCCAGCCGTCCTGATCACTGCTCCACCTCCTCTGCTGATCCATGGAGGGCTGCAGACTAACACATGCCTCCTCTGATACCAGCCAGCCACTTCTTTGCACCTGACTGAGGAGTTTCACCAGGGGGACATAGTGTGTGGGAGGATCATGCTATTCCCCCCAGTTCCCCCTCCCCCCTGAACAGGCACCCTGACTGACCAGAGGAGGTGCTAGTGCAGCGACCATGACACACACCCACATCCGGCTTCCCATCTGCAGACACGGCCAGTTGTGTCTGTAGGGACACCCGACCAAGCCGGAGGTAACACAGGGATTCAGACCGGCGATCCCTGCGCTAGCAGGCAACGGAATAGACCGCCACACCACCCAGACCCCCAAAGTGCCATGTTTCTGGCAAGACGTAGGCTAAATATGTAGGCCTAGGCCAGGCCACACTATGTACATAATTACCTATTTATGTGAAAACTGAAAAAAATGTGAAATAATAAAAAATGATGTGAAGGTTATATAGTCGGAAGTTTTTTCTTCATCCCTACTGCACCAGCCCTCCTCCATAAGATGACCTGTCAAGTGGCCCCCAGGTAATTTGAGTTTGAGACCCCTAGTTTACAGCATCAAGGGTGGCCATGGAGACCGGTTTTATTTCTCAGTCCATCTACTTGATAGCTGTTGGCATGTAGCAAGAGTTTGACCAAATATTGTAGAAAGTTCTAAACTGAAATCGCAGATATCCACTTCAACACAGCCTTACATAGTTTTACTAGATAGCTTAACATGACTTTGTTTAACGCTATAACTTTGTGTCCTAGGTGATTCCTCTGAGCTGGTACAATGCCTTGCTGCCGCGCTACGCTTTGGTGCTGGAGCTGGGGTATGACGGTGAGGTGGTGGGATCGCTCCATGACCCCGACGGCAGCCTTACGTGGGCCATCAGCGACGTCTTCCAGCACCGAGGGAGAACCTACCTGGGCAGCACTGACCTGCCCTTCTTACCTGTGTTGGAAGAATGGGAGGACTGACGGAGGTGGGGGGGACATTTGAAACACTCACGTTGAATCCAGAAACGATGGACAACACAAATACTGAGCAGCTAGTGTGTAGCTTAACGACACATTGTGTAGTTATTTTCCATTTTAGGACCGGTACATTTTTCTGTGGCTCACACATAACTAACTAGGAAATTTTGCAGCCTGGTACGTTTTCCGCTTTCAGAGGCTTTTAGTTGACGCTTCTACCCACTGTGACTAACAAGGAATGACCGGGGCGGTCATGTCTTGCTCAAGGGCACATTAGCAGGAGAGATGGTTGTTGAAGTAATGACCCTTGTGACCTTTAGGTTACAGGACAGTCTTAGTAATAGGCCGACCTGTAACCTGATATTATAGAAACATGTCAACAGATGAAAAGTAAACAACAATTTTCCAGCAATGATTGTGGAATTCAGCAGGGATGTGTGTTAGGATGGTCAACTTTCCAGTTGGATGACTGGAATGAGACATGAGTGATGGAGGACTGAGACACTGGTCAGCACAGAGCAATAATGTCCTGCTTTTTTCTCTCTCTCTCTGTTCATCTCTGTTGTTTATCTTTGGTTTTGCATGTAGTCATGCATTCTCCGCATTTTTTTTCTTCATTTGTTCCATATCAGCTCTCAACAGTGGTGCTATTAATGCTCATTATTTCATTAATGTTATTAAGTAAGTAAGTAACCTTTATTGTCACTGGACACAAGTGCCAGCGAAATTAACCATCAACCCGTCCGTACATATACACAAACATACATACAATATGACAAGGGGGGTAGACAGGACGGGAAGACAAGGATGGAAGAAAATACAGCATAACAAGACGAGAGGGGAGGAGAAAAAAGTATTATTATTGTAAACTACTAATAAAACACATTAGCCCCTAGCTGACACGTCTGTCCCTTTAGTCGAGCGGTTAGTGATGTCGCCTTATGGTGCAATATACGGCATATCAAATCCCGCACCGGGCAAGAACATAAGCGGTTACATTGTTATGAAATTATTATTAATGCATTCTAGCATTCGTTAATGCTATTAATGAGCACATCCTCGACCAAACTAGTGCAGCCTTGACTGCAGCTTGTCTCCACAGACAGATGAATTTGACCTCCGGGAGTGATTACGTTCTCTGTTTAACGCCCGGCTCCAACTACACGAACTCGGGCCGATTTCAACCCGATTGCGTCGCTGCCGACCATCGTTCAGCGTCGGGCTCGCATTTGTACATCGGGAACGACAAATGCTCTTGTAGTGTGGTATAATCCAAGACTGGCGTCAGACGCCCCACGACCCCGACTCGACAAGTCTAGCGTGTCAGAATTTCTTTTACATTTTCCGTTTAGTTCGACACCCCCTGGCCGACGCTCAATGACGTGTTCCCGACGCGGACCAATAGGATAGCAGAATGCTCTCTGGCGCGCATAGGTGAACAAAGATGGCGGAGAGACAAGCGACACATTCGTTACCTCAGGTTCTCTTTGAAGGATAGACCGCCTCCTGTCCTCTACGGCAGTGTTTCTCAACCGGGGGTCTGCGGACCCCTAGTGGTCAGTGGTGTAATTGCAAGGGGTCCGTGAAAATAAAATATCTTAAAAAAGATCCTATTGTGGTGGACACGTATTGGGGACAGAATTCAACCCAGGAACTAAGGGTTAAGTCATGGTTGCCCTGGCAGGTTAACGCAGGGTTAAGTTATGGTTGTCCAGCCAGTATTCTGATTATTCTTGCCACCTCCGCTCAGTCGAGCGGTGGGTTTTGTTTGTCTCGCTGATTTACCGTGATTAAAGAAAGTTGCCTACACGGCTAAAGTGTGAACCTACGGTCTTCTCCGTTCCTTCGGCTCTACACTGGTGACCCCGACGTCGGTTTTCGGATAAGTTTTCTGAAACCACACACATTATGGCTACGAACGCCGTTGCAATGAAACTGCCGGAGTTTTGGGAGTCTTCCGCGGCTACGTGGTTCGCGCAGGCTGAGGCACAGTTCGCGCTCAGAGACATAACAGCAGACGAGACCAGGTACTACTACGTAGTGGCAGCGCTGGGGTGCGCTACGGCTTCCAGGATAAGCGGTTTCATAACCAACCCACCGGCCGATGGTAAATACGCCGCACTTAAACATCTCCTCCTTGAAACTTTTGAACTGTCAGCAACGGAGAGAGCACGTCGCCTCTTCGCAATTCAGGGCTTGGGAGATGGCAAACCATCGGAGCTAATGAGCAGGATGTTAAACCTACTGGGTCAAGAAAAGCCATGTTTCCTGTTTATGGAGCTGTTTCTGCGCAACATGCCGCCCCACGTCCAGACTGCGCTCGCTAACTCCACCATCACTGATCCCCGTGAGCTGGCAAAGGAGGCTGACCGATTCTTCGTCGCTACACAACGTTCCTCCCATGCCGGGGTGCTGGCTCCTACCTTCACTGGCCCCCCGCCGACATCGCGGGCGTGGCCCGACGGTGGCGCCACAGCATCAGACCGCTACAAGCCCTCTGGACTCTGTATGTACCACGCTCGATTTGGTGCGAAAGCTAAACGGTGCCGTTCCCCCTGCAACTACAGGCCGACGGGAAACGAGAGGGCCAACACTCAGTAGTGGCCATGAGTGTTGGCGATACGAGCAGGCTACTCTTCATCCTCGACACCATCTCCGGTCGGCGATTTCTTTGTGACACGGGCGCACAGAGAAGCGTGCTCCCTGCTACTGACGTCGACATCATGGGCGGGGAGCGGGGCCCCCAGTTGGCGACGGCTGACGGCAGCCCTATCCACACCTACGGCGTGCGGTCTGTAGAACTGTGTTTTGGTGGACAACGTTTCACGTGGGAGTTCGTCATGGCCAATGTAACGCTTCCCCTCCTCGGAGCTGATTTTTTGTGCGCTTACGGTTTGCTAGTGGACATTCAGAACAGCCGTCTGGTCGATGCCTTAACCTTCTCCTCCTTCGCATGTACGCGGAGGGAAGCGGCCTATGCAGGTCTAGCCAACTCTCTCTCAGAGGCAGACAAGTTCACCCGCCTCCTCGCTGAGTTCCCTGACCTCACCCAGCCTACCTTCTCTGCACCCACCGCTAAGCATGGGGTGGAGCATCACATTGCTACGAAGGGGCCCCCGGTCTACGCCAGAGCCAGGCGTCTCGACCCCGCCAAACTCGCCATTGCCAAGTCTGAGTTCGAGCACCTGGAACGCATGGGGATCATCCGCCGCTCTGACAGCCCGTGGGCGTCCCCACTCCACATCGTCGCTAAGCCTGATGGAGGTTGGCGCCCATGCGGGGACTACCGCCGACTAAATGACGCCACCACGCCTGACCGCTATCCTGTCCCGCATATCCAGGACTTTTCTGCAAACCTGTCTGGCAAATGCGTCTTCTCAAAAGTCGACCTGGTCCGTGGTTATCATCAAGTTCCCGTGCACCCCTCAGACATCCCCAAGACAGCGGTGACAACCCCATTCGGCCTATTTGAATTCCTACGAATGCCATTTGGACTCAAAAACGCGGCCCAGTCCTTTCAGCGGCTGATGGATTCAGTGCTCCGTGGCCTTCCTTTCATCTTCGTCTATTTGGACGACATACTCATCGCCAGCGCCTCCGAGGAAGAACACCTGTCCCATCTTCATGCCCTCTTCACACGCCTCAGCCAGCATGGGCTGATCGTCAACCCGGCGAAGTGCCGGTTCGGGCTGACAGCCATTGATTTCCTCGGGCACCGCATCACTGGGGACGGGGCAGTCCCCCTGCCCTCAAAGGTGGAAGCGGTGGCGGCCTTTCCGCGCCCCCAAACAGCTCGTGCGCTCAGGGAGTTCATCGGGATGGTGACATTCTACCACCGCTTCATTCCTCGAGCCGCCTTTATCATCCGGCCACTGTACGAGGCGCTGAAAGGCATGTCCCCCAACCAGGCGGTCGACTGGACAGCAGAGCGGGACCGTGCGTTCACCGAGACTAAAGCTGCGCTCTCCCAGGCTACCCTGCTAGCGCATCCTTCACCTACAGCGCCTATTTCCATAACCACGGATGCATCGGACTATGCTGTTGGTGCGGTTCACGAACAGTGGGTGGGGGGGGCTTGGCAGCCTTTGGCCTTTTTCAGTCGCCAGCTTACACCCCGAGAGCGCAAGTATAGTACTTTTGACAGGGAACTCCTCGGTCTCTGGCTCGCCGTCCGGCATTTCCGTTTCCTGCTAGAGGGCCGCGAGTTTACTGCGTACGTGGACCACAAGCCCCTCACGTTTGCCATGTCCAAGACGGCCGAGCCATGGTCCGCTCGCCAGCAGCGACAACTCTCCTACATTTCGGAATTCACTACCGACATCCAGCACGTCGCTGGTAAGTCTAACCAGGTAGCTGACTGCCTGTCTAGGGCAGTGATTGGAGCGGTCCACCTAGGCCTTGACTATGCACAGATGGCTGCTGACCAGGCCACGGACCCGAGCATCCTCCGTCTCCGGGCCTCCGACACGGGGCTCCGCCTGCAGGACGTTCCTTTCAGCGACACAGGTGTCACCCTCCTGTGTGACGTCTCCACAGGACAGCCCAGGCCCATCGTCCCGCACAGCTGGAGACGCCCCGTATTTGAAGCTGTGCACGGCCTCTCTCATCCAGGCGGTAAGCCATCCGTGCGCCTGACCTCTGCTAAGTTTGTGTGGGAGGGACTTAAGAGAGACGTGAAAGCGTGGGCCGACTCGTGTGTTGCCTGTCAGCGGGCTAAGATACACCGCCACATTAAGGCGCCCCTGGAACGCTTCGCAGTGCCGGAGAGACGATTTGACCATGTCCACGTCGACCTGGTTGGTCCCCTACCCCCCTCCCATGGGTTCACCTACCTCTTCACTGTGGTGGACAGGACTACGCGCTGGCCTGAAGCTGTTCCCCTGGCATCCACGACGTCTGCTGATGTGGCCCGGGCTTTTATTGGGTCGTGGGTCTCACGTTTCGGTACGCCTTCCGACCTTTCATCTGACCGCGGGCCACAGTTTACCTCAGAGCTATGGAATGCTGTGGGTGAGGCTCTGGGCGTCAAGCTTCATCGCACTACCGCCTACCACCCTCAGGCGAACGGCCTATGTGAGCGCTTCCACCGGTCCATGAAGGCTGCGCTTCGGGCTACTCTCAAGGACTGCAACTGGGTTGACAAGCTCCCATGGGTCATGCTGGGCCTGCGGACCGCCCCGAAGGAAGACCTACAAGCCTCCTCTGCGGAGCTGGTGTACGGCACGCCGCTGCGAGTCCCAGGCGATTTCATGCCCAATGCAACGCGTCCCTGGTCAGCTGTGGACCAACGAGCCTCCTTGCTGGACGGGGTCAGAGCTTTCACACCCGTCCCTACCGCCCAACACGGCGCTCCGGTGTCCCAGGTGCCCCCAGGTCTGCAGTCAGCGGACTACGTGTTCATCCGTCACGACGCACACCGCCCCCCTCTGCAACCCCCTTATGACGGCCCCTTCCGCGTCCTGGAACGGGGAACTAAGCACCTGGTGGTGGATTTTGGGGGCACGGCCGAGCATGTTTCAGTGGACCGAGTTAAACCCGCACACCTGGACTTGACGCAGCCGTTGGAGTTAGCCCAACCTCCTCGTCGCGGTCGTCCCCCGGCTCCGCCTCCTCCCCCCGTGGAGGCCCGAGCTGCCTCTTCTGCTCCTCAGGCCGACCTCCACAGGCCCGCGTCAATGCCTCCCACAGACACTCCGGCCCCTGTTATCCGGAGCCGCCGCGGACGGCCTGTCGTCCACCCGCGCCTGCCTGACTTCGATTACTAGGGCGAATTCTGGGGGGGCTCATGTGGTGGACACGTATTGGGGACAGAATTCAACCCAGGAACTAAGGGTTAAGTCATGGTTGCCCTGGCAGGTTAACGCAGGGTTAAGTTATGGTTGTCCAGCCAGTATTCTGATTATTCTTGCCACCTCCGCTCAGTCGAGCGGTGGGTTTTGTTTGTCTCGCTGATTTATCGTGATTAAAGAAAGTTGCCTACACGGCTAAAGTGTGAACCTACGGTCTTCTCCGTTCCTTCGGCTCTACACTATGACGTTTATAGAAATAGGATTATTTTACTCAAATGTGACTGAGACCTTTATCTACCTAAACTATAAAGGGTAACAGGACTTTTTTCTCTAATTACATCTGTTTCACAAGTGTAATTTATTGTATTTTAATAAGAGATCTCGCTCCCGTTTGCATTGTTAAAAGTTACTGCATAAAAATTCTGTTGTTACATATATCTGAAAGTTACTGCATAAGAATTCTGTTTTGTTAACTATATCTAAGTTTCAACTGAAAGCTCTTATTTTTGCCCCAAAGAGTGAATAAATGCTATAATGCAATTTAAAATGCAGTTTCTACTGTTTCTATCAAATTGCAACCCCCCTCCCCCAAGATCAGGTGGAGGGGTCCTCAGGGTAGATCAAAAATACGCAGGGGGTCCAGGACCCCAAAAAGGTTGAGAACCACTGCTCTACGGGACACCCAGGGACGGGTCCACAATCGCTTTTTTTCTTTTTCTTTTCCGAGCACAAGGCCGCTAGCGTCTCACATAGCGCTTCTTCCATGATTGACACTTCTCGACCCGCCTCCCCGACGACCTATGAACTCGCGTACGGTCGTGATGACGGCAGATGACGTGATGACGGCAACATACGACGATGGGTCGGGATCATACTTGTAGTGTGGCCAGTCTGGCGACCAAGACAGGACACGGATTTATAGCAGTACTCTGACATGGTGCTAGGAATATCTAAAAAAAACTGATCCAAGTGATTTCTCTTTTAAGTCTTTGTTAATTTGAGTCCGTTTTATATAATCGGATATTACTAGCCTAATCAGAAACACAGTCTCGCAAAACATCCCAAAGACCTAAGGGATACTGCTGATTTATCATGAAGCTAGTTCTGCATGAAGAGCCGAGGGGTCATGCGAAAGCCCCGTTTGCCTGTTCATGTTCTCCATATAGCAGAGTATCTGACAACAACTCAACCTCGGTGTTCTTGATTTTATCCTCGAAGTCCATTGGCTCTTAGTTGTCATCCAGTTGAGCAATTGGCAGAATTGTTGTGTTTCCGTTTTTACCAGCTCCAGTGATCCTCTGAGATGCTGTACTACACTATCAGGTTCCATAACAGTGCAGCGTTGCTATCGAAAACGTGTCTGCTTAAAGCTGCATACGCCCATTTCACGCCGCGGCCATCTTGGATTAAAAAAAAACAAGCGGTGGGAATTTAGCCACGCCCCCTTCTTACTCAGTCGGAAATCAATGCAGCCGGGGCCAGCAGCAAACATGGTTTGGACTACCAACCTCGAGCACCTACCGTCATTTACCACAATATGAAAACTAAGCTGGATCTTTTCTTTTTCGAGTACTTTCTGCCTCTCCTGTGCCAGTGAGGAGAGACACACACACAGGGCTGTATTCAAAGAAGCTATTTAATCACAATAAAATAAAAAATAAGATACATTTCATTTTTATACTGTACATTCAATATTTATACATTAGATTGTCCCATCTACAATATTTTCATTCGTTGTCCTTTAACTTTAACTAAACTGTTGGTTCATTTTAAACTAAAATATGGTCGGTCAACTTGTCATTCTGTTGTAGCAATAAACTGGAACTCGCTACCAACTCAAATCATCAATTGTTTACTAAACTAAGATAGTAATTGCTCATCTCAAGGTGTGGGCTAAAAAATGGGACTGTACTGAAATGAAGTTAAATATGTTTCAATCTAGCTAAGGTTTGTGTGCACTATTTTCTTGTCAGCTGAATTTAACAAAGGTTTAAAACAGTGGTCCCTGAAAATTCGTTAGGAGAGCACACACAGTCCACATTTGGTTGACTGTTCCACTTAGTGAAAGGCGCATGACTCCATCAAAAATGTGGTACTCCTTTATGCGTCTTACTGACCGTTCGACGTGTATTCTCAAGCCAGCAATACTCTTGTGTGTCTGTGAGCTCATCACAGCTAAACTGTCCACTTGGGCCTAAAAATGCAGGGATGACAAGTTTTATATCTATTTCATCGAGCAGGTCTTTGATAAGGAAGCCCTTATCGGCCATGACCTCATCACCTGACTCTAAGAGGCCCAGAACACCTGACCTCTTAGTTATCTCCTTATCAGAAATACATCCTGTGAATAGGTTACTTACCAGGCTAACTGACCCTGAGGGAGTGATCCCAATTAGGGATTTCAGTGTAGTGTTACTTTTATAACGGGGGTAGGTCATGGTGTTCAAAACCTTCGAACTAGCTGTCTCGATGCGGATCTCTGTGCAGTCTAGTATCACTCTTGTGTTTGGGTAGAATTCCCTGAATACTGGTGGCATTAGCTCGTCTACTGCTGCTCTACTAGGCCATATTGGGAGGGTCCCTAACATAAAGAGCAAATAGCTGGCCCACGTCGTACAGTTCCTGCTGACTGTGGCCGGCAACACATTGAATCGTACAGATAAATCCAGAGCAAAAAAGCCCTGCCTCACACGGCACAAGAACAGGAAAAACTGATCAATCAGCGATAAATGCTCTGCATGGAAGCCAGACACAGAAATGTGTTCTAGGTTATGGCTGTTCCTTTGCATTTGAGTCCATCGCACCATGGACTCTGCAGTAGGCTGTAAAGCTAGGAAGAGTGCTTTGAGGGTGTGGTAATCCTTAAAACCAGTGTAAAACCTGATCAGATTGGGCGCACACTGGAAGCGTTCTAGACCAAAACGCTCACTTTTCAGCTTTTTATTTTCGTCCTCCAGGAAAGCGATGCGTTTCTTTACTGCGTCAAGCTGGTCTTCCACAGAAAGGGGCTTCACGTCGTAGTCATGATCAGGTAGAGTCGCCCAAACCTCACTGGACACATGAGGATATCTCATACATGTGGGAAGCAATATAAATCCACACATTTTCCTGTTATCAGGATGATGTGTCAGAACAGAGCTATCCACTATTGAAAGATTAGTGAATATATGTATATATATGTATATATATGTATATATATATATATACATATATATACAGATTTATCTCTTTCCCTTCTTTGATAGGAGTTGCAGGATGGTACACAGCAGTACGACACGTTGCTTCCAGCAGTGTTTTCAATGAAGTAAGAAAGGGCGTGGCTAAGTTCCCACCGCTTGGTTTTTTTAAAATCCAAGATGGCCACGGCGTGAAATTGGCGTATTGGGGGACGTCTGCCCAGGGGCGGTAGGCGAAGTGGCACGCTGCTTTATTTGACTGCAAATCCCAAAATTCTGTTTAATGATGCTTCAGCACTGTGACTTATTATGGTTTTTCATTTGTGTGCAGCCAACAAAATCTTGGTGATAAATTAAAATCTAAGCAGCCTAATATACACGTTAGACAAATGCTAGCTATAAATACATAAATATGTCACTTCCTGTGCACAGCTGAGATTCACGGAAAAGCACAGGAAGTGCACAACAATCAACAAACGGGCAAATCCATGCAAGAAAGTTTTTTTTTTAATTTTGACCTGGGCTAGGGTATAATTTTTTTATCACTAATATCAATTAAAAGGTCATATTTTACCATTTAAAAAATCCCTCCACTAGGCTTTAGTGTATGACATTGTTGGAGTAAGAGGCCAGTGAGCGAAGACTTGGTGTTCAGTGTGAGTGGGTTGTTTAACAGTAGTGGTGAGTCTTCAACACAAACCTCAGAATGTGTTGCCGTGTGGTTGCTAGTTCACACCCTGCTCCACCCATCAGCAGCAGGGCTGACAGAGAAGTAGCCTTAGAGGAGGAGGAGGTGGTGGTGGTGTTTAGGGTGAGCTGTGGCCTGTGGGGGCTGCTGGTGGGGGTCAAGACACATCTGGCTGGAATTGACTTCAGGCGCAGAATTTGGGCAGAAATTGCAAGAAATTGAATTGTTTGAATGACTGGGAACGAATGTGTAAATATATTTAATTGCATTTTATTTGATGTCACATTAAGTTTTGTTCCGTTTCATGCAACATTTGATATGATAGCAATTTGTTCAATCCGCCTTTTTATTAGAGCTCTCTTTCATCAGTGTTTATCCTTCTTGTTACTTCCACCCGTTACACGAGTCGTGTGGCTTCAGACGAGTTGTCTTAAATCTCTTTCAGGTTTAATTTGAAGTCGGAAAGTGGCGCCATTTTACTAAACCGTGTTTACCCAACTAAGTGATGTGGGTCCTGCATGTGTCCTGTGTGAAGGTAGAGTCTGCAGACCTTTAGGAACTCAGATAAGGAGGAAGAAAATGCTACTTAATGCCGATTCTTCCGTTTTTGTTGTCGAAATAGACCTTTGCCAATTTGCACATCCATGTTGGTTGTGAGCAAAGTTTTAATCCAATAAGCCAGGTACACTGCAGCGTCACTGACAGACAAGCGTTTTCACAGTTCACTGACACCAGTGTTGGTTTGTGATCACTAATAAAAATGTTGGTAAATGCAGACTTGTTGGGTGCTGTGTTTTCATCTTGATTTCAATGCAACGCCGGGCGGCATGGTGGCGCAGTGGTTAGCTCTGTCGCCTCACAGCAAGAAGGTCAAGTCAGTTTTATTTGTTGTCCAGCCTTGGGGGTCGTCCCAGGTCGTCCTCTGTGTGGAGTTGGCATGTTCTCCCCGTGTGCTCCGGTTTCCTCCCGCCATCAAAAAGACATGCGCGTTAGGATTAATACTCCTGCCAGTGCCCCTGAGCAAGGCAATGGGGAAAGAACTGGAGTTGGTCCCCGGGTGCTGCAGCTGCCAACTGCTCTTAGCTACACAGCTAGGATGGGTTACATGCAGAGTAATTTCCCAACGGGATTAATAAAGTATCTCCAAATCAAATCAAAAAATCAAATCAAAATGACACCAGAGAGCAGCACGAGATGAGGCCCGTTGTATAAAGATGTCACCTCGTCTGCAGCTAGTTAGTTCACTGGTACTTCAGTTCCCCACGCCTCCTCCTATACACGTGGAGTCGCCAGCCGCTTCTTTTCACCTGACAGTGAGGGGTTTCACCAGGGGGACGTAGCACGTGGGAGGATCACGTTATTCACCCCCCCCCGACCGACCAGAGGAGGCGCTAGTGCAGCGACCAGGACACATACCCACATCCGGTTTCCCACCCGCAGACACGACCAATTGTGTCTAGGGACGCCCGACCAAGCCGGAGGTAACACAGGGATTCGAACCGGCGATCCCCGTGTTGGTAGGCAACGGAATAGACCGCTACGCTACCCGGACGCCCCTAGATTTTGTTTTTAGACATAAAAAAACAAGCAATAAAGAGATAAACAACAACAAAGACAGAACTTCTGCAAGTCATTGTGAATTATTCGGGAAAGTCTGTGATTGAAGAATATCTTTATTTGGACATTTACACACACACACACACACACACACACACACACACACACACACACACACACAAAACACACAAAAAAAACAAGCCAGAAAAAATAGACTACTCTTTGAAAAATAAATGGAACTAGTCCGAAAAACACAGTTTGGACATAACTGGAAAGTGCATCAGTGAACCGACAAGACGTCTGACAAAGTGTGGCCGACGGTTCCGGAGGAGAAACGGTCCTGAAGATTCTAACATCGGTATGGGATCCGCACGGACGCGTCCAGGAGAGACTCGTCTATTTTCAGAACCGTGTGATATATGGGACCTAAATCCAGGAAGTGGACTTCTGGTACAGGTGTACCATTTTCTCCCCGACACTGGATAATAACAAATAGGGGGGGGGGGGGCAGTGCAACAGGTCAAGTCGACGCCATCTTGCTTGTAATGAACCAGTAAACTGTGTGGCTGCTTGCTAGTTTTGTAAATACTTGTATGCCCTTGTGCGTAGAAACTAAGTGTTCGTCGTGGAAACGGATATAAAAACATATAACGAGTCCTGTGAAATCAAGGTGAGAGGGTGTATGTGGACAAAAGCGGACATCACCGTCTGAATATCAGTGTAACCGGTTATTTTCTTGCCCGGTGCGGGATTCGAGATGAAGTGTACTGCACCACAAGGGGACATCACTAACCGCTCGGCTAAAGGGTCAGGCCCATTGGCCAGGGACTAACGTGTATTATTAGTAGTTTACAGTCGTCACCCTCCCCGGAAGCGCGCCCTCGCCCTTTGTTATTCCCGCGCTCCGAAGATACTTCTGAGGATCTGCACACTTCCGGATCCCACCGCTGCCACCAATGTAACCGGTTTATTTTCTTGCCCGGTGCGGGATTAGATACGAGGTGTATTGCACCACAAAGCGACATCACTAACCGCTCGGCTAAAGGGTCAGACCCGTTAGCTAGGGACTAACGTGTCTTATTAGTAGTTTACATCAGCTAATGAACGAAAGCTTAGCGGCAAGTTTCCCCAACCAGCTTTCTTACAGTCTTTGGCTGAAAGACCCGAGTTCTCGGTGACGCTGTTCAACGTTTCAAGATGGGCTATTTTCTGGGTACGTGTAAGACTAGTCAGCTGTTAAGGACTCCAAAAAGAAAAGAAAAAATCCCTTTTTCTACGTCTCAGTAAACCCAAGCTCCTCTTTCCCTCCTCGTCCTTATATAAGCACCTCAGGTGACGGACCTATCCAACTCGGCATGTGACGTCATCTTGACGTCTTCCGTTCTACGGAGGAAGTGCACGGCTAGGAATCCCGTTTGCTTTCAAAACGGGGGGATTTTCTTTTAGTAAGAAATGGTGTTTCGTATTGTAGCGAAGTCGGGGGACAACGCAACCACAGGAACTGCCGCGGCTGGGAAGCGAACCCGTATCGCCCGCACCGCAGGAGACATCGCTAACCACTAGACTAAAGGGTCAGACCCGCCAACCAGCGGCCAGCGTGTCTTCTTACCCAAGCACGTTACAGTATATTTCCTCACCTTAAACTACTCGCACTCAAAACTATAAACCGTGAAAACACAATCATCTGTTAATTTCAATTAACATGAACAATTAGCAGAGCAAATGGGAAATCAGTTCTTTTTTTGGCAAAATATAAAATCCCTCAATCTGTAAAGAACTAAACACTGGACAGAGCCATCCTCCGGACCAAGTCGTCACAGAAAGACGAACAACGGGTTAGGATTTGGTTCCTGTGATGACGTGTCCATTGGTTGAAATCATTCAGGGAAAAAAAGGTCAAAGTTGAGAAATGATCAGTGAGATGATATGATCTATTGGAATGTCACGATCCAGTGTCCCTCAAAACACATCCGAGTGTGTGCGGGTCGCGTAAATTGTCCCCATACATTAGACCAATTATAAAATCACTTTAAAATAGCAAATTCAAACACCAGGGAAGATGTGAGCCATTTCTAGGAATATCTAAAAAAATAGATCCAAGTGATTTCTCTTTTAGATTTTGCAAGTCTTCGTTAATTTGAGCCCGTTTTATATAATCGGATATTACTAGCCTAATCAGAAACACAGTCTCGCAAAACATCCCAAAGACCTAAGTACAAACTTATCAAAGTAATGTGTTTTATGTATGCAAGAATATTGGTTATGGATAGCACACAGTTTGTGAAGGACCTCTCCTGGGGGAGGAATTCACACTTTTGAATGCGGTACAGGAAGTTGTGTTTTGCCTGGCAAGCTGAACCACATTAACAATCATTACAAAAAGTGAGAGTAAATATTTGAAGTGACCTAGGTCTCACACAAAACTAGAACACCTGTTCAAGGAATACTGTAGGCACTCTGATCGTGGACAACCGGCCAAATCTCACAAGAAAACCTGAAAGGCAAATAGGAATTCTGGTGGGGGGGGGGGGTATTTCAAGATGCAAGATCAGCAAGTAAGCTGGATAACAGAGAACATGACAAATAAAATAGTGGTACCTTCAACAATTTTGCATCCTCTAGTAAATGATTTCACACTGAAAAACAACAACCAATTCATCTCAAAACCATTTCTTAATTTACTTCCTCATGAAATTTTCGTTCTACAAAATATGGCTGACCCAGTCGACCGAACATGTTTGCCATTTCAATACACCGCTGTCCAGGACACAAATCTAATCCCTGCTGCAAACCGATCTTTATTTGGACAGCACTGGTTAATATCTGATAAGAAATTAGGATTTGGTCCTTTGGCCTCCTTGGGATAAGCCATCCTGAGTTGTCTTGACTTCTTGAAATACCCCAATTAACTTCCATTCTTAACTTCTAACCACATTAGAAGGTAAAGGGCAGGTACTGCGCCCTAGAAAGGCCTCCCGTGTTGAATAACAAGTCGACCCCTGACAGTACATGGCTCTCTTTATCCACACTCCATAAAAACCCTCAATGAGACTGGTAAGAGGGAGACCTAGATACAAGGCAACAGTAAGAAAGGCTGGGGGGAAAAAAAATGTATTGCCCTTCTTCCTCCATCTCCTCCACTTTATGTATCCTAATGGCCATCAAGTCGATCTGGCTTTTACTTTAGAACCTGTCGGAGTCTGCTGAGACGCGAGCCGTGGTTGGTGAACATCTGCTGCGGATCAAACTTGTACCTTAAAAAAGAAGACAAAAAGAACAGATTAGTGTTAAAGAGTAACTTAATTAGACTATTTTAGTGAGTTAGCTGACATCTACAGGTTAAAAACATGGCAGGCTGGTGTTGGTACACAATGATGTTAGCATAGCAGGATAAACACAGCTGTAGTTAATAATAACGGATCTGTTGGATGAACCACCATTGACAGTACTATTGACAATTGTTAGTGCTGGCTCCATCTGTCTGTCAATGCTGATAAATCAAACAGAGCCATTATTAGTGTTATTATCTGCAGCTTTGTTTATCCTGCTATGCCAACACCAGAGTACTGAAACCAGCCTGCCATGTTCTTCACTTTTCCATGTTTTTTAACCTGTAGATCTCAGCTTACACACTAAAACTTTATGGTGTTTAGTTACATTTTAAGAATTAATGAACGCAGTGAGTGGACAGGAGGTGTGTGTGTGTGTGTGTGTGTGTGTGTGTGTGTGTGTGTGTGTGTGTGTGTGAGTAGATGACAAAGAAGACAATTTCTAATCAGCTGAGGGCTTACTTAGAGCCCCGACAAGACAAAAACAGTCTGCTTTAATGTCTCAGTATGAATGAGATGATGCACTGGATCCTCTACTGAGATGACTCCAAACTGCTGATTTCTACATGTAGCGATGAATGGGTTTAGATTCGTTGTACCATGTTGCTGTTTAGTGTTCATAATGTGTACAGACCTAGGCCAACATAATCGGGTTCACTTTTAAAAGGACTGAACAGTTGCATTGTGTTGTATTGTGGTCTGCTATTTAGGTTGATCCCTCATGTGTTCTTGAGATAAATGTCACATGATTACTCAGTGTAAGCTGGTCTGTTAAAGCTCATATTTCTGCTTGTTTAATAAGTTTTTTTTTTTGCTTTATATCACAGTTTTTTAAGTGTGCATGTGAGAATCTAAGAATTAACTCTTTGTTGTGGCAAGGGTTAAACACTGAATTGAAAGGGCAGTCAAGAGTCCAGGTGTAAACAGACCTTGTGTCATAGACGCCACGGGTCCTGCAAGTCTGTCCAGAGCAGGACTGCAGCATCATCAGCCTGTGGTTCATCTTCTCCAACACTTCTTGGTCGATGGTCTTGGCGATGTTGGTCAGCTGGTAGGGGTCTGCCGTCACATTATACACTTCCACAAACACCTGGAGAAAGAGAAAGACGTAGGCAGACACACCCCTGATTAGTAAGCTAGTGAGGACCCAGTGTTAACACGTGTTCGTCAGCTGGCAGGGAACTGTAGACATGTGAGGAGATGAATAAACAAGGCAACACTGCCTCAAACCTCATTGTCGTCAAACTCGCAGTACTGGAGGTTTGCAGAGGGGCCGACGGTGCGCACACAAGCATAGGTGTTGTTGAAAGAGTCCTCACACACACAGTCTGGGAAACACTCCTAGATGGGAGAGAAGGACAGAAAAGTGATTAGGATTTAGATAAGTCTAACTTGGTAAATCTAGACGTATACTCAAGCTTAGCTCTGGAACTGCACAACACAACGGCAAGCTCCCGCAGTCTACTGCAAATATTTACACACTTCTATCTTTGTGAGGAACCCTCATTACCTACATTCATTCCCTAGCCCTTAATCCTAAACTTAACCATCAGAACTACATGCCCAGCTCTAACCTAACCTAATCCTAACCCCAAATCCTAACCCTAAAATAGAAAGAAAGAAAGAAGAAGAAAGCCACTTTATTTTCTCATTGTAGGTTACAATAAAATTTGTTTTCTGTATTTAACCCATCCTATTGTATAGGAGCAGTGGGCAGCTGCACTGCCTAGGGACCAACTCCAGTTCTTTTTTCCACTGCCTTGCTCAGGGGCACAGACAGGAGTATTAACCCTAATAACATGCATGTCTTTTTGATGGTGGGAGGAAACTGGAGCACCCGGAGGAAACCCATGCAGACATGGGGAGAACATGCAAACTCCACACTGAAAGAAACTGGGATGGCCTGGGTTTCAAACCCAGGACCTTCTTACTGCGAGGCAACAGTGCTAAACAAGATTCAATAATCTTTATTTGTTACGTCTCATTATAAAAGTATATGAGAGCAAACTTCTTTGAGTTTCAGCTCCTCAACACTGCAGCAACAATAGCAATAAAATAACAACAAAACAGAATGGTGGCCCAGAACCACCGGGCCACCATGTCGCCCAGTATAATATAAACAGACCCCTAAAGAAGAGCAAACCGGACAAAACGTCCTCCCTGTAATGGTTAAAAACTCAAATTGGTCTTCACAAAGACATAAGTACAACACACCACACACGCACATTTCCTCCTTCCCATTAATTTAAGACTCTGGGCATCATCTTGGACAGCACATTACCTTTTGAAGCACACATCAAACATGTTACTTGGTCTGCATACTTCCACCTACGCAATATTAATCATCTTCACCAATTGCTTACGCCTAACAGCACCACCACTCATTCACACCCTGATTAACTCGGACTTTTCCAGATCTGCCCCCGTGTCTCACTGAAACCTGGCTTAGTGAGCATATCACGGACAGTACACTTCATCTGCCGCAGTTCCAACTCCTCTGGGCAGACTGCCAAACAGCGTTATTGGGGGGGGGGGGACAGGGTGGTGGCATATGCTTCTACATAAACAAAGGTTGGCGTATGGATGTCCAAGTGTTGAAGAAATCATGCAGCCCTCAGAGACCTTTTTCACTGACTGTAAACCATTCTATTCACCGTGGGAATTTTCTTCATTTATTCTGGTCGGTGTCTATATCCACCCCCGGCCTGTGTTAAAACACCTGGCTGATCAAATTACAAACATTGGGCGCAAATATCCACACTCCCTACTCCTTATCCTTGGGGATTTTAACAGAGCAAACCTTAGCCACGAACTGCCAAAATACAGACAGCATGTTAACTGTCCCACCAGAGACAAAAACATTGTGGATCATTGCTACACAATATTAAAGGACACCTAACGCTCTGTCCCCCGTGCAGCCCTGGACCTCTCTGATCACTGTCTGAGTCATCCTATCTCAACCCACAGGCAGAAACTAAAATCTGCAAAGTCTGTGGTTAAAACTGAGGAAATGGGCCAATGAGTCAAAACCGGAGCTCCAGGCCTGCCTCGACTGCACTGACTGGAGGGTTTTTGAGGCTCCATCTACAGACCTGGAGGAATTTACTGACACTGTGACATCTTACATCAGATTCTGTGACGACATGTGTGCCCACCGAAACCTTCTGTACCTTCAACAACAAAGTCCTGGTTCACAGCAAAACTCAGGCAGCTTTGTCAGGCCAAAGAGGAAGCCTACAGGGGTGGAGATATGATCTGGTACCATAAATCCAGAAATACACTCACAAAGGAGATCAGAGTGGCAAAAAGGTGTTACTCTGAAAAGTTGAAAAACAGGTTTCCTGCCAGTGACCCATGGAGTGGTTCGAAAGACATTACCAATTACAGGAGACCATCCCCCCACACTGCAGGGAACCATCAACCTGCTGATGACCTAAATGGGTTTTACTGCAGGTTTGAAAAGCAAACTTTCACACCCCTCCCCCTCGCCGGCCACAACGCACAATCAACTGCACTCCCTGCCAGCCGCTCTCCCCTCCCCACCAAACCCCCACCCAGGAACTGTGTTGAGGATGTGCGTCAGCTCTTCAAACACAGAAGGCCAGGGAGGCACCGGGCCCAGATGGCATGTCACCCTCCTGTCTTAAAGTCTGCTGACCAGTTGGCTCCCATTTTCACAATGATCTTCAAGAGATCACTGGAGCTGTGTGAAGTCCCCTCTTGCTTCAAGAGCTCCTCTATCATCCCGGTCCCCAAGAAAACATGTATCACAGGATTGGATGACTACAAGCCCATTGCCCTAACATCTGTGGTCATGAAATCCTTCGAGAGAGTGGTGTTGGCCCACCTGAAGGAATTCACAGGCCCCCTGCTCGATCCCCTGCAGTTTGCCTACTGAGCAAACAGTCAGTGGAGGATACAGTCAACATCGGATTGCACTACATATTCCAACACCTCGACTCCCCAGGACATATACTTCAAAAACCACATCCAAGGATGTAGGGTAGCACTCACCAATTTGAAAAAGAATAGGGACAGTGCCTCATTTTCACCAATTTATTTTGGCCAGCAAACTGCTACAGGTCTTCATCAGAGCATCCTGTAGCAGTAGGCCGAAACGTTAGCATGTTTTGCTGGCCAAAAATAAATTGGTGAAAATGAGGCACTGTCCCTATTCTTTTTCAAATTGGTGAGTGCTACCCTACATCCTTGGATGTGGTTTTTGAAGTATATGTTTTTGGGGTTTAGCATCACAGTAAGAGTTTATTTTGGGGAAGGCGCAACCAACTCCTCCATTCCCCAGGACTTATGCAAGGGACTTGTTTGTGGACTTCAGCTTAGTCTTCAACATCATCGTCCCAGATATCTTCTACTCCAAACTCACCCAGCTCACTGTACCAGCCCCCATCTGCCAGTGGATTAAAAACTTCCTGAAAGACAGGAGGCAGCCAGTGAGGTTGGGGAAAATCCTATCCAGCACCCGGACAATCAGCACTGGTACCCCCCAGGGATGTGTGCTCTCCCCTCTACACAAATGACTGCACCTCAGGTGACCCGTCTGTTAAACTCCTGAAGTTTGTGGATGACACAAACATCATTAGCCTTATCCGGGATGGTAACGAGTCTGCATATAGATGGAAGGTTGATTAGCCGGCCCTCTGGTGCAGCCATAACAAACTGGAGCTGAACATGTTCAAAACAGTGGAGACGACAGTGGACTTCAGGAAGAGTCCCCCAACACTGCCCCCCTTAGCATACTCAACAGTATGGTGAAAACCTACAGATTTCTGGGCTACACAATCTCCCAGGACCTAAGGTAGGCATCCAACATAGACACAGTCAGCAAAAATCATCATTTTCTACATAATATCTACATCAATATAATTTATATCAGCAGAGGATGTACTTTCTCCGCCAGCTCAAGAAATTCAACCTGCTTCAAGAACTGTTGATTCGGTTCAACGCTACAATAATCCAGTTTGTCCTCTGCATTTCCATCACTGTTTGGTTTGGATCGGCCACCAAACAGGACAGGGACAGACTACAATGGACAGTTAGGTCTGCAGAGAAATTCATTGGTGCCAACCTGCCCTCCATTCAGGACTTGCACACCTCCAGACTCAGGAAACGGGTAGGCAACATCACTGCAGACCCATCACACCCTGGTCAAAACCTGTTCCAACTCCTCCCCACTGGTAGGCACTACAGAGCACTGTACCCCAAAACAACCAGATATAAAAACAGTATCTTTCCACAGGCTGTCATTCAAATGAACGCTTAACACTGTCAAATAAATCCAACCATTTTGTATATACTGTACTGTACATTGTACGTATACTTGTTACTCTGTCATATCCATCTACCTCAGGCATGTATGCAAGTACCCTGCTAACATCTATTTCAGCGTCTCTGATATATTCTCTGCACTACTACACCTTATCACCTCTTATTTCGCCGCCTGTATAAGTCAATCCTTGCGTATATACTTGGAAGATTGTTGTGTTGTTATTCTATGTTAAGTACTGACAGCCATGAACCCAGAGTCAAATTCCATGTATGTGCAAAGCTACATGGCCAATAAACATGATTCTGATTACATCCCATATTGACTACTGCAATTCTATCCTCTTTGGTCTTCCTCTCAAATGTCTTCGTAAACTTCAGTTGGTCCAGAATTCAGCTGCCTTTACCATTAACAGAACTTCTTCCATAGATCAAATCACTCCGGTTCTTCAGCAACTTCACTGGCTCCCTGTTAAATACTGTATCAACTTCAAGATTCTGTTTCTCACCTTTAAGGCCCTTAATAACCTAGCTCCTTCGTATCTTTCTGAACTCCGTCATATCCACACGCACCTCCTGTACTCTCAGACGTTCTTCTGCCATCCAACTCACTACACCATCTGCCTGCTTGACTACCATGGGGTCT
Source organism: Lampris incognitus (assembly GCF_029633865.1). Lineage (NCBI taxonomy): Eukaryota > Metazoa > Chordata > Actinopteri > Lampriformes > Lampridae > Lampris > Lampris incognitus. The sequence goes on along the minus strand of NC_079213.1, from coordinate 32,591,782 downwards.
ACAGCCCTCAGTCATTCTGCCCCCCGCCTCTGGAACTCTCTCCCACAAGACATTCACAATACTGACTCTCTTTCCACCTTCAAACCTCATCTCAAAATTCACCTTTTCAAACTGGCATATTCAGTCTGATTCCGACTTTAAGGTTACACCTACATTGAGTTTTGCAGATGATGATTTTATACCTATCTGTTGTACTAACTTATTATTGTACGCCCCTGCTTTGTTTGATTTTATGTCGTCAGATACTGTGCTGCTTGTTTTTATCAGTGTTTTGTAAGGTGTCCTTGAGTGCGCTGAAAGGCGCCCATAAATAAAATGCATCATTATTATTAGTGCTCCAAGCTCCACCAGAGGACATATATGTAGTTTGATATCTCACTCCCTTCTCCTTCATACTCCTCTCCTTTAACCCCTTTATCAAGCCACCCCTCCTCCTCCTGGCGTACCGTAACTCCGGGTCCCAGCAGCGGACAGGAGGGGTCGGACACATTGCGTCCCTCTCCTTCATATTCCACCAAGATGTCTGTTCTCCAGCTGCTGCTGTTCACCTTCCCCTCCTGGTGTAAAGACATGTGCACACACAATACCCATGAGAGTACACACAAAAAACGTGACAAGCAAGATTAAGACTTGGAGCAACGTTAAGAGTCCTAAAATCTCCTAAATTGCTTAAGTGCTGTTGGAATATCTGAGTCAGATTTCTATTTTTGTTTTGTTGTCATTTCAGATTCACTATTGAAAGAAAATAGAATTAGCAACCTCACCATAACACCCAGGAATGACATGCCGTCCATCTGGGTCTTGTTGAAGTCATAGCCAGCTATATCCAGGATGGTGGGACCCAAGTCCACATTGGCCACCAGCATCTGATGACATGATGAAACACATTTATAAAATAATAAAAAAATAAAAGTAAAAAGTAAAATGATTTCATTATTTACTTGCAAATGCAGGTGACTAATGAAATTCAAACCAACACAAAAACATAACCAATCAATTTCCACCACTCAGCAAGCAGAGGGCCTTGTTTTGCCCGACACACTGATATTGTGCGAGTCAGGAATTGAGGATCGGACAACAAACCCAAATTTCACTGGCATGAGAGAAAAAATAGGTTTTGCGATTGTGTGCAAAGTTGGAGCTTAAAGGACATTTTGCTGACTTTCAACCTTACTTCCATGTATTAATCACAGCAGCGGCATCTTTATCACGTACACCAGAGGTTCCCAAATGGTGTGCTGGGAAGAAAGTCTGGGTGTGCCGTGGGATTTTGCGATAACCATAAATTACTTTACAATAGCTATACAACTATACACAAACTTATTTTAATTTACTATATCAGTACTTTTTACGCACTCATTTCCCTATACAAAGGCAAATTCTAGACCCTAAAATTTTTTTTTCAAACTTTCTGTCAAAGTGAAACGCAATTTTTCTTTGACAAAATGAATTGCACTGTAGCAGTTAAGGGTTTTAAAAGACTAGATTTACCGGATATGCAAATTATTAGTGCCGAAATTTCCCCAAAAAATACAGACAAAGGTTAGGATGTGTGTGTGTGTGTGTGTGTGTGTGTGTACCTGGCTGGTCTGATTGGGCTTGATGTTAGGTCCTCTGACCATTAGCGGAACTCTGATGTCAAATTCATAAAGCTGTCTCTTGTCCAGAGGAAGCGAGAACTGGCCTGAGACAGACCAGGGAGGACGGTGTGTGTATGGGGGGGGGGGGGGATGGGAGACAATTAAAAACAAAACTTTTTATGACACTATTTTTTATATGACAGACATGTTTTATCAGATTTTGGATCCTGTTGTCAGATTGGGTTCAGATCTAGTCCCTGAAAAGAGGCCGTGTCTGAGCTGCAGGTGTTTCCAAAAGTCCACATTTACCAAATTGTAGGTGTGGTGTGTATATTTTTTGCCCGTATTATAGTATAGGTCCTTTTTGAGGAAAAATAAACAACATGATACTGTATTGTACATGTATTGTCCAATTCACCCATGTGTGTGTGCATGCTGCACATACCTGTATGGTATCCATTATCCGAGGTGAAGAAAACATACGTGTTGTCCAGTTCACCTCTGACCTCTAACGTCTTCACTACACTCTCCACCAGGTCGTCTACTGAAAGCAGAGTGCGCCAGCTGCAGAATGCAAAATTCAGCAATGAGAACATCTGAATTGTGCATTGATCTTGAAGTCAAGATGCCCTCACCGGGGGACAGAAGTAAGAGAAGTTCAGATTAACTGATGCAATGCGCTGCAGTGTCACAAACAGACCACCAGAGAGAGGAATCAGGCAAACAGAGACACCGATGCTAAAAGAATGAGGGGTAGGGCAGTAAAATAAGACAACACCACACAGGGAACAATGGAAGGGAAGGAGAAGAGACCGACCGTTTCCTGAAGGCGTCGTCCAGGAACTGGATGGAGGAGTTGCTCATGGGAGTTTTCGCCTGTCGAATCAACCAGTGTTTATCCTGGATGGAGAGAAATCAGCGGAGAAAACGGTAGATTACAAATAGAAGGATGAACAGGCCCAGCTGGTTGGTTAGAAGAAAAAAATCAGTTTTTTTCAGATGTAAAAAAAAAACAACTATAAAAGTTTCATTTATGGTTGCTGGACATTTTCCAAACTGTTGCTCAGAAGAAATGTAAAGTTTCAGCAGGCGACGCACGATATTTGTGCTTCGGTAAAGAATTTGCCACTACCATGGTGTCAACACTGTCTGCTGTGGCGAACCTAGGGCAAAAAAAAAATAATCTACCTTTCCATGGATGTTGAAGTTGGGGTCACGGGGTGCCCGCATGTTATTGAACCTGTCCTGGTACTGGGGGGCTGCGGTCCAGGGGGAGTGGGGGGCGGGGGTTGACACCATCATGAAGAATGGTCGGTAGTTGGACTTGTAATGTAGGAAGTCTAAAGACATGTTGGCCTGACAGGCGGCGAGGGAGAGGGACAAGGAGAAAGTTTCAGCAGTAACACTCAGCAATAACAGAAGAAACAATGAGAGGATAATGTTCCTAAATCTAGTCATCCAAAGTCAAACAGTCAAGCATGTAACTAATCAACGCAGCTGGCTCTGTGATGACACGTGGGATGTCTCACCAGTACGTCTGTGAGATAGTCTTTGCTGTAATTTGCTCCATGTTTCTGAGCTTTTCCATTCACCGACAGGGTGTAATTGTAATATTTAGAATTCTTTTCCTGGAAAAAGACAGGCACGCGCGCGCGCGCCCGCACACATACACATACACACACACACACACACACACACACACACACACACACACACACACACACAGAATGAGTCAGCAGAGCACATCTATTATTTTATTATTTTTACAAGGTGCTTGTTGATGTTCCAGTGGTCCCCCCCCCCTTTTTCCTCGTAAATTGTACTTGGCCAATTAACTCACTCTTCCGAGCCGTCCTGGACGCTGCTCCACCCCCTCTGCTGATCCGGGGAGGGCTGCAGACTACCACATGCCTCCTCTGATACATGTGGAGTAGCCAGCCACTTCTTTTCACCTGACAGTGAGGAGTTTCACCAGGGGGACGTAGCGCAGGGGAGGGCCGCAATATTCCCCCCAGTTCCCCCTTCCCCCCCGAACAGGTGCCTCGACTGATCAGATGAGGTGCTAAGTGCAGCGACCAGGACACATCTCCACATCTGGCTTCCCACCCGCAGACACGGCCAATTGTGTCTGTAGGGACGCCCGACCAAGCCGGAGGTAACACGGGGATTTGAACCAATGATGCCCGTGTTGGACCGCTACGCTACCTGGATGCCCCCCGTTCCACTGTTTCTGCTCATTTTGTGAAAGGTATTTCTCCTTTGTTACTGTGACCTTTCTATTTCTAGTTCACCAACCCCTCAAACCATGAAAAAGCATTATGGACTGCATCAAGAAAACCGTACCAGAGCTCCCTGGCTGAGTTCACACAGGTTTTGCATATCTCTAACTGAACTACGGACCATAAAAACCCTACATAATTGTCCTTTCATAATTCATAAACAGCATACTTTGAAATATCTAAAATATTAAAAAAAATAAAAACGGCAATTTTACCGTCTTGTTTATAAATCGGGTGACCAGATGAGAATGGGTGAAACTCGGGACAGGGGAGTTTAGGGTGGGCGTGGTCACGTGGCCATGGTGAGCGTGACCTCCATTACATTGCATTGAATGTCAACGAAGAGTAACGGTAAAACACATTAAAGTCAAAACTCAACACTAACATTTATTATTTTGTTCATGAATATGAAGTCAACTGTCATTAGGAAAATAAAAACACTGACTGTGTTGTATCCAACAGTGTGTAAATCATTATCTGTTACATCATTTCATTGTATTTATTTTTGTAAATGGTGGTTGGTGCAACAGGAAGATGCAGAGGACAGGAAGAGATGGAAACGCTGCGGCGACTGTGTGTCGCTGTCTGCAGCTACAACTTGCCATGTGTCACCACTATGTGTAGTTAAATTTATCAATTCACGGCACTACTGTACCCAGCTAAAAAAAACAAACTACAAAAGCCATAATTCATGTAGGCTATGGACATAACAGTGCCCATCTGTAGGCAACACCAAAATAATGTTTCACAATGATCAATATTTAATGTTTTATTAGGCTATAATCAAAACTTGGGTTTAGTCTAATTATCGGGACAAACAGGACAGGATTTGGGATTCGGGATGACTGCTCGTAATTAAGGATTGTCCCAATTTTTTTGGGACGTCTGGTCACCCTGTTTATAAAACCAAGAACCACACTTGGAAAAAGTCGAAGGCTTATATACCACAAGCAGAACAGGTAGGAGGTGTTTATCTACACAGCAAAGGTTTATTTTTGGCATTTGTACGGGCATACACAGAACCATACCACTACATCTGCACTTCAATGAGTCTTAGTTTTGATGTTCTCCAATAGTCCCCAAGATGTGTTTAACACTAAATGTAACTTGCAGAAAACAAACACACATATTGCAATTTAAACCAAATATTATCTGCAGGGATGTCAAATCATTAATCCAAGATAAACACTCCGATTATTTTTCGACTTTCCTCCTGGTTACTCTTTAATAGGCCAGGTCACTGGCCTCATCATTGCCGAGAGGGATGCAGAGTAACACAACAGAGATGGTTCGGACTGCTGGAGGCAAAACACCACCTCCATTACATAATTCTGTGAAGCTTCACAGATATGGGGCCAGAAACCTTAACATGACCACCAACAACCTCCTTTTAGGGTGCAATAAAACCAGATCATGAGACCGGCTATGACATAAGTCTGCGCTTGTAAATGACTCAAAAGAGACAAGTAGTTTGCAAATGAGTTCATAGTAGACTTAACAAGACCTCTACACATCAACCTAGGTTTATAAAAAAAATAAAAAATAAATCATGCAGTCACTCTAAATTTCATTTTAGATTTTTCCAGTTCCATATTTGGACGATTCCTTATGGTGGCAATGCTGATTTACTACAAACCATGTTTACAGTCAGAGGCATGACGGACTAACCGCACTACACCGACCTCACCATTAGTTACAGTATAAATCGTGCAAATCCTGAATGTGCAAAATTCAGGATTTGCACATATTGTGTGTATTATGAAATTATATATATATATATATATATATATATATATATATATATATATATATATATTCTTAACACATACAATATGTACACATATACTCTTCTGTGTTGACAAAAATTTGTCAATTGTCAAAAATCTCAACTGACAAGAGATTTTTTTTTTTTTTAGATGTTCCCAAGACAGTACCAGCTGACTGGGCTAGATTCATCTTCATGAAACCAACCCATGACATCGAACAGTGTTTAAGTTTATGATTATGAGGTTAAAGGTGTGTGTTGACGGTCTTACCAGTCCAACCCAGTAGTCCCAGCCCACAGGGACATGCTCTATTCCCCCAGCCTTCGAGTTCCCATACTGAAAAGTGAACACACACACACACACACACACACACACACACACACACAGAGTTAAAATAAACACAGCATGCACAAAAACACAGCATAAACAAAAATACACACAGTTTCCTACAGACAGAACTAGTCTTTCCCAAGTTCTGGGACAGTACACAAGATTAGTTCCCCATCTCCCCCATGAGTTAAAAACCATGTGTTCGTCACAAGGATGCATGCTACTCTGAGCGGAAGACATTTTGCGAGATGGGTAAAGAACATCTTATGACTTGTCTTGACAGATCTCGTGACTTGGTGTGAAATGATTCATAAAAATCAAGGTGGCGTTCTATGAAGAACTGTTGACTGATAAGACATGCTGAGTAAAGGGCTTCTTTAGATTTAACACATTCAACCACCTGAAGCAAATGCATCAGAATACTTTCCTTAAAATTACCACTTACTGCCAACTTTGTCAAGCCATTGGGAAGTTTTAGAGCGTGCTGCAAGACTTCCAATTTTCAGTCATACACATGCAATACAAATGGCTGGTCAAAGTTCTATAAGGCTACATCATCTGTGTGTTTCGCAGCAGAGAAAGAGCTCTGCTGGTTATTGGAAGCCAAAAGAAAGCTATGGAAATTGTGGGGTTCCACAGCTACCTGGGTCTCTCTCATTTCCTCACCTCATTGAGATATTTCCCAGCAAAAAAGGTCTGGTATCCTGCCATAGTCTGCAACAAGGCAGGAAAGGTCTGGGACTCCTGGCTCTTTTGCCAGGCCTGACTGCTGCAGTTCCCCTCCAGCGTGTTGTTAATGACATGGTGGTTATGAGGATACTTCCCTGTTAGGATGCTAGCTCGACTGGGGCAGCACAGTGGGCTGGCAACAAACTGGGGAGAGGGGGGAGAGAAGAGCAGAGATGAAAAAGATTGGAAAAAAGACAAGGGGAGGTGAGATCATAGTATTAGTATTAGCTTAGGTTTAAAACACAAATGGATTGTTGCATCTCAATTGGGAATGGCCATTAGCAGTGACTAAAGGAGAGAAGTGAGACCAGGAGGAGAGGTAGAGAATGGGAGAAGTGAGAGCAAGGATGCTTGCCAGACATGGGTTGCACTTTTCAAAGAACTGATTAAGAAAAAGGGGAAGAATTTTTTTAGGAGTACTTAAAAATGAGCTTGAAATTACTCTTGTGCAAAAGGAAACAAGCATTCTGACAGAGACAAACATACACAAGTGCTGACCAGCAGATGTTTCAACATACGGTCATCAGATTTACTGGCATAGATTCATATTTAGATCTAGAGTGAATGCATTTTAGAGTAAGCACTACATTGATAAGCAGCACACTTTTCTCTCCAAAATGAGGAAGGTGGTTGATCCACTGCAATATTTTCCAGATAAGGCACCGCTCAAAATGGTTGCAGAGGAAAAACCAAATCATGCTTTTCTCGTTCAAAGTGTAAATTGATCACTACTCTTTTGAAATGATGGCATTTATGATAGTTATGGTGATTACTGATAATCATAACAATGAGGATAAGAATAATGGTGATGATTACTTACTGCATTTGTGAATGATATCCCCGCATCAGCGATGAGTTTTTTCGTCTTATTCAGTGGACTCTGGAAGAAACAGAATTAATGTGATGAGAGAGACATATCTGGTGTAACCAAATAGTCCACATTGTCACTGATTAATAGAATCACATACTGGCCTGCTTTATCCAGAATATTATATACTCAAGCAAGGCAACAGACTTATTGGTCTATCCAAATGATCTTGATGTACATCAATGTGGGATTGCAGCTGCTGAACATTGATAAAGACTTAATTCTTGGCTCCTTAACTAAGCTTGTTTTCTGTAAAGAAAGTGTACAGCTGATTTGTGTGAAGCTGTACCGGGGCTTGTGTGTGGCCATGCTTTAAAAATCTACATCTTCACGTGACGTATACAACAGCATAGTGGAGGCTAAGCAGGAACGTCCCTGACTCCACAGCAAGGTGTCCTTTCTCTTACTCATGTCGTCGATAACTTCTTCAGCACCACTCTCGCATGTACTACCAACATGGGGGTTCAAAAAGGGGGGGTATTAAAAAAAAGAGGTGGGGTCACCCGAGACTTGCTTATGCTGCACGATATGTGGATGATGTGCATGGGCGGACTCGCCGGTTCGAAAAACATCGTCGAAACTGGTCTGGTGTCTTCAAACAAAAAAAGGCTCAATCGTCTTCCAGTTTGCCATGACAGGTACGCAAACATGACGCAAGTCGGGCATTTAACTGAAGAGACACCGACCAGGGAAAACAGAAGAGGGTATAAACGCACGAATCAAATAACAAAATTCGCTCACCAAGCCCCCGAGAGCGACGTCCAGGTCGTCCGCCAAGATCAGGACGATGTTGGGTCTCCGGTATGACTTGGCGTTAACAACGCCGCTCAGGTTACCCAACAAAGTGACGCAGATCAGGAGGAAAGCGGACCGGGTGGCCAAACGCGGCCGAGTCGAGGCCATTTTTTTTTTGTGGACAATCAAAGTGGAGAAAGTTGAGGCTGTCTTTCTGCTCGCCTCAAGCCCCAACTTGCTGGCTTCGGTGGGGACGTTGTGCGTCTTTCCTCTCTCTCCGGACAGACGGTCTCTAACAGACGCTTCTGCCTCTCCACTTCCGTGTTTTCTGGTCACGTGCTTTGCCACGGCGGAAGTGTGTGTGTCGGCGAATCAGCTGACCCGCAAGCCCTCGGGCGGTTAGCTGGTCACGTTGGGATGAATGCAGTCTTACATTTAGACCCATAGTAAAACTAAAACAATTGTGGTATACCGACTACCTGTTCATAGTATACTTACCTGCAGTACCACCCCACACCCTAAGGAGGTGCAGTTGACCCCTAGGGTTATCAAGTTGATGAGTTGAGACGTACACAGAGTAAGTAGTGATAACTGAAACGAAATCGGTAAACCCGAATCCTGTGAAACTACATCTTTTCCTAAAGAGCACGTTATCACAATAATGATAATAATTCTCCTTGACATGTTTTAATTAGATCCACGTAACTAAGAATATTTTTCCACGCCTCCCTTTTGTTTGGTTTCATTTGTTGTTTTTTCCTTGTTGGTAGTCTTAATTGTTTCATCTTATTTTCATTTTTTTAGCAGTTTTACGATTCAAATAAAACTGACAAAAAATACTTAAGATTTCGTCTTATGGAAACAAATAGCACCCATCCGGCACAACAGTCTGCCAAAAAACTTGATGAGCCCATACTGACAGTCTAGTCCTATTGCCTAACAACATATGTCCCGAATCCATTTTGTCATCTTATTTTATACTTATGAACTGAAATATTGAAAGTAAATGTCGTCCCACATAGTGGCAATACACACTCTTTAATTCAGACGATCCATGTTGATTTGGTTTGTAGTTCCCTGCACTCAGAACACGATTTCTCTGATTGGCTTCGAATCGGCTCTGTGGTAAAGGTGGTTAAACTTTCTCAGGGTAAAACAATGTCCACAGAGAGAGAGAGGGGGGGAGAACCCCTCCCTGACTGGATCCTCCCTGACTGGATCCTCCCTGACTGGATCCTCCCTGACTGGATCCTCCCAGTCTGGCCGGCGGACCGTCTCAAGGTGCTCCTCCAGCACGCGCCTGAGCATCTACCACACCTGTTGCGCCGGCGAGGGGGAAGTTTGGCTGATTCCGCGCAACTTCAGCAGCGGGCTGGACTATCCTGCGGGCCGGCGGGGGCGTATGGGGCAGGGGGGGGGACGTCCTCCGCAACTTTCAGGAAGGAAACTCAAAAGCTGCCCAACGCTGCGCTACCTCTGGAGGAGAGGAATGGAATGCACCCGGAACTCTGTCCTCCTCCACACGCGCACCGAGAGGGAGGGTGCGTGTCATTTAAAGCTGGCGTGGAAGTTTTCCTGCGGTCTGTGAAATGACAAACTAAAAAGAAAGAAAAAAGGGGGGGAATAAAGCCAGAACACATGGAGTTTGCGGTAGTTTAGTCCGGTGGGGGAAAAATGGCGTCGCAGGTGCCGCTGAGCCGGAGCCAACTTTTGGAAATGGACATATGTGAGCGTGGTATGCGCTCCGAAGACGGCGGCGGAGTTCCGCTCGACTCGGACGCCGAGTCGCTTTCGGACGGCTTGTCGGGCTTCCGGCGGCGGGGCGCCCTCGGCCCGGTCTCCGCCGCCGAGTCGCCCGACGACACCTTATCATCACCTGCCGGTGGCCCGCCGCGCTGCCGGGCACGGGTCCCCAACGGGCACGGGGGCGCCGTTGGCACCGAGGGCACCACCCGTGGCGCCCATCCGTACGCATGCCAAGGGGACAGCATGGGAGGTGCCCGCAGCTCCATAGTGGACAGTTTGCTGGTGGAGCTGTACGACACGTACAGCGGCGGCAGGAGGAGGAACGTTGACAGTTTGGACAGCTCCACGGAGGCGTCCGGTTCGGACGCGTTTCTGGGTCGCAGCAACACCGGCTCCAGCTTCCTGCAAGAGCTGCAAGAGAAGCACACGAGAAGACATCAAATGAACTACTTGGCTCAGAAAGGTAGAGTGTGTGTCTTTTTTGGGGGGGGGGGTCAAACAGGGATTAATTGGATTGAATAATCCGCCACGGTGGCGCAGTGGTTAGCGCAGTCGCCTCACAGCAAGAAGCTTCTGGGTTCGATCTCCAGGGTAGTCCAACCTTGGGGGTCGTCCTCTGTGTGGAGTTTGCATGTTCTCCCCGTGTCTGCGTGGGTTTCCTCCGGGAGCTCCGGTTTCCTCCCACAGTCCAGAGACCTGTAGGTCAGGTGGATCGGCCGTACTACACTGTCCCTAGGTGTGAATGTGTGTGTATGTGGACCCTGTGATGGCCTGGCGGCCTGTCCAGGGTGTCTCCCCGCCTGCCGCCCAGTGACTGCTGGGATAGGCTGCAGCATTCCTGAGAGCAGGATAAGCGGTTCGGGTAGTGGATGGATGGAACACAGAGAAAAGTACTCGTGCGTCCCATATCCAGAGAGAGGGGGGTCCAGAAGTTGAGGTGGGAGGTCAGTGAAAGTGAGATCTCTGCAGACTCTTTTCTTTGTCATTGGTAAGTTCCAGATGCACTGCACACAGTGTGCATCAGCCCATATTGCTCTATAAAACACAGGTCTTACTTTTTGAGTTTTGAGTTAAATGTTCTTGCAGAGGTGCTCTGAAAGACGAGGCAGTGAAAAATAGGAAGATGCACGGTGAAGAGAAGCTCAGGACACTCACATTTACTTTGCTGCCTGTCGATGCTTCTGGATTCATTCATAGATTTACTGCTCATGTGTTTAAAGCACTCAAACAGTCTTACGCAAACACCCTTTCTGCTTTATTTGATGATGAACCGTTGAGAGAGAGAGAGAGAGGGAGAGAGAGAGAGAGAGAGAAATGGTCTTTACTGAGTGTTCCCCTCGGATTCTTTTTTTGTGTCCAAAACTTGTGTAGTAGCTCTACTTCTACAAAGACACCTTGAAGGAGTAGGGGGGGTTGCAAAACAGGCTTGAGAAGATTACTGACAGGTAGAGGCACTCTGTCAACACACACACACACACACACACACACACACACACACACACACACACACACACACACACACACACACACACACACACGCACACACACACACACAGATTCAGAGGTCAGCATGTGTCAACAGCTGGTTTACTGCTTCTCCAACCTTGTAGTCTGAGGTGTTGACTGTCCCGTTGTCTCTGTGTTGGACTACTGTGTGGTCCTACGTGTCTTTGGGACCCGCTGTAAATAAAGCCGGGCTTGCACACCCAGCTTGTGTCCTGATGCTGGATGCGCCGCAGGTTCAGGACAGAAGTCTGACGCGGGACCGGTGTTCTACAGAACAGTGTTTCTCAGCTGGTGGCCCAGCATCTAAGAAGTGGACCCAACGTTGTTCTGCTCAGGTTCACATTGGGTTTCCTGACGCATTAGTCCAAAGAAAACGAAATTAGTGGAAATTGATGCAAAATTTTGGAACTATAAATGAATATTATTGTGATAATGGTGGAGTACTAGGGGAGAGTTAATAGGGAGACATGAGGTTTGCCCCCCCCCCCATTTACTCTCTCTGGTATGTGCTTGAGCATTGTATATATGTTAGGATTTTTTTTATTTGATTTTGATTTTGAGATACTTTATTCATCCCCGTGGGGAAATTCATTCTCTGCATGTAACCCATCCTAGCTGTGTAGCTGGCAGCCGCCGTGCAGCACCCAGGGACCAGCTCCAGCTTGTCTCGCCATGCCTCAGTCAGGGGCACAGACAGGAGTACTAACCCCAACATGCATGTCTTTTTGATGGTGGGGGAAACCGGAGCACCCGGAGAAAACCCACCGCAGACACGGGGAGAACATGCAAACTCCACACAGAGGACGACCTGGGATGACCCCTCAAGGTTGGACTACCCCGGGGTTCGAACCCAGGACCTTCTTGCTGTGAGGCGACAGCGCTAAAATATATGGATATAAGGGTACCACAGCCTCAACCGTCACTGAGGTCCCATTATGGAGCTTTCCCGAGATGTACATAGTCAAAAGCATGATGATAATATGCCACAAAGCATTAGCTGAGCAGGGGGGTTGCAGGAATCCTCTGCTGTGAAGCTGAAATCATCCAAAAGTCAAATGGATGATTATGGATTTGATCCGGGGTAGTCCAGCCTTGGTGGGTCGTCCTCTGTGTGGAGTTTGCACGTTCTCCCCGTGTCTGTGTGGGTTTCCTCCGGGTGCTCCGGTTTCCTCCCACAGTCCAAAGACATATAGGTCAGGTGAATCGGCCGTACTAAATCGTCCCTAGGTGTGACTGTGTCGGCCCTGGACTGGCGGGCTGTACAGGGTGTCTCCCTGCCTGCTGCCCAGTGACTGCTGGGATAGGTTCCAGTGGGGTCGCAGGATGCTGGAGCTGTACAAGCGGCTTGGATAATGGATGGATGGATGGATTTGAACTTTGATACGAAGCGTTTTTCAGAGCCGGAGGTGATAACGGTGATGTATGGGGAATGGAGGGCCGGAGGGTGGGGGTGGGGGTGCGTTCAGGCCTTGTGGCTCATAGGTGCTGCTTTCTCCTGCATGGGGAAACAAACTGTGTGCAGTCACAGTGACACGGTGATTTGATCTAACAGCGCTTGGGGTAAGGACATCAAAACTCAGCCCATGCACTGATCAGATTAGGCAGTCGTAAATAGAAAATAGGTCTGATGTGATGTAGTTCCGTTTGAGAGACAGACAGACAGACAGACAGACAGACAGACAGACAGACAGACAGACACTGCTACATATCGATCTGTGTGTGTTGCTGTCTGCAGGTTTTGTCTTTGTAGATGTCCAACTGGATTGTTTTCACTCCGTCATCCGGCGGTTCGAAGTGTCATTTTGATCTTCAGTGGAGAGTCCAACTCCGTGTGTGTGTGTGTGTGTGTGTGTGTGTGTGTGTGTGTGTGTGTGTGTGTGTGTGTGTGTGTGTGTGTGTGTGTGTGTGTGTGTGTGTTTTCCCGGTAGTTATCTCTGAACACATGGGAAACTTGGAACAGGTGACGAACCAGTGACGGTTTCATGTATTTCTGTTAATGTTGTTTGTGTGTCTTGTGTGTCTTCCTCCATGCGATATAAAGCCCCCCGAGAGCTGCGCTCCATCATTCAGGAGGTCAAATACCGTAACGGCCTGCAGTCGGCTAAGCTGCTCCGCCAGCTGAGAAGACGAGACCGGCTTCACAACAAGCTGCAGAAGAACTACGACGTCATCACGGCGTTCCTTCAGGCCGTCTCACAGAAACGACGTAAGCATGTCCAGCTCTTTCTGACACGTAGCGAGACAGACCGGTATGAGGAAGGGGTTGCAGGTGGTCCCTGTTTGCCGTCACACGAGCGAGTAGCGCTAGCTGTCGTAGCCTTCACAGAAACCTGGGGAGCAGGTGACGCCGCTGCCTCCGTTTCTGACTGGTTTATCCCCCAACCAGTCATCACAATATAGGCACAATGACTTCTATGACTTGACCTCCAACAGCTAGTCATAATTTGTGGTCCGGTGTAGCTACCTTCATGGCAGCATATACCTTTGGGCATGGCACTGATACTGCCAAAGTTAGGGGTTCGATTCCCACTGGGGTCACCCATCCTGTAATGTCAGTGCAGCAGTTTAAATGTGAAGTGTTTTGTGTCCTCAAACCAGAAATGCAGTACTGTCTTAAAGTCAGGGGCGTCCCGGTGGTGTGGTGGTCTATTCTGTTGCCTACCAACATGGAGATCGCCAGTTCGAATCCCCGTGTTGCCTCTGGCTTGGTCAGGTGTCCCTACAGACTCAATTGGCCGTGTCTGCGGGTGGGAAGCCGGATGATGGTATGTGTCCTGATCGCCGCACTAGCGCCTCCTCTGGTCAGTCAGGGCACCTGTTCGGGGGTGGGGGGCTGGGGGTAACAGCATGATTCTCCCACGCGCTACGTCCCCCTGGTGAAACTCCTCACTGTCAGGTGAAAAGAAGCGGCTGGCGACTCCACATGTATGGGAGGAGGCATGTGGTAGTCTGCAGCCCTCCCTGGATCGGCAGAGGGGGTGGGGCAGCGACCGGGACGGCTCGGAAGAGTGGGGTAATTGGACGGGTACAATTGGGGAGAAAAAGGGGGGGGGTGTTTCAGAACAGCTTAAAGCTTCTTTTCTAATTTAAATAATGTGACATCTGAATTCTGAAGCTGCTGTCACAGCATCCCTGCAGTTGGTGGACAGACATTACAGTCATGTCTTTACTGGTTTTAGTCACATCTTCCTCGTTTAATCCCTTATTAGCATTTATTTGGCTCCAGTAACAAAACTCGGGGTATTTTAGTCTGCTTTGTGGTCGCGCCTCTTCAAAATTCTGTTTTTATTATGTGTGTGGTGTCCGTGTACAATACCATTTTACAGCTGACTTATTTTATTATATGAGTTTATGAATGTCTCCGTCCTCATCCCGACAGCGGTGTTGGTCATGAGACGTGGGCACGCGGGGGCAAAAAACATGACAAAGCATAAAATGGCTTCATCGAACTGAATATCCATTATTCTCTTGCAACACTTAAATTGTCTTTTGCAAAATCGTTTGGTCGTCTCACTTTGGACGGGGCATGGTTGAAATGTTTCTAACGTTTGTGGACGCTCCCCTCATGCTGCAGATGGCATTTAGCGGCAGAGGAAGTGCAGGTGTGGCTAAAGACAGATGGAGTAGTGCCGGCTCATATTCCCCCTCTATCAGACATTACCGCTCTGAGTCACTGCCCTACCAAATCCCCTCTTCCTGTTTGGCCAGCCATGAAGTGGTTTGTTGGTTGTTTATTTTTTGCTCATCGTGTATTTTACAGGCAACAAGGCACACGGTTTACTCAGTTCCACCCAAAAGCAGGCTCAGACGGTATTGCATCCTAATGTAGGACTAATACTCACGTTTAACGATTTAATTACTTGTAAACTGTTTTGTGGTTTTGGTTGTCCATTGCAGCAAAGCCTACATGATGAAGTGCAAATGTAAATTACAAAGCAACTAAACACAATACTACCCCTATATGACTTAGCTACCATACATAACAAGGTGAAAAACCATATATATATATATATATATATATATATATATATATATATACCAGTGCTGGGCTGATAATGTTAGCATAGCAGGATAAACTCTGCTGCAGCTAATAACATTAATGATGGGTGTGTTTGATTTAGGTGTGGCAATGAGCCAGCATTATCAGTATTACTGACTGTTGTCAGTGCTCAATACTACTCCTCTAAATCAAACATCCATCCACCCATCCATTATCCAAACCACTTATCCTGCTCGCAGGGTCGTGGGGATGCTGGAGCCTATCACAGCAGTCATTGGGCGGCAGGCAGGGAGACACCCTGGACAGGCCGCCAGACCATCACAGGACCCACACACACACACACTCACACACTTAGGGACAATTTAGTATGGCCAATTCACCTGACCTACATGTCTTTGGACTGTGGGAGGAAACTGGACCACCCGAAGGAAACCCACGCAGACACGGGGAGAACATGCAAACCCCCAAGATTGGACTACTCCGGGGCTCGAACCCAGGACCGTCTTGCTGTGAGGCGACCATGCTAACCACTGTGCCACCGTGCCGCCAGTCTTCAAACAAAAATCTAAATCAAATAGTCTGAACTAAACTAAATCAAACAGTGTTCATTAATGTTATTAGCTGCAGCCGAGTTTATCCTGCTGTGTAATGTTGTACAATAAGATATGACCTAAAAGCTGGATTTAAAGAGCAGCCAAACAGTTTTTGCACGTTTGTGACCATATTAAAAGGTGAAAAACTATATATATATATATATATATATATATATATCTACTCATATATTTTCGTAATGTGTATGTGTGTGGTGTTAGTGTGTGTGTGTGTGTGTTAGTTAGTGTAAATAGCGCGACCGAACACTAACACATTTATGATCCTAATTCTTTTTGGAGGTGGTAGGTATTGTCTCAGAGAGTAAGGGAAAAATCCCAGAAAATTAAAATTATGCATAATTATGCATTTTTCTAAAAACGGCTAAAAACCACTTTTCTCGGCATATCAGATGATTCTGAGCATCATTGATTTTTTCACCTATATAAAAAAAAATTTCTGGGACTTAGAAATGTTTTGGCCTTATGCAAAATATATGCATTTTTGCAAAAATGCACTTATGATCCTAATTTTTTTTGGAGGTGGTACGTATCGTTCCAGAGAGGACCAGAAAAATAGCAGAGAAGTAAAATAATTATACATAATTATGCATAATTATGCAAAATATGCATTTTCTAAAAATGGCTAAAAACCACTTTTCTCTGCATTTCAGATGATTCTGAGCATTTGGGGGGAGGGAGTTGGAGTGGGGGGGGGTTTAGGGGCAGGGAGAAGGCGGTTAGCTGGCAGGATGAAGAGGAGGGAGATTTAGACGGGTGGATAACCAAACCGCTACATTGTAGCGGGGTTCTTCTAGTATATATATATATATATATATATATATATATATATACACACACAAGCACACACACACACACAATGCTGGGCCGATGGTGTTAGCGCAGCAGGATGAAGAGGAGGGAGATTTAGACGGGTGGATAACCAAACTGCTACATGGTTGCGGGGTTCTTCTAGTATATATATATATATATATATATATACACACACACATAAATAGTATATATATATATACACACACACACACACACCCACACAATGCTGGGCTGATGGTGTTAGCGCAGCAGGATGAGCTCGGCTGCAGCTAGCAACATTAATGATGGGTCTGTTTGATTAAGGTGTGGCAAAGAGCGAGCATTGTCAGTATTACTGACTGTGTGCTCATTACTACACCCCTAAATTAAACAGTCTTCATTAATGTTATTAGTTGCAGTCGAGTTTACCCTGCTATGCTAACACCACCAGCCCAGCACCTGTATATGTGCATGATTTTTCACCTTTTATATGCTGACAAACGCACAAAAAAAGTGTTTAGTTGCTCTTTAAATCCAGCGTTTAGGTCACACCTTATTTTATAACGTTGCTACCATCAACTACTGAGGTTGTTTCAGAGCGATAACATTTTTATGGAGCTGCCCCTTCATCCAGTTTAAACCTGCTCCTCGGCGATCCAACAAGTGATCTGTTTTCATTTTAATCTACATATTTTTTATTATTATTTAAGTACACGTATTACGTTGTAATCTTCCTTTTTGACAACTGTTTCTCTTCACATTCCTGACTGCTAACTCATCCACAATCAGCTGCCCTTCATTTACCCCAAAAAGGTTTTTGCAGCAGAACGCTAAAGCGCCGTGTGAAGTAAGTGGTTTATTTACTGACAGTTTTGGTGTCCGATCCTTACGATGTCACAAAACAAAAGATGTTCTCATTCATCTGGCATCGTATGCAAGTGTGCAAGCAGATTTCGTAGCACTCCACCTTCGTGTATTTTGGTGAATTATGTTGAAGGATTAAATTTGGAAAAATCCTATTTGCATTTTCATATCCCAAATTCCTTGCCTCCCAAATCCCAAGCTGATCAGGAGACGTGATCCTTGTTTGATAAAATGTGCCGTTGCATGAGAACCTGTTAGAATAGCGTGGCCCCACAGATGTCATTTGTTCAGGGCAGAGATGATGGAGTGATTACACAAACATGGATGAAATATAGTTGTATGCTCCTTCTCCACTGCTCGACTCGACTCCCTTTACTTTTCCACTGCAGGTAGTCCCCCCCCCCCCCCCCCCATGCATGGCGAGGCCCCACTGGTTGCTTTTGGGCATGTTGACTAGTTTTTCCTCCCTTCTCTACCAGCGCCCCACACTACTACTACTACTACTACTACCACCACCACTACTACTACTACCGCCACCGCTACTTACTATTACTACTACCACCACTACTACTACTACCACCACCATTACTACTACCACCACCACTACTACTACTACTAACCACCACCACTACTACTACTACTACTACTTACTACTACCACCACTACTACTACTACTTTCAGCTGCTCGGATCATCTGTTTCCATCTCTTCCTGTCCTCTGCATCTTCCTCTGTCACACCAGCCACCTGCATGTCCTCCCTCACCACATCCATAAACCTCCTCTTTGGCCTTCCTCTTCTCCTCTTCCCTGGCAGCTCCATATTCAACATCCCTCTCCCAATATACCCAGCATCTCTCCTCCACACATGTCCAAACCATCTCCATTTTGCCTCTCTTGCTTTGTCTCCAAACTGTCCAACCTGAGCTGTCGCTCTAATATAGTCGTTCCTAATCCTGTCCTTCTTCATCACTCCCAGTGAAAATCTTATCATCTTCAACTCTGCCACCTCCAGCTCCACCTCCTGTCTTCTCATCAGTGCCACCGTCTCCAAACCATATAACATAGCTGGTCTCACAACCATCTCAGAAAATCAACCAGGCCAACTCGAAATGGCTGCTTCACATGAACAATATTAGTGTAACTAAGAGATTCGCTGAAAAAAATATTTTTTATACTGATAGATTACTAACTACGATACAAGTTTCACGTTTTGGTATCTCCTGGTTGGACGCAGGGCTGTTAAGTTTCTCTCTGACCAATCAGAGGTCTGAAATGTTTTCATGTCATACCTTTTAGTTCGGCTCAGCTCGCGTGGAACCTCGATGGAAGAGGTACCAATAAAAGTACCAGGTACTGTCTCTAACTTTTACCCAATGGAAAAACCAAAAAAAGCGAGTCGAGCCGGTACCATGCAGAGGAGAAGGAGCATTTAGAGGGATGTTAAAATGTGTTTATGCTCTAGGAGTCAGGGATGGGCAACATGATCCAGATGGAGCCGGTGCAGGTCTCTGTTCCAACCAAGCAGTTATACACCGGCCTGTCCAGGGTGTCTCCCCGCCTGCCGCGCAGTGACGTTTGGGATAGGCGCCAGCATCCCCGTGACCCTGAGAGCAGGAGAGGTGGTTTGGATAATGGATGGATGGATGGTCTTTGCTAAGGACCTTGATTTGTAGACTCGGGTCTGTAACTGCTTGGTTGGAACAAAGAGCTGCGCCCACACCGGCCCCTTCTGGATCATGTCCCCCACCCCTGAGTCTAGGTCCTTGGGTACCACCAGTACTACTGGTTTTCTATTCTGCCATTCACCTGTTGTTCTGGGTCCAGAACCTCCCTGATTGGAGGGTGTAATACCTGGAACAAGTCAATGTAATTATCTTCCTGGCGGAATAGTAAACCAGCAGTGCTGGAGCTACCTGAGGACCTGATTGAGAAGCGCTGGTCTTGGCTGTGCATGTCTGCACTGTGCGTGCATGAGATCTGCCTGGAGACACACACCCCTCTGCCTCTGTAGAGGTTCAGGAGCTGTCAACCTCCAGCGTTCAGGATGTTTCATTAATAAAATGCTGCGATCTGCCTTCTGTCAAGACGTGCACATTGTGTTTACTGAGAGCTCTGCTGCTCCACATCCCTGCCTGCATCTCCACCAACACTGCTATGTGAATATATCTGTAGCTGGGCCCAAACAAAATAAACATGTATGTCTGTGTTGTACTTCATCATAGGCTGCGTGTCTCTCACGTGGTGATAACCACAGTGAGTCTACTGCGTTTTAAATATGTGCTCATCACTTGGTATTGATTTTCTCTAAGCCTCAAATCATTTTCAGAGCCTCGTCTTATCCTTTAGGAAGGTTCACGTGTTAGTACTGTAGTGAATGGGGGGGGCAGCCGGGAACCGCCGCAGCCGGGACGCGAACCCGGGTCCGTGGTGCGGGAGACCCGGGTTCGCGTCCCGGCTGCCCCCCCCCCCCAATTCACTACAGTATGTCAACCGTGGATTGACGACTTGGCACTGTTTCTAAAAGTACATTACCCACAATGACTCTGCAAGCTCGCTTTATTTCAGTAATTTAGCATTAATTAATTAATTAATTAATTAATTTTTACTAAATTAGTGCTGCGAATATTTCCATCCATACTGGGTATAGACGGCCTCTCCTTCTCTTTCTCTTCCCCTACCCAGCATCATTACCTCATCCCCTTCACCTCCTCCTCATATACACTCCATCATACCGCATCCCTCCGCCCCTCCATCCCTCCGCCCTTCTATCCCTCCGCCCTTCCATCCCTCCGCCCCCTCACTGACGCCACAGCGGAGGTGTGCAGCAGCAACAGCAGCGGACCGCAGAACCCATCTCATGTCCTCCTCAGAGGTTCAGGGGATCGCCTTATCATCCATATCTCTCGATCACATCCTATGAAGATGAGACTGAGGAAGACGAGGCTGAGGATGCTCTTTTCCCCTCGTGGGCACAGGACGTGATGCTCCCTCCCCGTGACGCGGAGTCTGCGCTCGGTAGCGACGATGGAAGCCGACACCTTGGTGACACGTCCCGGGGCATCGGTCGGAAAAACGAGTCGTCAGCGGGCGAGATTTGAGAGCTCAGTTACTCACCGATCAATCTATAGTTTCCATTTTTGTTAGTTCTCATCGTCTCGGAGGTATTTGGGATTATATCGGGACGAGCACGCCCCCCGCCTGTCAGAAGGGAACGGGGTTCGGATTCACGTTAAATAATCATAGTCATCATAGTAAGTGCAGGACCGCGGAGGACAGTTGACGAGATGGTCGCGCGGGTTTCGCCGGTTTGAGCCCCGATGAGGCAGGAGCGGCTCTTGTCCGCCGGGAGGAGGTCGCGGGCGTGCGTGAAGCGGCAGCAGCAGCAGAGCTCGGGAGGGGTCGGCACCATCATCAGCAATGTGCTCAGGAAGCGCAACGGCATATCCCGGAGCGCACCGCGGCTGCTGTGCACGCTCGAGCCAGGTGACCGACCGGGACGAGAGCACGGCCTCTGGACGGGGTGGGGGTGGGGGTCTGGGTCTGCAGTTCGTAGTGCATATGTTGTCACTGTGAAGCTAATCGGTTTGCGCGCAGGGACATGCATCGTTAACGTTGCATGCATGCAGGCGGGTGTGGTGTGACGTCAGAACAAGTCGCCGTGATGACGTGGAGTGGTAGATTGTCTCGTGGTTAAAACGGCGTGTCCGCGAAGAGTTTCGCGTTTATCATCACCATCATCCTCATCCTCATCATCACCTTCATCGCGTCTGACTCGATGCAGCGGTCCCACACGGAGGAGACGCTGTCCAGTGGGCCGTGGTACTGAAACCAGGGAGCGCGTCATGGTCGGGATTATTTTGGTCCGAGCTCCAACAAATCTGTTTGTTTTACCAAGGAGCAGGGCATGGCAACGAGTTATGACGAGTTCGTTCTCTTTATTAAGGGAAGATGTTATTTTACGTCATATCTGGATGGCTTTTACTCAGTCATTCTCATGCGAACTGCAGAACCACGAGGGGGAACTAAATACACACAACGGACTACCTCTGCTACACTTCAACTGTCCAAAGTAACGGGGAGTGCAGCAGAGAGGTGAAGAAGAGAGTGCAGGCAGGGTGGAGTGGGTGGAGAAGAGTGTTAGGAGTGATTTGTGACAGAAGGGTACCAGCAAGAGTTAAAGGGAAGGTTTACAGGATGGCTGTGAGACCAGCTATGTTGTATGGTTTGGAGACAGTGGTACTGATGAGAAGACAGGAGGCGGAGCTGGAGGTGGCAGAGATGAAGATAAGATTTTCATTGGGAGTGACGAAGAAGGACAGGATGAGGAACGAGTATATTAGAGGGACAGCTCAGGTTGGACGGTTTGGAGACAAAGCAAGAGAGACAAGATTGAGATGGTTTGGACATGTGTGGAGGGGAGATGCTGGGTATATTGGGAGAAGGATGCTGAATATGGAGCTGCCAGGGAAGAGGAGAAGAGGAAGGCCAAAGAGGAGGTTTATGGATGTGGTGAGGGAGGACATGCAGGTGGCTGGTGTGACAGAGGAAGATGCAGAGGACAGGAAGAGATGGAAACGGACGATCCGCTGTGGCGCCCCCTAACGGGAGCAGCCGAAATTAGTAGTAGTAAAGCTCGTCGTTGTAATATCGTCTCAACGCAGCTATACTCCTCGAAATAGGTTAATGGGACAGGCTGTGGGACCCGCACATTTTGCGGGGTGTCGGGTGTCCAGTGAGGAGCCGTCGTCATGTTTTCGACGTTGCCGTGTGTGTGTGTGTGTGTGTGTGTGTGTGTGTGTGTGTGTGTGTGTGTGTGTGTGTGTGTGTGTGTGTGTGTCCTAAACCCGTGAAAGGGGAAGTAGGAGGGCTTTCTGCGCTAATCCGACCTTTCCCCAAAGCTCCCGAGAGTCCAGCAGCCATGAGGATAAACCGCTCGCACGCAGAATGGCGCAGGACACCGCGACGGAGACGCACAACACAGGTCATATTCCCGCACCGGCCTCGCTCGAGGACGTCGATTATTAATATTGTTATTATTCAGAAAGGCATTATATCCAGGTGTGTGCGCGTGAGAGAGAGAGAGGGAGAGAGAGAGATAGTTAATGGCGCACAGCCAAAAGATGTCGGGACTTTGGCAAGTTGGCTTTTCTTCTTAACTTTCAGATCACATTTTGATTTCCGGTTCACGCGAGGGGTTTAGCATTCTGTGCTGAACGTCTCTGAAGATGTCGCGCGTGCGCGTGCGCGCCAGACGGATTTGGAACTTCCTGTAAAACTGGGACGGACGCACGGTTTCAGCACCACGAGGAGGACAGCGACGTCCCTCAGCGCGTCGCTGCGTCGTCAGCGAAACGCACGAACGGGCCGTCGTCTGAGATCAGCGTTTTGTCGCGTTCTCTCGCCAAAGCTCCGTTCATGGTCACCCGGCAGTGAGGGGCTCCGGCGGGGTCTTCATCCTGCGACCCGGATCCTCCTCCTTCCAGATTTTGGGATTTTGGATCATAATCTGCTGTCACTACCACTTCAGCCATTCATAAATATTTAGCCATCTGAGGCTTCTTGATGGGATTAACCAGTTAAAACAACAGTGTGGGGGGTCCGGGTAGCGTAGCGGTCTATTGTGTTGCCTACCAACACCGGGATCGCTGGTTCGAATCCTCGTGTTACCTCCAGCTTGGTCGGGCGTCCCTACAGACACAATCGGCCGTGTCTGCAGGTGGGAAGCCGGATGTGGGCATATTTCCTGGTCGATGCACTAGCGCCTCATGTGGTCGGTTGGGGCGCCTGTTTGGGGGGAGGGGCTGGGGGGAATAATGTGATCCTCCCATGTGCTACGTCCCCCTGGTGAAACTCCTCACTGTCAGGTGAAAAGAAGCGGCTGGTGACTCCACATGTATTGGAGGAGGCATGTGGTAGTCTGCAGCCCTCCCCGGATCAGCAGAGGGGGTGGAGCAGAGACCGGGATGGCTCGGAAGAGTTGGGTAATTGGCCGAGTATGATTGGAGAGAGAAAAAAAGGTGGGGGGCCTCGACAGTGTGTGATAGAGTGGGAAATTGGGGTCCAGACCTAAATTATTTTTTCTTTTTCTTTTTCCACCTTTTTCTCCCCAATTGTACTTGGCCAATTACCCCACTATTCCGAGCCGTCCCGGTCTCTGCTGCACCTCCTCTGCTGGTCCGGGGAGCGCTGCAGACTACCACATGCCCCCTCCCATACATGGGGAGTCGCCAGCCGCTTCTTTTCACCTGACAGTGAGGAGTTTCACCAGGGGGACGTAGCGCGTGGGAGGATCACGCTATCCCCCCCCCAACAGGCGCCCCCACCAGAGGAGGCGCTAGTGCAGCAACCAGGATGCATACCCACATCCGGCTTCCCACCCGCAGACATGACTACTTGTGTCTGTAGGGACGCCCGACCAAGCCGGAGGTAACACGGGGACTCGAACCGCCGATCCCCGTGTTGGTAAAGTTTGACACTTCTGTTGTATCAGCTGGTACAGTGACAAGATGGTGCACATCAGATGCAGATTTGGGGCTGAGACTGTGATGTCCCACCAGCCCGCTGATGCAGCAGGACGTACTGTGTTGCTTTTTGGGTCGGGGTTCGAGTGGGTGGAAGTGTACTTTAATTCAAGACCAGTCTCATTCAGCTTCCCTGTTTGCTTTGTAGGAGTGGACACGCGACTGAAGTTTACCATCGAACCGTCTCTGGGCAAGAACGGATACCAGCAGGTGAGCGTGATGGACATTGAAGTGTGACCCCGGTGGGGGTCTGGGTTTATCCACGCTGCTTGGGCTAAGCTGAAATTCGTATTTGTTGCTGCCAGGCTTGCTTGCGGTCAAACGTATTAGTAAAAAAAAAAATCTGCAAGTTTTCAAAGACGACATTTTGTCTGTGCTGTGTTGGACCTCTTCTTACAGTGGTACGATGCCCTCAAGGCCGTGGCCAGGCTCCCAACCGGCATACCCAAGGAATGGAGGAAGAGGGTATGTCTTCATCATCATCATGTCTGAACGTAACGTAGCACAGTTGATGGGCACTTTCATCCAAAGTGCTCTGCAGTAGAATGAATATTATCATGGATGTAATTGAAACCATAACCAAAGTATTCATATTGCATTCTTAGTTACATGTAATCAGTTACATGTAATCCCTAGTTACATGTAATCCCTAGTGGGTGTGGTATTGTTTGTGTCATACTGTATCCACTGAGATACATAGAGGACCCTGTCGGTGGTAGTGCCAAGGTCAACCCACCCATTTGATAGGTGGAAACACGCCGCCATGCTTTTGGGGACGCCATGCCGTCTGAAGATGTTAAATGTTGGGTGTCTCATGTGGTGACGTAGTTGTAAGCCGTGTAAGTGATTGGTGTAACGATGTGTTAGCCGTAACTCCTGTGTGCTACATGCTGTTTGTCCCTGGCGTCCAACTAAAGACAAGACCCATCTATCCAAGTCTCCTGTTCTGGCTTTATGTGTTTGTCTCATTGAAATCATCTCCACCCGAGGTTCTGTCGGTTAAGTCAGAACCGGCAGACCGGTGCTTTAATGGCGTCTCCGTCAACTGCATGACAGCTGGCTTTTCCAGAGCAATTTCAGTAATACCCCCCCCCCTTTTCTCCCCAATTGTACTTGGCCAATAACCCCACTCCTCCGAGCCATCCCAGTCGCTGCTCCACCCCCTCTGCCAATCCGGGGAGGGCTGCAGACTACTACATGCCTCCTCCCATACATGTGGAGTCTCCAGCCACTTCTTTTCACCTGACAGTGAGGAGTTTCACCAGGGGGACGTAGCGCGTGGGAGGATCATGCTATTCCCCCCCAGTACCCCCTCCCCCCCTGAACAGGCGCCCCGACTGACCAGAGGAGGCGCTAGTGCAGCGACCAGGGCACATACCCACATCCGGGTTCCCACCTGAAGGCACGGCCAATTGTATTTGTAGGGACGACCGACCAAGCCGGAGGTAACACAGGGATTCGAACCGGCGATTCCCGTGTTGGTAGGCAACAGAATAGACCACTACGCTACCCGGACGCCCTAATAATACTTTATTAATTACTTGTGTTTTGCTCATCGTTTCCTTTCTGCAGGTGTGGTTGACTCTGGCAGACCAGTACCTCCACAGCATCTCGATCGACTGGGAGAAGACGCTTCGTTTTGCCTTTAATGAGCGTAGTAACCCTGACGATGACTCCCTCGGCATTCAGATCGTCAAGGTAACGAGCTACTTGCATGTGTATTGTGTCACATGGATGCTGAGCGCCACAAGGTGTCCAGACTTTTTAGGAGGCCTGAGCTCATCATGAAAGCCCATCTCCAGTGTATTGAAAGAGCCATCCATCCATTATCCGAACCGCTTAGCCTGCTCTCATTCAGTACGGGTGGTCCACCTGACCTACATGTCTTTGGACTGTGGGAGGAAACCGGAGCACCCGGAGGAAACCCACGCAGACACGGGGAGAACATGCAAACTCCACACAGAGGACGACCCCCAAGGTTGGACTACCCCGGGACTCGAACTCAGAACCTTCTTCCTGTGAGGCGACCACGCTAACCACTGCGCCACCGTGACGCTGTATTGCAAGATGTCTCGACAGTTTTCGACCCAGGGCCGAGGCTGACGTATCAATACATATTAAATGTCTTGTCATGTCAGGACCCATCAGAGAGGGTCTTGCTGCCTGTTTTGGGAGCCACAGTATGCTGAAATGCTGGTGTTATGTATTGCTGTGTTTCCCAACCCAGTCCTCAAGGACCCCCTATCCTGCAGATTTTCTTAGCAACCTTGAATGGGTACCTGTTTGTAGTTATTCAACCAATCAGCAATGAATTATGTTAGATTTGCACAGCTTGCATAACTAAGTGCTGTGAGGTGATTGGTTGAGTAAGTACAAGCAGGGCTCCCTATGCAGGGTTACAATGAAAATCTGGAGGATAGGGGGTCCTTGAGGACTGGGTTGGAAAATGCTGGTGTACTGTCACCACTGGTTCCTCGCTTGTTATTTTCCGTGGAAATGGTCCACTGTTGAGTGTGGAGAACAAAGCCGAGAGTTTACCAGTTAGTGGGCCAAGAGCTAAATACATCCCTAATTTAGGACGCGAGCACTTTGCCTCAAATAGGTTTCTCTTTGTCTAACAGCAAACACAGGCTCAATTCTCCCCCCGCCAGCTGCCGGGCACTGCCGGCACAAAAGAAAACCGGTGATTGTGGATTTGAGACCCGAGTGTGGCTTTTTTTTTCATGACAAATTTGCCTTTAAAAGCCCCGTGCTTGGTGTGGAGGAGGCGAACGGCAGGGTTTAGTGGAAGGTGTTTGCTGACGGCTGTTGTCGGAGCCATGCATGACTGCATCACGGAAAACATCACATCTGTGTTCGACTTGCCGATGACTCAGAGGTTCAACACCGTTAAATGGCCGCTGCCATTAAGGGGGGCAGAGTCCAGTCGCCCTCATCCTGTCCTCTGTGGGTTATCTCCGCTTCTCCCTCTCTGCATCTCAGCCTCTAGTCGCGTTTTAAAACAGGACTCCAGCAAAGTAAATGGATCAAAAAAACCATTCGCCTACATCCAGTTACTGCAGCTTCCATTAATCATCCCTGAATGTGTTGATCTCTATCCATGAATCCTCCTGATTATGCGTTTTAATAGTCGCCTCATAAAATATGCAACACACAGCTACTGCTATTTGACGAGCTTTTAACTTGGGTTTCTAAGTCTTCTAAGGCTGGGTTTGTTCCATGACCAGGTCCTTAATGACTGTGATTGAAAGTGGCTCTTGTAAAATCGTCTGTTTTTCCCTTAATTCTTGATTAAAAATGCAAATGTCATCGATTTAAAAAAAAAAGTATGTCTGGAATTCTCACAGGATCTTCACAGGACGGGCTGTAGTTCCTACTGCGGCCAGGAGGGGGAGCAGGACAGGGTGGTTCTGAAGAGGGTGCTGCTGGCGTACGCTCGATGGAATAAAACTGTGGGCTACTGCCAAGGATTCAACGTACTCGCTGCTCTGATGCTGGAGGTCACAGAGGGCAATGAGAGCGATGCGCTCAAGGTACTCGAACACACAGAGCACATGCATATATACACATACATACATACATACATATATATGTGTGTGTGTGTGTGTATATGTGTATATATATGTATGTGTGTATATATGTATATATATATGTGTGTGTGTGTGTGTGTGTGTATGTGTATATATATATATACAGTGCTGCTTGAAAGTATGTGAACCCCTTGAGCAGTTTAGATGTTTCTGTTGTTTTACCATGATTTTCTTATTTTATCATCACCAGTTTTTATGTATGAAATGTCAGATATATGTTTATCAATTTCATGTACTTGTTTAGTGGGACTTGTTTAAGTAGCCCAAAAACTATATGAAACATGGAATTAGTGTATGTGCAAAAGTAAGTGAACCCCCAGCTGCATTGGTTAAGTCAAGCAGGTAACAGACTCAGGTGAAACACATTTGGGTGCTTAATTAATCATTTAAGCAGAACAATGAAATGAGACATCCTTGGGAAAGGGTTTGGCCTGCACTAATTAAAAGAGAGAGGAAATCAACCAAACCACTGTGGTCCCATACAAATCAACAATGCTGAGAGCAAAGGAGATATCCGAGGACATGAAGAAGAGGGTAGTGACAGCCCATCAGTCTGGGGAGGGCTATAAGCCCATCTCCAAAAGATTCCAGCTCCATCCATCCACTGTAAGACAAATAATTTACAAATGGAGGGCCTTCAACATGACAGCAACTCTGCCTAGAAGTGGACGCCCATCAAAACTATCACCCAGAAGCACCAGAAAAATAATAAATCAGTTAAAGGCCAACCCACACATCACCTCTAGAGAGTTGCAGACCTCTCTGATAGCATCTGGGACAAATGTGCATGCATCTACAATCAGACGAAAATTGAATAGCCATGATATTCATGGGAGGGTTACTAGAAGGAAGCCTCTGCTCTCAAAAAAGAACAAAGCTGCCCATTTCAACTTTGCCAGAGAGCACTTGACAAACCAGAGGCCTTCTCGAAGTCCATTCTGTGGACAGACGAGTCCAAAATAGAATTATTTGGTCACAATCAAAACCAACATGTTTGGAGAAAAGCCAACACTGCGTATGAAGAAAAGAACCTCCTCCCAACAGTGAAGCATGGTGGTGGAAATGTGAAGGTCTGGGGCTGCTTTTCTGCTTCTGGACCTGGACGACTCCATATTATCCAAGGAACCATGAATTCTCCAGCATGTCAACAAATTCTTGACCAGAATCTCCTGCCATCAGTCAGGGAGTTGACGCTGGGACGAAAATGGATTATGCAACAAGACAATGACCCAAAGCATTCCAGCAAAACTACAAAGGAATGGCTTCAGAGAAAGAGGATTCGTACTCTGGATTGGCCCAGTCAAACTCTGGACCTTAATCCAATTGAAATGTTGTGGCGAGACCTGAAGAAGTTGGCACATACCAGATGTCTCTCCAACCTCTCTCAACTGGCGGAGTTCTGCAAGGAGGAGTGGGCAAAAATCCCCATAAGCAGATGCGAGAGACTGGTTAGTGGTTACAGAAGACGTTTGGTTGAAGTATGGCTGCAAAAGGAGGAGCCACAAGCTACTAATACAAGGGTTCACATACTTTTGCACATGTTAAATGTTCAGTTTTTGTGAAATAAACCACCTTTGTTGAATTAAATAATGAAAATATATCTTTTTTTGTTTGTGTGTCCATTATTTGGAAGGTGTGCTTTACAAATTGGGATTTGGATGTATGTGTAATAAGCTTATTTTAATGTTTTTTACAAAAACATTGACCATGTCTGGAGGGTTCACAAACTTTCAAGCAGCACTGTATATGTGTGTGTGTGTGTGTGTGTGTGTGTGTGTGTGTGTGTGTGTGTGTGTGTGTGTGTATATATATATATATATATATATATATATATATATGAAAAACTAATCAGCTACCTGTGCTGCTGTTGATAATGGTTCAAGTGGAGGGCCGTTGTGATGAGAAAAGCACAGCCACCACACACACAGTTACTATGATTTCCGTGGACTCTGACCTTCATGTCCTTATATCCTGTTGTGTGTGCGTCCTTCTCACTCTGCTGTGTGCGTCCTTCTCACTCTGCTGCTGATGTTTGTCTCATCCTTCCTTTCTGTCCTCAGGTGATGATCTATCTGATAGACAAAGTGCTGCCCGAGAGTTATTTTGCGAACAACCTGCAGGCGTTGTCAGGTACAAACACACCGAGAGATGCGCGCACACACACACACACACACACACACACACACACACACACACACACACACACACACACACACACACACACACACACACGCATTTTACCTAAATGGCTGTCTTTATCCTCTCTCTCTCTTGCTCTCCGTCTTTACTCTCTCTCTCTCTTTGTCTCCCTTGCTCTCGCTCTCTCTGTTGTTACCCTCTCTCTCTCTTTCTCTCTCGCTCTCTCTCTCTTTGTCTTTACTCTCGCTCTCTCTGTCTGTCTTTGTCTCTTTCTGTCTGTCTGTCTAACTCTCTCTCTTTTTGTCTTTACCCTCTCTCTCGCTCTCTTTTTGTTCTCGCTTTCCTTGTCTTTACCCTCTCTCTCTCTGCCTGTCTCTCTCTGCCTGTCTGTCTGTCTCTTGCTGTCTATCTGTCTGTCTGTCTGTCTGTCTGTCTGTCTCTCAGTGGACATGGCCGTGTTCAGAGACCTGCTGCGTCTTAAGCTGCCAAGACTTTCCCAGCACCTCCACCACCTGCAGAAGGCTGCTAATAGAGAAGCTGGAGGTAGTGTGTGTTTTATTTCTATACCTGTAGTTTTCCCCACCGATACCTGGGCTTCTCTTACCTTCTGGTATGGTACCAGCACCACCTGCTGATTTATTCGGTTTGCCGTCTTCCCTTTAGCACCAGAGTTTCACCGTGCTTTAGCGGGACAAGAGTAACGGCATTGAATGCTATTTTAACCGTTTATCCATGTGTTGGTGTTAAAACAGGTTACCCCCATGAATTAAACAGGCTACCCCTACATGTCTTTCATGTCTTTGGACAAGTGTGTCGCTGTGCATGTGGACAGATAACTCAACTGGGTGCATGAAGGAAACCTCTGGGTACTATTCACCAGTATCTCTCTCTGCCCCTGCTCTCTTTCTCTCTCTGTCTGTCTGTCTGTCTCTCTCTCTCTTGTCTGTGTTTCTCGCTCTTTCTCTCTCTCTGTTTGTCTGTCTGTCTGTGTCTGTCTGTCTCTGTCTGTCTGTCTGTCTCTGTCTGTCTCTGTCTGTCTGTCTGTCTGTCTGTCTCTCTGTCTGTCTGTCTGTCTCTCTCTATCTGTCTGTCTGTCTGTCTGTCTGTCTGTCTGTCTGTCTGTCTGTCTGTCTGTCTGTCTGTCTGTCTGTCTGTGTCTGTCTGTCTATCTGTGTCTGTCTCTCTGTGTCTCTCTCTCGTGCTCTCTCAGTTCAGTTCAATTCAATATATGTGCTTTATTGGCATGACATAGTACGTTTTTATACATATTGCCAAAGCATGTAGAACAACAGCACAACATAACAATGATTGTAATAACTCTCCCTCTCTCTCCGTCTCTCGCTCTCTCTGTCTGTCTGTCTCAGGCAGTTACGAGCCGCCCCTCACCAACGTGTTCACTATGCAGTGGTTCCTCACCATGTTCGCCACCTGCCTGCCGCCCCCCATCGTGCTGAAGATCTGGGACTCGGTCTTCTTCGAGGGCTCGGAGGTGCTGCTCAGGGTGGCACTCGCCATCTGGGAAAGGCTGGGCGAGTGAGTGGACACCGCTTTGTTCGTAAGGGATCAACATGGGGGAGAGAGAGAGCCATGATCTAGGGAAATCTGAAACGTATTCTTACCAGATCAGTTTTGTTAGCAAGATGACCGTTTATCCATCCATCCATTATGCAGGCCGCTTATCCGAATCTGGGTTGCGGGATGCCGGAGCCTATCCCAGCAGTCATTGGGCGGCAGGCAGGGAGACACCCTGGACCGCCAGACCATTTATTTACATTTTAATCTTTTTTTTTGCTTTATTTACACTTTATTATTTAATTCTTTATTATTATTTTTTTATTTCAAACAGCCTTAAATGTGCAGACGGACCAGACCGGCCCAGGGGAAATTAAACAACTTCCAATCCATTTACTGAATGTGAGCATCTGATTTCCTCTGTGTCTTCTTCTGCTCTATCCATTCCTCCCTCCTATCCGTCCACCTCTGTTTCTACCTTCCTTGTTCATCCCTCCTTCGTGTTTCCCCCCTTTTTTCTCCTCCTTTCTTTGCCCCTTCCTCGTCTGTCTGTGTAGGAGGATCGAGTACTGTCAGACAGCGGATGAGTTCTACAGCACCATGGGCTGTCTCACGCAGGAGATGCTGGAGCACAACCTCATCGATCCCACTGAACTCATGCAGGTAGAGCACACGTGCATTGTGCACATGTGAGTCGGCACCCTGCATTGCAGACACACAACTTTCACACGCACACTGTTTGTAATTTATGAACTGAAGATGCCAAAACCGCTTCCGCTTTCCCCGTCCGGTGTGGGAAGATGGCGGCACGAATCCATGTTTGTGGCGGCCTCACCAAGTACCGTCCATGCAGTGTCTTTGTCCACGTCTGCGTCTAAGTTTGTCTTTGTTTGATGGCTGGGAGAGCTGGTGCTGGATCAGGCGAGGGAGCTTGGTCTGGTGCGTCCTGTGGGCCCAGGGACCAAAGCCCTGCCTGGAGCTGCGACCGAGGAGGTAAAACCGAGGGTGGTCTGACAGGATGCAGAAGCGGGGCAGGCTAAGCTAACTGCTAGCCTATGAAGAGCGGTAGTTCTGATAACACTGAGGGCGGTCTGGCGGCGGCCTCACCTGGCGTTGACTGTGGTGTTTTTGGTGTCGTCGTGTGGAGTGCGGGGAGGTGTGTCGAGGGTGTTTGGCTAGGATAGCTGGCATTGGATCTGCTGGAGGAACCTGGTCAGCTGCATCCTGTGGGCCCAGGGACCACAGCCCAACCCAGAGCTGAGACTGAAGAGGACTCACCGAGGGCGGTCCAACAGGATGCGGAAGCGGAGCAGGCTAAGCTAACTGCTAGCTCGTGGAGACCGGCAGTTCCGACAGTCATCCTGGCTGGCATTCGTTCTCCTGGACAGTGATTTTTTTTTTTAGTTTAGATATGTGTGTTAGTTTGGATATGTGTGTTCTTGTAGTTTCTGGATGTGTGTTTTCGTCTTTTGTTGCACTGCTGTGGGCTGGGGGAAACGATATAAAATGACAAAGTGTTCCTGATCCCTGACAACGTTTTTACCATGAACCAAAATCAATTTGTGCAGCGTTTACCTCCTTTTCTCTCTCTCTCTCTCTCTCTCTCTCTCTCTCTCTCTCTCTCTCTCTGTCTCTATCAGGAGGTGTACTCCATGGCGGCGTTCCCCTTCCCCCAGCTAGCGGAGCTGAGGGAGAAGTACACATACAACATCACCCCATTCCCCACCTCAGTCAAGTCAAATGGAAGGTCAGCTCAGTTCTGTGCTACAGAGTATTGTGTGAACACTTGGGTCAATCAGCTGTTACAGAAGCCGACTGGCCCTGTCATGTCCTGTCCTGTCCTGCCCTGCCCTGCCCTGCCCTGTCCTGTCCTGTCCTGTCTTGTCCTGTCCCGTCCCGTCCCGTCCCGTCCCGCCCTGTCGTGTCCCGCCCTGTCCCGTCCTGTCCTGTCCTGCACTGGCACCACAGCAGCCAAAGCTGGAAGCTAGTAGCTAAATCAAGTCTTTTGTTGCCCCCTCAGCAGCTTCTTCTCATCTCAAAGGCAACACGCAAAGAAGGCCTTGCAAGAGTGTTTCCTTTCAGGGAAGGATTTGTTTACTATAATGAGTTTTTATTCCCCCCGTTCTGCTGAAGATAATGAAATGTTATTGTAAAAGTATCTTCTTTCAGGGCATCTGGGTGGTGTAGCGGTGTATTCCATTGCCTACCAACATGGGCATTGCTGGTTCAAATCCCCGTGTTACCTCCGGCTTGGTCAGGCGTCCCTACAGACACAATTGGCTGTGTGCGGGTGGGAAGCCGGATGTGGGTATGTGTCCTGGTCGCTGCACTAGCGCCTCCTCTGATCAGTTGGGGCGCCTGTTTGGGGGTGGGGACTGGGGGGGAATAGTGAGATTCTCCTACGTGCTACGTCCCCCTGGTGAAACTCCTCACTGTCAGGTGAAAAGAAGCGGCTGGTGACTCCACATGTATGGGAGGAGGCATGTGGTAGTCTGCAGCCCTCCCCGGGTCAGCAGAGGGGGCGGAGAAGCGACCGGGATGGCTCGGAAGAGTGGGGTAATTGATCGGCCGGATACAATTGGGGAGAAAAAGGGGGGGGGGTATCTTCTTTTGATAAGAGGTTCATCAGGTGTAAAGATTGAAAGTTTGGACAAAAATCAAACTGAATTGCGTATCAACATTGCAAATAAACTTTTTCTGCACACAACAAAAAACCATTGACGGCACATAAGATGTAGTAAATAAGCTGTAGTAAAGATGGCTTTTTGTCACGGAGTCTGATGATGCCTCGCTTACCGATGCAAATGCGGCATGCACATGTAGCACCTACGTATGTGGAGGAACTGCGGTCCCTCAAAGCAGCCATTACCCGGGGGTGGAGTACACCGACAGGAAGTGTAGAGTCACATGACTCCATATAAACCATTTCTCATGCAAGCGTGGCGCACACCAAGAAATAAAATCAGAGAACTTTTAACGGAAGCCAGAATAGTCCAACAGAACCGACACAACATGTACAGTGTGAGAGGGACGGACAGACGGATGGACATGATGAGTTTTTGCCCTGTTACAGCGGAGGCCTCGGCAGCTGGGAGAGTGATGATGATGTTGACATGGATGATGAAGACTCAGTAGTGACGACCCTGGGATGTCTTGGGCCTCTGGGAGGCCTGCTGGCCCCTGAGCTTCAGAGGTACCAGAAACAGCTCAAAGGTCAGTGCAAGGTCTCACACACACACACACACACACTTACAAAAGGCACCCATGATGGTCAATCCCCCCCCTTTTTCTCCCCAATTGCACCTGGCCCCAATCACCCTGCTCTCTGAGCCGTCCCGGTCTGCTCCACCCCCTCTGCCGATCCGGGGAGGGCTGCAGACTACCACATGCCTGCTCCCATACATGTGGAGTCACCAGCCGCTTCTTTTCACCTGACTGTGAGGAGTTTCACCAGGGGGACGTAGCACATGGGAGGATCACGCTATTCCCCCCAGTCCCCCCCCCCGAACAGGCGCCCTGACCAACCAGAAGAGGCGCTGGTGCAGCAACCAGGACACATCCCCACATCTGACTTCCCACCCGCAGACACGGCCAATTGTGTTTGTAGGGACGCCCGACCAAGCTGGAGGTAACGGGGGGGATTCGAACTGGCGACCCCTGTGTTGGTAGGCAACGGTATAGACCGCTATGCCACCCGGACGCCCCTGATGGTCAAACATTTAATGGCAGTTGATGGTTGTGTATTGACAGTGTCCGTATTGCCCCAGAAAGATAAGTAACCCAAGTTCTCCTGCTCCTCCCTCGGTTCTGCTGTGCTTCCTCCAGACAAATCCCGTTCCTCCTCTGTCGACACGTCTTCCTGCCAAACGGGGAAGGAGCCAATTAGCCCTTTAGATCTTGGTCAAAACACAGGGGTGTGTACTCTGAAGCGGGTTAGCCTAGATTCCGCCGGATTTCCTGCACACAGTCTGGGGATGTGGCTTAACAGTAATTCAGGGGGGCCGTTCGAGGATCTGTGGTCTAGCTTCTTCTAGAAAGTAATGCCCAGTAGGGCTACTACAACATGAGCTTGGAAGACTTTTTGCAGCCACGCAACACTTTTTGGTACCATTAATGTTGGGTAAGGTTTCCTCTCTTTTACAGCCTAATACACCTGTAAAGTCAGTCAAAAGGAGGATTTCTTTCTAAAGCATGAGGACGATTTAAACTGACAGGTCTTCC
This sequence comes from Lampris incognitus, assembly GCF_029633865.1. NCBI lineage: Eukaryota > Metazoa > Chordata > Actinopteri > Lampriformes > Lampridae > Lampris > Lampris incognitus. The sequence goes on along the minus strand of NC_079213.1, from coordinate 32,555,996 downwards.
TGTAGATGTTAAAATATGTATCTGGAGATGTATTTGTCTCTGTAGGTGGTCATGGTGATCTCAGACTAAAGTTCAGTTTGCCCACTTTTATGTGACGGACACGTGCAATATACGATATGTATGAGACGTGTCGTATATTATTTATATTGTACGGCTTGTACAGCCCTTTCTCTGGGTGTCCTCCCACAGTCCAAAGACATGTAGGTCAGGTGAACAGGCCGTACTAAATTGTCTCTAGGTGTGTGTGTGTGTGTGTGTGTGTGTGTGTGTGTGTGTGTGTGTGTGTGTGTGTGTGTGTGTGTGTGTGATGGTCTGGCAGCCTGTCCAGGGTGTCTCCCTGCCTGCCGCCCAGTGACTGCTGTGATAGGCTCCAGCATCCCCGCGACCCTGAGAGCAGGATAAGTGGTTTGGATGGATGGATGGATTTTTCTCTTTCATGGCACATGACCTGTTCCTCATCTCATCTGTTCTCAGCCCTACAGTCAGTAATACACCATGCAGAGTACTGCATATATTTCTTGTTTCTGGTGAAACCATAAAAGGTCAACTCCATACCACATGGCTGTCATATTATTTTAAGAATTCCCTGCAAAAGAAAGTATAAAATGTCCTCTTCTCTTCCTGATCCCAGCTTCTTCTCAAATGACGACCGAGTTCAGCTGTGCTGAAATCATCTCAGTAAGGCCGGCCCAGTAACACAGCGGCAGCGCCTCCATTTCACGTGTTGTTCTTTCTCTGCATTGTTCCCTTGATTCACGAGTCAAGATGGCTCCACAGGAACTGGGGTCCCAGCGCTGGCGCCGCAAACGCTTCCCCGCCATTTGATCAGACCGACAGTTAGTCATCTTTTGTTAATGGTCCTAGATATAACCTTTCCTCCTCTTCCTCCTCCTCCTCCTCTTGTTCAGACCAGCGTGGCGAGCAGGGGAACATGGCGGAGCTGAGCCCGGGGGCTGTAGGTGGAGGCAGCAGGGCGGAGCACCAGGCAGCCATGAACAGCATGATGATGGAGAGGATGAGCACCGACATCAACGCGCTGAAGAGACAGTACGTCCGCATCAAGAGACGGCAGCAGCAACAGGCCATGCAGCTCTGCATCCGCACAGGTAGGGGGCGCTGAGACACACAACCACACAGTCAGTCACACTTGCGTACATACAGTCTACATGCTCAGCCACACGGTACACGCTAGCCTTGAGGGTGCTCTGCCAGCAGGCCCCCGGTCTAGCAGAGGCGTTGGGTTAAGGCCAGGTTGAGGTTAAGTTAAGACTGCATAAGGTTAGGTTAAATTTAGGCAGAAAGTCCTGTGCAGACTTCTCCTGTGTGCTATGCACACATGTGAGGAGGTGCTAGCAAAACCAGAGCAGCCTGTGTGAGACTTATGCACAGCTGGGGGGGGGGGGCATTGACTGTATGTACAAATGGACAACATGACACCAGTCGGTCTCATAACGCGGTCTTAAAGCCAAAGTATCAGTGTTTTGGTCAGCGCCATGCTGCTCGTGTTTGTGCAGTCAAGGAAAACCGGAACAGAGGCTGTGCAGTAGAGACGGGAGGCGGGGCAGTGTGCCCACCCATGTTCATTACGCGACGCCCTCCTCATTGCAAGGTGACTGACCTGCCTGATACCCACTGCTGCGGCAAGGACGGCTGTCAATCAACTCATCACCAGGCCAAACCACGCCCCTTTGAATATCATCAAATTATTTATTTATACATGAAGGGAACTAGTTGAATGACGCAACGATCCTGAGAGAAAAAAAATTATTGGGTGTGTATTTCAAATGTTTTTAAAATTTGCCCGTGCTTCGAGTGTGGGCAGGGTTGGAAGCTGTACTGGAAGCGGCCACTAGAGGGCAACAGAGATATTTTGGCGTCACTTTTCAAAAGCACCCATGTTGTTGACTTCTTCTGCAGTCTGTGGGCTGCTAGACGAAAACACATGCTCGATACTACTTGCAGATACATACACATACAATGATGCATATGTAGTTTCTCATGCATACACAAATGCATACTACATACCTATAACTAGACCCATATATATATATATATATATATATATATATATATATATATATATACACACACACACACACACACATACACACACACGCACACTGCAGAAGTAATTATGCACACCATGGAAGAGGCAGAAGGAAAAGGACACATACACTGTATAACACTACAACTGATTATTTATGACTCTCAGGACCTGAACTTCACGTGACCAAAACCTCAGGGGCTCCTCAAGACCCTGTCAACGATCCCAACAATGGTACTGACCACAACTATCACTCTTCTGGGGCTAAACTGATGGGCTATCAGAAATTCAGCCATTATTTAAAAGTGGCGTCCGGTGACTTGTTGCTGTTTAATGAGTGCAATCAGAATGAACGAGTGGGCCTTTGATTAATAAATTAAGGACAAATTCAATTTATTGTTTCTTTACTCCACTTTCTCTGTCAAGTCTACTAGAACCCAGATTCTTTCTCTCTTTCATACGTAACATGGCGGAGCATTGTGCTCAACAAAGACGGCAAAGTTGCATAAGGAATGTAGGAAGGAGGTGAAACCTGCTCTTCTGCAGCTGGTCCCGGCACTGTTGGAGCGACCCTCAGCCATCTGTGATGTGTATCGAGACTATGACTCACTAGTCCTCAAGCCCGCCATCCGCATGTTGAGGGGGGTCCTGCGGGTGCTCTGCATGATATTGACTGCTCTGTCGTATGTGACTTTCCACCGTGGGTTTGGTGTTGCATGCCGGGTGGGGAATACCTCATTAAAGTCAGTCAGTACATCACACATTCGAGTCCCGCCGTCGTTGGAGGAACTGTGTGGCGTTCTGTGTAGAACGTCGCTGTATTCTAATACACGTGAAGATCCAGCTGAACTTGAACTTAAGCCCACATTTTTATAAAATCCTTAAATTCTTGCAATCATCCATCTGTCCGTCCAGCATCCAAACCGCTTATCCCGCTCAGGGTCGCGGGGACGCCAGAGTCTGTCCCAGTCCAGAGGTGACAAAAGGCGCTCCTCTTGAAGGAGTCACGGTGGAGAGCAGTTTGACGGACCGGTTTTGTAAGAGTCCAATTAGCAGAGTCACCAAGGTGATGAAGTCCATCTCCAGTAGATCAGCTGTCCCCAGCTTTACTTCACCTCTGCATGGGGAGATGGGTGTCAGGGACACTGTACTTTGGGCATAATCGGGTGAGATTTTCATAGTTTGCCGCAAGTTTGTGCCTCTATTTATTCTATTTATTCCATGATCACCCTTCTGTCTTAATCACCAGATGCTTCTTTAATAGTATGCCTGAGTTTGTTGTCTTTCTACTCCTCATACCTCACCCCGTGCATATGCCTGTCTCTGTCCCTTAATAATCACTGCTGACGGGGCGTCCGGGTAGCATGGCAGTCTATTCCATTGCCTACCAACACGGGGGTCGCTGGTTCGAATCCCCATGTTACCTCTGGCTTGGTCGGGTGTCCCTACAGACACAATTAGCCGTGTCTGCAGGTGGGAAGCCGGATGTGGGTATGTGTCGTGGCCACTGCACTAGCGCCTCCTCTGGTTGGTCGGGGCGCCTGTTCAGGGGGGAGGGGGAACTGGGGGGGGAATAGCGTGATCCTCCCACGCGCTATGTCCCCCTGGTGAAACTTCTCACTGTCAGGTGAAAAGAAGCGGCTGGCGACTCCACATGTATGGGAGGAGGCATGTGGTAGTCTGCAGCCCTCCCTGGATCGGCAGAGGGGGTGGAGCAGAGACCGGGACGGCTCGGAAGAGTGGGGTAATTGGCCGGGTGCAATTGGGGAGAACAAGGAGGGAAGAAAAATCACTGCTGACATGATCCATATCCTTACCTAGACTGCTAACTTAAGTGCTCTGAGGCTTGCTAACTGCAACCCTCAGCTGTCTTATGTCAGTCCATGTTGATATGTTTTGATGTCTGTTGTCTCCTCCGGCCTCCTCCCCAGATAAGTGTCCAGCCACGAGTGTTCTGGCCTCCCAGCTCAACCCCTCCGCCCTGGTGGTCAACCATCTCCTGCTGGGTCGGAAACCCCGTGGGCAGCCCCGCGGCTCCAGACCCACTCTCACAGTTCCAGGAACTCGGTCTGGCCCGCTGCCGCAGACCCAGGCCTCTCACCCCGGTACCGGCTGTCCAGGAGGCCCCGGAGGAGGCATGGGCTCTCCCTGGCGCACGCATGTCCGGGTACACCGTAGGAACCTGGCCCGGGCCCACACCCAGCTGGGCTTTACCGATCCAACGGAGAGAGAAGAGGAAGATGGAGGAGGATCGGCGAGGGATGGGGAAAGAGAGGTCGGAGGAGACGGGGGGAGGAAAGAGGAAGAGGAGGGGAGACAGAGAGAGGGAGAGGTTGACAACGAGGAGGAGGAGAGGAAAGAAGGGGATGAGGAAGGGAGTGTCTGCCCTGCGTCTCCCTCCCCCAGCGACACTGTTGCAGAGCCCATCTTTTCAGAGGGCAGACATGCAGATGGAGTCCAACAGGGGGCAGAGGAGAAGAAGGTTGATGGCGTGAGGGAGGCGCGGGAACGATTAGCCACCCTGGACCTGGAGGACGCATCGAAAGACCCTTCCACTACTGACGCTCATGCAAACCCTGACACACAGCTCGACTCCCCCTCCGGGAAGTCCACACCACAGGAACCTGACCCAGAGTCTACAGCCCAACCCCAAGTCCCCATTATCCCCCCGCCGCCCTCCTTGCTCCGAAGGAGGGAGTCCGAGTCTTCAGGCTCAGAGAGCAACGCAAGTTCACTCAGGCGCTCTCCTTCATCTGTCGCTCTGTCTCCGTCTTGCTGTTCCTCCGCCTCCCAAGTCCCATCCTCCTCGCCCTGTATGCCGACTCCATCCCCCTCCCCGCTCTCCACACCCGAGCTACTCGACCCACCCCCAACGCTGTCCTCCACTCCGGTACCAAACTCAAAGGCCTGCCTTACCACATCCCCCTCTGCCCCAAATTTCTCCTCGCTCTTTCCTCCTGCCTCTTCCCCCTCCGCTCCCTCGCCTTTCTTAAAGTCTCACATGCCTTCCTCCCCTTCTACCCCTGTGCTCTCCTCCGCCTGCGCTGCCAAACAGTCCGTCTTCTCCCCCTTCCCCTGTGTCAAGCAGCCCAGAAAATCAGCAGCGGCCCGAAACCTGGGTCTCTATGGGCCCACGTCCAGAACACCCACAGTGCATTTCCCCCAGCTCAGCCGCAACCTCAATCGCAGTAGCACCACCACCACCACTACCACCACCACCACCACAAGGAGGCGATGAAGACCCCATCCTTGATTCTTCATGCATCTTACCCTTTGCTCCAGAGGCAGATTTGACGGTTTGATGCTGGAAACTCACAGTCATTTTAGAGTTACACCATGCTGCCTGCCACAGCTTGGCAAAAATGGACCAAATCCCATTTTCAGTTCCTCAAAGATTCTCTCAGCATTCATGTAACTACCGTGCTGAGACGCACACCGGAAATCACCCGATAATCACGTCTGGGGTGCGACACACACACACAAAAAAGTTGATTTCTTTATGCACTGTGTGACTTTATATGAATGTGGAGGCGGTTATCATTCCCCGTGTGAGGGTCGCGCCAAACTGCATCACACCAAACGGACACACAGACCTAGTAGGTGTGTGAGACCTGCGGGTTTCTCCGCTTAAATGTTTTTCGTTTGCAGAGTAGATGTCATGTCTCAGAAACGAGGATGTTAACGACTGTCCCTTTACAGCGCCCTCTGCAGCTTCTTCTGGGCCATGACAGAAAAAGAAACGAGAAATGTGAGAGTTTGACTCTGGGTGACATGTGGTGTGGTCCTGTATCTACTCTGTGTGTCCTACAGCAGTGTTTCTCCACAGCGGCTCGTGATCGGACGCTGGTCTTCGGCTAAAAACGTTTAAAACCTTCAGCCCTGGTCGGTTGTCTCTCTCTGGACTCTGGACTCTGTCTCAAGTTAAACAGCATCGCTCCTCGTTTCCTGTGGAGCCGAGGTTATAACCATCCATATAGTGCTATGCCAAGTATCTAAAAGCAACTACAGGGGCATCTGGGTAGTGTAGCGGTCTATTCCGTTGCCTACCAACACGGGTTCGAATCCCCGTGTTACCTCCGGCTCAGTCGGGTGTCCCTACAGACACAATTGGCCGTGTCTGCGGGTGGGAAACCGGATGTGGGTATGTGTCCTGGTCGCTGCACTAGCGCCTCCTCTGGTTGGTCGGGGCGCCTGTTTGAGGGGGAGGGGGTACTGGGGGGGAATAGCGTGATCCTCCCACGCGCTACGTCCCCCTGGTGAAACTCCTCCCTGTCAGGTGAAAAGAAGCGGCTGGTGACTCCCCATGTATGGGAGGAGGCATGTGGTAGTCTGCAGCAGTCTGCAGCCCTCCCCGGATCGGCAGAGGGGGTGGAGCAATGACCGGGACAGCTCGCAAGAGTGGGGGATAATTGGCCGGATACAATTAAGGAGAAAAGGGAGGGGGGACTACACAAGAAACAAGAAATTTTGTGAATGAAGGATAAAACAACAACAATTGTCTTGACTAGATGAGTGTATTTAGGAGCGTGTGTGTGACCGGGCTGCTCACCTAACATCCCATCACGGGTTGGTCCTGTGTCTTTTCACTGCTGGACACACGAGGCACGCAGTGTCCTACCCAGGTCTGATGAAGAAGCTGCACGGGACGGTGCTGATCGTCTCAACACACCTGTCGGTGTTGGACACGAGGGCCCTGCAGCATGCTTTCAATATGTACGGATACAGTCAGTATGGATTTGATGTAGCAAACCCAAAAGAGGGCTGTGACCCTGAAAACGCAATCGAACCGAGTGACCAGTAAGGACAACCGGATGTTTGCATGTTAGTTTGCAGACGAACAACAGCAGCTCCTGTCTGTCAGCGGCTCTTAACACACAAGATAAGAACAGCACAACACTTAAATCTCTATTCAGCAAAGTCACCTTTCCTCTCAGACGACTGTCATGTTTGTTTCCAGCTCCCTCTGCCCTCATGTTGTTTATGTTGTTGTTTATGTTGTTGTCATTTCTTTGCAGCCGTGTGCAGAGTTCGGCGGCTGCCATTTTAACTCCTGTTGCGGGTTCACTCCTCATCCAGATTGTCCTCATTCATAGTCATGCTCTGGTAAATGATGTGTATTTGGGGGTTTCTTCCCAGACAGCAAAATGTCTGTGGCCTGGACCCGTCCCCGTCCCACACCCGACACTTTCATCCGGCCCACATATACCGTGTGGGATGATGGCACTTGGGCGGTCTGCTCCTGTTTGCCAGATCTGGACCAGAACCAAGCCATAGCAATGCTGCATGTGTCAAATATTTGCCAAAGGTGGGCCATATTCACCATTTACCACATGGGCCACTTCAGGGTCACATCCAGATCACAAGTTGCCCAGAGCACCGCATCTTTGCCAAAAAAGGCCCACTTTTGATTTGGCATATTTGGACAAATATGGCCCAAATATGCCAAATCAAATGTGGGCCACTCCAGGCTCACATGCATTATGTCAGGGTCAGAAGAAGGCCACCAGTGCCGCATCATTGCCTGAAGTGGCCCACATCCGGATGCTGTCTGGGTGGTATCTAAGAGGACAAACATATCATTTTGGTTGATCTTGGTTAAGCTTTCCTCGTATGTCACTGCATTACGCTGGTTCCTCACTTGAGTTTCTGTCCCGTTATCCTCCAACTGGACCACTACAGCAACACATATCACTACAGGACAGTCTAGCCTCTGTTGTCGATTAGTTAACACAATATATCAGTGATGTCAGGCGAGACTATCCGTCGGTTCTTGTGTCACGATTCATGACACCACTGGAAGGCCCCAACATGGTCCCCGTCACTGCCAGTGTCCAGATGTCACCAGGAGCTGCAGCCCGGGAGTCTCTGTGGGGACGTGGTACTGTTAATTTCCCATAAAAGACCTTGTAATGTCCTTTTCTTACCGCGGTGTACTCCTCAGTGTGTGTGTGTGTGTGAGAAGAATGGTCAGAAGTGAAGGCACAGCAGCACACTCAATAAATACGAAAGGAAACGAGTTGGTCTGGTTTGTGGTTTTCTCTTTATGTGGAAGCTACATCTTCACTTTATGGATGTCTGTTTCTCTTTGCTGCCGTGTTGATAATAAAATTATAAACGGGGTATCATTTTTAATCTCATTCTCTCTCTCTCTCTCACACACACACACAAACACACAAACACACTTGTGATGACACAATCGTGTGTGCTAGATGAGTGAGGACTTGAGTGGTGTCTGAAGGATCTTCTCGTTCCCTCGGCACCCTGTCAGCAGCCATGTTCCTGTGAGTCTTGATGCTTTATGATGATTCTGGAAAGGCTGTTTTCTATCAAAAATGCTCATTTTGGATTAACAGATGTTTTATATCGCGTCTCCAGATAGATTCATATCTACTTTGAGGGGCTGAATGTAATATTAACATAAACGTTGATGACACAAAAAAGCTTGATGGTTCAGAGATGGAGCCCAGTAATGTGGTTTGGAGGGGATCACACGCTGCCTGTTTGTGTAGATGCAGCTGACATGATGTTGAATAATGCGACTGAGATGGCGGTGCGAACTCACGTTTGCGGGGGCCTCACCCAGCGCCGACTACGCAGCGTCTTAGTCTACATCTGAGTTTGTGTCGTGGTGTGAAGAACTTTTACGAGGATTTATGTCTGTGATCGTCGATTTCATCTGATGGCTGAGGGAGCCTGGTCTGCTGCGTCCGGTGGGACCAGGGCCCACGGCCCTGCCCTGAGCTGCGCCCGAAGAGGTAACACTGAGGGAGGTCTGACAGGACGCGGAAGCGGGGCAGGCTAAGCTAACTGCTAGCCCATGCAGATCGGGAGTTCCGATAACACCGAGGGCGGTCTGGCGGCCTCACCTAGCATTGACTGTGCAGTGTTTTTGTCTGCATTTGTGTCGTCATGTGGAGTGCAGGGAGGTGTGTCTGGCTGGAGGAGCTTGGTCTGCTGCGTCCTGTGGGTCCAGGGACCACGGCCCTGCCTGGAGCTGCGCCCGAAGAGGAAACACTGAGGGCGGTCTGACAGGACCCAGAAGCGGGGCAGGCTAAGCTAACTGCTATCCCACGCAAACCAGCAGTTCTGACAGTCATCCTGGCTGGCGTTCGTTCTCCTGGACAGTGAAATTTCTGGAGTGTGTTGCAAATTACTGAATGGACTGTGTTGTTGACTGTGTGTTTTTTTGTTTGTTTTGTCAGTTTTTGTATGTTTTGTGGTGGTGTCGTTTTCTTTCAGATACGTTTTTGTCTTTTGTGTCGCACTGCTGTGGGCTGGGAGAAACCACATTTCGTCTCTTTTGTGTGTGCAAGTACATGAATGAGACGACAATAAATTTCTCCTGATCCCTGAGGTGTGTATGAGGAGTGCCAAGTTTAAGATGCACCCCCCCCCCCCCATCCTGCAGAGCTGTGTGATGTCTAACAAGGGTGAAGACGGCAAATGTACAGCAAACTGTTTGGCTGCGATTCAAATCAGTACAACGGCCCGTCGTCCTTGTCCAATGACGTTTTAATCATGACATTTTAAATCTTGAGGATGTCGTGTTCTTTGGCCACGGCCCGCTGGTTTATGATGTTGTGTGAAAACTGGTCACTTCCTCCTTGTTAGAGCCAACGTGTCCATTAGACCGACAGGTAAAGGTTGATGAACGGGCTTTTAGCAACAAACGCTTGGCGTTTCTTCTCGGCACCGCTGCACAGAGCGAAGCCTCCACCTTGTCCCTGTGGAGTAATCTGCTGTAATGTCCCGTCCCTGTGGACCTCTGTGGAGGTGCTGGGCCTCATGTGAGGAGCTCAGGCCCAGCCGCCTGCACACTGAAAACAGATTTGACCCTCCACTTATTGCGTATGCGTATTTCTGAGCATTCCTTTGTTTCTACTATTTGCTTTTGGGCTTTTGGTGTGACGTCTGTGATTAAGTTACACGCCGGCCAACCAAAGATTTAGCCAAAGAAAACCCACAGGCCTTCAGTCTGAATAAGAATGGATGAGATGAGGATGGGTAGCAGATAGCAGCTGCTAAAGAGATTTCAGCTCCGAACAAAACTCACTGCTTCACGTACTACAGACAACCACACACAAGCTCCTACCAAAAAAAAAGAAAAATAATTTTTCATTGTGGAGGATACACAATGAGGAAAACAGAACGCTTCACGATACCGGACATGACCCGGGTGCTTCATCTTAATCATCACGTCATCCCTGAAGCTCCTGAGGGTGCAATAAGAGGACGCATGTAAACCGTGGTAATGTACTGCCGACAAGCCGTCAGGGCTGCCGCCATGCCAGAAAACATCAGGTCAGCAGAAGGACTTGCACAATAGTGGACTTAGAAAAATGGTTTTATCAGTACCGATAGTACACATTTATCTCCTGGCTGGTGGAAACTGTGCCCAGGTGGAAGTTACTGAGTGGACTACATGGATTCAACAAACACAAACTGAAACAACCAAAGACTCTGGTGATTCATGCGAAGTAAACAAACTGAATTTCTAGCTCTCCGTAGGCCGAAAGACAGAAGGCCTGCTCCTCTGTCACTGAGCGTAGTGGTTAGTGATCTTCTATGGACGTGTGCATTTGCTTTGAGACATCCCTTCCTTATCGTCTCTGTGTCGTAAGTGCTACTGCTGAAGAGGGTGCGGGTTAGTGGTCCGGCCGTCAGGGTCCTTTGATGCGCCCGATGGCCGGGTTGACGAAAGAGAAGTTTCTGAACATGTTCTGGTCGACGCTGTTGATGAGGGCCCGGTCGGCACACGACAGCCTGGGTTTCTCATCGATGAACTCCTTGTCAAAGTTGCTGCAGTCGCTTGGCGATTTCTGAAACAGCAGAGAAGCAAGGGGATGATGCACAATGTCTCATGTACACACCCAGTCAGGGGGAAAACTATGCAAGACACGATTCCTCGCCCCCTTTTTTCCCTAACTGCACTTGGACAATTACCTCTTCCGAGCTGTCCCGGTCGCTACTCGACCCCCTCTGCCGATCTGGGGAGGGCTGCAGACTACCACATGCCTCCTTCGATACATGTGGAGTCACCAGCCGCTTCTTTTCACCTGGGGGACGTAGCGCGTGGGAGGGTCACGCTATTCCCCCTCCCCCAACCGAGCGACCCGACCAACCAGAGGAGGCGCTAGTGCAGCAACCAGGACACATACCCACATCTGGCTTCCCACCCGCAGACACGGCCGATTGTGTCTGTAGGGATGCTCAACCAACCCGGAGGTAACGCGGGGATTCGAACCGGCAATCCCCATGTTGGTAGGCAACTGAATTGACCGCCATGCTACCTGGATGCCCATGAGAACCAATTTTAATCCATCCATCCATCCATTATCCGAACCGCTCATCCTGACCTACATGTCTTTGGACTGTGGGAGGAAACCGGAGCACCCGGAAGAAACCCACACAGACACGGGGAGAACATGCAAACCTCACACAGAGGACGACCTGGGACGGCCCATGAGAACCAATTTTAATCCATCCATCCATCCATTATCCAAACCGCTCATCCTGACCTACATGTCTTTGGACTGTGGGAGGAAACCGGAGCACCCGGAAGAAACCCACACAGACACGGGGAGAACATGCAAACCTCACACAGAGGACGACCTGGGACGACCCCCAAGGTTGGACTACCCCGGGGCTCGAACCCAGGACCTTGTTGCTGTGAGGCGACTGCACTAACCACTGCGCCACCGTGCCGCCCCAATTTTAATCAAGTTACCAAATTGTTTTTTCGCCACAGTTTTGATACACGCATTTCTATATTGATTTCTACAACAATAAGTTACGTTGCACATGTTTTCTTTTTTAAATTAGAAAAATGTGTGAGTTTAATGGAGGTGATTCGCCACTCATTCACTATGACGATCTAGCTTTGCTATTCCTACCATCACCATCCAAACATAACAAACCTATCATAAGAGAAGTATGTTCATATTGCTGCATGGCTTTTGGATTTAAACGATCTGTCTATTGCCTGCCAGGAAACTCTTAGTGTGCCGTGCCCTCTTCTATTCGGCTGTGTTGAGTCGTAGGTCATGTCTGTTTCTGTATTTGTCTCTGAGGCACAGATCTACTGATACAGAGCTAGTGTATATATGTTTGCATCATGGACGTTTTATGACCAATGACTCATAAGTTAAGCTTTCTCTGAGAAACCCCATCCCCAGTGCAAAAAGTAGGACCCGCCCTGAAAGCCACAGTGTAGTTGACATCCTGGATCCACCCACAAACCAGTGCTAAACACAGAGCCGTTACTGTGATTGCACTTACCACAGTCGGCCTGAAGGGGGGCACCACCTGCCGTTGCTCCAGCGCGGCCCAGTCGGTACCACTGAAGAAGCTGTGAGTCCTGATGTCGCCCTGCAGCCCTAGCCTCTGCTCAGGCTCCCTCACAAACAGCTAGAAGACAAACATGGTGGACATACATGTCTACATTACACACACAGGCCTAAACTAAGCACAGAGTACATGAAAAATGACATGCTCAGGCCCACACTTAACCTACACAACTACCCACACAACCACCACCAGCCAGTCTTCCAGACACACACAGGCCCTGACCTTGACCAGAATGTCTTTGGCGTCCTTGGGGAGCCAGCGGGGGTAACAGGGGTCATCTGTGCGTATGGACTGGAACAGTTCCTCTTCATCTCGACCACGGAACGGAGACTGGCCGATTAGCATCTCATACAGCAGCACGCCGAAGGACCACCAGTCCACCGAGTGGTTGTACTTCTGACCCAGCAAAATCTAACACACACACACACACACAAAATGTTCCTAGCTCTGTCTTCAATGTGACTTGAAATCCCATGCCCCACATAGAGATATGGGGTTAGCAACGTGTTGCGCTCCTAGTGGGATGGCTAAAGGAAAACACCATGGGTGAACATGAGTCTGGGACTGATATTTATGAGAGGAATATGTGCTCACCTCAGGAGCGATGTAGTCTGGGGTCCCACAGAAGGTGGAGGTCCGCGCGTCGTCTTGCATGTTCTCCTTACACATGCCGAAGTCCGCTATCTTTATGTGTCCCTCAGAGTCCAAAAGGACATTGTCTAGCTTTAGGTCCCTACGGAGTAAAAAGTCAATGAATGAAGGAAAGGAAATGAAAAAGAAAAGAAAGAGAATCAAACATAACATGTGCCCAGTTTGCCACTGATTCTTGAGATAAGATCGAAAAGTCGGAATGTCTTCTTTGCATTAAAAATAAAGACATTAACCTGTGTATACTCATGAAATTAATTTTATATATTTTTAAATAATTTCATTAGAATTTGTTAGAATTCAGGCTCTGTACTCGGAAAGTACATGTAACTGAACCTGTCCTCAGCAAGCGGTCACAATGTCAAACTGCCAAAAAAAGTGTTTAAAAATGCTACAAATGCATAAATATAAATATCAAATGACATGAATGGTTAAATAACATATCCCATAATACATAACGTGAACTTTAAATTATATTTTCCATAAAAAACTGCCTATCAAAGTTGCGTCCTCACTTTCCATCAGATTTTTTTTTTATAATCTGGAATAAATCAGGCAATGTCATGGTCAGCTATAACCCCGAGGACCCCTTTTCCACTTCCTGTTGTTGTTGGATGCAACAGTGGGACACTTGGTCTGGAAAATTTTCAGTTTTATGATATTTTAAACAAACAATGTTGATATCACTGCAATCACAGCTTTAACGTGTCAGCACCATCTTCCCATTATGATAATCTTAGTTAAGAATTGTGGAGTAAATGTTGGCATTTTAGTTTAGGGTATAGAGGCAGCTAGCAACTGTGGAAAAAACAAAATGGCTCCAGACACTTGAGGACTTTACACTCTTGTTGAATTGATCGAATTAAAATAGCATGCTTTTTGGTGTGTCTGACAGAGTTGACACAAATCAAGTTATGAAGTGAATAAATGTCAATTTTCATAAAAAGTGTTTTAATGTTTTAATAAAAAAACCCTGCTCCTTACATGGTTTGTTAGCTTAGTTAGACCTGTGTCTATAAATATATCCATTTCAAATCTCAAGAATCAGTGGTGTGTGTGTGAGTGAGAGAGAGAGAGAGAGCGAGAGAGAGAGAGAGAGAGAGCGAGAGAGAGAGAGAGAGAGAGAGAGAGAGAGAGAGAGAGAGAGAGAGAGAGAGAGAGAGAGAGAGAGAGAGAGAGAGACCCTACCTGTATACTATGCCCTTAGAGTGAAGGAACTGGAGCCCACAAATGATCTCTGCTGCATAAAACCTGTAAGAAGACATGGAGAGTTGGGGTGAGACAAAATAAGAAGGTGCTATTTTGGCCAGGTACACAAAACAACTAACCAAAGCTAATGTTAGACACTTCTCTGAATGGACGTACATGGATCTGGGCACGTCAAACTTTTTGCACATCTGGATGTGAAACATGAGGTCTCCTCCATTCAGATACTCCATCACAAAGAAAAGGTTTTCCTGCAACAACACAAAACTGTTCAGAGAGGTGGCGAGGGGACCTCTGGATATGTGTGTGTGTGTGTGTGTGTGGGGGGGGGGGGTCCGTTGAGCATGTGGTTGTCACCTTGGTCTGAAAGGTGCAGTAGAGATGTGTTAGGAAGGGATGTTCCCATGCTAAGGAAAGGACCCTCCTCTCAACCAACGTGCACTCCACATCGTCGTCCATCAAGACCACATCCTTCTTCAGGGCCTTCACCGCAAAGAACTGTCCTGTGCTCTTAAGCTCCGCTAAAAACACCTGGAAACACACCAACAACAAACGGCTCATTTCCTATTACTCTTTGCCCTCCTCCCTTTCACACACATAACCACCCCCGCCAACCCCCACCACAGTGGCCTGGGGGTCAGCACTGTTACCTGCAGGCCGTCCTAGGTCCTTTCTTTTTCACCCCAATTGTACTTCGCCATTTACCCCACTCTTCTGAGCCATCCCAGTCACTGCTCCACCCCTCTGTCGATCCGGGGAGGGCTGCAGACTAGCACATGCCTCCTCCAATATACTATGTGGAGTCGCCAGCTGCTTCTTTTCACCTGACAGTGAGAAAGTTTCACAAGGGGGCGTAGCGCGTGGGAGGATCACGCTATCCCCCCCAACAGGTGCCCCGACCGACCAGAGGAGGCGCTACTGCAGCGACCGGGACACATACCCATATCCGGCTTCCCACCCGCAGACACGGCCAACACGGGGATTCAAACTGGTGATCCCCATGTTGGCAGGCAACGGAATAGACCGCTATGCTACCCGGACGCCCGCTGTTCTTCCATCTTTAATCTAAACATGAACAGCGAAGGAAATATAGTTTCACATGTGTTCTGTAAATTCAGAAACTGTCCTTTGAATTCATTATGCAGGTTAGCATAATGGTTAGCAAATGCATTTGCCAACATCTGCTAACATGTGATGAAGATGGTAGTCGGGACAGACAGATCTTTATTCCAGCCAACAGGAATGTTGTATTATCAAGATTAAGACAAGGTATTTGTTTTTTTATCTTTATTTGCTCAATTATCTTTAATATGATCATTTGATTGTCTGCTGAATTGTCTTCCATACCATCTAGTCTTATCTATAACCTATTTTTTGTTTTCTGCTGCAACAAGCCCATTTCCCTAAAGGGTTAATTGAATTAAAATCTTCTCTAGCACCTTGCCAAAGCTGCCTTTGCCAAGCATCTTGTGCAGCGTGAAGTTGTCGAGGTTGAACTTGTGATGATGCTCTTTCCGGGGTACGGCATATAGGGGCTCTTCCTCTCGCTCCTCCACCATGGCCTCCGTCCGGCTCACATTGGGTGGAGCATCCCATGGTATACCCTGCAACTCTGGAGTCAGAGCCCCGGAGGGGGGTGAGAAGAGGTATAAGGGGATAGACAAAGAAAAGGAGAGGGGATGCAATATTTAAAAAGCAACTAAACCCTAGACCATTTTAGTGAGTCTGCTGACATCTACAGGTTAAAAACCATGTAAAGGTTAAAACATGGCAGGCTGGTCTTGGTCTGTGATGTTAGCATAGCAGGGTAAACACAGCTGCAGATAATAATGGATCAGCATTGACAGACAGACAGATTCAGCACTAACTAATAGTTAATTGTGCTGTCAATGCTGATAATCCAACAGATCCATTAATGTTATTAATGTTATTAGCTACAGCTATGTTTATCCTGCTATGCTAACATCACAGAGTACCAAGACCATCCTGCCATATTTTAACCTGTACATGGTTTTTAACCTGTGGATGTCAGCAAACTCACGAAAATGGTCTGGGGTTTAGTTGGTCTTGAAGGTCTATGGAGAAATTCAAATAACAGGCTAAATAATTTGACCATAGCTGTTAAGTATGTTAATGAGATATCAGGATACTGTTAATAGCTGAACCTGGTTTGAAGTGAAGTTAAACTATGCTATATACACTGGGGAAACTGCACTTCCCACATGTTTTATTCTTACCTCTGCGTGCAGGAGTCGTTGTGGTGGGTAAAGCTGTCACCAACCCTGATGGTATGCGGATTACTCCCCCCTGGCCAATGCCCACCGGCCCCTCTCGTCCGATGATCTCATTATCTTGGGAGCCTCTGGCCTATGAAGGAAATGGTGTTATATAACAAATCACTAAAATATAATATAAGGCGTTCAACCCATGGATTTTCACAGCACTTTTTTCATCTCTAAATGTGAAATTGCAGCTTAAAACATTCTGATATAATCCTGAACATACGTTTTCTCTGACCTGCTGTTTGCTCTCGATGAGGGCCAGAGCTTCAGCCATCAGCTTTTGGTTCACCCCGCAGAGGTTGGCGACTTTCTTCTGGCATTTATGATGGATATTCATACTGCATTCTGCACATTAAGACACAAAAGAACATATCCCCAGTAACACTTACAGTTATACATGGATGCAGTAAAATAAGTCATTTGTAACCATGGTATTATTATAACGATGAACTATATTTTTTGCAGCATCCTTCTGAAAGCTACAACGTATGCTCAAGACGATGACACCGTTTAAAGGATGGTATTTTCAAATCCCTCATTGGGAATATAATTCTATCGAAATGAAACATTTCTCAAAGCCAAAGCTGTTTATTTAACAATGTATCTACAAATATTCTGATCACGTTATGATGGAAAACAGGATAAGCCAGAGGACATCTTGTTGCTCAAACTAGGAAACGTTGATGCATCCCGAGCATCGGTAACACCCACATCTAAGGAGGCAGTCGTAAGAACCATGTTACATAAGTTACTTTTTATTATCCTTCAATAATTTGCAGGCAGCTTATATCGTCTCCATTAGAAGATCAAAGCTGTAATGTGTAAATGCATAGCCTTAGGATTATAAGGTTGGAGTATGTTCACATCACTGTTACGTCATAATATAACGACGCTGTTTGGTGATATTATTGATGTTGACGCTTTCAAGGGACATCTGTGACAACATTTTAGTCACTTCCACAATTCCTGATACTAGCTTTACGCTTCCGGTGTGGGAACATGGCTGCGCAAATTCACGCTTGCGGCGGCCTCACCCAGCACCGTCCATGCAGGGTCTTTGTCCACGTCTGCGTCTAAGTTTTGTCTTCCTTTGATGGCTGGGAGAGCTGGTGCTGGATCGGCTGGCAGAACGGGGCAGGCTAAGCTAACTGCTAGCCCATGCAGACCGGCGGTTCCGATAACACTGAGGGCGGTCTGGCGGCGGCCTCACCTGGCACTGACTGTGGTGTTTTTGATGTCGTCATGAGGAGTGCGGGGAGGTGTGTCGAGGGTGTCTGGCTGGGGGAACTCGGTCTGCTTCGTCCGGTGGGCCCGGGGACCACTGCTCCTGCCTGGAGCTGCGCCCGAGAAGGAAACGCCGAGGGCGGTCTGACAGGATGTGGAAGCGGGGCGGGCTAAGCTAACTGCTAACCCATGCAGACTGGCAGTCATCCTGACTGGCGTTCGTTTCCTTGGACAGTGATTTTTTTTTTGTTGTTGTTTAGTTTGGATATATGTGTTAGTTTGGATATGTGTGTTCTTGTAGGTTTTAGGTGTGTTTGTCTTTGTGTTGCAGTGCTGTGGGCTGGGGGAAGCGATATTTCTTTTCATTTCATGTGCGCAAGTGCATGAAGTGAAATGACAAATAAAGTGTTCCTGATTCCTGATAGCTGTTTTTGGAAAATGAACTAGTTTCCTTCATGTTATCCCCACTAGGAGGCTGGGATGGGAACATCTTTTCCCCAGTTGGCAGCTTGTGGCTGCAGTTGTTATTACCACATAACTCAAACACAGCAGAAGGCGGGTTTTATAATCCCTCCACCCCACCCCTCATCAGTCACACACACACACACACACACACACACACACACACACACACACACACACACACACACACACACACACATTCTTGTGCTTCTATCTTTGGGAGGACTCCTAATTGGCTACATTCCTCCCCTAGCCCTTAACCCTGACCTGACCCATCATAAACAACATGTCTGACCTTAACCCTTACCCCAACCTTAACCTAATCTTAATTCTAACCTTAACCCTAAACCCAAGTCCTAACCCTAAAATAGACCCTTAAAGAAGTGAGGACTGGACAAAATTAGGCGGCACGGTGGCACAGTGGTTAGCGCTGTTGCCTCACAGCAAGAAGGTCCTGGGTTTGAACCCCAGGGTTGTCCAACCTTGGTTGGTTGGTTGGGGGGGGTCATCCCAGATCATCCTCTGTGTGGAGTTTGCATGTTGTCCCCGGGTCTGCGGTGGGTTTTCTCTGGGTGCTCCGGTTTCCCCCGCCATCAGAAAGACATGCATGTTGGGGTTAATACTCCTGTCTGTGCCCCTGACCGAGGCAGGGCGCGACGAACTGGAGCTGGCCCCTGGCTGCTGCAGGGTGGCTGCCCACTGCTCCTAGCTACACAGCTAGGATGGGGTAAATTCAGAGAGGAATTTCCCCACGGGGATCAATAAAGTATATCAATCATCACATGTCCTCACTCTGCAAAACTGGCCTCAGCCTGGTGGTTAAAACCTCAAACTGGTCCTCACACAGACAGAAGTACAAGAACACACACCCACACACACACACACACACACAGTGTCACGAGATCATGACACAACGGGGAATTAAAACAAAGGACAGCTACGGAAGAGTTGTGCGCTGATGACTGATCGTGGTATAAAACCCCTAATGTGACACACACTGCTGACCTTCACATGCAGGTCACACAGTAGTGCAGTAATGTTACAGAGTGCACCGTATACAATGTATATGCAAGGCATCTTGTCTCACCCTCACATTTGAGCCCCTGCTTGGCCAGCCCCCACAGCAGGGTCCCGCAGTGTTCGCAGAAGGTGGGGCTTTTATAGTTGTACACCTTGAACCTGTGGGGCATGTCGATCTTGAAGCGCTCCTTGTGTATCTGCAACACACACAGTTGACAGTCACCCTCACCCGGGTGTCACATCTCAACACAAGTCATCACTGAAGCAAAGGATGGAGATTTTGAGAGAGCTGGCTTCAAACACTTCCATACAA
This sequence comes from Lampris incognitus, assembly GCF_029633865.1. Classification (NCBI taxonomy): domain Eukaryota; kingdom Metazoa; phylum Chordata; class Actinopteri; order Lampriformes; family Lampridae; genus Lampris; species Lampris incognitus. The sequence continues at coordinate 32,536,450 of NC_079213.1, read as the reverse complement.
TTCATTAACACAAAACCTGACGAGGAACGCTAAACAAGTGTTAATACTAAAACAATTTTGGGGTGGAATTTTCTCCCCAATTGTACTTGGCCAATTACCCCACTCTTTCGAGTGGGGTAAGTGGCTCCACACCCTCTGCCAATCCCGGGAGGGCTGCAGACTACCACATGCCTCCTCCGATCAATGTGGAGTCGCCAGCCGCTTCTTTTCACCTGACAGTGAGGAGTTTCACCAGGGGGACGTAGCGCGTGGGAGGATCACGCTATTCCCCCCAGTTTCCCCTCCCCCCCGAACAGGCGCCCCGACTGAGCAGAGGAGGCGCTAGTACACCGACCAGGACACATACCCACATCCAGCTTCCCACCCGCAGACACGGCCAATTGTGTCTGTAGGGATGCCCAATCAAGCCATTTATATTTATATTAACTATATTTTATAGTAATTAATTAATCATTAATTACTATTTATACTTATAATAATATAATATACACTAATATAATATATATTTATAATACATAATAAATATACATATATGTATATAACAATATAATCTACATTATATATTATATATAAATAGATTATATATAAATATAACAATTGTTATTCATTATTAAGTGATTAATCAATTAATTAATACATATTACATATTACCTATTATATAATAATATATATTAATATTAATATTAAATATTGTATTATTTATATATGTTTTGTTTTTGTTTGATTTTTTTTTTAATGCAATTAAGTGACGACTTGATTTTTGTTTTGTTTTTTCTGTCTTGGTCAATCATGAAGATCTACAGCTCGGTGAACAGCCAGTTTTAAAGTGTAAAGGCACGTAGCAACGTGGTGACGCGGCTGACCCGGGTCCTTCCAACACAACAAAAGATGGTTTTGTCATTATAATAACATACATTAGATACCACCCTTTCACAGCATTGTGGACTCTCCCCTCAAGGAAAGCAGTTCAAGCCCCACTCAGTTCAGCTTGGTTAAAAAGCGTCGCCTGTCTTGAGGAAACTGTGACTCAGTATGATCTGTGGGCGTTTTGTCACATGAAATCCCAACGGTAGCTTGATATGTACAATGGATCCCCTTTTTTAACCTGTCCTGTCAGATGTTCGATGGATCCCTAATCCCTCCATTGCCTACTTCCTGTTTTTGACTTAGGACACAATATCAGCTGTATCTGCCCTGTAGATTTATTTGCCCACAGTTTTTTTTTTAGTTTTTTTGGGGATAGGTTCTGTTGCTGGCATATTTGAAGCAACAGGTACTTCACAAATATCCAAATATTAAGGTTTTGGTGTTGGTCAGTTTAATGTTAGGTGAGGCTTTCCTGAGAAAGAATATAATATGGTGCACTGAGTTTCATTTCTTCGAAATAGCCAATGCAGAATATGGCAGGTAGCGGGGAATTTGAAGAAAAGCTGAAATTGCTGTGGCCAACAAGCAGATAGCCTGCATTAGACTCAGCTTGCAGAAGGCCTTAACCAACATGTACTACAACATCAACAGCTAAAGCACTGGTTCAACTTGAGAGCTGGCCTAAGAGTACATCTGTCACCATCTTACAATGCTGTGATATCAACCATTCCCCGATCCTCTGCGAATAGCACACATGGCCATCGAAACTCTACTTAATGGTCACGATAATTTGCATATGAAACCGGTCCCTAGTTTTGGTCGTTATGCCACTGTATTGTTTATAAGGGTGGGGACACCTGCAGTCAGTTGAAACTGAAGAGGTCACTTAGATGAGTGATGAAACGTTTCTCCAATTAAACGTTGTAGCGTTGTGTCCAGATGAACTGATTCAACTTTCTATATGATTTCAGAGGAAGTTGAATCAGTTCATCTGGACACAACGTTTATTGACTGATGTGTCTCATCACTCAACTAAGTGACCTCTTCAGTCTCAACTGACTGCAGGTGTCCCCACCCTTATAAACAGTGCAGTGGCATAACAACTGAGCCAACGACCAGTTTCATATGCAAATATGGGTGTGACCATTAACTAGAGCTTTGATGGCCATGTGTGCTAGTCACAGAGGATTGGGGAATGATTGATATCACAGCATTGTAAAATGGTGACAGATGTACTCTTACCCCCCCCCCCACCTCAGTTCAGGGATGGTCATTCCCTCTTAATATAGATGGCCTCTGACTTCCCATTCAAAGCAGCGTTCCTCCCTATTAAGGATGTGCGCATCCTCATCCCTGAAAGAGTGGCCACTGGCCTGTAGATGGTTGTAGACTGTGGAGTCCTGGTCTGTCAATGGTGTCTGTGGAGTCCTGGTCTGACGTGTTAGCTCTCCTGTGTTGTGCCATCCTCTTGGCCAGCGTCTGTTTAGTTTCCCCAATGCACAAGTCACGGCAATCCTCCTGGCACTTAACCCCATACACTAGTATATTGCTCTGTTTGTGCCTGGGGACCTGATCCTTGGGGTTGCCCAACTTCTGACGCAGTGTGTTTTGGGGTTTGAAAGCAACTGAGACATGGAGTTTTGAAAATACGCGACTCAGCTTTTCTGCCACTGCCATCACATACGGAATCACCACTGGTTCATGTTTATAAGGGTGGGGATACCTGCATTCAGTTTAGACTGAAGAGGTCACTTAGTGATGAAACGTATCTGTCAATAACATTCTATCCAGGTGAACTGATTCAACCTTCTGTGATCTTCTTACCTGGATTACTGAGCATGCATCAAGACACAAGACATTTTGACTCATTTCAGCGAGATTTGCCTTAAACATGTACATGATTATGAGCAAAAAGCGCATAAAATGGCAGATACAGGAACCACCTGAGATTCAGCCTCAGGTGCAGACAGAGCGGGATTACACCTAAGAGCCTGCAAATGAAATCTTCAGTCAAGGGCCACCGAGCTAACCAGATCCTCCAGAAGGCTCAGAAGTAGCTGTTGAACAGGTGAGGCAAACTAATTTTACCACTGATGCTTTGAAAACCAAAGAGGATCAGATCCAACAGAGACTCATGTGGCGTCCGGATGAGAACAAGTTTCCAACATGCGACTGAGTTCACGGAGAAGGCTCGTCTAGCACAACACGAAAAGTCAAAAACCAGGCAGCAAAAGAAGTTTGACCTACTTGCTGCATGCCAGAGACAGACGCCAGACACACGCTGACGATGTGGACAAGTGGGTGAAGAATTTGTCTGACAGACAACTCACCCAGGCTCGAGAAAGACCTCCTTGCTAAGGGGATGAATTTTGCTGTTATGCTGCGGCAAATCCCGCTACTGGAACTGGAACTGATCACAGCCATGGAATCAGCAATCCGTAAAAAAGTCATCGCAGACCTGGAAGCAGCGCAACTGCGGATGCAAGTTTCAGCCTGCCTCCAACATCAGTAGAGACGAGAGGAAAGCTCTCACAACTCTCAGTAAGGACAAAGCATCATCATCCTTCCGGCAGACAAAGACAGATGCACCGCTGTATTAAACCAGAAAGACTATCATGAGAAAGTTCTGACGTTACTCAGCAACATAAATACTTATGAGCTCCTGAAACGAGATCCAGGCAGTGGTTACAAGAAAAAGGTGATAGACTGTCTGAAGCTGCTATACCCAGCGGACGCTACATCTAGTCTGAATGCTTTACCTAACACATAAACAGGATGTGCCATTACGAGCTATTGTTAGTATGATTAACTCAGTGACCTTTATCATCTCTAAATTTCTAGTATCGATTCTTTAACCGTTGGTAGGCAGTAATGAACATCACACTCAGAATACTATAGATTTTCGGGATAAGGTGAGGGCCATCATTATGGAGGCGGATGAAACAATGGTTTCTTATGATGTTACGTCTCTTTTCATGGCATTGCTGTTGATGAAGCAGTGGAGGTGGTCCGTATGAAATTATAGGACGACCCCACCCTTAGCAACAGGACCACCCTTAACACTGACCAAGGGTGTCTGCTCCTGAAGCTGTGTCTTCAGTCCACGTTCTTCACATACAGGGGGCAGTACTATAGGCAGAAGAATGGGTGTGCTATGGGGTCCCCAGTCTCACCTGTAGTGGCCAATTTGTAAATGGAGGAAGTGGAAAAGAAGGCTGTGATGTCCTATCCAGGGACACCACCTAGCCATTGGTTCAGATTTGTGAACGACACCTGGGTTAGAATTAAATCTCAGGGTGTAGCACATTTCACCGACCGCATTAGCTCTGTGGACACCACATCAAGTTGACCAGGGAGGACGTGACAAATGACAGGTTAGTCTTCTTACACTGTGAAATTACAACTGGTGATGGGGGACATTTGATTGGTGATGTTTACCATTAACCAACACATACTGATCAGTACTGTAGGTTTGACTCTCATCATCCACTGGAGCACAAACTAGGAGTCATCAGGACGCTGCACCACCGAGCTGACACTGTCCCCACTGACACAGCAGCCGGGGAAGGGGAGAAATCCCACATTAAACAGGCCTTGGTTAAGTGTGGTTATCCTAACTGGGCGTTTGTCAAAGCCAGGAAGACATCCAAACAGTGCACCAGCCAATCGAAGAGATGAGGGCAACAGCTGCCTAAGTGTAAACCAGTGGTGATTCTGTATGTGGCAGGAGTGTCGGAACAGTTGAGATGCATATTTTCCAAACACCGTGTCTCAGCTGCTTTCAAACTCCAAAACATGCTGCACCAGAAGCTGATCCACCTCAAGGATCAGGTCCCCCGGCACAAACAGAGCAATATAGTGTATGGGTCTAAGTGCCAGGAGGATTGCCGTGACTTGTACATCGGGGAAACTAAACAGATGCTGGCCAAGAGGATGGCACAACACAGGAGAGCTAACACCTCAGGCCAGGACTCCACAGTCTACACCATCTACAGTCTACACCATCTACACAGTCTACACCATCTACAGTCTACACCATCTACACAGTCTACACCATCTACAGTCTACACCATCTACACAGTCTGCACCATCTACAGGCCAGTGGCCACTCTTTCAGGGATGAGGATGTGCACATCCTTGTATGAACGCTGGTTTGAACGGGGAGTCAGAGGCCACTGATGTGAAAAGGGAATGACCACTCCTGAACCGGGGGGGGGGGGGGCTAAGAATACATCTGTCACCATTTTACAATGCTGTGATTGCAGCTATTCCCAAATCCTCTGTGAATAGTACACATGGCCATCTAGTTAATGGTCACGGTAATTTGCATATGAAACCGATCGTTGGTTTGGGTCGTTATGCCACTGTGTTGTTTATAAGGGTGGGGATACCTGCAGTCAGTTGAGACCGAAGAGGTCACTTAGATGATGATGAAACATATCTATTAATAAAATTGTGTCCAGATGAACTGATTCAACTTCCCTTGATTTCCTTACCTGGATTATTGAGCATGCGTCAAGACACAGGTTCGATTTTCTTTTTTTTTCCCTAGCAGTGAGGCTGGCACTGCACTCTGAGATTTAGAGTGGTCAAACACCAAAATAACAATCTTCACAAACTTCCCTGGAACCACAGAGGAGGAAGAGGGGCGTGTGCATGTCACAGCACATACCACAGCACGGGGCGTAGCATTATTTACTGTTTTCTTGTTTCTTCATGAACACGGTGGTGGAGGAGGAAATGGAACATGGGGTAGCGAGCTAAGCAGGGACAAAGACTACATAATAATGACATTAAACAAGTCCCCTGTATGAGCTGACTGGTTAATGAGGACGTAACCGGAGGGGTTCACATCACCACGCAGACACCTGACACTTGATAAGAAATGTCCTTTGACTACCTGGAGGAGTCTAGTCTCAAAGTGGTTGCTGTGGAACAATGCACAAGACATACCATTGTCTCTCTGCTGTTGACTGCTGAACCGGTGCACTTGGCAATGACTTTGTCAATGCATTTCTTGTGGATGGCCGCGTTGCACTCTGGGAGAGGAAAGATGAGATAGATAAACGAGAGCAGGGATGTGCAAGCACAGTAATAGACTGATGATACAACGGGGGGGGGTAGAAGTCACACTCACGTCTGCATTGGTAACCCTGCTTATTAAGGCCCCTGTGATGGAGAGAAACAATCTGGAGTACACCACAAGATGACTAATATGATGACTTTGTGTATGTGAGGGTGGGTGCTCACGGGAGGCCGTACCATACAAACTCTTTGCAGACGGAGCAGAAGGTGGGCTGGGGGAAGAAGGTGGCGCTGAACTCGTGGCATTTCACCACGTGCACTTTAGCCTGTTTGATGGCCCCGCGTCGCTGGTGGAGGGCAAACACGCCCTCCCTCTCCTTATCCTCCTCCGCGTCGCCCTCGCTCTGGCCTGTGGCATCTGATGTACAACCCCCACCAAAGCCCAGCAACGAGAAAAGTTAGCAAGGCGAGATCACGATGAAGAAGAAAACACAGCAGACGTGTTGGCTTGTGTGTGTCGTGTTGTCCTCTTTGTACCACTGCAAACTCCCTCTGTCAGTGTGCCAGTTGTGTGTGTGTGTGTTCGTCTGTGTCTGTGTGTGCGTGCGTGCATATGTGCACATGCATGCGCTGCAAAGCAGGGGGGGGGGTTCTTACTGACTTCCTGCCCATCGAGCCCACAGGCTGACATTTTCAAATTCAGCTCTTGGCACAGGCAGTGCATGCTTTTTCTTCTTCTTCGTGTATGACTGTGCTCGTATGTGCGTGCCTGTGTGTTGTCTCTGTGAAGTGTTGGTGGATGTGTGTGTCTGCAATGTAATTGCACCATATTACCGCGTACCAAATTGCACAGCCACCTGCTGTAAGCAGCCCTCATTAATTCCCGAGTCTTAATTTACAGCCACATGAGAGGAGTTCCCCCTTTCTTGGCTTTGCCGGGCCGTGGCTTGCCGGGCCCGATGTCAACAAAACACAACTAAGGGGGGGGGGGGGGATTTCCCGCTTATCGCATAGTGACATTATCAGTGCTTACAAACAGCTGAGGTGGAGTTTCTGAAGACTCTCCTCTGGCTGGAGGAACTATAATTACTCTGGGACATGTAGGTTCACTGCCCTTGTTTATTTCATCCAACATGAACTGTCCCACATCCCAGTCCCCCCCCCCCTTTTCTCCCCAATTGTACTTGGCCAATTATCCCACTCTTCTGAGCCGTCCCCGGTCGCTGCTTCACCCCCTCTGCCGATCCGGGCAAGGCTGCAGACTACCACATGCCTCCTCCGATACATGTGGAGTTGCCAGCCGCTTCTTTTCACCTGACAGTGAGGAGTTTCACCAGGGGGACATAGCGCATGGGAGGATCACGCTATTCCCCCCAGTGCCCCCCGAACAGGCACCCTGACCAAGCAGAGGAGGTACTAGTACAGTGACCAGGATACATACCCACATCCGGCTCCCCACCCACAGACACAGCCAATTTGTGTCTGTAGGGACGCCCGACCAAGCTGGAGGTAACGCAGGGACTCGAACCGGCAATCCCCGTGTTGGTAGGCATTGGGATAGACTGCTACACTACCCACAGCACAGACCTACATGATCCAAATGAAACTAGCTAAACTCGATCAGAAACAAGGGTTTGTTAAATTCGCCCACAGGGAGCGTCTGGGTAGTGTAGCGGTATATTCAGTTGCCTACCAACACGGGGATCGTCAGTTTGAGTCCCCGCGTTACTGCCAGCTTGGTCGGGCATCCCGACAGACACAATTGGCCATGTCTGCGGGTGGGAAGCCGGATGTGGGTATGTGTCCTGGCCGCTGCACTAGCCCCTCCTCTGGTCGGTCGGGGCGCCTGTTCGGGGGGGGGGGACTGGGGGGAATAGCATGATCCTCCCATGCGCTACGTCCCCCTGGTGAAACTCCTCACCGTCAGGTGAAAAGAAGTGGCTGGCGACTCCACATGGATCGGAGGAGGCATGTGGTAGTCTGCAGCCCTCCCCGGACCGGCAGAGGGTGTGGAGCAGCGACCAGGACAGCTCGGAAGAGTGGGGTCAAGTCAGTTTTGTTTGTATAGCGCAATATCACAAATTACAAATTTGCCAGAAGGGGCTTTACAGCAACACAGCATCCTGGGGTAATTGGCCGGATACAATTGGGGAGAAAAAGGGGGGAAATTTTTTAAAAAAAAGGGAGAAATAAGGGTTTGTTAAATTCACCAACAGATTTAAATGATGTTCTATCAGCAACTCTTGAGTACATCTTACTTAGTGTAGGCGTGTCATAACACTGAATATGTTCCCCTTGAGAAAAAAATGTAAATGAAATATTAACCACACAACCAACCCTTTCTCATGCACTTCCTTTTCCTTTTTTTATTTTTTTTAATTTTTTTGCCATTTTGATAAATAACTCAGTTGGGTCAGGATCAGTTATAGTCTGCTACAACAAAAGGAGGGGTTTGGTGTGGACTAAATCAGAACTGAACTTCATAATGACCTCAAACCACCAAGATAAACAACAACATACAACTTGACTTATAAAGGTTAAAAGAAAGTGACTCACCGCTCTTCTCCAGATAGTATCTGGCCTCCATTAGCACGCGGCCCTGTGGCTTCAGCTCCAGCTGAGATGGAGGCAAAGAGAAAGAAAAACAAAACCAGCACCTTGAAAACACCAGTGGAGGAAGGACGGGAGAGCAGTTCACCAGAAGAAGCATAAAAATGAAAGAGGAAGTGTCTGGACGTCACTAGTACCCACTAACAGTACCCACAGACACTATCCACTAACAGTACTCACTAACAGTAGCCACTAAGTACCTGCTAACAGTACACGGACACTACCCACTAACAGTATTCACTAACAGCAGCCACTAACAGTACTCACTAACAGTACTCACTAACAGTAGCCACTAACAGTAGCCACTAAGTACCCACTAACAGTACCCACGGACACTACACACTAACAGTACTCACTAACAGTAGCCACTAAGTACCCACTAACAGTACACACAGAAACTACCCTCTAACAGTACTCAAGAACAGTAGCCACTAAGTACCCATTAACAGTACCCACGGACACTACCCTCTAACAGTACTCACTAACAGTAGCCACTAAGTACCCATTAACAGTACCCACGGACACTACCCACTAACAGTACTCACTAACAGTAGCCACTAACAGTACTCACTAGCAGTACTCACTAACAGTAGCCACTAACAGTACCCACTAACAGTACCCACTAACAGTAGCCACAGACACTACCCACTAACAGTACCCACTAACAGTAGCCACAGACACTACCCACTAACACTACTCACTAACAGTAGCAACTAACACTACTCACTAACAGCAGCCACTAACAGTAGCCACGAACAGTAGCCACTAACAGTACCCACGGACACTACCCACTAACAGTAGCCACTAACAGTACTCACTAACAGTAGCCACTAACAGTACTCACAAACAGTAGCCACTACCAGTAGCCACTAACAGTAGCCACTAACACTACTCACTAACAGTACTCACTAACAGTACCAACTAAGTATCCACTTACAGTACCCACAGACACTACCCACTAATAGTAGCCACTAACAGTACCCACTAACAGTACTCACTAAGTACCCACTAACAGTACTCACTGAGTACAGACTAACAGTAGCCATTAAAGGTACTCACTAACAGTACTCACTAACAGTACCCACTAACAGTAGTCACTAACAGTACCCACTAACACTACTCACTAAAAGTACCCACTAACAGTACCCACTAACACTACTCACTAACAGTACTCACTAACAGTATCCACTAACAGTATCCACTAACAGTACTCACTAACAGTACCCACTAACAGTACCCACTAACAGTAGTCACTAACAGTACCCACTAACAGTACCCACTAACACTACTCACTAACAGTACCCACTAACACTACTCACTAACAGTACTCACTAACAATAGCCACTAACAGTACCAACTACGTATCCACTTACAGTACCCACAGACACTACCCACTAATAGTAGCCACTAACAGTAGCCACTAACAGTACCCACTAAGTACTCACTAACAGTAGCCACTAAGTATCCACTTACAGTACCCACAGACACTACCCACTAATAGTAGCCACTAACAGTACCCACTAACAGTACTCACTAAGTACTCACTAACAGTAGCCACTAAGTATCCACTTACAGTACCCACAGACACTACCCACTAATAGTAGCCACTAACAGTACCCACTAACAGTACTCACTAAGTACTCACTAACAGTAGCCACTAAGTATCCACTTACAGTACCCACAGACACTACCCACTAACAGTAACCATTAACACTATCAACTAACAGTACCAACTCAGGACCCACTAACAGTAGCTGGATGAGAACTGAGGAAGACATGCTGCCACACACACACACACACTCACACTCACACACAGTCGCGCACACACCCACACACACGCACGCACACACACACTCACACACACTCAGTCTCACACACACACACACACACACACACAGTCGTACACACACGCACACACACACACACACACACACACACACACGCACGCACACACACACTCACACACACTCAGTCTCACACACACACACACACACACACACACACACACACACACACACACACACACACACACACAGTCGTACACACACGCACACACACACATACACACACACCCACACACACGCACGCACGCACACACACACTCACACACACTCAGTCTCTCACATACACACACACACACACACACACACAGTCGTACACACACACACACACACTCAGTTGCGCACGCACACACAATCACACACACACTCAAGTTGCACACATACACACTCGCACACACACTCACGCACACTCAGTCACACACACACACTCATGCACACACCACACTCACTCACACACACACACACTCACACACACACACTCAGTCGTCAACACACTCATGCACACACCACACTCACATACACACACACACTCTCGTGAACTCACCCAGATCTCCAGCCTGCCGTTCTCTTTCTTGCAGCGGGATGCCAGGGTGTCCAGGACCACCGTGGCCTCAGACTTGAGCTCCGCCGTGCGGTCCTTCACCATCACGTGCATGACGCGTCCCCGGTGGATATGAGCATCAAATGTGGTGGTCCAGGGGGGGTACATGGTGGGCTTCTTCTGCTTGTACACTGGACCCTTGTCTGGACAGACAAACAGTTGGAAGCCAGTCACGTTTTATTGGCAGGACCAGCCATGGACCATCCATGGACCATCCATAGACCATCCATGGACCCTTCATGGACCATTCATGGACCATCCATGGACCATCCATAGACCATCCATGGACCATCCATGGACCATCCATGGACCATCCATAGACCATCCATGGACCATCCATGGACCATCCATAGACCATCCATGGACCAGCCATGGACCATCCATGGACCATCCATGGACCATCCATAGACCATCCATGGACCATCCATGGACCATCCATAGACCATCCATGGACCATCCATAGACCATCCATGGACCATCCATGGACCATCCATAGACCATCCATGGCTTTTACTTAAAGCAGTTGTACAACATCAGGCATGAGGAATGCTCTACTGCACACAGATGGCACATGTAGGGTTGAGCATTACGTATATGAAAGAATAATGAATGTTTTTTTTCCCTACAGCAGTTCATACTGCAACCACCATGTTGTCTCGGCTCATACACTACAGAGTGCACCCATCCATCCATCCATCCATCCAGCCATCCATCCATCCGTTCATCCATCCATCCATCCATCCGTCCATTATCCGAACCTCTTATCCTGCTGTCTGGGTCGCAGGGATGCTGGAGCCTATCCCAGCAGTCATTGGGCAGCAGGCGGGGAGACACCCTGGACAGGCCACCAGGCCATCACATGGCCGAGACACACATACACACCGACACACCGACACACCGACACACACACACACACACACACACACCGACACACACACACACACACACACACACACACACACACACACACACACACACACACACACACACACACACACACACCAAGGGGCAATTTAGTACGTCCAATTCACCTGACCTACATGTCTTTGGACTGTGGGAGGAAACCGGAGCACCCGGGGGAAACCCACACAGACATGGGGAGAACATGCAAACTCCACACAGAGGATGACCCGGGACAGCCCCCAAGGTTGGACTACCCTGGGGCTCGAACCCAGAACCTTCTTGCTGTGAGGCGACCGCGCTAACCACTGCATCAACGACCGTGCCGCCCTAGAGTGCACCTAAGGGTGTTAAATATACATGCAGCCTCCACACACTTGGTCACATGACCCAGGCATTATTTCCGGTTATCCAGCCTTACCGAGGTGGAGATTTTCTGTCTCATCCCGTGGCTAAAAACAAATACCTCCAGCCTTGATAACTGACGCCTGCTGTTTCCTCATCTGCCATAACGTCCCATATATCCACTTACATAACCCTCACATGCAACCTCACATGCAACCTCACATGCATCTACTGCGCTCTCCACCATCATCATCATCATCATCATCCTCCTCCTCCTGCTGCTCTCCGGCAGCTCACGGCAGCCCCGGGCCCTGACGAACGTGCGGATCAGTGCTGGTTATATTAAACAGAGGAAAGTGTGTGGAAGGTGTCACGCGGGCCACACTTTGTTTTCGTCTTGTCTTTTTTTCCGCGCCGCTGTCGTGCTGTGACAGAGAAGTCGACAGGTTTTGATCTCAGTTCCTGTGTTTTTCTCACTATGGCCACAGGTGACATTTGACATTTCGACCAGGTGCGCTTTCACGTCCTTCTTTCTTAGTCCGGCACCGAGACTCGCGCTCGGCCCGGAAGCCCAAGAAAAACAAAAACCGAAACAACCAACTTCTGCGAAACGCTTCAGGTCATGGACGCGCCGCTCGGAAGGCCGTGATAAATGACCTCTTTGTGACGAAGATGAAGAAAGCAGAATGGCCTCGCCTCATTTGACAGCTGCCGGCGAGCACTGCCCCCGTCATAGTACAAATATTATAAATGATGAAGTGCTTTGTGTCATCTCCTTTTACCAGACGAGTTTCTCATCATCAGCTCTTAAAGACCCGAGCATGAAACTGCGGCATAGTCACACTTGAAATGAGTCAATAGATCAAGTGAAATACATGCACACACACACACACACACACACACACACAGCCCTGTGCCTCATCCTCCACTACGCTGAAGGAAGACTACTGTGGTTTGAGAGGAGGGTTAAAAAAAAAAGAACAGGTCCCTCCTCTTTCCTCTCCATGACACGCTGTTTTTAGCATTACTATGCCCTCATATTCCACCAGTTGTTAAAGATAGTCAAAAGAAGAACAGAAAAGTCTGGTCGCAGTTCATTATCGCTCCTTGCGAGCTTGCTGAAAATGTCTCGCGTGAGTCACCCGACCACATGGAGGACCTTTAAGAGTTAAAAGACACAGAGGTGTATTGTTTTAAAAACATACATGGGTACGCTATCTTTATCTGAGCCCGAGAACTGGGCAGCATGCGTCAATCCTACCTAATCTTGCCCTGAGGATAGAGTCGACAAAGCCTCATTCATACCTGTGACCGCCAGAGTTACCCGCCAACCTGTCTACGTGCTGTTCCAGCAGCGCAACCGTCCTCTTCCTCACTGTAAAAGTCTGCTACTCCCTACTCAGCACACAGACACAGACACAAAAAGACGGAGAGGGGCTGACCGGTGTCGATGGACTCCTTCATGTAGACGGCACAGTACGGGTTGAGAACCTCTTCGTGGTAGGCCAGGCCCGGGTCCATCTCAAAGTTTGAGAAGCCGATGCGCAGGAAGGGAGACATGGCTCCACCGTCCTCCAGGCAGCTTTCAAAAAAAAACGGAGAGCTGCCACTTCAGAGTTCACCTCGGGGGCGGCGGGGGCGGGGGGGTTGGTGGGCAGGTGCACCTCACTTGCTGTGGAAGAAGAAGAGGGGCCGGCCTTGCTCTCCTGCTGGTGATCCGTCCGTCTCAGAGGCAGTGTTCATGTTATTAACACATGTTGAGAGAAGTGAGCGTCCCTCCCCGTCCGTGTGTGCATTCCCCCTCCACCCCGTTGCCCCCCTTCCTCCCACTGCGACGGCGGTCAACACAGCACACACACCGATGAGGCTTTTTTTCCTCCGGCAGAGAGAGAGAGAGAGCGAGAGAGAGCGAAAGAGAGAGAGAGAGGTGTTGGTGCAGGGGAGGGGAGGGAGGCTGAAAGGCTGGCTAGAAGCTTTCTGAGCAGCAGAGGTTTTGCCCTTGATGCTTTAAACAGCTTGTCCTGTTAAGAGGTGTAAGTCACCCTGTAAGGGGAAGAGAGAGACAGAGAGACAGAGAGACAGAGACAGAGAGATAGAGACAGAGAGACAGAGAGAGATCAAATAATCAAAATCAATTGTGGGATATGTGGAACAACTTCAACACAAAGCAACTTAAACAAGCATTACCTATCCAAAGTGGTGACACCCGGTGAGCACATTTTGAAAATCTGTGCAAAGACAATCCAATAAATCCAATTAACTCAAATCAATGTATTATAAAAGAAAAACTCCAAACATTAGAAGAAACAATTAAAGACAACCAAAACCCCCCATTGATTTCCCAATTACTTGGGAAGAACTGACCACACAAACAAAACCTCTCCGACCATGGAAAGCGTTTGGTTCAGACGGCATTAAAAATGAAATGCTCAAACGCGGTATCCCTGAGAAGCAGGGTGCCGTGCTGAAGTTGTTCAATATCGTTCCACAGTCAGGATGTGTTCCTGACATCTGGTGCGAAGGGCTCATTTCCCCCATTCATAAGAGTGGGGACAAATCAGACCCTAGCAACTACGGTGGCATCTGTGTGTCAGCAGTTGTTTAGGTACATTATTCTGTAGTATTCTACATAAAAGAATACGAGATTTCCTTGAACAGCACTCCATCCTGAGTAAAACTCAAATTGGCTTCTTCCCAAAAAAACACACCACCGACCATGTATTTACCATTCACACTTTAACTAACAAACATGTACACCAAACAAAAAAATGGTAAAGATATTCACTCGTTTTATTGATTTTAAGAAAGCTTTCAACTGTATTTGGCATGAAGGGCTCTATTACAGACTTCTACACTGTGGTATAGGGTGCAAATCACTGCATTTGGAAAATGGGTGTGCTGTTAAAACTGGAGACAAACAAACTGAATTCTTCAACGACAGCAGAGGTGTTCGGCAGGGGTGCCGTTTGAGTCCTACTTTATTTAATGTATATATAAATGAACTTGCTATTCAGCTGGATCAGTGTGCTGCTCCTGGCCTCTCCCTCCTAGACAGAGAGATGCAGTATCTCTTCTATGCTGATGACCTCATTCTACTGTCTCCTACTGAACAAGGACTACAGCAACAGCTCAACATATTACTGTCAGAACTGGGCCCAGGCAGTAACTATGAAGAAAACTAATGTCATAATTTTTCAAAAAAGCCCCAAATGGCAAGAAAAAAAAACAGATTACCACAAATAATTATATCATTGAACACAGTATTAGTTATACCTACCTTGGTATAATAACCCTGACAGCATCAGGGAGTTTCAACACGGCAGTGAATGCATTGAAAGAAAACGCTTGAAGAGCTCTAAACACAATTAAGAGCAAATTTTATAGTTTCCAAATTCCAGTGAAAATCTGGCTTAAAATATTTGATAGTGTCATCCGGCCCATTGCGATGTATGGTAGTGAAGTATGGGGTGCACTCAGTCATCATAGCTATACCCGGCGTCGGGACAAAATTCCAACATAATCTTTACACGCTGAATTCTGCAGATACGTTTTACACGTACATAGAAAAACACCAACAAGCGCATGTGGAGCAGAAATAGGCAGACACCCACTGATAATCACCATTCAAAAGAGAGCACTTAAATGTTTAAAATCACCTTAAATTCAGCCCCTAGACACCCTCCATGCGAAAGCCCTCCAAACCCAGGAGCCGAGTCCAGAACAGCCTCCCGTGTCAGGTGGTGCTGGTACTATCTGCCCCTCTCAGACACACTCGGACCCGTCTCACACCAACACCACTTTCCAAACACCACCCAGAGTCACCCAACTTATGACACAATGTAAAGAAACCAATTTGGAAGAAACTACTACGTTATCGGACCCTAAAGAGATGATGAATTGGCAGAATATCTCTACTGACAGAGACGGGAAGCAGAGACAGACCCTAACCAAGTACCGGCTCAGTGACCACCAAATGAAAATCAAAAAAGGACGACACAAAAAAATCATGGCAACCTAAAGAAAACTGGGTATAAGGCCACTGAGAGGTGAGGTTGAGACAAAGAAGCACTTCCTCCTACACTGTGAAACATTCAATGAAATAAGGAACATTTAACTTAACAAGTTGAACTCTTTAATTTCACATTTCAAAGAGCTTAGCGACCTCTCAAAATTACAAATACTCCCAGGAGAAGGAGACAGGGCATAGCTTGCTGCCCAGTATGCATCAATATGCCACAATCTGAGGGACAGTGAGTGACCTAGACACACACACAAATATGTGCATAGCATACACTTCATATATGTATATATTATATGTGTATATTGCTCAGGAAAAAGGAAGTAACACCAAAACCAATTCTACCGCTTCGGTTCCTCGGAAACCCATATGAACACGACTAATAGCCTAAACCAACCATCGCCAACTCCAACTACAGCTGGGCAATCATTCAATATAATTTTCTGCTGTCTTTCAAACTTACTGTATCAAGATGAAATTTGGATATTGCCATAAAATCTATAAAATAGAGAATAAAATCTTCCATAAAAAGGGGTCTGGAATATTTGAGAGAGTATTATTTGAGAACTAGCTTTGGTTTGATATGTCCCCATTACCAAACAGCTCAATGTGATGAACCTCAGCCGGATTCTTCAATATGGCGTTTTTGCACATGGAAGCAGACATCACGGTACACATATATCGCGCAAAATGTCTTATGATTACCAGGGTCATAACACGTTCCACATCACCCGGCGCTAACTCCAAGTCTCTAACCCACGAAAATAAAGGTCCAGAGTGCACGTCCATACCTTAGAGACCCGTAAACAGCAGCTGTCTTCCTCTGAGCCTTGAAACCCTCTTGTAAGAGCCCAGATTGATGCGGTAACCATCAGTAAAACAGGCCCAGAGTCACCAGCCGGCTGCAGAGCACGCGGACTGCCTCCGCTGTGCTAGACCGAGCCCCGGCTGTGGGGTTTTGTGGTGAGCTCAGCACACACTCGGACTCACCGTGTCAGTCTGGCTGATATTTGAGGCCGGCCGCGGAGAGCCGTGTGTGTGTGCATGTGTGTGTGTGTGTGGGTGGGTGGGTGGTTGTGTGTGTGTCACAGCCCAAGAGGTGCAGAGGAGACCAGGAAAGGACTATTATTAGAAATGTAATGCTAAACGCTGATCAGGAATAGACAACCGACGCCGCATTCGACTCCATCACAGTCCGGTACAAGTCAATCTTTAAAATTCAAGGCTGTAAACCTCAGTGACCCCGTGTGTGTGACGCAGGCAAGAAAGACACGCAAACTGCATTTTTTTTAAGAGTAGGCTAGTCCTTTTGTGTGTTCCTGATGCTACCGCTATAGGCTTTTTTCTAAATTTAATTTATAAATCTGATCTAAATCTACAGCTCTAAATCTTGTTCTTGATCCGGTCTGTGCAGTTTTCATCATTCCCGAATGCCGACTGTCACTATTTTTGCTCCAGTTTAGCGCTGTAGATCCAATTCGTATGAGCAGTCATGGATTTATTATTACAACGGTGCGTATCTGATTTTGGGCCTCTTCGATAAAGTGAAACCAGGGACAGATTGACACTGACCCTGATGCTGACACCCACACATGCCAGCATCACAACAACCTATAAGCAGGAGCACAAATCCATACCCCCCCCCCACACACATACACACACACATCCTTGTGACGGTGCAGCGCTGCAGCCCCCCCCGACAGATAAAGCTTCCTGTGTTTGACTTACAACTGTGTAACCACATTTCCTGTGTCTAGGTTTTGTTTTGTTTTTTCTTTTTTCCAATTTACTTCACAATTCTGACACACATTCGCAAACATGAGACTGACAAACGCCGATGACACATTTTAGAATTTGCCCCCCAAATTTGAAAACAAACAAGTGAAGCGGTTGCGGCGCGAATATACCCACAATTCAACAGTTGTCGAGCAGGAGGAATGATGAAGTGCAGGTTTTGTGTTGCAGGCCGAGAGGGATTGTGCAGTCTACGGCACTCTTTGTCTCTCATCCGGTAACCAGAGTATGTGGATTTTGATGGGGACCAACACAGGGGTCATTGTTAGGCCAAGGTGCTGATCTGTGATTATAAAACACACTTTACCTTTTTTTTTCTCACAAACCACAAAAACACATAACCACCCTCTGAAACAACTGGCAAGGCGTTAACGCGCCATTTTCGAGTTGAAAGATGTGTGTGCTCGGTGAGACTTGCAGACCTCACCACAGCTACGAAAATGAGTGAACTTTTAATCTTTGGCTTGTTGTTCAGCTCAGTGTGGGTTTTTTCTTTCTTATTCTGGGGGATCAAATAGGATATGCTGGGGTGGTAGCGGAAGGTGAGGCGGCGAACACCGTGTCTTCCTACAGCCGTACAACTCCTAACGGCTAGCAACAGAGAGCATGTGTATGTACTCGAATAATGCACGCTGCTCCCATCTGAGGCTGAACAGCTGCTGATACGAGTCTTCCTCTACAGTACAGTACATCCCTGAGGCTAAGCATTTTGCACGCTACTTCCTCCTAACTTGGTATAATCAGAGTAAAGGCAATTTCTGTCCTTGGCCTTGGTTATGGTATGCTGATACTCGGATGCTTTGGGGGGGGGGGGGTAAAGATGGGATCCGTTTATGCTTTGATTTAGATTCTGGGGGTGTTATGGGGGGGGGGGGTCATTCCTACATAGAGTACCTCTAAGGCAAATATGCAGTAGCAAGTCGTTCCTAATAATCAGAATCAGGAATCAGGGACAATTTATTGTCGTCTCATTCATGTACTTGCGTACACAAAAGGGACGAAATTTCGTTTGCCCACAGCCCACAGCAGTGCAACACAAAAGACAAAAACGCACACCCAAAACAGACACCATCAAAAACATAGTGTAGACCGGGACACCGTCGCGCGAACCCGTGTCTTCTACTCCGCAAGCGACAACGTTAACCAGTCGACTAAAGGGTCCGACCCATTAGTCGAGAACCAACGTTTCTACTTATCCGTGCACGTTACACTAGAAAACCAGAGAGAACAAAACAAAAAAATAAACACAAACAGTCAACAACACAGTCCATTCAGTAATTTGCAACACAATTTAAAAACTCCGCTGTCCAGGAGAAGGAAGGCCAGCCAGGATGACTGCCGGAACTGTCTAACATGGGCTAGCAGTTAGCTTAGCCTACCGCTTAGCTTAGTCTACGGCTTCCGCGTACTCTCAGGCCGCCCTCGGTGTTTCCTCTTCGTGCGCAGCTCCGGTCAGGGCCGTGGTCTTTGGGCCCACAGGAGGCAGCATACTGAGCTCCTTCAGCGCTCCGACCCAGACGCAGACAAAAACACGGCACAACCGACGCTAGACGAGGCCGTCGCCAACTGCCAGCAAAAGTTAACTGCTAGTTAGTGTAAACTACTAATAAGACACGTTAGTCCGTAACTAACGGGTCTGACCCTTTAGCCGAGCGGTTAGTGATGTCGCCTTGTGGTGCAGTACACGCCGTATCGAATCCCGCACCGGGCAAGAAAACAACCGGTTACATTAGCTTAGCCTGCCGCGCTCCCCAAGCCGGGCCAACGCCGGCTCTTCCAGCCCCCAAACGAAATCGATCATCAGACACAAATCCTCTTAAGAGTTCCTCACACGATGACACAAACTCTGTCTTCCTGTTATTTATTTATTATGATTACTTAATGAGAACTATTAAGTCCAGTAGATTCGGATATTTATTTTGGTGTGCCAGTAAACACAGCCACCCGACGTCTGGTGATGTCTCGCCTTGTTTTGATATGAAGTCTGAGATGGGTCAACACAACTGTCTTACGTACGCACTTCCGACGGCACTTGCGCTAAGAACCGCCCTCACCCCATTGAGTGTATAGGCCCCAGTACACCACCAACCAACGCCGAAACGCCCCACGCCCACCGCCCTCCATCAAAATTCACGGAGAGACGAACAAGCAGGCTTAAGGTCAAGCTCAATGACCGGTGGCAGACACCTTCCCACGTGTGGCCTTTCACCAACGCTTTCATCCAGGACCAAAGTCAAAGCAACCCCCCCCCCCACACACACACACACTTTGTTCTGTGGACCATCAAAGGGAGGGAGGGAGAGAGGGGGGGCGAGACAGAGAGAGAGAGAGATGGACAGACAGAGAGAGAGAGAGATGGACAGACAGAGAGAGTGAGAGAGAGAGATGGACAGAGAGAGTGAGAGAGATGGACAGACAGAGAGAGTGAGAGAGAGAGATGGACAGAGAGTGAGAGAGATGGACTGAGAGAGAGCGAGAGAGAGAGATGGACAGACAGAGAGAGCGAGAGAGAGAGAGATGGACAGACAGAGAGAGATGGACAGACAGAGAGAGCGAACGAGATGGACAGATAGAGAGAGCGAGAGAGAGATGGATGGACAGACAGACAGACCGACAGACCGACAGACAGACAGACAGACAGACAGAGAGATGGACAGACAGAGAGACAGGCAGGCAGTGACAGAGGCAGACAGACAGACAGACAGACAGACAGACAGACAGACAGACAGACAGACACAGACAGACAGACAGACAGACAGACAGACAGACAGACAGACAGACAGAGACAGACGGACAGACAGACGGACAGACAGACAGACAGACAGACAGACAGACAGACAGACAGACAGACAGACAGACAGACAGGCAGTGACAGACAGACAGACAGAGACAGACAGACCGGCAGTGACAGAGACAGAAAGACAGACAGACAGACAGACAGACAGACAGGCAGTGACAGACAGACAGAGACAGACAGACCGAGAAAGCAAACAGAGGGAGTAAAAGCTTGTGTGCGTGCGTGCGTGCGCGCATCCGTGTTTCCAGTGTGTGTTTGTGAACGGGATGTGTGCAGCAGAGAGAGATGGACAGACACAGAGAGAGAGAGAGAGAGAGAGAGAGAGAGAGAGAGAGAGAGAGAGAGAGAGAGAGAGAGAGAGCGAGCGAGAGGCAGGTTCTTTGTCGGTGCTGACGGGGCGCCCGTGTCGTTGACTGGTTGCTGGCTGAACAACAGCCGCGACCCTCCAAGCGTCGTCCCAGAGCCCGGGTCCGAGGCCAGGCTGCGCAGCAGCAGCTCCCTGTGCAGCAGAAACCCCCAGCGGAGGGCTACCCTCCACCGAGCCGCACAGCCGCATGAAGCTGCCGCGGTGCGCGTTATCATGTGCGCCGAAATGAGAAGGAAGAGCTTTGCGCATCGACGTAACGCCGCAATTTGCAGGTTTTCTCCTGGAGATAGAAATTTCAACTTGAATTAGCATGCTCACTGAAGCGCACTGTCAAGGACGCGTCTGTCCGTCAAAGTAGGAACTTGTTCTGTAGAACTGCGCGACGAAGGTTCACGTGTTTTTCTGCCCTAAACCGTTTTTCGTTTCGAGAAAAACACGTTTTTTTCCCCATCAGAAAGCCCAAACCCTAAACCGGCTCTACAAAACCGGCCGGTTATATAAGCAACTTATACGGCCTGCTCGCTGACGTATCGCTGAAACTAAAGCGGCGGCGGCGTGTGAAGCAGAACTTGGAGGAGAAACGGAGTCACTAACCTGCCGAGGCGCAGCCATGTGTGCAGAGATGTGGAGCCGCAGATCGGATGCAGCTGATAAGAGCAGCGACGCTAACGCAGAGGAGCCGCGCGCTGCAAGTGCAAAACGCGCGCACATACACACACACACACACACAAACACTTGCACACACACACACACACACACACACGAACACGTACACACACACACACGAACACATGTACACACACACACACACACAAACACGTGCACACACAAACACACTCACGAACACACAAACACATGCACAAACACACACAAACACAAACACACACACGAACACACAAACACACACAAACACATACAAACACACACAAACACACACAGAAACACATACAGACGCAGACACACACACGAACCAACACACACACAAACACACACAAAGACAGACACACAAACACACACACACAAACACACACGAACACACACACACACACAGAAACACAAACAAAGAGAGAGAGAGACACACACACACACAGACACACAAACACATGCGCGCACACACACACAAACACACACACGAACACACTAAAAACACACACACACAAACACACAGACACACACACACAAACACAGAAACACACACACAGACGCAGACACACACACGAACCAACAAACACACAGACACACACAAACACGCGCACAAACACACACACACAACAGAAACACACACAAAGACAGAGACACACAAACACACACAGACACGCACAAACTCACACACAAACACACACACGAACACACACACACACAAACACACGAATACACACGAACACACACACACACAGAAACACACACAAAGAGAGAGAGAGAGACACACACACACACACACACACACACACACACACACACACACACACACACACACACACACACACACACACACACACACACACACACACACACACACAAGCCTCTGTCCAGGGGCTCAACACTGTTGTGTTACATGAAGAACAACAAGTCGCAGAGGTGATCAGCACGAGTGTTCAAAGTGTGGAGCAGAATCATTTCTTGTTCCGCTGCGTCACGTCTGCTCGGCGGGCGCGGGAACGAGCCCCCGTCATAATGGATGATGAGCTGCGGCGGGAGTAACGCGCTGCTGGCGGCCGCGCCAAGCCAAACGACGTGCACTCTGGAAAAGAAGAAGAAAACTAAACTAAACAAAGCAAAACTAAACGAAACGAAACTAAACAAAAAACAAAACAAAACTAAACTAAACAAAAAAAACAAACTAAACTAAACTAAACAACAAAAAACCAAAACAAAACTATACAAAACTATACAAAACAAAACTAAACTGAACTAAACAAAACAAAACTAAACTAAACTAAACAAAAAACCCAAAACAAAACAAAGAAAAGCAAAAGAAAACAAAAAACAAAACAAAACAAAACAAACAAGACAAAACAAAAAAGAAAAGAAAAAAGTGTCGCTTGTGGTGACCCACATCTATATAACTAGAGACATTCACCTAAGAGAGAATGCACTTCCGCTTCCGGTCCAGAGAGTTCAGTGTCGTTGTCGAATATATGACATGTAAAGTTGGAGCTAGTAAACTACCTCGACTACGTCTACTCTCACGTCTCCTGTCTCGTTGTTTTCTAACTCCACATTGGTGACCCCGACGTGATCGAACAACTAATACGAGTATGTCTGACAACGACGACGCCGGTGCTAACAACATGGCTATTGCTAACGCTAGCATTTACACCGCTACTGTGAAGCTACCCGACTTTTGGCAGCATAATCCACGGCCGTGGTTTCAACATGTGGAAGCCCAGTTCCAGCTGAGAGGGATAACGCAGGATGCAACGCAGTACTTCCACGTAGTGGCGGCGTTAGACGCATCGACAACGGCGCGAGCAATGACACTGTTGGAAGCTCCGCCAGCTGCTGGCAAGTACGATGCTATAAAGACATTCCTCCTGAAACTATTTGAACTGTCGGAGCTGGAGAAGGCAGACCGTTTACTGTCCCCGAATGGCCTCGGCGACGGCAAACCGTCTGATTTAATGGAAAAAATGCTGTCTGTGCTGGGATCGGCTGATCCGGCCTTTCTTTTCACACACATTTTTCTGAGGCAGCTCCCCGCACCTGTACGCACAGCACTGGCCAGTTCTCCTCTCGCCGCCTCCAAGGACTACAGTTCTCTGGCTGCTGAAGCAGACAGGGTTTTCCTGGCCAACCGGCAACAGTTTGTGCATGCCCTGCTACCCCACCAGACCGCCCCACCACCACCTGTGTACGACTATATGGACACCGCGGCTGCGGTGACAGCCCGCCGCCAACCTGACGACGGGCTCTGTTATTACCATGCCAGGTTTGGGGCAAAAGCAAAACGGTGTCGCAAACCCTGCAGTTACAGGGTTCAGGGAAACGCCAAGGCCGGCGGTCGTTAACGGCTATGGGCGCCGGCCGTGACTGCAAGCTGTTGTTCATCAGAGACTCCTTGTCGGGCCGGCGGCTGCTGGTTGACTCTGGCGCTCAACGCAGCATACTACCAGCACAAGCTGTGGACACGATGACCGACAGTCACGGCCCCCAGATGGACGCCGCCAACGGCACGTCCATTCGGACGTACGGTATCAGACATGTGGACGTGTGTTTTGGCGGCCGACGTTTCGGCTGGGACTTTGTGATGGCTGCTGTATCCACCCCGCTCCTAGGTGCGGATTTCCTCTGTGCTTTCAACCTGCTGGTGGATGTTAAAAACTGTCGCGTGATTGATGCCGTCTCTTTTGCGTCATACCCCTGCACGCTTGGGGGCGCTGGAGCGCTGTGCCTCGCTAACACACTCTCCACCGGGGATCCATACCAACGCCTGCTCGCAAATTTCCCCGAGCTGACCACACCCACCTTCTCCTCGGCGGTGGCCAAGCACGGCGTGGAACATCATATCACCACAGTGGGGCCCCCAGTTTACGCCCGGGCCCGACGCCTCGACTCGGCCAAGCTCGCAATAGCCAGGGAGGAGTTTTCGACTATGGAGCGCCTCGGCATTGTCCGCCGTTCTGACAGCCCGTGGGCTTCCCCTCTTCACATGGTTACTAAGGCCAACGGGGGTTGGCGCCCGTGCGGGGACTACCGTCGCCTAAACAATGCCACGACCCCCGACCGGTACCCCATACCGCACATACAAGATTTCTCTACCCACCTGGCGGACGCTGCCATCTATTCCAAAATCGACTTAGTGCGGGGGTATCACCAAGTGCCGGTCCACCCACTGGATGTCCCAAAAACGGCTGTCATCACACCCTTTGGGCTCTTTGAGTTTTTACGTATGCCTTTCGGCCTTAAAGGGGCGGCGCAGACGTTTCAGCGCCTTATGGATTCTGTGCTCCGTGACATGCCATTTTTGTTTGTGTACTTAGACGACATCCTCGTGGCCAGCGCGTCGGCGGAGGAACACATGACGCACCTCAGACAGCTGTTTGACAGGCTCAGCGAACACGGCCTCATCATCAACCCAGCTAAGTGTCAGTTCGGGGAGTCGTCCATCACCTTCCTCGGGCACCACATCACTCCACAGGGGGCCGTTCCCCTCCCTGCCAGGGTTGAGGCTGTCACCATGTTCCCCCGCCCCCGCACTGTACAGTCGCTGCAGGAATTCCTGGGCATGGTGAACTTTTATAACCGTTTCCTGCCCCGTGCCGCCCACATCATGCGTCCCCTGTATGAGGCCCTGCGGGGTAAGAAGTCTAAGGACGAGCTGGACTGGTCTTCGGGGATGGACGAGGCTTTTGTGGCCGCCAAGACCGCGCTGGCCAACGCTGCGCTGCTAGCTCACCCGTCGCCTGCCGCCCCCATAGCCCTTACAACGGATGCCTCCGACTACGCCGTGGGGGCCGTGTGTGAGCAGTGGGTGGGGGGGGGGGGGCTGGCAGCCGTTGGCGTTCTTCAGTAAACAACTCCGTGAGAGCGAGCGCAAATACAGCACCTTTGATAGGGAACTACTGGGTCTCTTCCTCGCAACCAGACACTTTAGGTTCCTATTGGAGGGCCGACAGTTCACCGCTTTCGTGGACCACAAACCGCTGACGTTCTGTATGGCCAAAACCTCAGAACCGTGGTCTGGGCGTCAGCAGCGTCATCTCGCGGCGGTTTCCGAGTTTACCACGGACATACAACACGTGTCGGGCAAGGATAACTCCGTCGCCGACTGCCTTTCACGGGCGGTTGTTAACGCCGTTCACTTGGGACTCGACTACGCCGCTATGGCAGCGGACCAAGCCAAGGACGCGACCGTTCAAGACTACCGGTCGACCCCTACGGCGCTACGGCTGGAGGACGTGACGTTCGACGCGGCCAACACCACCCTCCTCTGTGACATCTCCACCGGTCAACCGCGCCCCCTGGTGCCTACTTCCTGGCGGCGCCGAGTTTTCGACACCGTCCACGGCCTTTCCCACCCGGGAGTGAAGGCCTCGACCAAATTGGTGAGCGTCAAGTTTGTTTGGCCTGGGCTCCGTAAGGATGTTAGAGCCTGGGCCGGCTCTTGTGTGGCGTGCCAACGCGCCAAGGTGCACCGCCATACCAAGGCCCCTTTGGCGCCGTTTGTGGTTCCAGAGAGGCGGTTTGACCACGTCAATGTTGACCTGGTGGGTCCCCTGCCCCCCTCCCGTGGTTATACGTTCCTCCTCACTATTGTGGACAGGGCCACCAGGTGGCCAGAGGCTATTCCCTTGTCCTCCACGACGGCAGCAGAGGTAGCACGGGCGTTCATCGGCTGCTGGGTGGCCCGTTTCGGCACACCGGGTGACATCACGAGCGACCGGGGCTCCCAGTTTACCTCGGAGCTCTGGACGGCGGTCGCTGAGCACCTGGGGATGAAGATCCACCGCACTACGGCGTACAACCCGCAGAGCAACGGACTTTGTGAGCGGTTCCATCGGGACATGAAAGCCGCTCTGCGGGCAAGCCTCACTGGCTGCGACTGGATGGACCGGCTCCCATGGGTCATGCTTGGCCTGCGTTCGGCCCCGAAGGAAGACCTCCAGACCTCCTCCGCTGAGCTGGTGTATGGCCAGCCCCTGCGAGTTCCGGGGGAGTTTCTTCCGGATGCTACGACTCCCTGGTCGGCCGCCTCTCACCTCAGTGCGTCCCGGAGCGCTGCCGGTGCCTTCGCTCACGTTCCGATGTCTCAACACTGCCTCCCCCGGTCCTACGTCCCCAAGGATCTGCCATCGGCGAGGTACGTCTTCATTAGGCACGACAGCCATCGGTCCCCGCTGCAGCCCCCATACGACGGGCCCTTCCGCGTCCTGGAGGCGGGGGATAAGAACTTTGTGGTGGACATGGGGGGCAGGCCGGAGCGGGTCGCTATAGACCGTCTCAAGCCTGCTCACTTGGACATTGGGGAGCCAATGCAATTGGCCCTACCCCCGCGGCGGGGACGCCCTCCTAGGTCGGCCCCGGCACCTGCCTCTGTTCCTGCTTCGGCCCCGCCTATGGCCCGGGTTTCGGCCCCATCTGTTTCCCCTCCTGTGAAGCGCAGCCGTTATGGCCGCAGGGTCCACCCCCCGACTCGTCACTTGTTTTCCCCGTGACTTTGCACTATGTCATTGGCTGTTCTGTTGTAGAGTCTATTTTTATGTTCATGAGTTGCGCTTTTGCTGTTTTGCATTGTTTTGTGTAGGTGAATTCTGGGGGGGCCTGTGTGGTGACCCACATCTATATAACTAGAGACATTCACCTAAGAGAGAATGCACTTCCGCTTCCGGTCCAGAGAGTTCAGTGTCGTTGTCGAATATATGACATGTAAAGTTGGAGCTAGTAAACTACCTCGACTACGTCTACTCTCACGTCTCCTGTCTCGTTGTTTTCTAACTCCACACGCTGCGACATTTTAACAGGCATAGGCCGCGGAACCGGTATGGCCAGTAGGGCCGGGGCCATGCCTACTTTGGCGTGCATCAAACATAAACGTGTAAAAATTAAAATCGCAAATACGTTACATTCTTAATGTATTGCACTTTTGCGCGCTTCCCGGGCTAATTTCCACTAGCTGTAAGCCTACGTACAGTACGTAGCCTATCACAAGCAACAAACTCTGTTTCCTAATGATTGATTGGTTATTTGTGTCACGTGAGCTTAGCGTCACACGGACGTGAATTTCACAGAACAAAATACCAGCGCTCTAGGTAAGTAGACTAACTGCTTGTGTGTTCGCTAAACTTTAAGCAATAGTAACGTTAAAATGAATGATGAAGCGTCGAACAATAACTGATTTCTTCGGGTCAAAGTTAACCAAGGTAGCTGAGACAACCACCGTCACTCCAGCCCACAATGAGCCCTCTGAGGAACCAGTAGTAGAATGTCTAACTGTCGCTGCTCCGACTAGCCCCTTTGCCGCCGCTACCCTTAACGTTATGAGCCTATTGCCAGATGTACACAGGCTGTTGAAATTGTTCTATACAATTCCCGTGTCAACTGCCAGCGCCGAGAGGTCTTTCTCAACCCTTCGTCGTATGAAGACTTATCTAAGGTCAACAATGACTCAAAGGAGACTCAATGACTTGATGTGCAGCCACACACACAGGGATGCTTTGGCCAGTGTGGATGGTCTCGCCATTACCAGTGACGTCATCCAGCACAACGAGAGACGGAGGAACTTCTCTGGGAACGTTTAAGACGGGGTGGTGAGCGTTGACATTTTTTAATCCTATGCAACTGGACTTGACGTGTCAAATGATTTATGCTTTCTAATCATACTGATTATACTATTAGATTGTGACTCAAGTGTAAGCTATAACCAGGACAAATAAAAACGGCAATAATAAATAAAGTTATGCGTTACGAGTGTGGCTTGGGGGATGACGTCACATCATTCTTGGCCCTACCCATTCGAAA
Source organism: Lampris incognitus (assembly GCF_029633865.1). Taxonomy (NCBI): domain Eukaryota; kingdom Metazoa; phylum Chordata; class Actinopteri; order Lampriformes; family Lampridae; genus Lampris; species Lampris incognitus. The sequence goes on along the minus strand of NC_079213.1, from coordinate 32,507,827 downwards.
TGCGTTCCGCGGCCTATGTAATTTGCGTCAACTGAACGGTCATTTGAAAAGAAACGGCTGTTGACCCGGATAAACAAAACAAAACAAAACAAAACAAAACAAAAGATTCAAAAGAAAACAAACAGGAAAACAAAAAGTGGACGTGAGAGGAGCGCGACCTTGACCATGATCATCTGTTACACTGACATTAACATCAAGATCAACATTTATATTTATATTTAAATTTATTCATTTGGCAGTCACTTTAATCCCAAGTGATGTACAAGATTATAGTAGGTGTTAACACCATGGCATCATAGGATGCTGAAATAATCACCTCATAGTAGTACTATATGACGTAGTAGTAGTACATTTGCTACATAGTAATCACCTCATAGTGGTACTATATGACGTAGTAGCATATTTCCTACATAGTAATCATATCATAGAGTACTATATGACATAGTAGTAGTACAGTTGCTACATAGTAATCATATCATAGAGTACTATATGACATACTAGTAGTAGTACAGTTGCTACATAGTAATCACCTCATAGTGGTACTATTTGATGTAATAGTAATACATTTACTACATAGTAATCATAGTAGTACTATATGATGTAGTAGTAGTACATTTGCTATATAGCAATCATATCATAGTAGTACTATATGACATAGTAGTAGTACATTTGCTACATAGATTATTATCATGTAATCATATCATAGTGGTACTATATGATGCAGTAGTACTACATTTGCTACATGGTAATCATATCATAGTAATACTATATGATGTAGTAGTAATACATGTGCTACATAGTAATCATGTCATAGTAGTTCTATATGACGTAGTAGTGGTATATTTGCTATACAGTAATCACCTCATAGTAGTACTATATGACGTAGTAGTAGCGATACCTTTGCCACATGATAACCACATGAAGTAGTAGGGCTAATACATTTGCTACGTAATAGTCATGTCATTGTAGGAGATATTTGCTACGTAGTAATGATATCATATTGGGATTAGATGAAGTAGTAGTCGTAGTAGTAATAGTAGTAGTAGTAGTAGTATGTCCTCTACATAATAATCACATCATAGCCAAGAGTGTATGTCTTGCTGAGTGCATTTGTGTCAGTTCACGGTAGGTCACCAAGAGACGGTGAATCAAGCTACATAAAATAAAATGTCAAGTGCAAATAGAAGGAGGGCACAGTAGATTAGGACTGATTGTGTCTACGAAGGCTAAGTAAGGGCACAGTTCTCATAGCTGACGCCAATAATAGTATTAGATGATTCACGTTAGCTGAAAAGTGCCACAGAAAAGTTATAAATCTTGCTTAGAGACCATTTAAAGATTAAGGAAGGCCTGGAAAAAGAAAGTTTTCCGGCCTTTCTTGGAGGAAGTAAGTAAGTCAAGTCAGTTCCAATGACTGGGAATTTGCTGCACCATTGTGGGACTGTGCGAGGGAGGCTCTGCACCTAAAGCTAGCCTCTTTGCAGGAGGGGATAGTGGATCCTACCAGTGATAGAAGGAAGCGGGTGAACAGGGTGTTCTTTTCAATCTGGATTTGCAGGTGGGTCAGTTCATTGGGCTGCCTGGAACACCAACTGCAACAGTATCCCAGTACCCCAGCCAGGAATGCTGTCCAAGTTTTCCATCACGTGCCTGTGCAGCCACCTAAACAGAGTGTTTATGTTCAAGTTCAAGTTCCACTTTGTCATATACATATAAAAAGTACCATGTACTTTGCAATGCAGTGAAATGCACGTGACCTCACTTGCTCAGCCTTTAAAATTATATATAAGGAAATAATAATTAATAACAAAAACAATAAATAATGCATAATAAATCACTGAAGCTATACAACGCACCTACTGTTCATTATTCTGACTGCCTGGGGGTAAAAACTGTGTGCGGTGTCTGGTCGGAGCTCTGATGCTCTGTAAGCGTTGTCCTGAGGGAAGGACAGAGAACAGACCATGTGCTGGATGGATGGTGTCCTCCAGCATACTTAGGACCACAACAGGTGGTGTACATGTCCTCCATGATACTTAGAGCCTTCCTTCTGCAGCAGGTGGTGTACATGTCCTCCATGATACTTAGAGCCTTCCTTCTGCAGCGGGTGGTGTACATGTCCTCCATGATACTTAGGGCCTTCCTTCTGCAGCGGGCCGGGTAGTGTACATGTCCTCCATGATACTTAGAGCCTTCCTTCTGCAGCAGGTGGTGTACATGTCCTCCATGATACTTAGGGCCTTCCTTCTACAACAGGTGGTGTACATATTGTCCATGATACTTGGGGCCTTCCTTCTACAACGGGTGGTGTACATGTCCTCCATGATACTTAGAGCCTTCCCTCTACAGCAGTTGGTGTACATGTCCTCCATGATACTGAGGGCCTTCCTTCTACAGCGGGTGGTGTGCATGTCCTCCATGATACTTGGGGCCTTCCTTCTACAGTGGGTGGTGTGCATGTCCTCCATGATACTTGGGGCCTTCCTTCTACAGCGGGTGGTGTACATATCCTCCATGATACTTAGGGCCTTCCCTCTACAGCAGTTGGTGTACATGTTCTTCATGATACTTAGGGCCTTCCTTCTACAATGGGTGGTGTACATGTTCTTCATGATACTGAAGGTCTTCCTTCTACAACGGGTGGTGTACATGTCCTCCATGATACTTAGGGCCTTCCCTCTACAGCAGTTGGTGTACATGTCCTCCATGATACTTAGGGCCTTCCTTCTACAACAGGTGGTGTACATATTGTCCATGATATTTGGGGCCTTCCTTCTACAACGGGTGGTGTACATGTCCTCCATGATACTTAGAGCCTTCCCTCTACAGCAGTTGGTGTACATGTCCTCCATGATACTGAGGGCCTTCCTTCTACAGCGGGTGGTGTGCATGTCCTCCATGATACTTGGGGCCTTCCTTCTACAGCGGGTGGTGTGCATGTCCTCCATGATACTTGGGGCCTTCCTTCTACAGCGGGTGGTGTACATATCCTCCATGATACTTAGGGCCTTCCCTCTACAGCAGTTGGTGTACATGTTCTTCATGATACTTAGGGCCTTCCTTCTACAATGGGTGGTGTACATGTTCTTCATGATACTGAAGGTCTTCCTTCTACAACGGGTGGTGTACATGTCCTCCATGATACTTAGGGCCTTCCCTCTACAGCAGTTGGTGTACATGTCCTCCATGATACTGAGGGCCTTCCTTCTACAGCGGGTGGTGTGCATGTCCTCCATGATACTGAGGGCCTTCCTTCTACAACAGGTGGTGTACATATTGTCCATGATATTTGGGGCCTTCCTTCTACAACGGGTGGTGTACATGTCCTCCATGATACTTAGAGCCTTCCCTCTACAGCAGTTGGTGTACATGTCCTCCATGATACTGAGGGCCTTCCTTCTACAGCGGGTGGTGTGCATGTCCTCCATGATACTTGGGGCCTTCCTTCTACAGCGGGTGGTGTGCATGTCCTCCATGATACTTGGGGCCTTCCTTCTACAGCGGGTGGTGTACATATCCTCCATGATACTTAGGGCCTTCCCTCTACAGCAGTTGGTGTACATGTTCTTCATGATACTTAGGGCCTTCCTTTTACAATGGGTGGTGTACATGTTCTTCATGATACGGAAGGTCTTCCTTCTACAACGGGTGGTGTACATGTCCTCCATGATACTTAGGGCCTTCCCTCTACAGCAGTTGGTGTACATGTCCTCCATGATACTTAGGGCCTTCCCTCTACAGCAGGCGGTGTACATGTCCTCCATGATACTGAGGGCCTTCCTTCTACAGCGGGTGGTGTACATGTCCTCCATGATACTTAGGGCCTTCCCTCTACAGCAGTTGGTGTACATGTTCTTCATGATACTTAGGGCCTTCCTTCTACAATGGGTGGTGTACATGTTCTTCATGATACTTAGGGCCTTCTTTCTACAATGGGTGGTGTACATGTTTGCCATGACACTTAGGGCCTTCCTTCTACAATGGGTGGTGTACATGTCCTCCATGATACTGAAGGCCTTCCTTCTACAGCGGGTGGTGTACATGTCCTCCATGGTACTTAGAGCCTTCCTTCTACAGTGTACATGTGCTGAAGCTGTGGCAGCGCTGTTCCTATGATGTCTGAAGCTGTTTTTACTGTCCTTCTCGGTTGTTTGTGGTCCTGTTTGGTCAGGTTGCCAAACCACACCAGTATGCTTCCAGTAAGGATGCTGTCTATGGTGGTCTGATAGAAACTGACCAGGGTTTTGGTGGACATTCTAAGTTTTTCAATACATCTCAGAAAGTAGAGTCTCTGTTGAGCCTTCTTAATGACACAACTGGTGTTTAGAGACCAGGAGAGGGAGTCTGAGGTCTGAATGCCTAAAGATCTGAAGTTCTTCACAATTTCAAAAGGGACACCGTTGATGTAAACTGGTGTCTGAACCGGTTTGGACTTCCCAAAACCAACAATTATCTCCTTTGTTTTCTCAACATTTTGGGAGAGGTTGTTATCTTGACACTATATGGATAGGACCCTCCCCTCCTTCTGGGCTTCGTACAAACCTTAGTGGGACCTTCATTGCACCTCAGACAAACAGTGACCTCTGGATGATCCTTAAAAGATGGCCTCTGTGGCGTAAGAGGACGTCATTTAAGGATCTTCACCTTTCTCCCTCTTTTGTCCTCCACAACACATTGATTTATTGATTGATTGTTAAATCAATCAATCAACCAACCAATCAATCAACCAACCAACCAATCAACCAATCAATAACTTTGGGAAATTTGTTGTGCAGTTAGGATTAAACACAAATGACATAAAACCCAGAGAGCAGAGAAGACCCGGTCCATATGTTGACGACACCATCATAGTTCCCAGTACCAACAGGATAAGGCAGCACCACTTTTCATAACAGCTCTGTTCAAACGTGTGTGTGTTTGTCTCTGTGTGTGTGTGTGTGTGTGTGTGTGTGTGTGTGTGTGTGTGTGTGTGTGTGTGCACCCACAAAAATGTTATACAATGTGCAAAGGGGCAATAGTAAGACAATAGTAGACAAAAAAGACAATAGTAAGTAGAGTTGTCTATTGTTAGTGGTCCACAGTTGGCCACCGACGGATTTCCTTCGCAAAACGCAGGCGACATGTTCTGTATTATGTCCCGCGGTGGACATGTTCTGTATTATGACCCGCGGTGGACATGTGGTGGACATGTTCTGCATTATGTCCTGTGGTGGACATGTTCTGCATTATGTCCTCACGGTGGACATTTTCTGCATTATGTCCCCACAGTGGACATGTTCTGCATTATGTCCCATGGTGGAGGATCAAAATATGAAGAGAGTCGGCTTAAAATCCGAATCAAAGTTTCTGGAGTGTTTAGCTTCGTATCTTTTGCTGTTGTTGTTGTTGTTGTTGTTGTTGGACACACACTGAGCGGTTGTGGTGTTGGCCAACCCGTCCACATCAGTTCCCGTCAAACCAGCGGTGGCTAGACGTCATGTGGTGGGAACCAGCAGGGTCAAAGTTCACTGCGGTGAGTGGCGTGTGGGAATTCTCCCTCTCCTGTCATCTGGCCTCGGCAGAACTCTGTGTATACTGCGTATGAAGTGTCTCCGTGTTGTCTGTCTCCTCAGGACAACTGCAGACTATACATGCTAATGCAGCGATGTGCAACCTCAAGCAGACGTTTCATATTCCTTTCCAGGTGTGTTGGTGCTGCTTCCGGCCTTCTGTAACGTCATGTGCAGAAAGAAAGAGCGACCTGCATAGACACCCAGCACCGAGTGGGATGGAAAACCTCTTCGGAGGTCTCCCCACCAGGAGGTGCAAGTGTTCATCTAATCATCTGGGCGGGAGAGCAGCGGTTCGGGGTGGACAGTGTTTTCTGCACTCCGGAAATATGGAGGGGTAATTTCAAGAAGCAGCGTGGTGAAAGTATGACAATATAACATGATTACAGAAACCAGGAAATAGACCCGTCACCACCACCTTGCTTCTAAAGTAGACTTGCTGCCGTGAGGAGGCCGGGAACCAGTTCCCCCAGTTCCCCCAGGTCCCCAGTACCCCCAGTGCCCCCAGTTCCCCAAATCCCACTGCTGGGTCTGTCCACCCTTTCACTGACTCAGATGTGACCAGCCTCTTTCAGCTTCTTCTTCTTCTTCAAAATAATTTAAAATAAAATAAAAAGTAAACAACCCACTGGAGAACCCAGGTCCTGGTTCTGAACACATTCTCCTCCCCGGTCAGAGCAGCGGGTTGGAGCGGGCATGTAGGAAGACACATCCTGTCCTCCACTGTTCTCTCCATCGGCTCCATTACTCACACACACACACACACACACACACACACACACACACACACACACACACACACACACACACACACACACACACACACACACACACACACACACACACACAGGGAGGGTCAGCCCATTATTAGAACAACATCTTCAGCAGAGGACCGGGACTGAATCTGCATTGTGGAGGAAAAGTGAGGGAAAGCAACAAACTACAAATCCATTTTACTTTGTTTGTGCCACATGGCTTTTACAAAGTGGCACACAGTACAGTACAGTACTACAATACTGTACTATATATACTGCACTATAGTACAGAACAGTAAAGTACTACAGTACTACAATACTGTATTATACTGTTCTGTACTATACAGTACAGTACAGTACTACAATACTGTACTATAGTACAGAACAGTACAGTACTACAGTACTACAATACTGTATTATACTGTTCTGTACTATACAGTACAGTATAGTACAGTACACTACTACAGTACTATATATACTGTACTGTACTATACAGTACAGTATAGTACAGAACAGTACAGTACACTACTACAGTACTACAATACTGTACTATACTTTACTTTACTGTGCAGTATAGTACAGGACAGTACAGTACAGTACTACAGTACTACAATACTGTATTATACTGTTCTGTACTATACAGTATAGTATAGTACATAACAATACAGTACAGTACTACAGTACTACAATACTGTATTATACTTTACTGTACTATACAGTACAGTATAGTACAGAACAGTACAGTACAGTACTACAATACTGTATTATAATGTACTGTACTATACAGTACAGTATAGTACAGAGCAATACAGTACAGTACACTACTACAGTACTACAATACTGTATTATACTTTACTGTACTGTACAGTACAGCACAGTACAGTACTACAGTACTACAATACTGTATTATACTGTTCTGTACTATACAGTACAGTATAGTACAGAACAGTACAGTACAGCATCATATTCTTCATAAATTGTATAAGTCATTATAATTGTGTTATCCACTTTCAGTGTTGTATTGTGTAAATTGTGTACACACAGCATCCATTGCACGCTGTCCGTCCTGGGAGAGAGCGCCTCCTCTGGTGCTCTCCCTGAGGTGTCTTCCTATCTTTCCTCCCTGTTAAAGGGTTTTTAGGGAGTTGTTGCTCATCTGATGAGAGGGTCTAAAGACAGGATGTTGTGTTGCTGTAAAGCCCACTGAGGCACAATTGTAATTTGTGATATTGGGTTACACAAATAAAATTGATTTGATTTGATTTACAGTACTACAGTACTACAACACTTTACTATACTATACTGTACTGTACGGTACTGTACAGAACAATACAGTACTACAGTACAGTACAGAACAATACAGTACTACAGTACTGTACTACTGTACTATACTGTACAACAGTACAGTACAGAACAGTACAATACAGCAGCATAGTGCAGTACCATACTGTACAGTACTGAAGTACAACAGTATTGTTCTGTATTGTTCTGTATTGTACTGCACTGTACTGTACTATAATGTACTGTACGGAACAGGACAGTACAGAACAATACAGAACAGTACAGCACTACAGTACTACAGTACTGCTCTGTTCTGTACTGTACTGCTCTGTATAGTACAGTATAGTACAGTACAGTACAGTATAGACCAATACAGAACAGTACTGTCGTACTGTATGTAATTTAGTATACTGTACTGTTCTGTCTAGTACAGTACAGTGCAGTACTACAGTGTTGTAGTTGCTATAGTACTGTAGTGTACTGTACATGAGCTATTGCGTGTTTGGTGGGCCCTGTATCAGCCCGGGGCTCAGAGCCGCGTTCCACTGAGCAGCCAAATATTAAAAGCCCGTCATGAGAGTGGATAACCTGTCATTTGTCCTCCTGTCAGGCCTGCCATTATGTGCCGGGGAGGCACGAGACTCAATATAAATCTCTCTCCTCAGGAACCTCACGGTGTCACCGTGTCTACCACGTAACGTCAACCTTTCCCCAGCAAGCCGGAGACAGGCCTGCAGCATGAGGGGCAAATATCCTACCACATGAACCACGTTCTGGTCCGTCGTCCCCGTGTGAGGTGGCAGTGAGAAGAGACATGGCCCACACTGGTATTGATTGTCAGACCCTTTCTTTGACTCGTCTGATTTATTTTTGGGTTTTTCTTGCAGGTCTTTGCTCAGAAAGAGAGGCGGTGGTGTTTTCTGACCTGTTCGAGGCTTCCTTTGTGCCGGACGGGCCTGCTGCTGTGTGAAAAGAAGCCCCAAAAAGTCAACGGCAAGAGGATCGAAAACTTGGATGTCACTTTTGATGAAACACACAGACAGCTAGTTATCCAGCAAGGCATCCGAAATAACGCGTACCAAAGCACACTGCATCATAAAAGATAACGATGAATGGTATGAGGGGCCATACGAGCCATAATATGTTCTGGCCCTCTCTTATACACACATTCTCCTTTCACATACATATATTTTTATGTTCATATTTACACATTTTAACTCACACATTCATACATTTTCACTGCCATATGTGTATATATGTAAATTTTTCACTCACTCATTCATACATTTTGCTCTCATGCACATGCAGTCAATGTGTACATTTAATATTAATAATATACATATGTAAGAAGAAAACGCATGCATGTCTGAAGAAAATATGTATGTAAAAGAACAACGTATGCATGTGTGAGAGAGCGTATAGTGGGAACGGAAGGCGGGTTGTATATCGCGCTGTGATTGGCTGAGCAGAGTAGGGGCGGAAGTGTGGGAGTGAAATATATGTAGGGCCAGACTGAATTATGGTTTGTACGGCCCCTCATACCTTCTAAACACATTCACGGTCTCGGATTTGGTGACAAAGCTGAGGATGAGATCCCAAACCAAATGCGTCTTCGCCAGACACAGACGGACGAGTCGGGTTAGAAACTGACTAATTAGGGAACTTCGTGCATTCTGCCAATTAACTCCATACCGAGCAACAAGTTTTTCATTGTGGATCCCGGTTTGTCAGAAGCCGAACCCCACGTGGCGTTAATTTAGTCTCTATGTCTTTTAACTAACTCGCTGTCTGCTCATTATATCTACCAGGAGTCAGCAGGGAGCCGCCAGTGGCTCCGTGGACCGCCCAGACAGCAACCAAAACGTCAGATCAAATGGTGGACTTGCTATCGTTTACTCACTGCTGCAGGCGTCTTATCAGTGCTAATAAAAAACCCGCCAAATTACCAGCTAACCTACACCACCGGTCTGCCCATAGTTCCACACCAAATGAACACATTGCAGCGAATTCGGGGGGGGGGGGGCAGTCCGGGAACCGCCGCAGGCGGGACGCGAACTCGGGTCTCCCGCACCACAGGCGACTACGTTAACCAGTCGACTAAAGGGGGGTCAACGTACGCTCAAACTACACGAATTCAGCCCGATTTTGACCCAATTGACCTTTCGCAAAGTCCCACCCCCCTTAGTTACTGTTGCTATGCCCGTCAAGCCTTTCAGAACTATCCAGGAAGTAGCCGGAAAACACCAAAACATGAAGGAAGAAATCAGCGCATTGTGTGGGTAAAAGTAGCAGTAATAATAAGTTAGCTGTATTAGCTAGCAATAATAGCTAGTAGCAAGCTTAGCTTGGAGCAGACAGGTATTTTTGTTGATTTTGGATGGATTAAGCTGGCCATGGGGTCTGCTATACTGCCAAATCTATTGCCGACATTGCGCTTCTTGCGTTTTGGGTTTCGGGAAGGGAAAGAAAATGACGCCCCCTCCAAACTTTTCACATATCTAGTATCCTATTTGCGGATCCCATAGGCACACCGTTTCAGCATTTTGCAGTGTGTTTGAAAGCTTGACGGACTGTTGCTAAGGTAGGATTGGTCAAGCACCGTTCTGGGGCGGTACTTTGCGAAAAGTCAATTGCGTCGCTGCCGACCATCGTTCTGTGTCGGGCCCAAACGTCGGGAACGTCGGGAACGACAAATGCTCCTGTATTGTGTCATAATCCAAGACCGGCGTCAGACGCCCCACGACCCCGACTCGACAAGTCTAGCATGTCAGAATTTTTTTTTTTTGCATTTTCCGTCTAGTTCGACACCCCTGACCGACGTGCTCCTGACGCTAACCAATAGGATAACAGAATGCACAAGACCGCCAGCGTCACACAGGCGCTTCTTCCATGATTGACCCGACGACCTATGACCTCGCGTACGGTCGCGATGACAGCAGATTACGTGTGACGGCAGCATACGATGATGGGTGGGGATCATGCTTATAGTCTGGCGGCCAAGACAGGACACGAATTTATAGCAGTACTTGAAAGACAAAACATGTCGTGTAGCCTGATCCGGGCAGTAGCCGCCCGTGGTGCAGGATACCCGGGTTCGCGTCCCGGCTGCGGCGGTTCCCGGGCTGCCCCCCCACCCACCCACCGAATTCTTCTCCAATATCAACAAAATCTCTCTCATATGCGGCGTGTTGGTTCTCCACGGTCCGCTCAGATGATTTGTGAGCAAGCGGCGCAGACGAGTAGGAAAGCGCCACATGGAGGCCCGTGATGTATAATGTAGACGACAAGGACCGGCTGAAGGACCCTCAGTCTTGGTAAACTGCTGCAGACTGATGATAAAACTCCGCGCCGTGCAAACACGCCGTATTTGCTTTCTGCTGCTTTCAGTGGACCGCAGACATTAGTTAAAAGCGACACTTTGGGGCTCTACTCAGATGAATTATGCTCTATCCGGAGTTGGGGGGGGGGGTTGGAGAGGACGGTGAAGAAAGAGAGCGAGAATGGCGGGTTTGTAATTCTAAAAACGATATTCCTTTGTACAGAGCACCGATACGGGACTGAGGGACAGAGCCTGTACTCTTTTTTTCCTTTTTCTTTTTTTTTCCTACACAGGTTGCCATAGAAACCAGCCCAGCAGCCAACCAGCTGCTGTAGGATTCCAGAGAAATTCCTCCACCACCCCCACCCCACCCCACCCCCCTCGCCCTCCACACACACTCACTCACACACACTCACGCACACTCACGCGCACGCGCACTACACCCACAATCCCCTTCTCTGCACATCCACATTCATATTGCAGACCTGCACATGGATTACCAGGCAGCAGAGCTCCGCTGAGTGTGTCTGTACTGTGTCTGTACAGTAGCAGCATGAAAGCGGTAAGGCAACACACCTTCTATCAGGCAATCAATCAATCAATCAATCAATCAAACTGCATTTTATACAGCGCTTTACTAGCTGCAGCAGCCACTCCAAGTGCTTTACAATTAATTCATTCACACACACACACACACACACACATCATGGTTATCTATCTGAATAAGTGACAGCGCCATGGGATGTGGTAGAGGCAATCCAGATTTTGTACCCTCCTCTATCAACACCCCTCCCACACGACACCCACACGCGCGCGCGCGCGCGCACAAACTTGCAAACACTCGGGGTGCAGCAGAGAGGTGCATAAGTGAGGGCTGACATGGTTGCATGCCAACTGAGGAGAGGATGGAGAGATAGACGTGCAGGGAAATGAGTCAGCGATTCACAGAAAACCAACCTTTAATGCAAGGAAGTTGAAAGAACCACTTCGCTAAAAAAAATTCCAGGGTGTAAAGATGAAATCAACAGCTACCTGCAGGATTAGGGTGGGTGGACCGTTCATGAATATTTCATCAAATCCAGGAATAGATTGTTTCTGCACAAAACAACATTACAAAGGCACACACACACACACACACACACACACACACACACATACATGTATACACATATAAACACATGCACATGCATACTCAAATGTGCTCTATAGTATATATCATATACCAACATGCACATGCATGTAGTGAGAGCATATGTTTGCAGACACACACACAGGCACACACACACACACACACACACACACACACACACGCACACAAATAGAGCATGATAATTGGAATGCCTTGCGTTAAACATCTGGGTAGAAATCTTGCTGCGTGGCATAAAATACACTTCATACGACACACTTCATACAACACACTTCATACAACACACTTCAGCACAATACAACAATTGGTGGCATGGCAGTGGAAGGAGAGAGAGGAAAAAAGACTTACTGAGCTTAAAGACAAAGCAATCTCACCGTGCAGGCTAGAAAAAAAGAAAGACGGAAAGAATGAAAGAATGAGAGAATGGATGAATGAACGAACGAACGAACAAATGGATGGAGGAATGGATGGATGAATGAATGAAAGAAAAGAAAGAAAGAACGTAAGAAAAAGAAAGAAATGATGAAAGAAAGAATGAGAGAGAGAGAAATTAAAGACTGAAAGACAGAAAGAAAGAATGAAAGGATGAAAGAAAGGATGAAAAAGAAGAAAGAAAAGAATGAAAGACTGAAAGAAAGAAAGAAAAAGAATGAAAGAATGAAAGACAGAAAGAAAAAGAATGAAAGAACGAAACGATGAAAGAAAGAAAAGAATGAAAGACTGAAAGACAAAAAGACAGAAAGAGGACGAAATGATGAAAGAAAAAGAAAGAAAGAAAGAAAGAAAAAAGATTGAATGAATGAATGAATGAATGAAAGAAAGAGAATGAAAGACTGAAGGAAAGATCAATACAGAAAGAAAGAAAAGAAAGAAAGACAAAGAAAATGAAAGAATGAAAGAAAGAAAAGACCGAAAGACAGAAAGAAAGAAAGGATGAAATGATGAAAGAAAAAGAATGAATGAAAGAACGAAAGACTGAAGGAAAGAAAAAGACAGAAAAAAGAAAGACAAAGAAAGAATGAAAGAAAGAATAAAAGAAAGAAAAGACGAAAGAAGGAAAGAAAGAAAAGACTGAAAGAAAGACAGACAGAATGAATGAAAGAAAGAAAGACAAAGAAAAAAGAAAGAAAGGGAGGAAGGAAGGAAGGAAGGAAGGAAGGAAGGAAGGAAGGAAGGAAGGAAGAAGGAAAGAAGGAAGGAAGGAAGGAAGGAAGGAAGGAAGGAAGGAAGGAAGGAAGGAAGGAAGGAAGGAAGGAAGGAAGGAAGGAAGGAAGGAAGGAAGATGGGTGCAGGTGGGGACGATGTCGTGTGAGTGACGCTGGTGGGGTTTGTATTTCTCTGGCGGTGAGGACGCAGGGGACCTGTGCTCGGTGCTCTCCCTGACCTTACAGAGAAGGTTCTCCACCACCACAGCGGAGGACTTGTCTCACGTCACTGACAGACCCTGCCCTCGGGGAGGAGGTGGGGGTCCGTGTCTATAGCCGTCTCCTCAGATGCCACTCACTTTGACAGGCCAACAGGAGATGGCCGTCTCTGATAATCCACCCGCCTTCCTCGGGAGCGACAGGTTCTTACTAGTTCGGAGTGTTCCGCTGGGTCAAGCGTGGAGATGAGAGCTTCCTCAGACCTGGACAGCTGATGCTGTCCAGGTCTGACCATCAGCTGTGATGGTCAGCTGATGCTGACCATCACAGCTGATGTGATGGTCACCCAGATACCACGATTACCATCGCGCAGTATCTGCATCACAGGATAGAGATCCTGCAGAAGTACCAATGAGCTGTTCTACGTCACAAAGGACGCAAAGACGCAAGCGCGTCCGCCATTGTGGCGCCGCGACGAAGCTTGGGAGATCCGGCCTAATTGGCAGTAAAGAGTATTAGATATCACGCGTCATTAGTGGCGACATAGGCCCCGTTTGTCCTGAAACATCAGCACAGGAGCGATCTCAGTAGGATCCTATTTGAGCCCCTTTACTGACAAATATTATTATGGGCCAACTGTAGGAGTGTCACTCAGACCGAGAGAATATTTCCTACTGTGACGCAATAATTTTATTTATTTTGTTTAATGTAACACTTGTGTCTCTATCTCACACTGGACCAGATCTAAGCTCTGAAGGAGTGGCTGAGCAACAAACTAGCAGACCAGAGACTGGGGCTACAAAACGATAAAGGTGTCAATTTAATGACGAACTAGTGTAAATTCACTTGACAGATGAAAACTACTCACAGCTACTATGTGTCACACATTCATACATGTAGATATACTGAAACCCCTGGTCTTAATCCCTCTTTAATTGCAATTAGGTTGTTTTAGGTTCAGGTTTCTAATTAGTTTAGTCAATTATCTATCCTATATTTTCCAATTAAGATGAGACCGCTCTATATTTGTCCTAGGTTAACAGTCTATTTTATCACGCTAGATCTATTTTGTGTCAGTTGTTTTATCCTTTGAGTTAACTGTGTCTGGTTTCAGGTGGATCAGGTAAGTCTACACTCTAAAATCCCCTTTTCAGGTCACTTGAGCCTTTGAGATTGAACCTTGCAGGAAAAACCATTCAAGTTCACCAGTCAACTCAGAACATCAATATGCAGCCAGCAACATGGACGTGGAGAGGATGTTTTCTACTGTGATGCAATAAAAAGATGCAAAATTCACCGATGGATTCGGACGGTTCTTCCCGTCCTCGGCTCGATGCCGTCTTTGCTGTCACTACTGCAGCGGGTGCCGTGGCAGTAATTAGCCCCTTTACGAACGACAGCAGCATTTTCGCACCTCATGATGACCGACAATCCATGAAAACAGTGTGAAAACACGCAAAATTCGCAATATTTTGATTTTAGCTCCAGCCGAACAGTCGAGTGACGTCACGTCTTACACGTCGCTAACGTCATTGGTGCTTCTGTACGATCTCTATTCTGTGATCATGGATGAGCAGATACCAGGATGACCATCGCACCGGTATCCGGATGACCAGATCCTGGCTAGCTGGAACATCTCCCAAGCTTCGGTTCTGCCTGTGCAGGGACACTGGCAGAAGACCAACCGGACTACAGGACCGGGAATAAAGGCTCTTCTGCAAACAGCCCGTCTTATTTTTGGCTCTCTAATTGTTTAATGGGAATTTCAAGAAGGGCAGACTGTGCACATGGAGTCAGTCAGATCCTAATTACACATTTTTCTTTCTCTCTTTCTTTTTCTTTCTTTTTCCTACTGGGCTCTGGCTCCTCTCCCTATTGCCCACCCAGATGTCACCGCCCACAGCAACAAAGACTTGACTTCCTCCTCCACAGCGATGCCTCAGCCTCTCCCGTCTTCTTCCTCTTCTTCTTCGTCACACAAGTGCAGCATTTCCATCTGTATCATCTCAGACCCCCCCAATCACATCACTGATGAAGACATTACCTTATGAAAAGGAGACGAGGAGGGGGTGGGGTGGGGGGGCAAACGCAATGAGTTTACCCACTGTCTCTATCTATATCACCATCTTATCTTTCAGAACACCCCCCCCCCCACTCCCTCTCCCCTGCAGCCCTGCGTTGGTGGAGCCGGGCATATGTAAATAGAGCCGTAGCAGATGGGCGGGGGTCCCAGAGGCTGTCCAGATGACTAATGAATAATGAACAATGGGACAGGGAAACTGTTCTGTCACCAGACACTGGCGTGATGCTTAAAGCTCGGCCTGGGTAAACATTAATCAATAGTTTATCATGCCTCCGCGGCGGAATCTCCCGGGCGGGCGTATCAATTCGCCTCCACTCAGACGTCTATTAGCTCATCAAAAGCCGCGGCGCTGCATAATTCACCACACAGGCCTCCCTGGATCCGGATTGGAATCTACTGACGCAGGGATATACCACGGTGTGATTAGGTTCAGGAAGGGGGAGGGGGGGGGTCAGAATTTTCCAGTTGTGAACGGGCGGCGGAGTTTTGGATTCCCATCATCTGTAGGAGTTCTCACATCCGGGTCCTGCTCGCTGCGGAGCCAGGCCTCTCCGCGCGGCAGCGAGCGAGCCAGTCTCCAGACGCGACACCGCCGTTTTCTCTTCTTGCTCTCATTGTTCCCTCCATCTTCCCTTTCAGGGTCTCGGTGTTCCCATGACCCACATTTCACTGTGCAACGCAAGCGAAGCTCTGTGTGTGTGTGTGTGTGTGTGTGTGTGTGTGTGTGTGTGTGTGTGTGTGTGTGTGTGTGTGTGTGTGTGAGAGAGAGAGAGAGCTCAGTTTTGGCTAACCATATATAACCACACATACACGCACACACACGCACACACACAGATGCACACACACAGATACAGAAGCTATTACAAATTTAGGGCAGAGAGCAAAAATTGCATTTTGTTTGTTCGTTCGTAGGGGCCAGGGTAATATGCAAGCTTTCTTTTTTTCCTCTTTTTTATTTTTTTCACTCTTTTCTGCTGCGTCTGTCATGTTTTCCACCAAAAACCCCATCTGAAATGTCTGAAAAAAAACCCAAAGAGTGAACGTGAAATGTACAAATTCGGCGATTTTGCGTCTTCTCTCGTGCAGAGCTTCTCTTTTAATGAACGTTTACCCCTCCTCCTCCCCTCCGCTGTCATGACTTACTTAGTTTGTATTCACACACAACAGGGGGAAAAAAATCATGCAAAGCGGAGGTTTTGATATGCGGTTGCTAGGCAACCACATATAGGTGGCAGCTGAGTGGAGCATCTCTTCAGAGTGACTCAATACATAAGTGTCAGAGTTGAGGAAGCGCGTGTGTGTGTGCGTGCGTGTGTGCGCGCGCGCTATCATATCAATTCAACTGCACCTGTATTACAGAGAGCTGGTGAGGCGCAGCACAGTTTTAGCGCTGGCAGCTAGGTTGATTCCCAGATTTCACGGGTACTATTAGACGAATTTAACAGAGGGGGGCTTCACACGTGGAACACGGCACCGTCGGGTCATGGACCCCACGCCTGGCTGACACGTGATTAACCTCCTCCAGTTATGGGTCTGCATGAAAAAGCTATCACAATATGGGGGGGGGGGGGCAATCGTCTTCATTACTCCTGCAGCCAACAGGTTGACCAATAGCCTAGCTGGCCAGTTGATTTAGATGCTGTGTCGTGTACCCATCTACATGCACGCGCTGCCTGCCTTCTCAGAAAACTGACCGCGTGAAGCTTTCTGCAGACATTCGCAGGAAAAAGCGACAGCGCGGCTCCTTTCGGTTTCACTCTGAGATAAAGGCTGCGGCTCCGGAGCTCTCGGAGCTGCAGCCCCCATCTCGGCCAAAACGACTCTTATCAATGTGAACGAACAAAATCTCCCAAGATGAGAATCACTTCCTGGTGTCAAGAGGCAACCCCGTCTAACCGGGGCCGCCGTGCGGTTCAAGTTGGCAGAGCCACGACCAGATCCCCCCCCCCCCGCAGCCAGCCCCGCACTAGGCGCTCTGCTGACCACAGTTTGTGCAACAGCTCAGCTCTGAAACATACACTTTCCACTAGAGACCTGCAGCAACCACCGAGACCTCGTGTGTCACACACGCATGAGCAAGCATGCTGCAGAGCACCGCATTACGATCTGTGCAGAAAAGCTGGATTTCCGATATACAAATGCAGTATGGGACATTTTATTATACACAGTGTGAAATACTTGTATGGTTTCTGGTACGTAGTCTTACAATAATTATGCAAAAAACATAGGAGGTGGTGATATTTTGGCCAGGGCTATGTGCAATGCTAGTCCTTATGCAATACTTGCATGGTGCAATACTTTCGTGGGTTGGTTATAATGATGATGTGGAGTTCGTTTCTCGGGGATCGTGTAGCCCGCTGCACACTCAAGTATTTTAGTTGCGTCTATGGTCGTTTGCGTATGACGTCACGAACTACAGATGGAGGGGAGGAAGTGCTTTTCTACATAGGAAGCACTGTCACGAAACTTTCGAAATGCCTCTGTTTGGCGTCATCGACTGAGAAACCACTGGGAGCTTTTATTGAGTACCAAAAGTAGTTGTTCACGAGGGGGGGAAAACGCAAGAAATTGACCGGAAACGCCAGAAAAAATGGCTCGCGAACCGTCGTCTGCGGTCGGCTAACGCGCGTGCGCAGTGACCACTTCGTCAAAAAAAACACTCATCACATAAGGATCATGTCCAACATGTCTTACTTCCTGTTTACACCTTTCTCTCATAATATCGTCTAAACCAGCACAGTTGGGGCTAAACCAGCTCCGTCTCCTCAATTCTGCTCTTCACTTCCTGTCCTCCATCTGAACCTCGTGCGTCATCGGGATCACGTGACTGCAAACGAGCTACTGCGTGCGTTAGGGTACGGAAGGGGGGGGGATCGCATCCTGCATACTTGTATTTATCTGTTTTTAGGACCGTTTGTGTACTTCTGTACCTCCACCACCTGCATGTCCCCATCTGCGATAATAACGTTTACCTTGGCCTTGAATAATCCTGCAATGTTGCAAAAATATGGGCGTGAGCCTGCAAGACTGCGTGTAAACCAAGAAGTTATGTTGCCTCTTATCCTTTCTTTTTTTTTTAAATTGCGGGCTCTGAAATCACATGATCAATTACCTAATTTGTCTTATTTAACACCCCGTTTTGGAGCAAAACCCTCATATCCTCACAGATGCTTGCATCACTGGTCTATCACCCCTCCAAGCCCTGCATGACCCCCCCCTCCCCCCGACGCCCTACGCTGCAGTAATTCAACGTGTAGGACAACAGCGCTTAAAAATCAGTAGAAATTTATTTTCTTATTTATCAAAAATATCTGCACCACGTTTGCATAGATGGACACAAAATAGCTTACGTGATTGTTTTGCGTAAATACACAAATGAGAAGGAAATCACAGCTGGGTTCAAATGAACAGGAGGGGGGGGGTTTCTCTTCTTTTCCCAGCTTCACACGTCAGGCTGAGAGTCTCTCTGCTTCACGGAGGTGAACTGGGATGGAGATCTGGAGAAAGGCCGGTTGTTGATTTGCATCTTGGAAATAAATAACTGGCTCCGATGAGAAGAGGACACCAAGGGAGGTCTACATTATACTATATCCATCCAATTTTTACCTCTACGTCTGAGTGGATATATTCCTCCTCATAAATAAGGGTAACAATAAATATTTCAAATATATTATTTCTTGGGTTATTAAATATTTATCAATTATATTTGATCCAAAACCAATTATCTTACACAAACGGGGGGGGGGGCCTCAAAAGACAATAGCCATAAGTTAAATGCAGTGATGCTTCTCTATCACAAAGAAAATATCTGGAAATGCAAATAAAACAAAATTAAAAAAGAAAAAAATGTTCTCAAACGAATCCTCAGCTTTTCAACACAATGTCTTCACAGACTGGTAACGCACGTGGCCCGAGTCCAATGTGAAACCCTCCGCCAGGCCTTCTATCGGGGGACAGTGTCTCAGAAGGCTTTCACATCAGCGGCTCCAGGCCCCGGATCCGAGTACACTTGACTCCCAAAGGCCAGTTCTTCTGATTAGTGTGAACGGCATGTACTAGGTGGTCTCCAGTACGGCTCACATTGTACGGTTCCATATCAGGTGTAAAAACTACTGCCCCAAAACAGGAAGTGGACTGCCAGGGTGATGTCATCTGCATACGCGTAGCGCGGAACACGAGCCGATCTCGTCCTGTGACCTCCGCGGCCATGGCTGATAAAGCTGGAAGGCAGGTGAGAGGCTCGTTCTTGACATTTTCTCCAAAATATCAGTAACAGTGCACATGGTGTGAAGGTCGACTCCATGGCACGGGCTCTTGGGATCTTGCGACCGGCGCCCTTTTCGACACTGGAGCGACAACATAAACAAATGTCACATAGTTGATGATGCAAGTGTTCTCTTCCTTCTTTGTGTATTGGCAGACCGCAAACCAACTAGGTGTATACCGCCACCTACTGTATCGGAGTGTGTAGCTACGCAAGTGTACTCGGATACGGAACAACATTACTAATGTGAAAGCTGAGCGGCGGGGGTGGGTAGGTGGGGGCAATCGTACTCAGGCATGGTACGAGGCAATCGTACCTAATATGAAAACGCCCTCAGAGACCCAAGTTACCCCATGTCGGGAATTTCTCCCAACTCCCTGTATGGAAACACCTCCCACGAATTATTCTAACGTCACTTGTTTCTAATCCAATACGCTGCCCTCACGAGGGGGAAGTCTGCAAATCAAGGAGATTCGATGGGGTTTCAAAACTCAGACGGGTGCCGAGTATTCCAGCGAGCTTCACCTCGAGGCCTTTAATCCAACATTTCCCATTCATGGCAAACATTCCTGACAGCCAAACCGTCTGGCCAGGTAACCAGCACTGCTCCGCGCCCTCCGGTTCAGAGACGTGTGTGTTCGTGCTCCTGGCTCAGTTGGCGTACTGTCTGTAAAACGCGACTTTGACGCGCTCTATGTGGTGGCACAGCTTGATGGCGGGACCCAGCTTCAAGTCCATACACTCCTGCACGGTGGGCAGGGTCAGCAACAGCAAGGCCTGTCCGTCAATGTCCTACGGAAAAGAACAAAATGTAATAGAGAAGACAGAACGCCCCGCTACTCTGGTCCAAAAGAACCGTTCACTGAAATGACGGGGAAAAAAGGAAAAGTGCTTTCTGAAATAGACACAAGAGTGCTGTGGTACAACAGGAGGGCATGGGAAAGGGTGAGAAAGTGTGTATGTGTATTTGTGTTAGTGTGTGTGTACAACGTACCTGTTCTTGGAATATGTTGGCCAGTGAGGCACAGTCTGTGGAGCTAATGAACCGCACCACTTCATCTACGCTCCACTCGAGAGGGTTTCGCTCGAGAACTAGCTGACCTTCCTCCTCCTCCTCCTCCTCCTCCTCCACATCCTCCATTTGGCACACACACATACACACACACACACACGCACGCACAAAGATAAGACTGAGATGCATTCATGTGGCAGGAATGAAGTAGGTTTACAAAGCATTAAAAATCCACTCCAGTGACTTTAACTCATTAAAAATTCATTTGCCAAACACCTTAAAGGGGCAGTAACCAATAAGACAAGCTTTTGCAGGACTTTCCACTGAATGGAGTTTTACAGCATCAAACCGTGTCTTTATTTTTCAGAAAAGACCTTTGATTGACAAGTTGGCGACAAGTCAAACACTCATGCTGCCCCCCCCCCCCCACACACACACACACACAGACACACACACAACCACCACCTCTGGAAGTGTTGGTGATTATAAGTTTTTTTTCCCTTTTTCTCTCAAATTGTACCCGTCCAATTACCCCACTCTTCCGAGCCGTCCCGGTCGCTGCTCCACCCCCTCTGCAGATCCGGGGAGGGCTGCAGACTACCACATGCCTCCTCCAATACATGTGGAGTTGCCAGCCGCTTCTTTTCACCTGACAGTGACGAATTTCGCCAGGGGGGCGTAGCGCATGGGAGGATCACGCTATTCCCCCCAGTGCCCCAACCGAACAGAGGAGGTGCTAGTGCAGCGACCAGGAAACATACCCACAACCGGCTTCCCACCCGCAGCCACAGCCAATTGTGTCTGTAGGGACGCCCGACCGAGTCGGAGGTAACATGGGGATTCGAACCGGCGATCTCGTGTTGGTAAGCAACGGAATAGACCGCCACGTTACCCGGACGCCCCCATGCATGCAAACTTCTACGGTATGCGTCATCTCCATACATGTCTTACCTGGACCTCCTGTCTCTTTGGGGGCTGGTACTTGCTGTTCTGGCTGTACGCCGACAGCGAGCGGGTGGACCTTCTACGACCTTCAGGACCCTCCTGGCTGCCCGTGGCTGTGCCTGTGCCCTTGCTGCTGTCCCTGCGCAGGGTCACGGCTCGTCGTGGGCGACCGCTGGTCGCTTCCGCGTTGTACATGTCAACGTGGTCCTCACGTGGCTCGGAGCTGGCTCCCTCCTCACTGCCGGACTGCAATTCCATGTCTTCATCCTCCTCCTCTTCATCACTGTCCTAAAAGGTGCAGCGATGATGATGACAGCCGGGGAGAGACAGATATAAAAGAGTGATATAAAAACGGCGGCGGAGGCAGACGAAAACAAACAAACAAACACAAAACTAAATGAACAGAAGAAGAAGGAAAACAAAACAAACAACAGGTTGTGTAACCTGTGGTGAGCCAGCGGGAGTGTAGTCCACCGCAGAGGAGCGCCTCTTCTTCTGCACAAAGATGGCTTTCCTCTTCTTCCTGCGACGTGTCGGCTTGGCCAGGTCTCCTTCCACACACTCCTCTCCTGCCACTGGCTTGGACAGCTTCCTCCTCTTCCCATAGTAGTAAGCTGCGGACACACGACAGACGGTGAAAACAAAGCGGCCAACAAAAATTTTAGCTACTCATTAAAACAATTACACGGTTTGTAGCACCAAAAGCATTAATTTAAACCTGCTATATTTAGGGTTGTTATGCGACTGTATCATCCTTTCAGTATCTTGTGATTGAGTGTGTGTCTGTATCAGACAACCATGGTGGGAACTGGTTTATTCTGCATTTAGTTTTCACTCTGTGTCTCCAGGCTCAAACCCTGTGAACAAGCCCGCTGTTATGCAAAAATCTGTGACCCCTCAGATTATGTGACCCTGCTCCTAAAACACACTATTTTAGCAGCTCCCCCGATCGCTAATCCTACATTTAACCACACCAAACCGATGTCTAAATTTAACTGTGTCCAACCTAATGCTCAAATTTAACCTTATCCAACTGCTGTGTCCTGGTTTAAATAGCACGGTGGTTGGAGCACACAATCTGACTGGTCACAGATTTTGGTTCAACACCTGTTAACCGGTTTATGGTAGAGCCAAAGTGTTGTTAACCGATCCAGTAAGGTAACACTGCAACCTGGGTAACACTACTTTCGAGTTGAAGCTCTGAATAGTCAAAATGGCAGACAGAGTGAGGTTACTGGTAACTTCCAACAAGATAATGGAAGGGGAAGCCTCTATCACAGGAGGCTAAAAAACTAGGGTGGGAGCAAAAAAGAGGGAGAGTGATGGGACACGATCGAGAATGAGGGTAAATCTCGGCCGGTCGTTCACACATTGGCGAGAGCGCCAAGAGCTGAACGGTCTCTCGAGACCGACGTTGGGCTGGCTTTCTTCCTCCGTAAGGGAAACACCGGTGAGGGTATCAAACTGTGTTACTGAAGCCTTATAATATTTCATTTCTGGATACGTCTGAGGTTATGTGTGAGGGCATCGTTTATTTAGCCGAGTCGGCAACCTGTGCAGCTAACTTAAGTTAGCTAACTTAGCTAGCCTAATGCGAGCATAGACCACGATCCCTGAACTGTTGCTAACCGAGTTAGCCAGATGGGAGACTCATGTCACTACATTGTGTAATGCTGTCACTGGCAGTAAAGTGCTGTACAGCAGTACAGCAGTATTCATGGGTTTGGAGCCTGAGGACAAAGTGTGAAAACTAAGGGCATCCAGGTAGTGTAGCGGTCTATTCCATTGCCTACCAACACTGGGATCGCTGGTTTGAATCCCTGTGTTACCTCCAACTCCAGCTTTGTCAGGCGTCCCTGCAGATATAATTTGCCATGTCTGCGGGTGGGAAGCTGGCTGTTGGCATGTGTCCTGGTTGCCCCACTACCGCCTCCTCTGGTTGGTTGGGGGCGCCTGTTCAGGGGGGAGGGGGAACTGGGGGAAAAGCATGATCCTCCCACGTGTTACATCCCCCTGGTGAAACTCCTCACGGTCAGGTGAAAAGAAGCGGCTGGCGACTCCACATGTGTAGGAGGAGGCATGTGGTAGTCTGCAGCCCTCCCTGGATCGGCAGAGGGGGTGGAGCAGTGACCAGGACAGGTCAGAAGAGTGGGGTAGTTGGCCAAGTACAATTGGGGAGAAAAGGGGGGGGGGGCAGAAAAAAAACTGAAAGCCTATTAAACCAGTTTTTTCAGCGATCTTATTTTTTTACAGATGGACATCGTTGTGATCACAAGATGGTCGAAGGTGATACAACAGCATAACATTTCTGCACGCAGCAGCTTTAAGTAATCCTCATCATGGCGGCTTGGGATGCAAGCAGTCACTCACTGTATTTGGTCTTGGTCTGTACGGAGCAGTTCTCGGGGCACTTGTCGGACACCAGTACCGGGCTGAAGAGGTTGGGGCAGCACTGCAGCTTCACGCAGACCTTGCGGCAGAAGTCAGGAATCTGCTCCGCCAGCCGGACAATACGTATGGTGGACCGATAGGTTTTCCCCTTGTATCTGACCAGAGGAGAGGAGAGAAGAGCAGGGAGAGACAGGATGACATTGTCGGCTGGTGGCTAGAGAGCAATTACAACTTTATTTATGACAAGGACAGATAATTAAACCGTACGGTATCCATCACAGTATGTGATGATGAATCATGACTGCCTGTGGCATACTGATATTATATGGGCCGTTTTAGGCGGCTTGCCATGAATTTGTATCATCTGCTTGACAAAGGCTGTCCTGGAAAGAGGGCTGAAGCTGTCGATGCTGATGCAAGGTCAACTTCGCAATATCGCCACTAATGGCTGAGACGGGCGAGCTGATCTTAGAGCAGCAGTCAAGGACGAGTTAGACCCAGCACCTAAAAATCACTTAGTGCTCTGCGAGGCCGTCCTCTCCTAAGCTGAGGTGTTCTGGTTTACTGAAGCCTGTCTTGGTCCGGATTATGGTCTGTTCCTGTTCTGGTCTAGGATCTTGTACCTGGTCGATATGAGATGTGTTTTTATCTGAGGTGTCTCTCATAACAGGAACACTCATTGACACTCATAATTGATGCTTCAATCAAGATTGCATCAATGTGTAAGTCAGCACCTCCACCCACTTACCGATGCTACTGCAACCTATTTTGTCTTTTTATGCCTTTTCCCTCTTCCCTCTTGTACGTATACTCGTAAACATAGTGCTGAGTCCATATAAGAAGGCTTTCGAACCACTGACCCACGATATTTCTGTAATTTTTTTTTTGGGGGGGGCCCTCCCCAACTGTATCCAGCCAATTACCCTACTCTTCCACTGCTCCACCCCCTCTGCCGATCCGGGGAGAGCTGCAGACTACCACATGCCTCCATCCATACATGTGGAGTCACCAGCCGCTTCTTTTCACCTGACAGTGAGGAATTTCATCAGGGGGACGTAGCGTATCACGCTATTCCCCCCCGAACAGAAACCCCGACTGACCAGAGAAGGCGCTAGTGCAGCGACCAGGACACATACCCACATCTGGCTTCCCACCCGCAGCCACGGCCAATTGTGTCTGTAGGGATGCCCGACCAAGCCGGAGGTAACACGGGGGATTCGAACCAGCGATCCCCGCGTTGGTAGGCAACCAATAGACAGCAATGCTACCAAAGTGTTTATCCTAAAGAACAGGGGCTTACATTTCATATAGGTGTACTGGACGTTGCAAACACGGGGTTGTAGAGCTACGCTTCAGGGCCTACACGTTGTCACGTCTTTTCAGCTGGTTTCAGTAGCAAGCATTCACTCTGCTCTAATGCGCTGCCCTTGACTTTATCCATTATGAATGCACAGCTGAACGGTAAGCAGGTTGACCACGGGCGGAGGTAGAGTTCAGACGCTTCACCTCATCGATGTAACGACACAACGTGACCGATGTTAGTACGTTTTAGTCCTCTCACTTGGCTTTGAGGGTCTCCTCGTGGCAGTCCCAGCTCTGGTCCTCTACCTCCTGCAGCTCTTTCAGGACGCGCCCCGGCTTGTAGGCTGCATTTATCAGCATGGTCAGCACCTGGAGGGACAAACCAAACTTCCTGTTCAGGCCAGCTGCAAGGGCCAGACAGCGGCACAGTACAGACAGTAAATAAATGACCAATAATAATAATAATAATAAAATCTGACAAAACAAAAAGAAAACAGAACTTAAAATCACACATGCACGCTGGTGTGTAAGAATGCTTGCAGGCCTACAGTAGATGCATGCACTCATTCACACACACACACACACACACACACACACACACACACACACAGCCAAGACCGCTGCAGAAGTTGGAGGCTGTTTTGCTGGGCTGCGGTAACGGTGTGTACGTGTAAACACACTTGACTGACAGTGTCTCGCATGAACACGAAGGTCCTGCTGGGAACCTGCAGGTGGTTAACAAGAAACCCCTGTCTCGCCCTCCATCTTGTGCACATGCCCTCTTCCCCCTACCCTCCTCTCTCTTGGAGTCTCCTGCACATCGAGTCCCCTCACCATCTTCCCCCAGTGCTCACCAAACGTCAGCGTTGCGGCTGATTGTTTGCGATCGGGCGCATGTTAGCCTACCTCTTTCAGGACCAGCGTGCATTTGCCAGGTCCCACCGCCTGTGGCAGCTCGGCGATGCGTCCCTTGTTGAGATAGGGTCCCGAGAAGCACCGGTGGTTGACAAAGATCTTGGAACAACAGTATCTGCCATTGGCCGAGCCTGAAAGAAGGGAAAGACCACAGCCATGAGTGTTTGCTGATACGGCAACGGGGGGGGGGGGGGGGGCTGAGAAGACAGCGGCGTGATGGGCTGTGCGACGCAAGAGCTTTGTCAATACCATAATATTATGCCCTACTTGGTCGCCATCTCTTAAACAGTCATTTATTACCAGGCATGAAAAGGCAAGTGTGTTTGCTCACAGGTGTATGTGTGTGTGTGCACGCTCGAAATATGCTCTGGGTTTTTGCCTGAAAGCCTCTAAACCATCTCATTCACTTAACGAGTACTGTACTGAGCCTTTTCACCAAAGAAGTGAATCAAACAGGCGTCAAGAATATCACTTGTTCGTGCGAACCCCTCCTGCTGAGATCACCCGCCCCGACCCCGTCCCACACACACACACACACACACACACACACACAGCCCACCTGCAAATACTTTCGCAGCACCTGGGGTAGCTCTGCCGGTGGGGGGTAACAGTAATTAGGCGGGAGATGAATATGCATGAACGAATGGGAGGTTTCAGACAGGAAACTTTGAGGGTAGGCATGGCGTCTCACTGACACAACACTTCCCCACCACCCCCGCTTTTTACGCTTGAACATTCATGTGCAAACACACACACACAGACACTCCCCAGACAGCACACTACATAATTATCTCTGGCGTTGAGCAAGGAAGTGATTTGTTGTGCTGCAAAATTCTTCAGATGTTTTCTGCACCGAGTTGTCAGGTAGGATACCCTGACTCGCCAGATTCACTGATAAACAATTACGGCGCCGACTGACTGCAACCTAAAGACTCGTCGGCTGGTCTCCTGGTCCCTGTCCTCTGTCTTCTGTCGCGTTGTAAAATTTCATTACTGTTAATCGAAAGGCGTAAGTCATCTGCAATGTGGATGACCGTTACCTGGGTCCACGGCGACAGGCTGGCAGACGCTGACAGGAATGGGCTCGATGGGCTGGGGCGGAGCCACCCTGCAGATAAAGGAAATAAAGCGGTCAGACCCACACCCCAAAATCAAACAACAAATCAAATCAAACTGGAAATACACTTCTGCAAGACAACTGCCGCAGCTTTTGTCCTAATTCAGTACGCAACAAATTACCACCCGTGTCCGCGAATTTAGAAAAAAAGAAGGAGGAAAAGACAAAGGTGGTATTGACGAAAGGATTCCCCCAAAGGTGAGAAATGGCGTTTGCAGCTAGGTGAGA
The DNA here is from genome assembly GCF_029633865.1 of Lampris incognitus. NCBI lineage: Eukaryota > Metazoa > Chordata > Actinopteri > Lampriformes > Lampridae > Lampris > Lampris incognitus. The sequence goes on along the minus strand of NC_079213.1, from coordinate 32,480,155 downwards.
GGGGGCCAACAAAGTGTTGCTGAAGGCCTCGTATTTCTCTCGCTCTCCAGTGGGCTATTTTCTCTGGCGTTCCCAGGGCTGCGCTCACCAGCCTGTGCTGTAACATGTCATTTGTCAAGAAAATCAATCAGGGCTCCAGGAAGGCAATCTGTGCTCTAAAAGCCCACTGTTTCAATTAATGGCTCCGCAGCGACAAAAGGCGAGAGGCCTTGAGGCGCTCTGCAGAGACGCCTGCAAAGTCTGTGGCTCACAGGTAACCAACAGAGAACAATGGCCCGCCGTGAGTAAAAAGATGGTGTTCGATCAGCCGGGCTTAAGTGAACGAGACAATGAGCGCAGCGTCTGCATCGCTGTGGAGGATCAAGGGAAACGTGTCTGCATAGCTGTGGAGGATCAAGGGAAATGTGTCTGCATCACTGTGGAGGATCATGGGAATCATGTGTCTGCATCTCTGTAGAGGATCAGGGGAAACATGTCTGCATCTCTGTGGAGGATCAGGGGAAACGTGTCTGCATCTCTGTGAAGGATCAGGGGAAACATGTGGCGGAGGAACGACTGGCGTCCTTACTGTTTCTCTGGCTGGACCACTGCGATCTTCTTCAGCTTCTGGCCTACAAACAGATCACAAACACTGATGACTGTCGTCACTCTGACACCATGTGCATGTAGCCAGTGTGTGCGTGTGAGTGAGTGAGTGTGCTTGTATGTGTGTATGTGAGTGAGTGAGTGTGTGTGTGTGTGTGTTTGTATGTGTGTATGTAAGTGAGTGAGTGAGTGTGTGTTTGGATGTGTGTATGTGAGTGAGTGAGTGCGTGAGTGTGTATGTGAGTGAGTGTGTTTGTATGTGTGTATGTGAGTGAGTGTGTTTGTATGTATGAGTGAGTGAGTATGTGTGTATGTGAGTGAGTGTGTTTGTATGTGTATGTGAGTGAGCGAGCGAGTGTGATTGTATGTGTGTATGTGAGTGAGTGAGTGAGTGTGTGTGTTTGTATGTGTGTATGTGAGTGAGTGAGTGAGTGTGTGTTTGTATGTGTGTATGTGAGTGAGTGAGTGTGCTTGTATGTGTATATGTGAGTGAGTGAGTGTGTGTTTATGTGAGTGAGTGAGTGTTTGTATGTGAGTGAGTGTTTGTATGTATGTGAGTGAGTGTGATTGTATGTTTGTATGTGAGTGTGTGTGTGTTTGTATGTGAGTGAGTGAGTTTGTATGTGTGTATGTGAGTGAGTGAGTGTGTGTGTGTGTGTTTGTATGTGTATATGTGAGTGAGTGAGTTTGTATGTGTGTATGTGAGTGAGTGAGTGTGTGTGTGTGTGTGTGTGTGTGTGTGTGTGTGTGTGTGTGTGTGTGTGTACGTACAGACAGGTTTGAGCGGGGTGGTCAGGGGGTAAGCGTTGGCCTCACACCAGCCAACGGGGAAGACGTCCATAGATTCCACATCCACCATGCACTCTGACAGAGGCTTGGCAACGCCTGAGAGACAAGCACACAGAAGATCACGGGGATGAGAGAACAGTCACCCGTATGTGTCTCCACCCCCGACCCGGGTCCACACACACACACACACACACACACATGAAACTACACAGGCTTTTTACCTTCCAGTCGGAGCCACAGCAGGCGTCCTCTGACCTGCGTAATCTGAGCCACACACACCTCAGACGGCTGGTGAGGGTTCACCGCCTCAAGCCACATGTCCTTGGTGAAGCCCCTGTTTTTCCACGTCTGTGTACGTACACACACACACACACACACACACACACACACAAACACACACACACGACAGAGTTTAAAGTAGTCAGCAACGTGAAGCTTGTCAGCACAGCCGTTTCTTGTGCACAGCTGAAATGTTGTTGGGGCAGTAAAAAGGTCTCCGGTGAGGAGGGAAGAGTCTCACGTCGGGGAAGCAGGCATCAGGGGCGGCTTCTGTCCCGCTCTGCTTCAGATAGTCGGCCCAGTCAAAGTCCTGGCCCAGGAAGCCCCGGGGCCGCTCCAGGCCAACACCGTTCTTTAGACACCACTGGACTGGCAGGATGCCCAGCGAATCAGCATGGCACACCAGAGAGAGGGGCGTGGCCTCAGCAGAGAGGTCATCCAGTGTGACCTGGAAGTAGTTCTCATTGAAAACCTGCAGAGAGAAGAGCCGGTCCTGTGTCTGTCATGTGGGTTTCTATTGTTGCATGTAGTCACATTCAGTGTGTATTGGTCACGTCTCTGATTTATCTTCCAATCATCGACTGTGAGGCATAAATCATATCATAAATCATATCATAAATCTGGATAAATCATAACATAGGGCTGGGGAATAACTCAATATCATCATTTAGCATCTTTCAGTGGTATTGTACTGGCATGACATTCAGATATTGTCATATTGTGATTCTTTTTTTTTGTCTATATCAACAATGGTGAGAATCTATTAGTTACAACATCTCAAAATGAAGTCTGAAACATATATATATATATATATGTATATTCTGAAATATATTTCAGAACTAGTTTTTGTTTGATATTATACTTCACATTACCAAACAGTTCATAAATATGCTATTTTTGCCTATTTAAACAGTTATTGGGATATATATTGATATGATTATAATTAATTTAAATTTAATTAATTTATATTTTAATTTAATTTAATTAAAATGTCCTATGATTATCATGATAATAGCGTTTACCATGTCACGCAGCACGAGTGTAAAACGAGACCAGACTTGCAGAGGAAAGAGTTTCTGGCGCAGAGGAAATCCAGATTGTCAAATAATTCAAATTTTTATTTTTATGGCGCTTTTGGTTAATAGATTGTGCGTGTCTGTTTATTTTTTTTTTAACCAAATCCGGAAAACAAGAGGACTTCAGTCTCACAAGAGGTTTATGAAGACATTGTTATTTATATCAGATGAGTGCTTTGGTCACTTTCTTTTTTTTCCCCCCAACTAGAATGGGTTTAGTTTAGTAGTGTATGCCGTGTTGCGGCAGTCTAGCGTGTGGTGTGTTGCAGCGGTCTAGCGCGTGCCATGTTGCGGTGGTCTAGCATGTGCCGTGTTGCAGCAGTCTAGCGTGTGCTGTGGTTTCAGTTTGACTCACCTTGGTGACGGAGACGGGGCAGATTCTGAGCTGTTCCCATGGAGACACCATCTCCAACTTCATCCCCATCTTGAAGGAGTGCTTGGGTATGTCCGCGTGGTCCTGATGGAGTAAAGCGAGAACTTCAGCCTCACAAGAGCTGTGCGTTCATACGCGTGTAAATGCATGCACACAGACATGCACTCACACACAATGTAGGTCATGCAACTTTCTCGGTTTCCATTATGCACAAGCATGAGATGTGTTGAACATTCACTGAGGCAGAACTTTGATGAGGCAACAAAAAGACTTATTACTAGCTTAGCTACAGGCCAGCATCACACACACACACACACACACACACACACACACTAGGGGTGTCCCGGTATCCTGGTAAAAACCGTGATATTTACAAAATGAAATAGGGAGCATCTGGTTAACGTGGTGGTGTATTCCATTGTCTACCAACACGGGGATCGCTGGTTCGAATCCCTGTGTTACCTTCGGCTTGGTCGGGTGTCCCTACAGACACAATTGGCTGTGTCTGCGGGTGGGAAACCGGATGTGGGTATGTGTCCTGGTTGCTGCACATGTCTTTGGACTGTGGGAGGAAACCGGAGCACCTGAAGGAAACCCACACAGACACGGGCAGAGCATGCAAACTCCACACAGAGGACGACCCAGGAGGACCCCCAAGGCTGGACTACCCCGGGGCTCGAACCCAGGACCTTCTTGCTCTGAGGTGACCGCACTAACCACTGCGCCACCATGCAGTGGTTAGCGGTGGTGGTTAGCAGTGGTATAATATCTTGTAAATAATCCAGTACCTTTTAAATAATTTCCGTTTCTTTCTGTTCTCACTTTGCCTCCCTTTCCCAATACCACACACACACACACACACACACACACACACACACTAACACACACACTGACGTGACGCCATGACGCAGTAACTAGCCAGGTGTGGCAATCGTCCAAATTATGTTGTTAAAAACAATAGAAATAGGTTTCCTGATATCAGCTTGTGTTCACACGCCTCCACACACCCACCAGTCCTGTCAACCAGTGACATGATTTACTCTGATAGATTTACTCGCTCTCAGGGGGACCACCCCCTTACATTCCTTTTATTACGAGTCGCACAAATCAGCATGGTGGCCAACGCCAGCGAGTAAAGAGCAAAATTGAGACCTCCACTTCCTCAGCCTACCCAGGCCTTTGCGCCGTGTTAAGTCCGCGTTTGTTATATATTCACGTGTGTGCCCATGAAAAATCATCTCCTCTTATCCCCTCAAGGAATCCTAAACCTCTCCAGAAACTCTACAACAGCTTGATAATCACTAACCACGGTCACCGTGGGTCGGTTTTGCCTTTCTTCCTCTTGCGTAAAGCTTTGGGGCTTTGTGGATTTTTGTTTGAGTAACTGAACTGAACTGTGGTTAGGAATACTTCCTGGTTTTGAGTTTTGCTTGTTGAAAAACTGGGAAATCCCGAAGTGGAGTATTTTGTTGAGTGAACTGAACTGAATTGAACTGATTGTGATAAGCGGGAAATCCCAAAGTGACGCATATTTATTTTAGAAACAGAACGATTTATATGGAACTTTTTTTTCTTTCCCTTTTGCTCTGATATAACCTTTGATAACTGACTGATGGTGTGACTGAATTTATTTAAATTGAGTGTTTTATTTCCCTGCCCTGCAAATAAATTATAAATGCGTTGGTGTTGTAAAAAAATAACCAGGGGTCATGTGTATTCTGAATGCATGTATCCTTTGTGGGGCTCGACATTGACTCAGACGGGTTTAAACTTGGTCAAACCGCTATGCTAGCTAGCTAGCTACTACCACAGTGAGTGGCTACTATTGCCGTACAAAATCATGTCATGAAAAATGGAAAGAGGAAAAACTGATGTGTATTCTGTGTCTTCTGAATGCATGTATCCTTTGTGGGGTTTGACTATGACAGACTGCTTTAAACTTGGTCAAACCGCTACTCTAGTTAGCTAGCTACTACCACAGTGTGTGGCTACTACTGCCACACAAAAATCAGGTCATGAAAAACAGAAAGAGGAATAAATGATGTTAGGGCCTGGGGCCTCATGTACCAATCGTTTGTAGGTACAAATTTGTTCCAACATACCCATGGAGTTTCTTAGCCCTGAGGTTTGTCTGGGTGATTGCTCATTGCAAGAGATAGAGGTAGACAACAGATGTTAGGGGGAAGGAATTAAAAATAACCATCAGGCCTCGCCACTGGCTGTCAGACAATTTTGAGAGCTTAAAAAAAAAAACAAGGGTATGTAGGAACAAATTTGTGCTTACAAACGTTTGATGAATGAGGCCCCTGGTCAGTGGACATTAAATCCCAGCATATCAGATGGTTAGTTGTCAGCCTGTGGTCTGACACACAAACTCTCTGTCCACTGCTCCCTGCAAGTGGTTTTGTTTCAGGTGACATTATGTTGATGGCAGATGTTGGGCCTTGTGGATCTTTTATCAGTTCATCTGGTTGCTTTTTCACCATCCATTTAGTTTTTACAGTTATGGTTACAGACTCTCTCCACCTCCCTACACTTGTATTTTGAGTGTAATTCATTTGCCAAAAAAGAGACAAAACACACAATAAACAAATTTAAAGATGAATTTGACTGAGCATTATTTTTTTCAAATTTTCAATAGCTATTGCGACAATATCGCTGTCGTGAATTCTTTCGGCCATGATAATCGTGTAGTGAAAATCTAATATCCTGACAGCCCTAACACACACACACACACATACACACACACACCAAACTGTGACTGTGCCTCACCTTAAACACCTCCAGAGGCAGTGGGCTTTTCTCTGCATCGATCCACACGTCCTCCAGAGCCAGCTGCCACTCGGGGGCGCTCTCTAGAGACTGGAGCTCTGAGGGACAGCGGAGGGGGAAAAAAAGAGAGATAGACAGGCCATTAGGAAAACTCCACCTTTTGAGTGATGCCGACCTTGGGCCGTAACGTCCGCTCTGACAACTACTAAACCAAGGAAATTTCATCAACGGCTCAGACATAAACACACAGACAGGAGAAAAGGATGACTCATAGTTAGCGCAAGTTTCATTTACAGCCAGTTACAGCTCGGAAATGTCTCAGTATCTCTCTGGAACACAGCTGGTAAAGAGCACGCACGCACGCACACACACACACACACAAGCTTTTTTTTTTTATTCAAATTTGTCACCCCACTATGAAAAGCACCTCAAGAGCCTCTTCAGTAAATGCTCTTGCCACAGCTGAAAGAGGAGCTTCCATTGACTGCTGTGGTATTTCGGTACTCCACCTCTAGGACTATGTTTTGCACGGCTGATGGGGGGCAGTGGTAGTACAGAGTAGAGAGGAGGAGCAGAAGAGGGGACTGTAGGGGGAAAGAACGAAAGCTACTCGAGGTCTAGTGGTTTGAGGAGATCTACAACCTGCCCCCCTCCCCCTCTCCCGTTCAATCCATTTACACAACTACTTATCTACTACCTGCAGCTGAATACACACAATCTGCTATTTCGTTTTAGGGAAGTGAAAGTTTCTCCCTTCCACCCCATGCAGGGGTTCCAGGGAGAATAACTTAAGTCCACACCTGCAGGCGGCTCCAAGGACAGGTGGTTCTCCTTGGCCCAGCCCAGTGGGCGGAGCCTCACGTCCAAATAAAACAACCAGACGTCCCGGGCCTGATGTTCATCACGGAGTCCCACATAACGCAGGCGGAGCCGCCCTCCGACATTCTGGATGACGCGGACGGGCCAGCAGCAGAAGGGGTCCAGCTGGTCACGGAGCTCCATCAGTGAGCCCTCTACAATCAGGTCCACCGTGTTCTTACCTCTCAGAGGCTTGGGGGGGGGGGCAAAGAGAGCCAGAGAGAGAGAGCCAGAGAGAGAGAGCCAGAGAGAGAGAGCCAGAGAGAGAGAGCCAGAGAGAGAGAGCCAGAGAGAGAGAGCCAGAGAGAGAGAGAGCCAGAGAGAGAGAGAGCGGGAGAGAGAGAGCGAGAGAGAGGAGAAACAATAGGAGGCGATTGGTGAATACAAGGCACAAAAATATAAAAAGAATTGAGTTGTCTCCTTCCGAAAAAGGAAACCGCTTACATGACTGGCGAGTGAATGACTTACCGGCTATAAATACATTAGTGTAGACGCGTCGGAAACATGTTTTGACCGCAATTTCTCTGACTGCACCGCGTATTCTCCACTTATATACACACGGGGAGTGGGAGGATTCACAAATACCACGGTTCGATACGTCCCACGAGTCAGGGCTCACGATTCCGACTGGGTACGACACCGTGGACGCCTTGGCGAGCAAGACACGAAACACCGCTGCAGTTCTCAATTTTCATTTATTTTAAGAACGACGCCCAACATTTTGGAATTAGCACGGCACGCATTCAAACGTAATGCAAGAGCAAAGGTTCTGACAACATTCTGCGCCATCTTTTCTTGTTTTGTAACACAATTGATTTACTTTTGAACTTTATAAAGACTACGCGAACGAACAAGGCGGCCATTTTGACCGTTTTGGATTTTCAAAATTTAATATCTTTAAAGAAAAAGATACAGACCTGCCGGCTCCTTCAATGCTCCTAAAATTGCGCATATTTGCATTAACTGAGTTTTAGACCAGTTACAAAAAAAAAAAAACAGTTAGGATAAGATCTGCCTAAAACGACGAGCAGTCAAAATGACCGCGCGTAATTTGCACGTCATCGTGTGCGTCATGTCGCTATTTATGACGCGCGTTGATCGCGTCATTTCCTTCGCAACGCTCCGTTCTTTTCTTTACATTTCACGTTTTATAGGCCTTGTTACGTTTGTTAGATCAGCAGGATGTGTTTCCCGTTTCGTTTTTCTGGTGTTGTCTGTGAATGTTCTCATTCACGTTTCCTGGCGTTATTTCCAACATGTCTGGTTACAGACGCCGCTACAGACGCGCCATGACTACCACCGAGGCGCTGCAGCGTTTACAGGCGATGGACAGCGGCCATTTTAAATTGTTTGAAAAATAGTATTAAAGTTGTTAAAATGTTAATCTTGGTGTCAGTTAGTTTCTTAACAGAGTTACTAACATATGTAATGCATTAACATCTCAATTGGGCATTTATCTTGACAGACTATAGACTTTAAAAACCGCGGGCGGTCATTTTGACGGCCCATTGTCTTTCTAGTAGTTTTGAAGTTCTGGTCGTTGTTTGGGACTGTTTCAATTGTCATTTTCGGTTCTTTTTTTTACATTTCACGTTTTATAGGCCTTGTCACATTTGTTAGATTAGCAATATGTGTTTTATGCTTTGTTTTTCAGGTAATATTTTCAATTTTTCAATTTTGTTATTCAAGTTCGACCATGTCTCTCTGAAGTTTAAATTATTTAAAAGTAGTATTACAGTTGTTAAAATGTTAATTTTGGTGTCAGTTAGTTTCTTAACAGACACACTAACATATGCAATGCATTAATATCGCAACTGGAAATTTATCTTGACAGAATTTGACAGAGTTTAAAAGCCGGCGATAATTTATTGGATGGGGGGGGGGGTCTGGATGGGGGGGGGTCTCCCTTTTTCTCCTCAATTGTATCCATGTATCCAGCCAATTACCCCACACTTCCGAGCCGTCTCGGTCGCTGCTCCACCCCCTCTGCCGAGCCGGGGAGGGCTGCAGACTACCACATGCCTCCTCCGAGACATGTGGAGTCACCAGCCGCTTCTTTTCACCAGACAGTGAGGAGTTTCACCAGTGGGAACCGGCGGTCATTTTGACCGCCCATGGTCGTTTTAGGTAGGAGTGAAATCCCGGTCGTTTTAATAACACACAATCTCGCGAAATGGGGAGCCTATCGAACCGTGAAGACCGCATCGAACGATTTGGAATTCGATCCAGTATCGTCCCACCCCTAATACACTCTGTGTGTAATGTACTCACCCCCTCCAGTAGGTTAGCCGGTGCCGTCCTGGAGCCCGTTAGGTCTTTAACGAGGAACTCTGTCCAGTCGCTGTGTTTCTCCTTGATGGCTGTGGAACGCAAGACAAACAGAGAGAGAGAGAGAGAGAGAGAGAGAGAGAGAGAGAGAAAGACTAATATTGAAGCATATAGAATGAACGCCGTAGCATGCTTAATTATGAATGATGCAACACTAATTAAGTGCCGTCAGGCCAGCATGCATGAAAGGGTGCATGCACACAATCAAAAACACTTATAAACACACACGTGCGCACACACACATGCACGCACACATACACACACGGCAGGTGTAACTATGGTCCTGTCCCCTGAGCCACCGTAAAGAACACAAACAAGAAAAAGCTGGCTCCAGCTCATTTGCATAGGACATTACTGGTGTTTCCCGTTTCCTGTTTCCCACAGTGCAACAGTGTTGTATAATTGATGTGGGGTTGTTGGGCCTTTTGATTTGCCTTGAATTCCAGGTCGGGCTGCCTACCAACACACCCTGTTCAAACACGCAGCTCACTTCCCAGGAATAGCCTGACACGCTCTCTTCTCCCTCTCCCTCTCTCCCTCTTGCTTTCTCTCCCTCTCTCTCTTCTCGCTCTCCCTCCCTCCCTCTCTCTCTCTTATGTTCAAGTCTTTTTTCTAGTTAGTCAGCAACTTCCAGACCCCTCTTTCCCGAAGCTTGCTTTCCTGTCAGACACTTGCCGAAGCGGCTGGCACGGCACCAAGTGAGTCACACCTGCAGGATGAATGGACAGCGCCTCATGTGAACCGACAGCATCATCACATCTGATAAGAGCCAATTTTTAAACACCAAGCAGATGTAATGTTTCATGGTGAAACACTTTAGTTGGAATAGATTAGTGTATCGCCAGGAAGGAACACAACAGTTTCTAGAGTAAAGTGGAGCATTAAAACTTGACGCATGTGAAGGCTTTAAGTCGTCTGTGAAGGGTTTGATAATAAAAAAACCAAAAAACTTGTTTGCAGCTGGAATGAACGTTTGTAACCGGGACACTCCTGCACAGGCTCAGATAAACCTGCTATGTGAGGCCTGGCTGATAAGTCCAAAACAAAAACATACCAGCTTTCTTGGGATTAACTGACATTTTTTTTCCAAATACACAAATATGTTCGCCAGGCTCAGGTTCAAGGAAGTGCAAGAATTGTGGAGTTTTCTGTCCGACGAGCGGATGAGGAGTGTGTTCTATCCTGCAACACCAAAGCAACGGCTAATGGTGAATGTGGAGCGTCTCTGTAACCAGAACTCTCCACCCTGTTTCAAGGATGCTGTTTTAGACACACACATATACACACACACACACACACATAAACATGTACACACACACACACATAAACATGTATACACACACACACATAAACATGTATACACACACACATAAACATACACACACATGGATAAACATACACACACATGCACAAACATGCACGCACACACACACACACACACACAAACACAATCACACACACACAAACATGCACACAAACACACGCACACATGAACAAACACATGCACACAAACACACACGTACACACAAACACAGAGACACACAGACACAAGCTCTCGTGTTGATGTCTCAAGTGTGCAGAAATAGATCAACTATTTTTAAGGATGCTACCTAGATTAGTCACGAGACTGCTGCAGCTCAGCAGTGGCTGCACAGACTGTGACTTTCACCCCTCATCCCTCTCTTTCTCCTCAACCCTCTCTTTCTCCCCCAACCCTCATCCCTCTCTTTCTCCCCAACCCTCATCCCTCTCTTTCTCCCCCAACCCTCATCCCTGCCTTTCTCCCCAACCCTCAACCCTCTCTCTCCCCCAACCCTCATCCCTCTCTTTCTCCCCAACCCTCATCCCTCTCTTTCCCTCTAACCTTCATCCCTCTCTTTCTCCCCCTAACCCTCATCCCTCTGTTTCCCTCTAACCTTCATCCTTCTTTCTACCCCTAACCCTCATCCCTTTCTTTCCCTCTAACCTTCATCCCTCTCTTTCCCCCTAACCCTCATCCCTCTTTCTCCCCCTAACCCTCATCCCTCTTTCTCCCTAACCCTTATCCCTCTTTTTCTCCCCCTAACCCCCATCCCTCTCTTTCTCCCTAACCCTTATCCCTCTCTTTCTCTCCATGCACCCTCATCCCTCTCTTTCCCCCCAACCCCATCCCTCTCTTTCTCCCTAACCCCCATCCCTCTTTCCCCCTAACCCTCATTCTATACAACTCTACAGGTTTATACACAAAACCACAACAGCTCTTACTCATAATAATCTATTTCTCTCTTTTACACGAAAAAGCAGGGAGCAAAAAAACAAACAAAACAACAAAACTAAACTGGACTTCCCCATTAAAATACCGCATAATTAACCTTGAGAAGAAATAATTCTGATTTGTGTATTCTGCCGGCACCCCCCCCCCCCATGTTAACCGCGACTAGAAAAAAAAAAGCTTATTCAAAAGCTTTATTATGAATAATCAATGTAATAATAATTACAAGGAGAATCATTCGGGCCGGGGTGTTGCAGTGTGTTTTGTGTTGTCGTTGTTGCCTGAAACACAGCTCTGCAGCAGCTTCTGATCAGAGTTAAGGGGGACACATCACACTGGATCCCCTCGGTGTCCATCTCTGCAGTTATTAGGCGCTGGCATGGCCCGGCGGGACACATGGAGATGAGCCGCGGTGACTGCCAGGCCGCTGAAAGCCCAGTAGGTCCAAACAATAGCCCCCTTTTTTCCTTTCCACCAACAGCTCTACGAATAAGGGGGGCAGCGCAAGTACTGTGAGGTACACAAGGTGAAATATGTGCAGCACACAACTCGTCTGCTGTGTTTACTCGCACGGGCGCCCTTCCCCAGCGCAGGGCGAACACGCCGGATTCAACCGTGAACATCTTTGTACACGGGTCCATGGCTTTACAGCGAACACTAAGTAAATGCACACTACCTGCACAACTGGTGAGTAATACTGCACAGCATATGGAGGGGAGGTGTGTGTGTGTGAATTCTTAATATTTATTACTTTATAATAGTTTTATAAATCTGTTAGGAAGATGCAACTACAGTTTTTAGACCTCCATTCATGAAAGACAAATAATCCTGAAAATGAGGGTTAACCAGAGGTAAACGCTCCGGTGTTCTCTTTCTCTCTTTCTCTTTCTTCTCTCTCTCTCTCTATCTCTCCCCTTTTTCTGTCTTTCTTCTCTCTCTCTCTCTGTTCTCTTTCTCTTCTTTCTCTTCTCTCTCTCCTCTTTCTCTTTCCTTCTCTCTCTCTCCTCTTTCTCTCGCTCTCTCACTCTCTTTATTGCGCTCTCTTGCTCTTCTCTTTCTCTCTTCTCTCTCTTTCTCTCTCTCTTCTCTTTCTCTCTCTCTCTGTCTCCCTTCTCTCTCTCTCTCTCTCACACACAGACACACACACACAGAGTTGTGCTACTACTATTGTGAGGTAATGTAAATGTGGCGAGGACAGAGAGGCCTGGTCATTTGGGAACCAAACCAGACCTGTCTGTCCCAGTCTGGCTGCTTGACTGGCTTGGCTCTGCTTGATACTCATACTGTCATTATACCAGGCTGCTGGTTATGTCACTGGTGCCAATATGGGATTAACTCCCTTAAACACACACACACACACACACACACACACACACACACACACACACACACACACACACACACACACACACACACAAATGACAAGCCTAACCCTCATCTCTGCGTCTCATCTCCAGCAGGCTCTGGCAGGAAGTAGTGTGGTGAATGCATTATGCAAATGATCTGTGTTGAGTTCGGCTCGGAAAGCTCTGGATATTAATGTAAGAATGTGCAGAAACACAGTCACACAGACATCAGACTCAAGGTTTGCCCTCCAGCATGAGCTCTCCTAAAGAGCTCTCGGCGCCCCGGCCCTGCCCCGAACAAGCCGCCGGGCCCTGCGGCTGACCCCCCGGGGGGCTCCGTTTCCACTAACAAAACCAACGCGGATATTTAAACCGGCTCACTGAGCCCGGCGTCGCTGCAGCGACCGCTGAGCCGTTTCGTTCAGATTTCACCCCGGCTTCATATCGTATCTTTTAGAGTTTTAACAGGGCCACGGTATGTCGCACATGCCGGGGGCCGGGGGTTGGGGGGCTTGTTTATCAATGAAACCTTCAGCGGCTCACACCGCGCCGTCGCGTTCGCAGCGCTTATCTCTGCACGCACGGCCACGGCTCGGCCTTGGTGGAGCTGGCACAAACACAGCAGTGCACATGTCAGTGTGAGTGTGTTGTTTTGCTTGTACGTTCACCAAGTGTTAGCATGCTTTTAACACACACACACACACACACACACACACACACACACACACACACACACACTTGTTCTACAGCCTTCAATTCCTCAGTTCTGAAGAAACGTGACTGGACGTGAGAGACAGAACAGCATGCAGAAAGAGGCAGGATATGAGCGCTGACTTCTTGTGAAGTGGCAGAGGGGAGGGGGTCGATGGAGAGAGGGGAGGGGGGGGACTGGAAGCAACACTGTACATGCAGTTCTGAAGCCTACGTGTAACACAGCACTGCCGCAACATTAGCCACTACTTGGCCGGTTAGTCAGAAGCACTAGTAAAACTGCTTACCTTTTCTTAGGTAAATGTTATCTGAGAAACAAAACAAAGCAAAAAAAACAAAAACAAAAAAACAAAAACAAAAAAAGATAACTAACACGGAAAGATTTGCTTAAGACACATAAACCTCCAACATACATCTGCTGCCTTTGTCTCATTTACCGGTGTTCTTGCAGAACCGGCAGCAGAAAACACGCGGCGGCCTAACATGATGCAAAGCCTTGAAATTAAGCAACGGGGTCATTGTGTGCGAAACATGTTTGCAGGCTTGTTTTTTTTTTGGTGTCCTGCAGAAACGTTTACAGCGAGGAAGAAATTGTCCATTTTCCCATTATGTTATTCACGGTACGGCTTGAACCGTGACACATGAGACAATGGCAGCTTTCAAACAGAATGAGAACAACATCAGCAGCTTTCTGGAGGACACCATGGTTTACCACCCCAGAAAATCCACCTTACAGTAGCAACACTTCCTTCATTTACCTGCTGCTGTTTCATTAATATGTATTATTATTAATAATATGTATTATTATTTTATTAACATTTATTATTATCATGATTAATATTTATACATTTTTAATTTCTAATATTTTTGATTTTTAATATTTGTAATATATTATATTATCATATATATTATTTATTATTTAATATATTATAATATTAATATATTTAATAGTTTTAATAATCAATATGTGTTTTTATATATTATATATTATTTGATATATTATAATTTAATATATTTAATATATTAAATATTTTAATAACTATCAATTAATATTTATTATTATTTTATTGCTAATATTTATTATTATTATTATTATTATTACTTTTTTTAAAATATTGCACACATTTAGCACACCTAACATCATCTGACTGGTTTTAGCAATTGTCCATTATGAAAAAGTCTTAATATGTGGTTTCCCCGCCCAGGTGGACAGCAGGACAGCTATTAAGCCACAGCCAGGACACGTGGACACAAGGAGAGGAGCTCGTGGCTAGACAGCAGTTTTATGACAGCAAAGGCAAAAGAGGAAGTTGGCATCAAGGCCAGCCCAAGAGTGAAAAGGACAAATGGAGGACGGCGTAAGGGTTAGGACACCCGTGTCAGGCTGAAACCTATCCGGGTCGTCGCCATAACAACGGAGGTGCACGCTATCTGTCGGCAAGGAAGCGTTGGAAAAGTAAATGGTCTGAACAAGGCTGGGGGGGGTGAGTCATCCATCTGAGGGCGTGAAGGGCCCACATCAGGTGGAAACGTCTACGCTTTATAAAAACCTTTGGGTATTTCGTCAGCGTGCCGCATTCGTGATGGGGGCAATAGGGTAAGAACGCGAGCCGGAAGAGCGACAACGCCACCTCGCTCGGAAAGGGTAGGTAGGGGTGAAAGCTGCGAAAGCACAACCGCTACTAGCTCTTTGGCCTCTGAGTGGAGGGCTTGTGCTCAACCTAGCTGGGTTTAGATGACTGGGTGTGAAGGCAGCCTTGTCTCTTGTGCTTGAACTGGGATGACTTGAAGAGCTTTGGCTTTTGGGAACAACCTGTCTTTCCACTCGGTTTCTCAGTTTACACAAAGCTCTGATAACAGCCGCAGCTGTAAGGCCTGTGGGCGGATGGTTTGTGTGTCTGTGTGTGTGTGTGTGTTTGTGTAGAGCGAACAGGTGCACAGCTGTGTGTATTTACGAGCGGCCGTGCTCGCCGGTTCCTACCTTCAGGTGGCATGAGGGTCTTCCTGTTCTGGGCGCACCAGCCTACCGGGTGGAGCTCGGCGGTCATGACGTCACACCAGAAGTCGGCTTTGCGATCCTCCCCGTAGCCGCTGAAGCGCAGCAGCAGCAGCTGGCCGCAGGTGGTGATGATGGTAGCCACCCAGTAGGTATCGGGGCTGCCCTTGTTGGCCACCTCCAGCTTCATGCCAGGCTGGAAGCTGCTCTGCAAGCTGACCTCCACCTGGCGAGACCGACACAAGAGCGACAAGTTTGGGGAACGTCGTAGACGGCGCCGCCTCGCTCAAGGAGCGCTGAGGAAAACGGGGAATCTTTCATCTGCACCGCTATCGGGCACAATATCGAGACATGAACCTGCGAGTCCGCATTCAGTAATGAGGTACAAAACACCGAGCGGCCGAGCCGCGTGAAAGCTCGGCTACACAAAAAAGTCTGCTAGCAGATTAGCCTTGCACGGAGCATGTGGGAGGAGGACAGAAGCAGAGAGAAAGAGGAGAAGAGCTTCTTCTTGATGACATGATGAAGGCAGGAAGTGCAGTATGCCGTGCAGCGTAATGTGTTTCCACCATGGCCACGGGCTGCCATTCAGTTCTTGAGAACGTTGCATAAAGTCCAGCAGGATGTTCGAATTCCACACAAACATGTAAAAAAAAACACACACACACACACATACAAGGGCACACACACACGAACGCACAATACAGTGAATGGAAAAAGCCAACATCTTAGAAATAAACACAATACAAATGGCCCCATGACTTCCTGCTACAACAATGCAAATGTGCTGTATCACTCTGGTGGGCTTATATAAGAGAGCTACAGGCAGCACACACTGCTGTACTTCGGTCCCCGTGTGTGTGTGTGTGTCTGTGTGTGTCTGTGTGTGTGTGTGTGTGTGTGTGTGTGTGTGTGTGTGGCCCAAGAGAAATCACTGTTTCAAATTGTCCTGGCTCTGCTGAACGAGAGAGCAAGAGTGAAAGAAGAAGAAACTAAGGGAGAGAAACAGGCAGACAGACACAGAGAGATGATAGATAGATAGATAGATAGATAGATAGATAGATAGATAGATAGATAGATAGATAGATAGATAGATAGATAGATAGATAGATAGATAGATAGAGATAGATAGATAGATAGATAGATAGATAGATAGATGGATAGATGGATAGAGAGGGGGAGGGAGCGATAGATAGAGACAGACCGACAGACAGATAGATAGAGACAGACAGACAGACAGACAGAGATGGATAGAGAGAGAGACAGAGAGCGAGAGATGGAGATAGATAGACAGACACAGACAGAAAAAGAGAGAGAGGTAGAGAGAGACAGACAGACAGAGTGAGAGAGACAGAGCAAGCGAAAGAGAGAGAGCGAGAGAGTTGGAGAGAGAGAGAGAGACAAGAGAGATAGACAAAGGTAGAGAGACATAGACAGAGGTAGCGCGAGAGAGGGGGGGAGCAGGAGAGAGAGAGAGAGTGGGGGAGAGAGAGAGAGCGATAGAGGGAGGACAGGCAGATGGGGGGGGGGGTTAAAGTCTACTGCACTTTACTGAATCACATTTTTCTGGGGAATTCATGGTCTGTTTCCCACTGACTCAATCCACTTACCAACAAGGCAATTTAGCTTCCCGGGAGAACTCAGACGTTCAAATCATCACATGCACAGTTTGTCCAACATCAGTGTACACAAAACACACAACACACACACACACACATCCTCATCTAGGCCTTTTTATTATCACAGTCGTCACTTGAAAGTGATGTAAGAGACTGAAAGCGACGGTTAACATTTTAGTCAGTGGCGAACGCGTATTCCTCGCCTTGGCAAATCTGCACTGGGAAAATCACGAGTACTCCGTCAGACACCCCAACACAGGAAACACACAAAGCCCTCACATCCAGACTCACATCCGGACTCGCATCCGGACTCGCATCCAGACTCGCATCCAGACTCACCTGCCCTCCCCCCGACTGATTCTGATGATATGATACTGTTCTAGAGTCCATGTGTTCACGTATTGGGGGAGCGGACCAGATTTATTTGCAAAGACTGTGGTTAAAATTACACAGAGGCGGGGCGTCCGGGTGGCGTGGCGGTCTATTCCGTTGCCTACCAACACAGGGATCGCCGGTTCGAATCCCCGTGTTACCTCCGCCTTGGTCGGGCGTCCCTACAGACACAATTGGCCGTGTCTGCGGGTGGGAAGCCGGATGTGGGTATGTGTCCTGGTCGCTACACTAGCGCCTCCTCTGGTCGGTCGGGGTGCCTGTTTGGGGGGGAGGGGGAACTGGGGGGAATAGCGTGACCCTCCCACGCACTACATCCGCCTGGCGAAACTCCTCACTGTCAGGTGAAAAGAAGCAGCTAGCGACTCCACATGTATGGGAGGAGGCATGTGGTAGTCTGCACCCCTCCCCGGATCAGCAGAGGGGGCGGAGCAGCGACCGGGATGGCTCAAGTAGAGTGGGGGGGGGGTAATTGGCCAAGTGCAATTAGGGAGAAAAAGGGAGAAAAAAATTACACAAAGGCATCCAATTAAAACCTCTAAACAATTTCATGGAAGTGTAAAACGGTCTCGGCATTGCAGCCTTTTTCATAAGCCCCTCAAGGCCAAGTTAACACGAAACGGTGCCGCCAGCGCGGCGTACTGTGCAGAAGAAGCCGATGGCGTACAAGTTATTGCGCAAGAGGCGAGGAGGCATGCCTACCTATTTTCATCTGAGGTCTTTTCCTGTCCTTTGTGCACGTGTGTAATTTACACCCACCACCCGCGTGCCCACCTGCACCCCGCTGCCTGCCGTTCTCAAAAAGGATGCAGTCATCCAGCAACGGGTGAGTCATCAGCGAGCTGGGCCAATAGCAAAGCTCGACTCAAAGCCACCAGGAGAAGCAGGGCCTGACATACTGTTAGGGGATTTCTGGATCTGCCACTTATCTTCCTGTACAGTATTTAAAGGATCTCTGGGCGGATTTGAAGCGGTGCTCGAAGTGAAGGCGGTTCAGTCACTCACGTGTCTGAAGGCGGTGTGAGGGGCGGCCGTGGTCCCCGTCTCCTCCATGTACTCCTCCCAGTTGAACTCCGCCTCCTCCTCCATGGACTCGGCGTCTGGTCGGAAGAGACTTGCGATTACAATTTATTAATTTAACCGTTTGTTCCCATATGGCGGCTTCCCGCAGCTCAAGGACACGTTAGCACGGTCGCACAAATGAAACTGCACTCAAAATGGATAGACAAAACACAGGGAGGCAAACAAAAGAGACAATCTGACATAAAACCTCGCGTTTAACAGTGTGAAAAAAGAACTTTAAATTTCAAAAACAGGTCTCATTTTATAGTGACAGACTGAAATGGGGCCGAACAACGCTGAAAGACCATCACAAATGTCTCTCCGTGGTCTGCGCCACAATATTAAAGAACACAAAAGGAGTTAAATTCATCAGATACGGGCAGCTTTCAGAGGCCGGAGTCAAGTCATGAAATCAGACAAAATTACATGATGAGTCAGACGCACTAGAAGAGTCAACATGAAAAAGAAGGACTAGATCTCGTGTTCGGCCCTCGGAGCTGTGGCCCAGCGGGGCTCCGGGCATCCTCTGTGATGCAACTACTGTAGATGTGTCTGTTACATGTCCGGACTGAAGCAGCGTCTTGTTCATCTGCAGTCTTCCAGGAATCGCTTGATGGAAAACACATTTTTCACACTGTCTCCGGGGCTATGGGTGGTGTGTAATTATGTGATTAAGAAAATCATAATCTTATAAATGCTATTAAGTCAGCGTCTTTGCCAAAAAGGAGCAGGCTTCCGTCTTTTTTCTCTTCTTTTTTTTTTTACATCACAAAGTTTGATATGAATAATTTGTTAATTTTGTTCAAACTTTCTTGGTTCTACACTTTGTAGAAGAAAGCCACTTTGTTTTGTCGCTGTAGGTTAAAATGACGTGTTTCTTCAGCATTTTTTTGGGTTCTTTTTATTCCACAGAGAGGTGAAAGGGTGACGTATGCTCTCAAATGTGGCTTGAAATCCACCTTTATAATTGAGAGGTAATTACAGGCGTCCCTGCGATGCTCTTCTTTTTTTCTTTCTTTTTTTTGTTGTTGTAATTTTCCCTTTTTTTTCTCCCCAATTGTACCCCACTCTTCCGAGCCATCCCAGTTGCTGCTGCACCCCCTCTGCTGATCCGGGGAGGGCTGCAGACCACCACATGCCTCCTCCCATACATGTGGAGTCACCAGCCGCTTCTTTACACCTGACAGTGAGGAGTTTCACCAGGGGGACGTAGCACGTGGGAGGATCACGCTATTCCCCCCAGTTCCCCCTCCCCCCCGAACAGGTGCCCTGACCAACCAGAGGAGGCGCTAGTGCAGCGACCAAGATACATACCCACATCCAGCTTCCCTCCCGCAGACACGGCCAATTGTGTCTGTAGGGATGCCAGACGAAGCCGGAGGTAGGCAATGGAATAGACCGCCACATCTTCTGCATGTAACCCATCCTATTGTATAGGAGCAGTGGGCGGGGACCAACTCCAGTTCTTCTTTCCATTGCCTTGCTCAGGGGCACCGACAGGCGTATTAACCCTAACATGCATGTCTTTCTGATGGTGGGAGGAAACCGGAACACCCGGAGGAAACCCACCGCAGACACGGGGAGAAGTCAAGTCATGTCAGTTTTATTTGTATAGCCCAATTTGCCTCAGTGGGCTTTACAGCAACACACAGAACATGCAAAGCCTACATAGAAAGGACCTGGGACGGCCTGGGGTTCGAACCCAGGACCTTCTTGTTGTGAGGCAGCAGCGCTAATGTACCCCTCCATGCTAACGAAACTGTCTGCCACTTGCTAGCTTCTGATGAGCTACTTTCTTGTAGCAAGGTGTCCACAATAAGCTACTAGCATTCTGGTTTTGGACGTAGTGGCACAGGTTTTCTGGTTTTGTGTGTTATTGGTGCTCAGAAACACTGACTCAACTTTAGTCGTTGACGGGAAAATCTGTTTTCATTTTTTGATACTGTCTTAGCCTGTGTTTTATGTGATGACCTATAATGATGACGTTAAGGTGCAACGTGACTCAGCCGTTTTCTTCATGATCGCTCTCACATGCTTTTCTTAAAGCCTCTGGAAACAAACCTTCACAACCACAAAATGTGACGTACTGTAGGACGAATGTACGAGCTTGCAACAGTTTAGCGGTACAAGCTATGAAAACTCAGCAAATAAATACGGATTAATATTAAGTGTTGAAGAAAAACTGCGGTTTTAGCAGGCTCATCGGTTCCGGTAAGACAGAAGCTGCACATCTACCAGCACAAAGAAAAACATTCCTGTTTTGCTTCTTTATCTGCGACTCCATCACAGCAGTCTGTTCATCTGATAGGAGCGCTATAAAAGGCAGAGCAAGCGAGCGAGCGAGGGGAGGGCACGGCTATAAATCTTCAGACGCAAGCCGGGGAACCACGAGGGGACCGAGACGGTGACGCTTCTCCTCACCTGTGTTCAGCTCTTCTTCCTTGCCGTTGGTGGACTGGTGGGATTTCCTGGCGCCGGCAGCGGCGGCGGGCGCCAGCGGCTGGTCCTGGGTGCGAGACTGCATCCTGCGCCTCCGCGTCCCCTCGTCAACGTTTGAGCCTTCGACCTGTCGTGCGTCTCCGCTCTCCTCTCTACCGCATCTCCAGCTTTCCGCGACCCTTTGACACAGAAAGGATGACGACATATATTTACCCAGTGAGGTCAAACAAAAAAATGGTCAACTTTCAGCGGTTACTTTTCAAACCCAAACTTCAGTATGGCTGAAGCCGAGATGGAGGGGGGGGTCGAGTCCTTTTCCACTGTCTGACTCTGACCTTTGCCTCCAGTGTGTTTGTGTGTGTGTGTGGGTGTGTGTGTGAGTGTGTGTGTGCATATTGCCTGCAGACCAGCTGGATTTGCATTCCACTGCAAATGTGTACACCCAACCGGGGTAAAACAAAGCAGAAAAACAGGCTTGACTTAAGTGAGGCGTTTACCTAACAAATAACTGTCTTGAAAAGATCCAGGGGCACAAATTTGAAAAGGGAAAAAAAAACCCTGCAGTATAAGTTCACATCAAAGATTGTTAACATGTTTTGTCATGCAAGTGCTGCACATCTACCAGGGAAACAGGTGAGCAACTTGTCCGTCTTGCACAATACTGCAGGGATAACTGCTGAACTCAGTGTGATTATGAGCTTGAAAGAGTACACACAAATTGCAACCAAAAAAAAAAAAGGGTGAATGGTTTTTTTTTTCAAAAGCAATACATAAATTGTTATTACAAACTGGAAAAAAAAACCACAAGATGGCAAATCAACATATTGATCCGGTGCCGGACTTGCGACAGAGCGACACAATGGTGAGCAAGGGCAGCGCAGTCATCAGCGATACAAGGCGAGCGTCGTCTTCAAAACAACATTAGCTTGTTTGTCTTCTGGCGTGGCTGTTTGTCCCCGGTGACTCACTGTGGTATATGCCCACCACCACCCCCCGTCCCTCCCCCGTTAACCTGGCCATCACCGGGCAGCAGAGGCACAGAGACACCATGGCACTCCACAAGAGACGCTACAGCCCTCCACCAGGCCCTCCATCAGAGCCACCACGGCCCTCCACCAGTCCCTCCATCGGAGACACCACGGCCCTCCACCAGTCCCTCCATCGGAGACACCATGGCCCTCCATCAGTCCCTCCATCGGAGACACCACGGCCCTCCACCAGGCCCTCCATCAGAGACACCATGGCCCTCCACCAGGCCCTTCATCAGAGACACCACAGCCCTCCATCAGGCCCTCCATCGGAGACACCATGGCCCTCCACCAAGCCCTCCATCAGAGATACCACCACGGACAGCACGCACATTCACAGTAAGACTGTCCCAAAAACAACAGGAAATAGTATCTTCACCCAACAACTGCCTAATTGGATGCACATCAGGAAGATGAAAGACCAAACCACCATTTAAAAAAAAGGAGGTGAAAGGTCATCCACGGAGGGAATAGAAAACAATATATATATACATATATATATATAATCCAGCAATGTGGCTGAAGAAATAATAATGTGAATAAAATTTCATCTCTTCATTCAATGCTGTGGAGTTCCCTCTGAAGTTGTTTGGTGCTCTAAGATTAGTACACCCCCCACACACACACCACCCCCCCCCACACACACACACATACACAGTTTGTATGATGACCCACTCCTGCACACATCATCATGTGTGTGTGAAACAGAAAACAAGACGAGTTAACTTGGCTCATGTGACGCTCGCTGTCCTCTGGCCTCCCCTCTCTCTCTCTCCCTCCCTCTCTCTCTCCCCCTCTCTGGTGATCAGTATGTGATGCCGCGCGACTCTCCGCCGCCATCAGGCTGCATGCAACCACGCTCCAGACCTCTGCACGTCTCATGAACGCCCATGGAGAACCAGCTTACAACTCAATTGGCTGCAAAGCCACGTGAAATCCCACCACAGGCCTTTGCTCCATAGGTGTCATATAAAAGCTCTGAAGGAGACTATCTGGAAACTGGACCGAATAAAAATAAATAATGTGACTTTTGTCATAGCAAACATTTTCTACATTCACCTTATAGAGTTTGGATTTAGCCTTTCAATTGAATGTGCTGTACTCTTGTAATGTGCACGTCTGCATTTAGACAGGACAGGGAACCACCGACAGCCCTTCCCGTGATGAAAATATGTGATTTTAGTGTTAAAAGATTTTGTTACACTTGATTACTGAATCAGAAAAGTTGCATTTTGGGAGAATAGCGTGTTCCCCTGAGCCGAGCGGCACATTTTAATGTGGCATTGTGGCGCCGGGTGTTGTGGGGCATGCAGCAGATTGGCCACCGGGGATTAGACCGCTGCAGAGAATTAATCTCAGACGCGGGCCGTCCCTGTCCTGGTCTCAGATTTGAGAGCAGAGGCGGGTTTGTTATTGATTAGCTTGCTGATGGGGCGGGGGGCCTCCACCCTGCCTCCTCCTAAAACCCATCTTACGCTAAAGATTTAACGAGGATTTTGCAGATTAGCTGCCGCTGCATTTGCTTGGGTTGTACTGCATTAGCCGCTAATACGTTCCCATCTTTTAGTTCCCCATAAGTGATACCCCCCACACACACACATTGGTAATAAGATAACTTGCATTCTTCTGCTTAAATTCCGTTTTGTAAATCATTAGTTTTGCATATGGAAGATGTCAAATGGAGGCTGTCTATTCATGCAACCCTTCTGTCGTCTCCCGGGTCAAAATCACCCATAACGGCAGAGAAAAGTCTCTAAATTATCTTTTTTTTTCCCAACCTGAAATTTGGTGACTTTTCCTAGAGTGACCACAACATTAGAAAAAGTGAAACACTGCTTTTGTTAATCTTTCCGTGAAAGCTGTACACCACTAGGGCACTAAGGTTTTCTTCGGGTCGTGTTTTGACCCTAAGACATGTCTGGGTCATGTTTGACCCTATAGAAATGAGCGGTGTCCGCTGGTTAAATGCAGCCTTTCTGCACCGTGCAGAGGGAAAACCCAGATAGCCGCACAGTTTGTGATAAACAACAGGTTGTTTCTTCGTGCAAAATAGATTTGGGGTTTAAAATTAAATCAAGTCGCTTTAATTTAGAGGTGTAATGGAGGCGGCTCATAAATGACCCTTAGGACAAGGGCAGAATCCCAGACAGCATCTGGATGTGGGCCACTTCAGGCAATGATGCGGCACTGGTGGCCTTCTCCTGGCCCTGACATAATGCATGTGAGCCTGAAGTGGCCCACATGTATAATAACAAATATGGCCCAAATATGCCAAATCACATGTGGGCCTTTTCTGGCAAAGATGCGGTGCTCTGGGCAGCATGTGATCTGGATGTGACCCCTGAAGTGGCCCGTGTGGTAAATGGTGACTATGGCCCAAATATCACAAAACAAATGTGGGCCACCTTTGGCAAATATGTGGCACATGCGGCATTGCTATGGCTTGGTTCTGGCCCAGATCTGGCAAACAGAAGTGGACCACCCAAGTGCCATCATTCCATGCGGTATGTGGGCTGGATGAAAGCGTCGGGTGTGGGACGGGTCCGGGCCACAGCAACTTTACTATCCAGGACACAGAATGTGTGGATAACACGAGTTAAAGGAGAAGGCCGCTACACACGAGGGATTGGGACACTGTAAAAAGAGTGACGTGCGAGCAGATTAGACTAGAAAAGTCAGCAGAAGACAACAGGGAAAGACCCTGTTATAGACCAGCATGCATCTCTTCACGCATTAGAAAGTTTTATGCACCATATCGTGGTCTGGGGTCTGTGCTCCCATGGACCCTCTTTCCCTCAGTTATGGTCTTTTAAGGCTTGCTGAATGCAATGTTTTTCATAATGCTTGTTTGATATCTTCACCCTGCAACTGCCCAATTGGATACACATCAGGAAGATGAAAGACCAAACCCCCATTAAAAAAGAAAGGAGGTGAAAGGTCATCCGTGGAGGGAATAGAAAAAAAATTATAATCCCGCTATAATAATAATGTGAATACAATTTCATATCTTCATTCAGTGCTGGAGTTCCCTCTGTTACCTACGGGCTCAGCGACAGACCGAGTGACCTCAAGCCTCCGCATGCATTTAGCACCAGAAGTAAGAACCTTATGGTGGCCAAGTGGCGCAGGCTCAGACGCACGAGCCTTGGCGTGTGGCATGTAAAGGCCCACAGGTGTGGAGCGAGTTAAGCGAGGATTTGAAAATATCCCCATCCATACACACCTTTAATGAGAAATGAAAACATAAATTAATTCAGAAATACACTGCTGACTGATACACTAAAAACTTGCTAATTATAGGGCTAGGAATGGAGATTCATTTATTTTTGTAGGTTTTATTTCTTTTATTTTTCTTTCCTCTCATGTCTGTTACTCTTTATGTAAATTACTTTGCTCAAAGTAGGGGCCCCCCATCCATAAGCGCTGCTGAGCTTCTTTGGGGTGTCCCTTTTCACACCATCTTGTGCATTACAGATGTATAAATTGTATTTTTTTTTTAATATTTGGTTGAAATAAAGTTGATCGATCGATTGATCGATCGATCGATCGATCGATCTCCGGTGGACTTCCTTTGCCTGCAGGCTGTGTGTGAACGACATCAGCCAGTAGGGATAACCTGTTTGCGCAGAAGCTTTTTACACACACTTTTGTGTTTCTGAGGGAAAACAGCGTGTCTATATATAGCTGCTGCTCGCACAACACTGCTCATCGTCAGCGCACAGGCAGGCCGTGCAGACCTACACAGCCTGCAATGTCAGTGGCTTGCCAACAGACTCGCAGTGTGCAGCCTACAGACACGCAGGAGGAGTCCGGCCGAGTGCATAGCCGTTTTCTGGAGAAGTGAACTCCTTCCTCGTCTCCTTGCCTCCGAGGAAACCTTCACGGGGAGGGATTAGCGCGCGGTGACCTTGTGTCGTCGGCGCGACGGGGGGGGGGGGGCTGTACCGCGCGCGGCTTCCTCTGGAGGTAACGCGCAGCCAGCCCCCGAGTCCGGCGCGAGAGAGTCCGCCGCCGGTTCCGTGATGTTCGGGATGGGGAGGGAGGGGGGGGGGTTAATCTCGTGGAGGAATTCTTGGGGAGGGCGAGTTTAGAAACCCCGGATTTAGCAGCCCGCTCCGCCAAAAATAAATAATTAAACGGGCACGCGCGGTTTAACCCAATTAACAAGTTAAACGGTGGGAAACGCAGCTCGTATAGCCAAACAATGGACGTGGTCGCCCACAGTCGTCGCCATAGAAATGCGATGGCGAGAAATGATCCAATCATTCACCTTCCGGGGGGGCCGTTTGTCTTCTCTCTTTTTTAGCCGAAACCGCTGACTTTAATAGCAGCAGCCGCTCCGTTTTCTCTTTTCTTTCTTTCTTTCTTTCTTTTTTTATTTGGTGTTAAAGTGAAAGAGGAAACGTAAAGAGTGCATGAGGAAGATGAAGCTGTGGAGGGGTGTAGTCCTTCCCAGCTCAGCTCAGCGCAGCGAACTGTGTGTGTGTGTGTGTGTGCGCGCGCGCGCGCGCGTATGAGAGAGCAAACGAGAGAGAATGTTTTTGTGTGTGTTGCCGTGCGCGCAGGTGGGCACGCGGGCGCGCGCACGCCTGCGCGCGTCACCGGCGTTTGGCACTCGGCTGATGTACTTTGCACACTCGAAACTGCAACGGAAAAAAACTCCCGCGGAGCCGCCAAACGTACGCTGCCAATTTAATTCATTAAAGCTCGAGTCTGTGCACAAAAAGAAACGGAACGCGGCCCGTTATCTCGCGCCGTTGTATTTTTTCCTCGGTCAAAGATTTCACGTGCAGTTCTTTTTTCTTTTTCTTTTTTTCTCTCGGAGAAACACGCCGACCCCGCCATGTTGGAGCGCTTTGACGTTTTAGCAGAGTCCGGCGGCCCCCCCCCCCCCCGTGCCTTTAACGCACCTACCTACCTACCTACCTACGGTGGGGAACAAATGACTCACCTTACACTCGTCACGACCCGAGTCTAATTGAATCTCAGATTGACGACTTTGTTTTCGCGCTTGAGCGGAAAGCCAGTCGTTCGCTTTAAAAGAGAGAGCAAAAAAAAAGAAGCGATAACGAAACGGCACAAAAATAAATTGGAGGAGCCAGACGGACGAGTGTACTGGGCTTCTTCTTCCGCGAGGTAAAAGATGTTATTTGGAACTGCCCACCACACACCCACCCCCCAAACCCCCTCCGCCGCCCCCGCCACTCGCAATTTAATTATATAATACAAAAAAATGTGCAAAAGGGCACGCGCCAAAATATAAAAACAATACAGCAAAGCAATGATATCGAAAGTGCCACGAGTCAAGCCCCCCCCCACACCACCACCACCCCACCCACCCCCCCTCCCGCAAAGTGAAAGCGTAATTGCGGCCGTAGCACACTTTGGGGCAACTTGGCTGGCGGATCGCTCCAGCGGCCCCCGTTTCTGGTTTCCACGCGAACCGCCTCGCTCGCAGCACTTCGAGCTTGTTGTGTTTTTTTTTCTTTCTTTTTTTTTTTGGAACCAGGAAAGAAAAAAAATAAAAACTCTCCCGATGCTTATTTTTCATCCGCGACGGCTCGACCGGGCCCCGCGCCCCCCCCCCCGGTCCGCGAAAACCTCCCCCCCTCACCCACCCCCCCGCCACGGAGAACGTCACCTGTCTTACCTTGACGAAGTTTCTCCTCTCGTCCGATCCTCCAGACCTCCTTTTTTTCTCGTTCCTCTCTTCCCCCCCGTTCGCCGAAAGCGAGCGACGTTTTTCAGCTGCTGCACTCGGCCAAATCCTCCTTCCAATATGGCATCTCTCGACTGCGCATGTCCGAAAAATCTTGAGATATTTTCAAGCCAACTCCTCCACTGACCTTTAGTGCACGCAAAATTTCTTTCGGCTAATTATAAATAGAATAGTGAAGTTCCCTACCCCCACCCACACCTCCCCCTTTTTTCTTTTTTTTTGCTCTTCTGTGACCGTAAATACTGAAACAACGCTTATATTCGCAGCTAGACGTTATACACAACGTAAGGCTGCGTTATTGTCGTGGGCACTGAAGGTTGCCCCCCCCCACCCCATGTAATAGAATTAGCCAACAAATATATTGAATCAGCTCAAAAGAATTTGGCCGCCTATGTAACACGCAGCTTGCGCGAGAGGAACATGGTGAAATTGAATTTAATATCCTCTATACCGAGAACGGGCTCGCGCAAATCATCTTAACCAACGAGCGAAGTCCCCATAACCATATATATACAGTTCTGCTTGTTTGCAAACTGTTTTTTTTGGAGCTACATAGGCTGCTTATACCCAGTTACACATGAAATGTTATTTGTGGGCCATTAGTCAAATAAATTGAGAACTGGTCCGTTGTGGAGAAAGCCCCAGTGTAATGTTCTCACAAGCTGGTGTGTTCTGGTGTTTTCCCATTTTGGGAGACATTGCGTTATAGCTAACCTATAAATTAGGCCAAATGACCTTTCCATTTAAAAGCTAAAAAAAAGGAAGACTAGCAGTAGGCGTTGACCACTTTTGGGTTCATTTTTCTGATGCAACGATATTTTCTGATGTGTCTCTTGTTCTTATCTACCAAGAGAATGGCACGAGTATAGATATGAAGAATAGAATAGAGAAAAATAGATTTAAAATGAATGATTGCAAGAGACATCAATTGGAGAAAGTGAGATAAATTATTTTCCCTTTTTCTTTACAAATCCAACCTGGGAGACTTGCGAGTGGAGAAGTAATAGGCATTAATAAATGATAGGCACTGAAGACTGCCATCAAAGTGACGCCTGTGTTGTCGTACAATTTCAACAGTTGTCATTTTGACCCATTTTTGTATTGAACCGCTGGGGAGTTTGGCAGTTTTGGCAGTCATCAGTCCTTAGCAGTTTCTGATAGTGTAGGTCAGCTCTTATCTAGACCAACACTGCCCCCTATTGGTATGGGCGCGTTACTCAACTCTGGAAACGCGCCAACTACTCACGTCTCAATATCTCATCACTTACATTTGACACAATTTAAAAAAAATGCACATCAGGGAATCACACTCTACTGATATTTGTGTGATCAGCACTGCAGCCCCCGTAGCCCGGAGAGCCCAACCAAAAAAATAAAAATAAAATAAAAGTGATGTCACTCTAACTCTCAGTGCCTCCAATTCATTGAGATGAGATTATCGGCTGTCCTGAGAATGGCGTTAATCATCATACCCGTCGAAACTATATGCAAAGAGCCCCACTCGTCCCATCCCATTTCACTTGAGTGGTGTTTTGCGGAGGGAGCCTCTGATGCAGCAGATGGCGGGAAGCGCCGCGGTTCGTTAATCTGGACTAGGGATTATCCCCACAACGTGCGCTGCCTCCCCCCCACCCCCCGCACCGCACGAGGCTCGGGGGCCTGTTTGGTTGTGGCCCTCCGCGATGACGTCACCAGAGGAAAGCCTTCAGAATCAGAATCAACTTTATAGGCCAAAGTGTGTTTATGGCGTACGAGGAGTTTGACTCCGGTTCACAGCAGCTTCTAGTACTGTTTACAGTTATCACTCGCAACAAAAGAAAGAAAAAGAAAGAAAAGAAAAAGAAATAAATGGCATAATAAATAGAATGCCGGAGGTACGTATGTACGCACAACACAGGTATTTCACTACTATACAGAGTTTTGTTATGGCTGGATAATTAATCGTTTATTACGCTTAAATATTACATTATATTGCTTATATGTTATATTATACGCTAATATTATAATTTATTGTGCTTATATATTATAGTATATGCAACAAATAGTCTATATATGTATTTATTATATATTATATGCTATTTAAATATAATATATACTTGTGTTATAATAATTATAACAACAGTAACGAGGTGTAAGCAGTATACAGTAGCTGTGTGTGTATTTACATGCGCAGTGCACATGGTAGATGTGCAGGTGAGACGTGTTGACCAGAAGGGGCTATTTACCAAGTGTCATGTTTACATAATAAGCGTCTATTATTGCACCATGGCTGTAAAGTGTCCATGAGGGAGATGGCCTGTGGGGGGTGGGGGTGGGGGCTGTTCCTGTGTCTGGTGGTTCAGAATAGTCTGTTAATCCAGAGGGTTGTGGTGGGGGGGTCTGTTTCCGGCACAGTTGCTCGAAACGCGCAGGAAATGTAAAAAAAAAAAAGAAGAAGAAAAAAAGAGCAAATAACCGAGGGAGCACGAGGAGGACTAAAGAACAGTAGATGAGAGTGGAGCGCACAAGGTGCGCACGGGACTTCGTAGCGGATAAACGGATTGAAAGGCCTCGCGTGCGGGTATTGATTTAAACCTATCAAAGTGAGGGGGAAGCGACGTGCCTCCTTGCTGCCCGTGTTCAATTTCAACCCTGATTTTGAACTCATCCCGAATCACGTTCTTAATTGATTTCGGACGGGCTTCACCGACCATCTTCCCATGTAGCCTTCCTCATATTTAAGCCGCCCCCCTCCCAAAAAAATCCTCGTTTAATAAGGATGTTTATAATCGCTAATGAAGGTGTACAGCTAGTAACTGTGGCGTCATATGCAAATGATGCTTCAGTGTTTTCGTTTAATGCTGTGAGGTGGTCCACGACCCCCCCCCATCCGTAAACTGTCCCAAACAAAAGGCTTGCGCTCCGCCGGCGGCCACAGGAGGCCGGTGACGTGACCGGTGACGTCACCGGTGTTTTCTTGTCAGGTCGCACGCGGCGGGGGGAGCGGGGACGTCGGATCTTCACTTTGGCGACTTCAGAACGTTCGATGGCGGGCTCGGCGTCGGCTCTCGTGTGCGGATGACGCTGCGGGGGGGGGGGGTCTCTGCTTTGTGTTTTTGCCGGGAGTACAGGAGAGGAAGCCTCCTTTACCAGCCGAGAAACTGCATCCCTCCCTCCCTCCCTCCCTCCCTCCCCGTCCTTTTGTCTCTCATACGTGTGTTTTTTAAAACTCGTCGACATGGACGCGCCGGGCCGGGTCGGCGTCTCTCTGGTGAAGCGGCTTTTTGACGACGTGACGAACATGTCGGACGTGGTCCAGCCGAACCCCCGCGGCTGCGACAACGGAGCGCTGACGGACAGGTTCGGCGTGCTGATCCAGGGGCTGCTGGCCGTCGTCGCCTTCAGCACCTTGATGCGTGAGTACCTGTTTACTATCGAGCGCCCGGCGCAGTTTGGGCCGGCTTGTGTTCTGGTTTAAGACGCTTGCAAACAAAAGACGAGAAAAGTGGAAAGAGAAGCGCGTCAACTTTCCGGGACCACCCCGCGGTCCACGTGGCAGTTTGTTGACGTGATGCGCCTTGCTGCTTAAGTCTTTTTAGACACGAAACAAAGTAACGTTGGGCTTATTCTCCGCATGCTGACAGCCAAAGATAAACGTCGTTTAGAAAGCGAAGTCTTCATGGAGCTGTCTCTAATGGGAACCTGAGAGGGCATGCTTTGTAATTAAAGAGGATCCACCGATGAGCCAAAACATTATGACCACTCACAGGTGAGCCGAATAACGGTGATCGTCTCCGAACATAGGGGGCGCATGTCAAGGTTCCGGTAGATTCTCCAAGATGAGTTGGTAAGTGAACATTCAGTTCTGGTAGTCAACGTGTTGGATGCAGGAGTAAAGACCCCAGCGACTTTGACGAGGGCCGAATTGTTATGGCCGGACGACTGGGTCAGAGCATCTCGGAAACAGCGAGGCTTGTGGGGTGCCCCCGGCCAGCAGTGGGGAGTACCTGCCGGCAGGATGGACAAACCCCGTTTCATTTCGGTGGTTTGTGCACCCCACATTCGTAGATCTTTTTTATTTTTTTTATTTAGATAAACAAACTGTATTTTGAATGCAACACTTCCCAAACATCTGCCAGGATAAGATGGGAGGCATTCAAGGCATTTATTAGAGGCCAGTTAACTCGTTTTACCAGCTCACAAAAAAAGAGTGCCCAACTTGAGATGAAGACATTCGATGAGAAAATAAAAACTAGAAACGGATATCTACCAAAACAGGCCTAGCTCTATGGATGCACATGCCAAACTACTCTACTTAAATCACAGTATAATGAACTGTCAGCTAACAAAGCAGCTTGTCAATTTAATGAGACTCAAACAGCCCTACTATGACCGGGGAGAAAAGCCTGGGAGGCTTTTAGCATGGTGCATTAAACAGCAACAAACAGAAAGGTCTAACTGCATTGAAACTTCACACGGTAGAACTACTATAGCAGACCCAACAGAGATTAATGGGGCCTTCAAGGTCTTCTATGGGATATTGTAAAGCTCTGAGTGCTCTTCCAGCCTGGGTATCTGGACACAATTCCTAAACAACCTTAATATTCCTGGAATTTCTGAAGAGGAAAGTAGAGCATTAGATGGAGAATCAACAAAACTGGAAATTGCAGAAGTGATTGGCTGTATGCAGGCTAGAAAAACAGCGGGTCCAGATGGCATCCCTATAGATATTGCTAAAAAAAATTCAGTCTAAATAACTTTCCACCCCTTTTGGAGATGGTTCAGGAGTCCTTCAAGGATGGTCTTCTCACCACATCCATGAGGAGTGTGAATCACATTACTTCCAAGACCAGGAAAACCAAACACAAAATGGAAAATATGCACCCAATTAGCCTCTCAAATTCAGATACAAAAATACTTTGCAACGTTCTCGCGAGAAGATTGGAGGGCCTGCTTCCTCAGGTGGTGAGAGAGGACCAAAATGGATTTATTCAAGGTAGACAGGGTTTTCACAATGTCGGACGAATGCTCAATATTTTTACACAGCCAGAGAGGGGCGACAGACATGACCTTCCTCTCACTTGATGCAGAGAAGGCCTTTGACCATGTTGAATGGCCTTATCTGTTTGAGGTACTTACCCGCTTTTGCTTTGGGGATCCATCCATCCATCCATTACCTGAACCCCTTATCCTGCTCTCAGGGTCGTGGGGATGCTGGAGCCTATCCCAGCAGTCATTGGGCGGCAGTTGGGGAGACACCCTGGACAGGCCGCCAGGCCATTGCACAGGGCTCACACACACACACACACACACACACACACACACACACACACACACACTTTCATACCTAGGGACAATTTAGTAATGCCGATTCACCTGACTTGCATGTCTTTGGACTGTGGGAGGAAACCGGAGCACCCGGAGGAAACCCATGCAGACATGGGGAGAACATGCAAACTCCACACAGAGGACGACCTGGGATGACCCCCAAGGTTGGACTACCCCAGGGCTTGAACCCAGGACCTTCTTGCTGTGAGGCGACCATGCTAACCAATGTGCCATCGTGCTGCCCGGCTTTGGGGATACATTTTGTAAATGAGTTAGCTTGCTTTGTACTGGCCCCACTGCAGAAGTTTTGACCAATAATGTGGTCTCTAAACCTTTTAACATCTCTAGAGGTTGCCCGCAAGGAAGTCCTTTATCACCATTGCTATTTATTCTTGCAATAGAACCATTTGCTATAGCGGTGAGGATGCATAGTGACATTTATGGAATTCGAGAAGGTCATTTAGAACATAGAATCCGCATACTGATTTGGCAAAATTTTAAGTTGGATGCCCTTCTTGACACAACCACTAACCCTATGGACGGAGGCATAGGTAAAGTGCTGGATGCCATCCCAGTATTCATGAACTTGTGCCCATGCCTGTCGCATAATGTCGTACCGATGGAAACTACAAAATCCGCTGTGGCGAACCCTGAGAAACAGGGGATAAGCTTGAAGAAGAAGAAGATTTAGAACATAGAAGAGCGCTCTTTTCCGATGATTTAATCTTGCTCGGAAAAAAATCTAAACAGTTCCACCCCCGCACTCCAAAAACATTTGAAAAAATATCTGGATACAAAGTTAATCATTCAAAATCATCTATAATGTTACTTAATGACCTAGGAAAATTGCCATGTTTAAGATTCTATTTTCAACCCAACGGATAATTTCACATCTGGGTATAAAAATTGCCCCTGAGGTGAATAAGATCGCTCAGATAAATTATGACCCAATTCTGGAAGCTACTACCTCATCAGTAGAACGTTGGACATCGTTACCTATCTCAAAGATTGGCAGGATAAATATTCTAAAAATGAACCTACTCCCTAAATTAATCTATTTGTTCCAGAATAACCCCCTGCCCCCTCCCTCATCTTTGTTTACTAGAATTAAGAAATTGTTTACCAACTTTATTTGGCAAAATAAACGTTCCAGACTATGTCTATCTTTATTATAACTACCATATGACCGAGGAGGCCTTAAATGCCCAAACATCCAGTGGTATTACTGGGTAGCTCAACTGCGGTCCATCATGTTTTATTTTTCACCTAATTGGATGGATTTAAAATCATGCTCTGTTACGGTTGCACTTGTATTTGTATTCAGCAGATTGCAAATACCTGAAAGAATACAGATGACCTTATTGTGTTGAATATGACTAACGTTTGGTTTGACACTTCTAAATATTTGAATATAAACCCCTGCTGGTCACGCTTCAGTCCTATTTGGGGTAATGTTAACTTTAAGCCAGGGAGATGTGACTCAGGATTTCGGTTATGGGCTGAAAAACAGTTAAGGAGAGTGCAAGATGTGTACAGTGAAGATAAAGTACTTGTGTCCTTTGCAGAAATATCAACTATATATGGCATTCCAAAGAATCACTTTTTCAAATATCTTCAACTTAGGAAAGTTGTATCCTCCTCTCTAAACCGTTCATTAGACATGCCTGTCATTTCCTCATTACAGGCAGCAGTTACTGCTAAGACAAAGATTTAATTTCATCTTTATATGGCTTGTTTGAATCTGGGTCTGATAAATCCTCGCCAAATCAAAACTGAGATGATGGAGGGAAGATACGGATGATGAAATCTCTTTAGAAGACGGGAGTAAGACATGTAGGAAGGATCAGAGGCAGACGCTCAACAGTAGCTTGAAACTTACACAGTATAAATGGCTGGTGTGTACATACAGAACTCCTGTTAAGTTTAATGACAATATGCCTGATACCCGTACCAAGTGTAACGAGGCAAGAGGGACACTACCACTGTATACGGGAATGTCTGAAATCCCTTTGGCTAGGTATTATTAATGTGATTGATCAGATTTCATCAAAGAAATTACCGTTGGATCCTAAGCTTGTTATTCTGGGTATATATCCCATCAACCATCACTTACAAAGCAAAGAGTTTAAATCATAGACATATTGCAAGCTAAACGTATAATTGGGCTTAATTGGGAAAATGTTAACAGGCCAGAATCGGAATGTGGATTAAAGATATGGCTTAAAACATGTCAGTGGAAAAGATAACATATTCCATCCATCCATCCATCCGTTATCCAAGCCGCTTATCCGAATTTGGGTCGCGGGGTGTTGGAGCCTATCCCAGCAGCCATTGGGCGGCAGGCAGGGAGACACCCTGGACAAGCCGCCAGTCCATCACAGGACACTTATTTTTACTTGTTATTGTTAATTCCTCTATGATTGTTATATTCTCAAACTCCTTAATAGACGATCCTTCTTGCTCTTAAAGGCGAATACCGATGAATTTATTAATTCAGATGTGTTACACTTCGGTGTCGAAACAGTTGGATTAATGTTTCTGCCTACAGGTAGTTTTACTACTATTATTACTGTACACTACTATAATATTGCTTGAGAATCACATATCAGACCAAGGTAACATGCTAAATAGTAATAATAAATTGCAATAGGAAAAAGCAATTCAAAATAAAAAAAACCTGTCTGGCTAGTAATTTTTTTCATCTAACGGCCCCCTTGGCAGGTAAGCCAAAAACGTATATAACGTATAGTGTTGGATGTAAAGCAAATATTTCTGATGACATCTGGAGACTTTGTATGTGCTTCTTAAGGCATAATGTTAACGCCGGTAACCTGACTCAGCAGGAACAAGCTCTGAGGAAGTAGTACCATCAAGATCTTCTACACTGACCTAAGATAACCTTTACTTTACTTTATTCATCTATTTACTTTTTATTTCTAAAAAATGATTTTTTTTTCTATATAATTTTTTTTCTTCCTTCTTTTGTCCTTTAGTAGATAGGGATGAGTTATGGGAGGGAGAACGGCAGGGAAGTGTTTGCTGTGTTTTCAGAATCGGACTCGGAAATACTTCATAATCCCCGAGGGGAAATTGGGTAATTTATATAATTGTTATTCATTGTATGATCTGATGTGATTTGCAAACTATTCAAAAAAAAGAGATGGAACAATGGAACCATTAAAAAACTGTAAACTCCGCGATGAAACCTGATAAAGTTGCTCTCTCGGTGTCATTTTGAACCCTAGCTGTAAAATTACACAAAATCTATTCCTTTCCGAGCCTGTGTTTGAGATAATAATAATAATAATTTATTTGTGGGCGCCTTTCAGAGCACTCAAGGACACCTTACAGAAGACAGTAAAAAACAAGCAGCACTGTATTAGACAGCATGACATCAAAACAAAGCAGGGTAGACAATAAAAAGTTAACACAACAGATAAGTATAAAATCATCATCTGCACAAAACTCAGTGAAGCGTGGATCAGACTGAATATGCCAGTTTGAAAAGCTGCGTTTTGAGATGGGATGTGAAGGTTGAAAGAGAGTCGGTGTTGTGAATGTATTGTGGGAGAGAGCTCCATTGGCGGGGGGCAGAATGACTGAAGGCTCTAGACCCCATGGTAGTCCAGTTCTAGACCCCATGGTAGTCCAGCGGGCCGATGGTGTTGTGAGTTGGAGAGCAGAAGAGGATGTGAGAGTGCGGGAGGGCATGTGGATATGAAGGAGTTCAGGAAGATATGAAGGAGCTAGGTTATTAAGGGCCTTAAAGGTGAGGAGCAGGATCTTGAAGTCAGTACGGTATTTAACAGGGAGCTGATGGAGCTGCTGCAGAACAGGAATAATGTGATCTATGGAAGGAGTTCTGGTAATGATACGGGCAGCTGGGTTCTAGACCAATTGAAGTTTATGAGGACACTTGAGGGGAAGACCAAAGAGGATAGAATTGCAGTAGTCAATACGGGATGTAACCAGGGTGTGAGTGAGTATGGCGGTGCTGTTAGGTGTGACGGACGAAGACGATTAATAATACGTAGGTGGAAGTATGCAGACCGAGTAACACTGTTGATGTGAGCTTCAGAAGATAATGTGCTGTCCAGGACGACACCCAGACTCTTAACCTGAGGAGATGGGGGAACTATAGGGTTGTCAATAGTCAGAGAAAAACTATCAGGTTTAGCCAGAGTAGATTTAGTACCTACTAGGAGGACCTCAGTTTTATCACTACTATGTTTGAAGAGGTGGTATGAAAACCAGGATTTAATTTCTAGCAAGCAGTCAGAAAGGGATTAAACATTTGATTTTGAACTATATATAAACGCTAAACAAGAGTTAAAGTCTTCTTTTTGTTCATATGTACAAGGGCAAGACGAGCTATAAAATGATGAATTCAAAATGTGTATCTTTAAATCGAGGGAGTTGATTCGGGCTGCCGTCGGAGTCTGTTAAGTGGCTTTTTTTTTTTCATGAATTCTCCATGATCACAGCAGAGGCTAACGCTGACGGACATGTTTACTGGCTGCAGGGGTGATTTAACATGATGCTGCAACCTACTGCCTGCTTTTCAGGGCTCTGATAATCAGAACTTCCCGTACAGATCCAACCACGGGGCCCCCGGAGAGAATTTGCCAAGCCAAGTTATTCATAAGGCACGTTGCTTTCGGGGTGAATAAATGTTGTGTTTGGATGGGACTTGGTGTTGACTTGAACAATTCAAAGTATGTCCGTTGCTACTGAAAGGAATATTGAGGCGTTGTACTGTGTGACACGCACAACTTAAGCTATGCATGTGTGTCTGTGGCCCAGGAAGTATTTCGCCGTGTGGTTTTGCACAGGTCCGTGTAGCCGCTGTGATTTTTTAGCAGCTGATTCAGCCACTGTCAGGTATTCTAAAGTAAGGTCACGCTGGAAGGGGGAGTCGAATCAATGAGCTCTGACCTCCACTCAGTTACTTATTAGTAGAACAATCAATACTCCTACCTTTCTCTCTCTCTCTCCTCTCTCTCTCTCGCGCTCTCTTTTTTCCATTATGCATGTAGTTTATACGCGCGAGTGTTCGTCTCGGTCAAAACACAGATGTTTGTTCAAATTGACGCCACATTTTTTTATATGTGCAGCTTGGCATCGAGAACCCACAGCCGAGCTCTCAGCGATGGCATGCTGAGCCAGATTCTAGCACGTACGGCGTATTCCTCTACCAGTCTTTTGTTTGGAGCACTCTTCCTCGAGGCTGTTTCACTCATTTCTTACCACTGACTTGATGTTATGTCTGTCCTCTTATAATCTAGACAGACTTTGGTTTGTTGCAGAGACGGCTCTCCAGCCGCCACTGGAGCTAAATGAGAGTCTTACAATAACAATTGTATTTACAATAACAGAAGAAAAAAAACCCAGCTTATGTCAGCTGAAAGGTTCTCAGACCAAACATGGGAGTTACCCCATTCTCCTTGCAGAGAAACCAGCCCAGATACACAAAACTGCTGCTGGGTTTTCTTTGTATTGTGTGCGAAATCACGTTTTCACGTGGTGAGTCACACTTTGTGACCTTGTGAGACACAGGGAGGATGGAACAGTGGGAGTCTGTAAGCCGGTTAGCCTTGAGCCACCACCAACAGCAGCTTGTTGGCACGGCAGCCCAGTGGTTAGCACTGTTGTCTCACAGCAAGAAGGTTCTGGGTTCGGACCCCAGGCCATCCCACGTCCTCTCTGTGTGGAGTTTGCATGTTCTCCCTGTGTCTGCGTGGGTTTCCTCCGGGTGCTCCGGTTTCCTCCCACCATCAAAAAGACATGCATGTTAGGGTTAATACTCCTGCCTGTACCCCTGAGCAAGGCAATGGAAACAAGAACTGGAGTTGGTCCCAGGGCGCTGCAGCAGCTGCCCACTGCCCCTACACAATAGCATGGGTTACATGTAGAGAACACACTCATTGTAACCTGTACAACGACAAATAATGAAGTGTCTGTCTGAGTCTTGTTGGTCTGAATGGGACATTGAGAGAGAGTAAAACCAGAACTTCAACTGACCCTCTCTGCTTCTTACATCCTAGTTCTCCCTCTATACTGGAGCTATAGGACCTAACTTTAAAGGTACAATCCGCAATTTATATGCACAGTGGCCGTTCGCCCCAACTTACGAAGCCTGTTCTGGTCAGACTCCGTAAATGCTGTTCGCTTTAATCACATGTGAATGACAGAAGCAGCCAATAGCACATCGCTTTCAAGTCGTCAATTTTATTAGTATAGCCCAATATCACAAATTTGCCTCAGAGGGCTTTACAGCAACACAACGTCCTGTCCTTAGACCCTCGTATCAAATAAGGAACAACTCCCTAAAAAAAAACCTTTAATAGGGATAAAAGACAGGAAGAAACCTCAGGGAGAGCAACAGAGGAGGGAGCTCTCTCCCAAGACGGACAGGCGTGCAATGGATGTTGTGTTTACACAATTTACAGAATACAACATTGAAAGAGGATAACAAAATAACGGAATCATAAGATACATGACGATTATGATGAGGAGGATGCCAAGCAGTGTCCAGACACCACCGGAACAGCCCAGGACCTGAACCACGCGACCACCATCAACATGTAAAAAAAAAAAAGGCCCTCAGTAGTCTCTATTTAACAAACCAGTGCACAATATCACTATTGTCAGTAAGTCACGGGTGTTGTCACAGTACTCCATAAAACCGTGGTGGCGCATGGCGTTATGGACCGCACCTGTCATATTGCATGTACTACTGCAAACACATTTGTTGTTCCAGATCTGCACAAGAGTTCTGTTTGTGTTTTTTTGTCATTTTATTCATTTGTTGGCCTAACTATTTGTATGCTTCCTTGTTTCTAGTGAAGAGGTACCGGGAGCCGGTAGGGATCAGACGACCGTGGAGGATCTGGTCAGAAAATCTTTTCTTCTCTTCACCATCTTCACATTTGTCCAAATACATAAGCATCATGTATGAACCAGTTCACTTGCTGTCTTTTGCAGGTTTTTCGACACGTCCAAGCAGGCCATTGGTGCTTTGTTCATCCACTTTGCCAATGTCTTCCTGTCCACCCTCACGAAAGAGGACCCATGTTCCCTGTAAGTGTGTATTTAACAGGTTACTCTGAAGATTTGTCTGTCAGAAACTCTTACCGTCATAAAATGTATTTGTTTTACTGTTTTGGCGAAGGTATTTGATGAACTTTCTGCTGGATGCCACGCTGGGGATGCTGGTCATTTGGGTGGGGGTCAAGGTGGTATCCAAAGTGGTGGAGCACAAGCAGTGGACGTTACTCACCTTTGGAGAGTACGGTGAGTGTTGTGATTTTGGGCTGCTGTAGGTGGAGAGAGCTAGCAGCATGTGGCTAGAAACCAGAGACAGTGCAACATGTATTTTTTATATGCGAGAGAGAGACTCGTACTGAAAGCCATGTTGGAACAAAAAGGAATTGAGCACATGGACCTCAGATCAGTTTTCGCGGGGAACGCTGGAAATGATGTCCTTGGATATATCTTCACCTTTCTCAGGGATACGGGACTGGTGGGGATGATATAAATTAGGGACTCTGATGCAACAGTAGGTGGCGATAATGTTCCATCTGGTTGCAATTCGCCATTAATCCAGAAGAAGAAGCATGTGGCTAGTTAGCAAGAGCCCCAGGATAGCTGATTAGCTCAGAGAGTCGACAGACTTCCACTGTTACTTTATTCTGTTGTACATACACGGACCATACAACGCAGGTCTCCACGGTACTGTGTTCAGGAACAGTAAAACATAACAATTATAACCTGCACCAACTTGTTACCGCGACAGTTCGTTATTGTGGACATCGGTCGAAGCAGCACTGAGAACGGCTCTACTCCAGTGAGTCACAACAAAACAAAAAGGAAGAGCCGCCCTGTGGCGCTATTTGGCATTGCATTTATATTTACCAGACTGCGTTGTAACGTGTATGAAGTGGAAAGAGAAAGGTTACAGGATAAAGTCTGAGCAGCGGGACGGGAGTGGAATCTGATGGGGATACTGGGAACAGAAGGAGAAGGAGAGGGATTAAAATCAACAGGAAGGCACTCTTTACTTTCTTAAGTGACACAAGGTTGATGGGTAGAATAGGGTAAAATGACATGATGTTACACTCTCTTGTACTTGGAGCTGCCAGGGAAGAGGAAAAGAGGAAGGCCAAAGAGGAGGTTTATAGACGTGGTGAGGGAGGACATGCAGGTGGCTGGTGTGACCGAGGAAGATGCAGAGGACAGGAAGAGATGGAAACAGATGATCCGCTGTGGCGACCCCTAACGGGAGCAGCTGAAAGTAGTAGTAGTAGTAGTAGTAGTAGTACTAGTAGTAGTAGTAGTAGTAGTAGTAGTTGTTACACTCTCTTGTACAATAGGTGGCGGTATGAACCTTAAAGTTGTTTGCGATCTGCCGGTACGCCGAGAGCAGAAGAAAAAGAAGAGCAAGCGGTACCATCTGTTCTGCCTTGTTCCTTTTTGGCAAAAATGCAAGAGTTCAGAGTGTACAATCTTAGGAATTTATTCAGTATTGAGGGGAAGAAATATAAACCATCGCTTGTGTTCGTAAAATAAATTGGCATAATGAATCTAGTGCTATTAATATTTATTATTATTGGGTTTTTTTTCTCGCCTTTCATCCTTTAGTATTCTGGCCCACACTCCAGCATAGTAGGTAGCGGTAAGCACCTTAAACGCTAGTTGCCACCCGCCATTAAATACAAGAAGAAGAAAAATGCACTAGGTCAGCCAAGTCACAGCCAGTCTCCTGCTCACCGCTTTTTCTGTTATTTGAATGGCAGGAGTCTCTGCCACCTCTTTTCCCAGAAGAAGAAGAAAAAGGAAGCTAATTAAACACAACAGAAGGTTTTTACACTGTTTATTAAGCCCGAGTTGACCCTTGGGACTGTCGGGGGGAGGGTCTGATCTGGCAGGGGCTAACCGGAAGCACTCAGGGGACCGACATTCAACGCAGAAGAATGAGAAAAATGGTTCAGAACTGAAGAGCTCATCCCTCCAGACCCGTCAGTTAAGATGTTTTTCTGTATATATTCGATGATTTTAGGCCTCAGAGCACATTTTACAAACTGTACTCTGTTTAATCCTCCAAACCCATTTCTTGACCATCTCTTGAAACCCCCATTCTCTTCTACCTTATGAAACTTAAACACAGTGCTTTTGTAATGTCTGGTTGCTTGTCTTCATATACGTTTGTGTGTGTGTGTGTGTGTGTGTGTGTGTGTGTGTGTGTGTGTGTGTGTGTGTGTGTGTGTGTGTGTGTGTGTGTGTGTGTGTGTGTGAGAGAGAGAGAGAGAGAGAGAGAGAATAATTCCAGGGTAGTCTATTTGCACAATGACTGCGTTTACCAATTGTTTTCTTACGAAGACGAGTAACGTTGTTTCTCCCACTAGAGGTCGCTAGAGGCCTATTGGAGTCAGATGGTGGAGGGAGGGAGCCAGCCTCTCCAGCTGCAAATGAGTCTGAAAAAGAGAGATAAGGCCCATGCCATTTATGGTGCTCGCTGGTTCATCTGTTTTTCACCTTGTGGACCGTTGGAACGTTTCACTGGAAAAACGCTAGGCTGTAATAACATCGACCCGTCCACACCTCTAGATGAGAAGTGTATAAT
Source organism: Lampris incognitus (assembly GCF_029633865.1). Lineage (NCBI taxonomy): Eukaryota > Metazoa > Chordata > Actinopteri > Lampriformes > Lampridae > Lampris > Lampris incognitus. Next base: position 32,437,605 of record NC_079213.1, on the reverse strand, counting down.
CATTAATCAGTTTGCTGGCTTTATTTAGTTTATTGTCATCACCCCCACCCCCCGCGCCCCGTCCAAAACAATATGCAGCTTTTCTGGGTCTGTGTCACAGCTGAAGTTTATAATTGATTTATTCCCTCTGTTCTCAATAAATGCTTTTCTCATGACTAACACACAGCTGCGTTGCTAAAGTCTACTGTAACAAGCCGCTTGTGAAAACAATGTAATCGTATGACATTCTGTCCAGAAATGACGGTGTTGTTTTATTTATCATTTTACTGTCATTCTGCCCCCTCCCCCCCATCTCTCCGTACCCTGACGACTGTGTGTAAAAATCCTGTTTGTATGTTTCCTCCTTTTTGTCTGCTATGACAAAAAGCCTATGCAAGTCACCCCCCACCCACCCCAAATGCATTCACTTTAGCACACACAATTTGTCAATCTTTTTATCTTGCCCCATATTGTCAGTTTCACCACATGGTCAGTCCATGTGATCATTAAAGAATAACTAAACACCAGGCCGTTTTGGTGAGTTTGCTGACATCTCCAGGTTAAAAACCATGTAAAGGTTAAAAACATGGCAGGCTGGTACTTGGTACTCTGTGATGTTAGCATAGCAGGATAAGCACAGCTGTAGATGATGGCATTAATAATGGATCTGTTTGATTATCAGCATTGACAGACAGAAAGAGACGGCACTAAGAAATGTCAGTAGTACTGTCAATGCTGGTTCTTTGGTACACCTACATCCAGCAGATCCATTATTAATGTTATCTGCAGCTGTGTTTATCCTGCTATGCTAACATCAGAGTATCAAGACCAGACTGCCATGTTTTTAACCTTTACATGGTTTTTTAACCTGGAGACAAAAGCAAACTCTTGAAAATGGTCTGGTGTTTAGTTATCCTATACAAGAGGTGCTGATGTGTCGGACTTGTTGCCTCCTCTCCCCCAGGTGACCCTCCGCAGGCAGCAGCATGGTTAGGTCAGTGTGGCATCTATCTGCTCATCATGGTGCTGGAGAAAGGCATCATCAGCCTGGTGCTGCTTATTCCCGGCTGGTCCAATGTAAGCGAGCACTTGCGATACTACTCTCCCCCTGAAATAACTGACAGAGAAAATAGACATACACACACCTTTCTTTCTTTCTTATAATGTCCATTGTCTACTATGCTCTTATGATATTTAATGTTCCCCCAATTCAGCCTTTGGACATCATCATACAGGGGTGTTGTGTATGTAATGGGGTGTTATGTGCTACGTTGTAAGGTCGAGAGCTAAAAATAATTCCACGGGTGTGTACTTACAAACAATTGATGAATGAGGCCCGTTATTTTCCATGCCACTAAGAGGCGCTTGACATTTGCTTCAGCACTTCTTTACAACTTCGCAACACCTACAGTGGCTTGCAAAAGTATTCATACCCCTTGAACTTTTCCACATTTTGTCACATTACGACCACAAACATAAATATATTTTATTGGAATTTTATGTGAAAGACCAACACAAAGTGGCACACAATTGTGAAGTACAAAGAAAATTATACATGATTTTAATTTTTTTTTTTACAAATAAAAAACTGAAAAGTGCGGTGTGCAAAAGTATTCAGCCCCCTTTTCTCTGAGTGCAACCAATTGCCTTCAGAAGTTGCCTGATGATTGCTGAATGATCGAATGTTGACCTAATGACTAAATAGAGTCAACCTGTGTGTAATCTAATCTCAGTACAAATACAGCTGTTCTGTGACGGCCTCAGAGGTTTGTTAAGAGAATATTGGGGAGCAAACAGCATCATGAAGTCCAAGGAACACACCAGACAGGTCAGGGATAAAGTTGTGGAGAAGTTTAAAGCAGGGTTAGGCTATAAAAAGATTTCCCAAGCTTTGAACATCTCACGGAGCACTGTTCAATCCATCATCCAGAAATGGAAAGAGTATGGCACAACTGCAAACCTACCAAGACACGGCCGTCCACCTAAACTTACAGGCCGAACAAGGAGAGCACTGATCAGAGATGCAGCCAAGAGGCCCATGGTGACTCTGGACGAACTGCAGAGATCCACAGCTCAGGTGGGGGAATCTGTCCACAGGACAACTATTGGTCGTGCACTGCACAAATCTGACCTTTATGGAAGAGTGGCAAGAAGAAAGCCATTGTTAAAAGAAAACCATAAGAAGACCCATTTGCAGTTTGCCAGAAGCCATGTGGGGGACACAGCAAACATGTGGAAGAAGGTGCTCTGGGCAGATGAGACCAAAATTGAACTTTTTGGCGTAAATGCAAAACGCTATGTGTGGCGAAAAACTAACACTGCACATCACTCTGAACACACCATCCCCACTGTCAAACATGGTGGTGGCAGCATCATGCTCTGGGGGTGCTTCTCTTCAGCAGGGACAGGGAAGATGGTCAGAGTTGATGGGAAGATGGATGGAGCCAAATACAGGGCAATCTTGGAAGAAAACCTGTTGGAGTCTGCAAAAGACTTGAGACTGGGGCGGAGGTTCACCTTCCAGCAGGACAACGACCCTAAACGTAAAGCCAGGGCTACAATGGAATGGTTTAAAACAAAACATATTCATGTGTTAGAATGGCCCAGTCAAAGTCCAGACCTAAATCCAATTGAGAATCTGTGGCAAGATCTGAAAACTGCCGTTAACAAACGCTCTCCATCTAATCTGACTGAGCTTGAGCCGTTTTGCAAAGAAGAATGGGCAAAAATTTCAGTCTCTAGATATGCAAAGCTGGTAGAGACATACCCCAAAAGACTTGCAGCTGTAATTGCAGCAAAAGGCGGTTCCACAAAGTATTGACTCAGGGGGGCTGAATACTTTTGCACACCACACTTTTCAGTTTTTTGTTTGTAAACATTTTTTTAAATCATGTATAATTTTCTTTGTACTTCACGATTGTGTGCCACTTTGTGTTGGTCTTTCACATAAAATTCCAATAAAATATATTTATGTTTGTGGTCGAAATGTGGAAAAGTTCAAGGGGTATGAATACTTTTACAAGCCACTGTAAAAATGTGTGCAAGTGAAGTAGCATCATTTCCAGCCCCAGAGGTTCAGTGTAGAAGATTCTGGATTGGTAAAGAGGAAACGGTTCAGCGCCGTTACATGTCTATCTAGGAGCCCTCCCCATGATGCGTTTAACATCTTCTCTGTTTCTGTTGCAGTTGCAAGAGGTGTTATTGAGCTACATTGCCAACCCTCAGCTCGAGCTGGTGCTGGTCATGCTCATCGTGCCCTTCATAGTGAACGTGAGTCGAGCTTTCATGCTCTGTCCATCACATTGGACTCTTGGCACTCAGATGTCATGTGACACATATTTAGATTTAAGAGCAGTATAAATAGCCAGTTCACCTCTTTCAGTATCAGTAACCAGTTTCTCTTTGTAGTCCATCATGTTCTGGGTGGTCGACAGCCTGATGATGAGGAAGTACAAAACAATGAAGAGCCTGGATGACTCCTGTGACAGTGCTGTGAAGAAGGCTGACTCGCTACCTTGGGTCACCAACGAGGAGTCGCGGGTAAGACCTGATGGTATTTTCTATGCGGTTCAACCAGGTGCCAGCTGTGTCATCTTACAACAGTCCTGTCTATCAGCTTCCCCTACACGCAGTTCAACGCAGGGCAAATAGAAATACATTTCACGAGGTATCTGGGTAGCATAGCAGTCTATTCCGTTGCCTACCAACATGGGGATTGCCAGTTCGAATCCCCGTGTTACCTCCGGGTTGGTCGGGTGTCCCTACAGACAATTGTCTGTGTCTGCAGGTGGGAGGCCGGATGTGGGTATTGTTAACATGTTATCTCTATGCATCCCTATTTAGTTAATGTAATGGAGGACAGCTCCCCTTCTGGTCAGGTTATGCATGTGCAGTGTATTGCCCCTTCTAGGCGGGAGTCTCTTGTCATGCGCAGTTGTGGTGGTGCTCATGCTGAGAGCAAGTTGCTGGTTGCTTGGTATCGTGAAGAAATGGAGTGAATAAAGTCGGTTTCACTGAAGATAAATGTCGTGTTTATTCAGAACAAGTTTAGTAGTCAACATTGGTAGCAGAGGATGGTTAGCAGAAAATGGCTTCTGCTAGCTACAAAGTTCCACCGAAGTTCGATGAGTCCCGACCGTACGAGAGTTGGAAAAATGAAGTTGCTATGTGGAAGCTCGTTACTGAGCTGGATAAGAAGAAACAGGCCCTTGCTGTCGTCCTGGGGCTTGAAGGAAGGGCAAGGGATATCGCCATGGAAATACCCGCTGCAGACTTGAATACAGATGGGGGTATGGACGTTTTAATTGCAAAACTAGATGGAATGTTTCTCAAAGAAGAGAGGGACCGCGCTTACGATGCTTATTCGTATTTTGACTGTATCAAGAAGGACAGTTCTGTGTCCATGGCGGACTATGTGATTGACTTTGAGCAGCGATACAATAGAATGAAAAAGTATGATATGACTCTTCCCGATGCCGTATTGGCTTTTAAACTTTTGGATACGGCTTGTCTAGACGAGAGGAGTAGGCAAATGGCGCTGACAGCGTGTACGGATCTAACGTTTGCAGCAATGAAGTCCGCGCTCAGGAGGATTTTTGGAGGGAAAATACAAGTCGACGCGACTAATGGCATACAAGTAAAAGACACAGGTTGGACAACAAAAGCCACCGTTACAAGGTACTAACCCACTGGATAGGTTCGGTAGGCGATCAAAATGTGCTGTATGTCAGAGCACGTTCCATTGGGCCAAGGACTGTCCCCACAAGAATAGCGAGCAAGTAAAGCTAACTGAAGAGCCAGCAAAAGTAGAGGACACATTGTTTACCAAAGCCTCGCTGTCTGAATCAGCATCAGAGATCTTTCTGACTGAGTCGTTAGGGACAGCTATCATTGATACTGCATGTACCCGCACAGTATGCGGAGAAAAGTGGTTGGAAAATTTTGTCGCAGACCTCAGTCGAAGCCAAGTGAACCAGATAGCGCAAAGTGAAATTCCAAGCAGCAGACCATTTCGCTTTGGAGATGGGAATATAGTACATTCCTCCAAAATACTGAAACTGCCTGTAAAAATAGGACAGACAAAATGTCAAGTGGAAACTGAAGTAGTTAAAGCTGATATCCCACTGCTTCTGAGTAAGACTTCACTGAAAAGGGCAGGGACCATTTTGGATATGGAGAATGATAGTGCTGTGATGTTTAATCAAAATATCCCTCTTGAATTAACCAGCTCGGGACACTATTGTATAGATATCAGAGACAAGAGCACAGAAACAAAGCCAATAGAAACTGAAGCACTGACGGCTCCAGAGAACAGCCTGAATGAAGATGAGGTCCTCACAGTCACAGAAAATATGACCGCAAATGAGAAACACAAAGTTCTTCTGAAATTGCATAAACAGTTCGGTCACGCCTCCGCCGAGAGGCTACAGCGGCTCATCCATAGCTCTGGAAATAAAGACACAGAGTGACACGATTTTGCAGCACATAGTACAGGACTGTGACATTTGCCAGAGATACAGCAAGACGAAGCCAAAGCCTGCTGTGGGCTTGCCTCTTGCTTCAACGTTTAATGAAACGGTGGCAGTAGATTTGCATGAGTTGGAACCAGGGGTATGGTACCTCCACATCAATGATCAATTCATAAGGTTCAGCGCAGGAAGCATTGTAAAAACCAAGAAGTCCTCAGAGATCGTCAAGTCATTTCTTCATACATGGATAGGAATCCACAGCGCCCCCCAGAGGCTCTACAGCGATAACGGAGGAGAATTCAATAATGCAGAGTTCCGTGATATGGCTGAGAACTTTAACATTGAGACGAAAACAACAGCGGGATACAGTCCCTGGAGCAACGGACTACTGGAGAGGCATAATCAGACCCTCACCGACATCATTCTGAAGGTCAGGCGAGAAAGTGGCTGTGACTGGGAAACGGCCCTGGACTGGGCTCTTATGGCTAAGAACAGTATGCATAATGTGCACGGCTACAGTCCACATCAACTTGTGTATGGTTTGAATCCTAACCTTCCTTCTGTACTGGTTGATAAACCACCCGCACTAGAGGGTACTACTATGAGTGCTAGAGTAGGAGAGCACATTTCGGCCCTACATGCTGCTAGAAAAGCATTCACTGAAGCAGAGTGCTCAGAAAGGATAAGACGAGCACTACGTAAACAGCTCAGAGCTACAGAGGAAAAATATGACATGGGTGACAAGGTGTATTACAAACGAGCTGAATGTAATGAGTGGAAAGGACCAGGAATTGTTATTGGTCAGGATGGAGCTGTTGTTTTTGTAAGGCATGGTGGAATCTTAGTGCGAGTACATCACTCTAGACTTTCCAAGGTGAACACAAGGGTTAACGAAGAACAAATGGTACAAAATGAAAATGATGCTGAAACAGTAAATGATGAACAAGACACAGAAACAGGAAATGATGAACAAGGTATAAACAATGTAGCTGATGATTTAGCCAGTGAACAAAATAGAGAGAATGAGTTACCTGAAAGTAATGTTGCACAAACTGAAATGGCCCATAAGCCTAATGCACATGATAATCCTGTCCCCTCTGCAGGTATGAGTTTAAAAACAGGACAGACTGTAACATATATGAACAGAGGTGACAATACTCTACTTAGAGCAAGAGTCTTGGGGAGAGCAGGCAAAGCTACAGGGAAATATAAAACATGGTATAACATGCAACATCTAGAGAATAATGGAAGTGATGGGCAAAAGGTATCAGTTGATATCTCAGAAGTTGATAATCTTCACATAGAAACAGACAGAGAAGCTGATGTACTTATAACGAAAGACACCTCATTTGATGCAGCTAAACAGGAAGAAATAAAGAACTGGCACAATAATAATGTCTTCGAGGTAGTTAAAGATGCAGGTCAGAAATGTATCTCTACTAGATGGGTTTGTAGTCTTAAAGAAACACCTAAGGGTATTGTGCCTAAAGCACGACTGGTTGCCAGAGGTTTTGAAGAGATAAATATTCAAGAGCTACAAAAGGATTCCCCTACATGTGCTACTGATTCACTTAGACTTATGTTATCAGTGATATGTCAAAACCAGTGGGAAGTGCATTCTATGGACATCAAATCGGCATTTTTACAGGGTATGGAGCTATCCAGGGATATTTATATCCGCCCCCCTACAGAAGCAGGCTGTGAACATGTTGTATGGAAACTTAAGAAATGTGTTTATGGACTTGCAGACGCATCACTATATTGGTACAACAAAGTGAAGGAAATCATGCAGACTACTGGTGGTAGAGTGTCTCAGGTGGATCCAGCAATATTTTATTGGTTGGATGAGCAATGTAAGGTCACTGGGGTGCTTGCATGTCATGTAGATGATTTTCTCTGGGCAGGCACATCAAACTTTTCATCAAACGTAATCCCGCAACTGAAATCTGTGTTTAAGGTTGGTCGTGAGGAGCATGAAAAGTTTTCTTATGTAGGAATGGATTTTGTAACGGTAAACGGTGAGGTACAGGTACACCAACAAAGTTACATTGACAATCTGCAGCCTATACCCATTCAAGCAGGTCGGGCCACACAGAGAAGTGAGCCCCTTAATGACACTGAAAGAGAGCAGCTACGGTCAAAAATAGGACAAATCCTATGGGTTGCTAAACAAACAAGACCTGATGTTATGTTTGACTCGTGTTGTTTGGCTTCTAATATAAAAGGGGCAACAGTACAATCTATTCATGAGGCTAATAAGGTTATCCGTAAGCTTAAATCTGAAAAGGTAACACTCAGATTCCAACATCTGGGAAACACTGATGCTTTGAACTTGATAGTATTCAGTGATGCTTCGTTTGGGAACCTCCCTGATGGAGGTACACAGGGAGGTACTTTGATAACACTTATGAGAGAAAGAGGGAAGTTTTCCCCACTCAGCTGGCACTCTAAGAAAATCAGACGTGTGGTCCGCAGTACACTCGCAGGGGAAACTCTTGCTATGTCAGATGGAGTAGACAATGCAATGTTTCTGGCCACACTATTTTCTGAACTAACTACTGGCAATGCTGAACTGAATGCTCCCTCCGTGCTCTGTGTGACTGATAACCACTCTCTGTATGATGCTCTCAAGTCTACAAAGCAAGTCACAGAGAAAAGACTTAGGCTGGAAATCAGTAGCATTAAAGAACTCATACAAAGCAAGAAGATCAAGGAGGTACGTTGGTCAGACACGAAAACTCAACTCGCTGACTGTCTCACAAAGAAAGGAGCATCGGCTCTTGTGCACTTAAAGGCACTCTGTGAAGGACAATGGGACCTGGGTTAAAAGGGTGTTGGATGGACAATTGATTTTGTTCTCAAATGTTTCCATGACATGTTGATTTCTCTGGAAATGTGTGTTCCATAATTCACGCTGTGAATTTCATTTTTTGTTTTCTGTTTATTTCTTTAAAAAAAGAGAATGAGATTGTTAACATGTTATCTCTATGCATCCCTATTTAGTTAATGTAATGGAGGACAGCTCCCCTTCTGGTCAGGTTATGCATGTGCAGTGTATTGCCCCTTCTAGGCGGGAGTCTCTTGTCATGCGCAGTTGTGGTGGTGCTCATGCTGAGAGCAAGTTGCTGGTCGCTTGGTATCGTGAAGAAATGGAGTGAATAAAGTCGGTTTCACTGAAGATAAACGTCGTGTTTATTCAGAACAAGTTTAGTAGTCAACAGGTATGTGTCCTGGTCGCTGCACTAGCGCCTCCTCTGGTCGGTCGGGGTGCCTGTTTAGGGGGGAGGGGGAACTGGGGGGAATGGTGTGATCCCCCCAGGCGCTACGTGCCCCTGGCGAAACTTCACTGTCGGGTGAAAAGAAGCGGCTGAAAAGAAGTCTGCAGCCCTCCCCGGATTGGCAGAGGGGGTGGAACAGCGACTGGGACGGCTCAGAGTCCAGAGTGATTGGCCAGGTATACGGGGATTCGAACCGGTGATCCCCGTGTTGGTAGGCAACGGAATGGGATGTCGATTTGAAAGAGAATTTAATTGTAGCTCTATCTGTTCTAGTTGTGTTAACTCCCCCTCCTCTTCCTCTGTTTCTATCTGCGGATGTCTCTCATTTTTCAAACACTCACTCAGTATTGAGTGTTTTGTCAAGAATGATTATTTGGGGTGCTGTAACTGTGGACTCTCCCTCATGCCTCTTGGCTCATGGAGAGCTGTTTTCGCTCCTACTCTGCTGTGTGCTGTACTGTCAGTGTGTAACCAGATGTGAGAAGAGAAGATAAATATTCCGTTCTTACCGTTCCAGTAGTATCCACAAGCAGCAATATGCCCCATGCTTTTAAAGAGCCACGGCCAACAGGGAAACTCCCACTTCCGTGTTTACCAGTGATGTCATCGGTCAGGGACATTGCTGATCACCTGATCCGGCGAGCCAACCATACAACTTGTTCACTCAGTCACTCCGATTCACTGCCCAGTGAATGGCAGATGGCAAACCGGAAGTCATTATTTTTATTGACATGTTTAAATTCTATATACAACAAACACATAAAATAAAAGAAGGGGGGGATTTTAGGGAGTTGTTCCTTATCCGATGAGAGGGTCTAAGGACAGGATGTTGTGTTGCTGTTAAGCCCACTGAGGCAAATTTGTAATTTGTGATATTGGGCTATACAAATAAAATTGATTTGATTTTTGATTATATTTTTTTTTGGATAAAAGTAAAGAAAATGAAGAAAATGAAATATATAAATAAAGGGGGGTGGGGGGTCCTAGTGACTGGAAGTCATTATTGTGGATGAGAGCAGGATGGTAAAACCGGATGACGATGTCAGGTTGATCACTCAGTCACGGATCCTCCCGGTTGTCCAGCCAGAGTGTTTTAACATGACTGTGGACCGACAGCTTATGTACCTGGCGTCAACGGCGCCTGTTATTGTTGCGGTGAAGACACACACTCTCGTACCTATTTATTTATTTCTCTGTCACATGGTGTAAAGGGCAGTCGCCCCCTACCAAGACTACTTTTCTGTTCTTCTTGACTTTCTTTTACCCTTTCTCACTGATTTTAGGTATCTTGATTCTGTGTGCCAGCTCTGTTGTCGCTTGCAAAAGAGCAAGTGAGATTTCATCACTCCTGAAAGTTTTTTTTTTCTCCAGTGTTGGGTAGCTGCTCGGGTCTCCGTTGTCTTGGTAAACATGAGTCATTGTGCGAGGCCTTGAAATTAGTCATACTTGATGATTGAAGCTAATGTGATTTGGGTGATTGCCGTTCTAGAAAACTGCTTGTGTATGATTATGGAGTTTTGGTTGTTTTTCTGATGGGTTCTGCTGGTTGTTCTTGACTACTGAAACTGTCATGGACTTGTTCTTAATATTCATGGATTCAGCATGAAGTCAGTTTTTTTGCGTGGCCCTCCTCACAGTTATGGTCTGACAGTGAAACAGGTGGCAACAGTAAATGAAAAGAGAGAACACCCTCCATCCTCGGGTGCTCAGTTCCGATGAGAAGAAACTCCCCCAAAAAATTAAAAACTTCAAGAGAAAAAAAGGGGGAGAAACCTCAGGAAGATGGTGGATTTCCCTCCAAGGAACGTGAGGTAACAGATTTGGAAGGAAAACACCCACTGAAATCTCCGAAAGACTACACTTATTGGGCGGCACGGTGGCCCAGTGGTTAGCGCTGTCGCCTTAGAGCAAGAAGGTCCTGGGTTCGAACCCTGGGGGTTGTTCAACCTTGGGGGTCATCCCAGGTCATCCTCTGTGTGGAGTTTGCATGTTCTCCCTGTGTCTGCGGTGGGTTTCTCCGGGTGCTCTGGTTTCCCCCATCATCAAAAAGACATGTATGTATGTTAGAGTTAATACTCCTGTCTTTGCCCCTGACCCCGAGGCATGGTGAGACTAACTGGAGTTGGTCCCCGGATTCTGCACGGCAGCTGCCCACTGCTCCTCGCTACACAAGCTAGGATGGGTTAAATGCAGAGACAGAATTTCCCCCATGGGGATTAATAAAGTAGTTAAAAAAGTTGTTGATAGCAAAACAAGGGAAAAAGGAAAGTGAAAGCAGTGATAGCGCTGCATATAGAAGCATGTGAAACCTCCTCCCCAGACGCCACCACAGAACTGCACCATCCTGGAAATGAAGCGCTCATGTGGCTTGTTAATACGTCCATTAGCAGGACCTATAAACTTAGACATTAACTGTAGAGTCCGACCCTCTCGTTGCAACTGACCCTCTTGGGGAGGAAACACTCGGCGGTATCTGCGAGTCAGATGATTGATGTTTAGATGAGAAGAAGTATGTAAGTAGCCCACTACTTAGCCCAAGCCCACTGAGGCACATTTGTAATGTGTGGTAATGGGCTGTACAAATACAATTGACTTAACTTAAGTATAAACTACAATGGGTCCTCATGCCTCTCTGCCGGCAGGAAGACCCATTCCAAAGAAAAGGGTCATGGTAAGAAAAGACTCGGCAACCTGCTGAATTCATTCTGGTTCTGGGAATAAAGGGGCCATGACAGGGTCGCACCAGTCATTCATACAGTTGTTACTAGGTTTGTGTGTAAAGTCCTTACTACGTTCTTGTAAAATAATTATTTAAGAATTTTGGTTGCACCATTCACAAACAAGGAATGTCATAGCTAGTAAAGCCTTCATAGTGTGTAAATAGGCAATCACAGCAGCTGGCCAATCAAAAACGCTTGGTCGGGCGTCCCTACAGACACAATTGGCCCCGTCTGCGGGTGGGAAGCCGGATGTGGGTATGTGTGGGAGGAGGGGAATAGCATGATCCTCCCATTCACTACGTCCCCCTGGTGAAACGCCTCACTGTCAGGTGAAAAGAAGAGGCTGGCGACTCCACATGTACCGGAGGATGCATGTGGTAGTCTGCAGCCCTCCCCGGGGTCGGCAGAGGGGGTGGAGCAGCGACCGTAACAGCTCGGAAGAGTAGGGTAACTGGCCGGATACAATTGGGGAGGAAAAGGGGGGGGGGATTAAAAAAAAAAATTTTTTTACTTGTAAATATGGAACTGCACACCTACCCTACGAAACGATATTGGACAAAGATGTCCACATCACCGTATAAAGTGGCTGAGCATCAATCCAATTTAACCTTACTGACTTATTAAGTTGTTAGGAATAACTAGTTGGTGCGGTGCAACCCGTTTTTGTTTAGTGTGGTGTAAATTCTGACTTGGTGAATACAACTAGACCCGGTAAGGACTTGCAGAACCGGTGCAAGTTAGACAAGGCTTTATAAGGTCCGGTAGATGAGACAGAGTAAGCCCCTGTAGTATTTCATATGTGAGCCGTCGCACTTTAAAGTCAGGTGTAGCATGGATAGCGTGCATGTGAAGGAAGGCTAGGATGGGTGTTAGCATTTGGTCCCTGTCTAGCTTCTGCCAACATTCTAGCAGCCGCGGTTTGTGTCGTCTGGAGGCTGTGAAGCATTTCTGCTTCATCAGTAAGAAAGAAATAAGTATGACATCCATTCTTTTTGAACCGCAGACAAGCACGCCTCTGAATCGGGAGTGATCATATGACTTGACTCATCAGCAAACCAAGGGTGCAGCTTTCTTCAAAAGCAGAATCCTTCTTCCCATATCCAGTCACCACCACGAACATCATTCTTTATAATTTGCCCACTATGCCTTGGTTTGTGCTGAACATCACACATCAACACTTCACATAGGCACCCACATGTTTGGTTTAATGACAGAGCAGAATGTGTGTGTAGGGTGGAGTGGTGATGCTCCCTCCCTCCCTCCCTCCTCTTCTCTGGCCGTCTGCCAGACAGCCACAAATAATCCCTTCATCGTGGGAATAAAAGTGACATTTAGGGTTCATTTCCATGCACAGAGGTTGTGGGGCGTGGAGGGGAGGAAAGGAGGCAATCGGAGATGGAGATAGAGAGGCATTGATCAGGATGGATGAGGTCTCGGCGGGGGCGCTGGTCCAAACACAACGCGCTACAGTCCCAGTTAATGCTGTCGTGGTCAGTTTTTATTGCCTGTGGCATGAAGACTGTGTTATGGTGGAGCCCCGAGCCCCGTTTCCTTTATTGTTAACATCTCCTCTGAGAGACAGCTGAACTGCAAGGACTGACGGATGGCACGTTGTCTTGGAGTCTTTACTCCTTCAGGATCAAGTCAAGCCCTGGAGTCTTTACTCCTTCAGGATCAAGTTAAGCCCTGGTGTCTTTACTCCTTCAGGATCAAGTCAAGCCCTGGAGTCTTTACTCCTTCAGGATCAAGCATTTAAAGAACTGTCTCATTTCGCTTTACATTAAAAATTTAAGAAAAGGGTCGGACCCTTTAGCTGACTGGTTAGCACAGTCGCCTGTGGTGCGGGCTATCCGGGTTCGGTTTCCAGCTGCGCCCTGAATTCGCTACATGAGCATTAGAAAATTAAGAAAAGATCGGTCAAGCGTATACAGATCAAAAACAGCACTACAAACCGACAACGTTGGTTAGCATCAACAATAATATTGTGGCAAATTCAGGCGGCAGCTGGGACGCGAACCCGGGTCTACTATCATATCCTGCATCATACATCATATCCTGATTGAAAGCTTAATGTTGACATTGTAAAATAGATGTTTTTGCAGCGGTTCAGCAGAGCTACAGTTAGCTTGTCTGAATCACATGTTTTTTAGCTAACCAGCAACCCAGGAAAGCAAGCTGACACATCAGAAACACTTCAATTAAAAACAAAAATACACACACACAATCTTTAATGTGTTACAACAGCACATATTTTTAGAGGCTATCACTCCTTAACATTTTTGGGGATCCAGTCTCCCCCCCAATGCTACATAGATGCTACAGCTAACCTGGAGAACCAGTAGAGTTAATGTCCGTTTGTGAGTGAGTGAGTTAGAAACCACATTCCTGAGGTACTTTGCACCTCAAAATAACTATAAATATGATAATTAGTAGGGGTGCCCAGGTGGCGTGGCGGTCTTTTCCGTTGCCTACCGATGCAGGGATCACCAGTTTGAATCCCGGTGTTACCTCCGGCTTGGTCCGGCGTCCCTACAGACACAATTGGCCGTGTCTGCGGATGGGAAGCCGGATGTGGGTATGTGTCCTGGTCGATGCACTAGTGCCTCCTCTGGTCGATCGGGGCGCCTGTTCGGGGGGGGGGTAACTGGGGGGAATGGCGTGATCCTCCCACGTGCTACGTCCCCCTGGCGAAACTCCTCACTGTCAGGTGAAAAGAAGCGGCTGGCGACTCCACATGCATCAGAGGAGGCATGTGGTAGTCTGCAGCCTTCCCCGGAGTAGCGACCGGGACAGCTCAGAAAAGTGGGGTAAATGGCTGGGTACAACTGGGGAGAGAAAGGGGGGGGTAAAAGTTTTAATGTTATACAGGGATTACTGCAGCCTGAACAGTGGGATGTGTTTAGCAGCTCCTGGTCGTGAATGGAGACGTGGGACAGATCGTGCGGCAGCTGGTGATAACCCGTGCCCACGTTGTGTCTCAGCCTTCGGTTTGGGCTGCACTCTGGCCTGTGTGTGTCTCGGGTGTCGGTCCACTAACATGCATCTGTATCGCCTCCAGGTCCTGCTGACCGTAGAGACGGACACAGAGGAGGCTTCAGAAGACGAGGAGGAGCACGATGCTGTCGGACAGCCTCTCCACCCGCAGCCCTCGGGGGCAGCCATCAAACCTACATGGGTGGTGGTGTAAAAATGCAAGTAACTCCAACTGCTACTGGCAATGAGGCGCACACACTAAACCACACAGACTGGCTGCACCACCCTAGCCGGGAAGACGGATGTACAAGATTGAACATACAAACGGGTCCAACTCTCATCAAATACCGCATAACGGGGATCACAGAGTGAGGACAATGTCAGATAAAACATGTGAAAAAGGATTTACTCCAAATCTCCCTCAGATTTTAGGTCCATTTTAGGTTTGCTTGCAAGGCATGACACTGTGGATCTGTCACTCCTGACAGGTTTTATGTCTCCGGGACCTGGGAATGTCTTTAAAAAGCAATTTTACGTCCTTATCAGCATATGTTTACCATTAAACGTGGGCTGAAGTTCTGCCTCGTGGATGCATTTTGATAGGGAAAGCAAATGAAGGAACGTTAAATGGTGTTTTGGCCGTTCAAAGCCGTTCATCATCTCACTCGCTGCCTATTTTACTATCAGAAAGCCACAGCCGCAGTCGAGGGTTAGAAAGGCATTTTGTGTTGATTCATATCACAGGAAAGAACGCTTCCCACAGGACATGACCTTTAGATGATAATGGCCAAAGAAGCAAATAAACTTGCCCTCCCTTCGCGTTGGGGGGTGTCTTTGAAATGCCGTTGCTCTCCCAAAGACTAAATTCATCATGAATCCTCTTCCACAGGGAGGTGGGAGGGTGACGTATGCCCTCAAATGTGTCTTGAAATCCACCTTTATAATTGAGATGTAATTACAGGCGACCCTGCGACGCTCTTCTTCTTTTTTTTTTCCTTGAATTTTCCCCTTTTTACTCCCCTATTGGTCAATTACCCCACTCTTCTGAGCTGTCCCAGTCGCTGCTCCACCCCCTCTGCTGACCCGGGGAGGGCTGCAGACTACCACATGCCTCCTCCCATACATGTGGAGTCGCCAGCCGCTTCTTTTTCACCTAACAGTGAGGAGTTTCACCAGGGGGACGTAGTGCATGGGAGGGTTACGCTATTCCCCCCCCAGTTCCCCCTCCCCCACCCGAACAGGCGTCCCGACCGACCAGGAGGCGCTAGTGCAGCGACCAGGGCACATACCCACATCTGGCTTCCCACCCGCAGACGGGGCCAATTGTGTCTGTAGGGACGCCCAACCAAGCCGGAGGTAACACGGGGATTCAAACCGGCGATCCTCGTGTTGGTAGGCAACAGAATAGACCGCCACGCCACCCGGACGCCCGCGATGCTCTTCTTCTAACTGCTGGCTGGAGAGGCGAGGCTGAAGATGCAGTGCACCTTGGCCCAAGTGAAGCCATGTTGTGTTGGGGTGCCACGTTGTCCGAGGCCAAAGGTCACTAAGGCCTGTAGGGACCGCCATAGGGAACAATGGGAAACAGTCCACCGTCTGTCAAAGGAAAACTTACATGGCGGTGAGCAGGACCAGGTCATTACATTTGTTTGCATCTGTGATAGTTGGGGTGTTGAGCGGCGTATCGTAGTTTACTGGAACCCGACACGTGTCATCAGTTTGTTGTCTTGACATTTCACGTGTGTTTGTAGACTTGAGTTTGTGACGTGGTCTTATCCGTGGTAATGACATAGCAATGGGAATTTCCAACTGAATTTGTAAAATGGACGAATCTTTAACATATTTAACAGATATCGCAGCGGAAGTTTGGACGGTAACAAGAAATCGCCAAAATTCGCACGAGCTGAAGCGTGGCCGCCAGCCGCTTCTTCAGCGTTTCAGTATACATGCTTAAACTTTATTCTTTTCTACATTTTATTCATTGTCCACAACATTTCTGTTGGGTCTTTACATTTTTATCGGTTTAGCAATCAAAAAGTCTTACTCCTTTCTGTCCATATCATGTTTGATTTTGTATCCCAGAGTATCGTGGGGTTTTTTTTTTTCCCAGAGTGAAATATAAACTGTGGATGAGGCGGCACGCTGCGGCCGAGCGTCAGTATTCAAAACGGACTTTTCAGTGCCGCGGTGCTTCTTAACGAATGTATCTCTCTACTTTGTACTATGAATAAAGACCACTGACACATCAAACCGGCTCTTGGTGTAAAATTCCTGCCGTGGCCTCGGCCGGGGAGCGTGATGACAGACTCGGGAGCGAGGCCTGGCAACAGCACACCTGTGTGGGCGGGGAGGCAGCCCCTGACCTTCAGCTGATGAAAGGGAAGATGGGCGAGGAGGGAGGTGTGTGTGTGTGGGGGGGGGTGTGGGGCTAGTCATCGGTACTGGGGGACAGGCAGAGCTGAACAGAGCGCTAGTTACAGAGACCAGATGTGACTTTCAGCTCAGTAGTTCAAATATGAGCAGCTTGAGACACACACACACATACATACACACACATACATATCACACACACACACCTTCTTCTCTGCCAACTGAGCAACAGTACAAACTTTTGGTCCATTCTTGGACTTCATGGATTTTTTTTCTGTTTCATCATCTGATATACACGTTAAATATACACTCCCGTGAAATATAGATTTAATGTTTTATTCACAATTCCAAAATTATTGCAGACAGTACGTAAAATGCACAAGAAAATCTTACGTTTAGATTAGAGATGTGTAATAAGGCACTCATAAGCTCCTGGCTTGTTAGCATTGGCAGACGGCTTATAATTATAATTACGATTGTAATCATAATTAGCAGTCTCATCAGTTTGGTTTGGGGTGTTGTATATCGTGCCTTCGTCCTTTATTTAATCTAAATTGAACCTCTTTCTGATAGTATAAATCTAGACTAAAAGATTTGTAATGACCATAACCATTTCTGCCTCACTTTAAAGCCGCTTAAGACGACTTTTGTGGTTTTGTCGATTTGGCGCCCTCTTGTGGACAGAAGCAGAAGCGTTTTGTGGAATAACCACTTCATTTCGTGAAAACATTTATTCATGTCTTTAATTTATACCACCATAACAGCTAACACTTCAAGCTGAAGTAAAGTTGGGTTTTTTTTTCCTTTTTTATTTGTTTTTTAATTTCCTTTTGTTAAATTATCTGTAAACCATATAGGCACAGCTGGGAAAATGGAGGAAAAAACAGCAGGCAAAATTGTGAATCTGGTTGTGTAAGTTGTTGAAATTGAAATAAAAACTTAAGTTAAAAACAAAATTGCCTCTTGTCGCAAAAATCACCATTCACCCTCTGGTAGCTTGTGTGTTTGCTGTAAAGAGAAGAGCCAGATGAGGATTTTTGGAAAAACGGCTGTCAGAAAGATCTACAGCTATGAGCTAATGTACCTCTAATTGTGGTCATGTCCCGTATGAGTACAGTAAAACATTTCACATCAAATATCAATATCTAATCTTCTATCTGATGATCATGTTGGTCATACAGAGTTATAAAAATTAACCCAACCCTGTAATTAAACGGAGACTGACGAGTGGGTTGAAAACTAGATTTACAGATGTCAAGTCTAAATTTCAAACTAATTTTGTTTTTAAATTTCTTGTGTAGTTTCAATACTATCATTAACAATTGTGTAACAATTACAACAGTTCTGAACATTATTAAGCCATCTGCTCATGTGAACAAGTGTTATAAGAGCTGAGAAGTGTCCTACTACTCATGAATTAATCACTATTTACAGCTACTCATTATAAAATGTTACCAAATAGTACAAAAATATATTTAAAGGTATTGGGTGGGTGGTTACTCAGTCCAGGTACACCTGAGAACGGGGCATGGGAAGATGCGGGGCGTGTCTCGTGGCCCAGTTCGGACGAGGAGGAGGACGGCTCGAGTCACAAGTCCTCTCAGGCCTCATTTGTCCCATGTGGCACGTCCCCGGTGTCGAACATGTGCGACGTCACATAGTCTTCATACTGTCCGTCTATTAGCTTGGCCGCGTTGTTCCTGGCAAACCAGCAGTCCACGCTCTGCGTGCCGCTCAGGATGCGCCTGGTCTTCTTGACCACGGGCACCGAGCGGCCTTTCACCTTCAGGACGGGCAGGGTTGTGGTTTGTCCCGGTGCTGAGCTACTGGCCCCGATCTCTGCCAGACCCACTTCCTCATACAGGAACTGACCTAAAAGTAGAACCAGGCAGGATGTGAAGGACAAGTGGATTAAATCTCCTCCTCACCTGGGGGGGAAATGTCATTCATCTCTTTATCTTTTCATGACTTGTTTATCTGACTGTTGTTCTGGGTCAGAGTTCAGAGTGGAGGACCTTTCTAGCTGAAGCTAAGAGGTCACCTAACTCCTATTGTTATCTTCACCTCCTTCCTGTGGAGTTTAACCTTCATCCTTTTGATTTCTTTGGAAGCTGTAAATGTTTTATCCATATACACAGGCATCATAAATCATCTGTACAAATGCGTCTCTTCACCGTCCACATTAAGTCCGTGTCGAGGTCAAAAGGGGATCAAACTATTTGCAGTCAAGACTTTGTCTTCATTTACTGAGTGTTTTACATATTTATAATTTAGCACTTTGCAAAAAATTAGAAACTTGCAGTTAATGGTTAACATACTACATTACAGTAATATCTTTATTTTACTTTAGTTCCAATTGTTTTTTCAGTTTCATTGTGTTATTATTGTTTTGGTTTTTTTTTGGGAACGGGGTTTTTTTTCTCCCCAGTTGCACTTGGCCAATTACCCCACTCTTCTGAGCCATCCCGGTCTCTACTCCACCCTTTCTGTCGACCCAGGGAGGGCTGCAGACTACCACATGCCCCCTCCGATACATGTGGAGTCGCCAGCCGCTTCTTTTCACCTGACAGTGAGGAGTTTCACCAGGGGGATGTAGCACGTAGGAGGATCACGCTATTTCCCCCCAGTTCCCCCGAACAGGCGCCCTGACCGACCAGAGGAGGTGCTAGTGCAGCGACCAGGACACATACCCACCCACATCTGGCTTCCCACCCGCAGACATGGTCAATTTTGTCTGTAGGGACGCCCGACCAAGCCGGAGGTACCACGGGGATTCGAACTGGCGATCCCTGTGTTGGTAGGCAATGGAATAGACTGCTATGCTACCCGGATGCCCTGTAAAGCACCTTTTTACTTTGTCTTTAAAAAACACAGTATAAATAAGTTAAAATCAGTGAATAACAATTATTAGTTATTTGGCAGTTCCCATTGGCTCCAGTGGACAAGCTCCAGCCACCATGTACCCACCCAGTAGGCCGTGGCAGCTGTGGGACAGCCCCTTGCTGTTGGAGATGTAGAACCCCAGGTGGTCTCTCTGGTAGGGGGCTGGGTTCTTGTACTGGTGAACCAGGATTACAAAGCTGATGGTCCCTCCTATGGTAACAGTCACATTGGACTTGCCCACAACTGCCACTGACAAGACGTCGCTCTCCACCGCCGCCGTGGAGTCGCAGGGCAGGACCATGCGGTCACGTCCGTCCAGAATCACTTTCTTAGGAGTCACCTCGATGTAGGCCCGTTTGGGCTGGTCCACCATGATGGTGATGGTGCTGAAATAGGTCCGCTGCTGTTTGTGGCTGCCTGGCGGTGCCGGGGCCCCAATCAGCTTACCGTTCACCGTCACACCTGTTGATTGAAATGTGAGCTATTTTATGTACTTTTGCAGGTTCTTAACAATGCCCGTTGTCATGGAGACCAGTTTTACCTGAGTACTTGTGGTCAGAGACCAGGCGGAGGACATGCCCGGGCTCTCCATTGATGTTGAAGCACACCGTCAGCTTACTGAGGGGGAACTCAACCACAAAGTGGGGGTCACCGTCCGCTGAGGCAGACAATAGGACATAACATGGACAGAAAAAGAGCCTTAAAGAAGACAATTACAAACAAAGGGAACGTGGTAAAATGGTCAAAAACATTCAGAGGATAAACAACATCCACAAGTTTGCTGGTCTGATCTTTAAAGACGGAGTACAATTCCTGCCAAAGTGCCCCGGGACACCAATGCCACGCTGACCCTGGGCTCTGACCTTGAATTACCTGGTATTAAGAGGTATAAAGGATGCCTCTACGGGTATTTTGAGGTCTTAAGGAACCGCCGATGGTCCTGTTAAGAGTTCATCTATCATTTAATATCAGCTTTGATATGTGATCAGGAATCAGGATCAATTTATTGAAATGAAATGAAATATCGTTTCCCCCAGCCCACAGCAGTGCAACACAAAGACAAAAACACATATCCAAACACTACAAGAACACATATATCAAACTACAAAAAAAAAAAAAATCACTGTCTGAGAGAACGAACGCCAGGATGACTGTCGGAACTGCCGGTCTGCATGGGCTAGCTTAGCCTGCCCCGCTTCTACGTCCTGTCAGACCGCCCTCGGTGTTTCCTCCTCGGACACAGCTCCAGGCAGGGCCATGGTCCCTGGGCCTGCCAGACGTGGCAGACCAGGCTCCCCTAGCCGATCCAGCGCCAGCTCTCCCAGCCAGACACCTTCGACACACCTCCCTGCACTCCACACGATGACACCAAAAACACTAGGCAAGGCCGCCACCAGACCGCCCTCGCTGTTATCGGAACTGCTGGTCGGCATGGGCTAGCAGTTAGCTTAGCCTGATGACAGCAACACTGTGCTCAGTCTGTGCTTGATATAGTTTGTCACATTTTTTGACACTGTTCCTTTATTCCATGGCCATTGCTGCCCCCTATTACCACAAGATAAAGCAAAGCAAAACGCCAACTGTCTTCTTAAGTTGGCCACGCTTTGATTTTCACAGGACTTCTTGTGAGCATCTTCAAAAGCTGCGGGCAGACAGACAGCGCACTGCATGGGGAAGCCTCCCCAGACTTGTGAGAACTAGCTGAGACGATGAACAGAGGACAGATGAGCTGCGAGGAGATGAGAGAGGAACAGTAATGACAGGGCCATTAGGCCCCGCTAACTGCTTCTGCTGGCGTCCCCCTCTTTACTGTAACCCGCACAAACATCCACGTCTCATCTCGCTTCTCTGGTCTCCTCCACACTGTCCCGCGAGTGCACGCACGACACACACTTTCATGTTTAAAGTGCCACCTAGTGCACGTTGTGGTATTTAGATTAGACCCTGTGTGTTCTTCCCCCTCTCTGCAGGCCGTGTTCAGAGGTGTCTCCTTACCCACGGCGGCCTGTGTTATCATTACTGTCTGTCAGACGAACTTTCAAATTACAGGCCGGCCACACAGAGAGTCAGAAGAGAGAGAGAGAGAGAGAGAGAGAGAGAGAGAGAGAGAGAGAGAGAGAGAGAGAGAGAGAGAGAGACTACTGTACATTTGCCCTCACCTCTATGTTAAGGGTCCTTAAAAGAATCATAAACCTGGCACAGGGTGCACTGGGGAGAGGCACGGCTGAGAAAATAAAACTATAACTGAACTACATGGCGCTCAAACAGCCTGACAAAAACGCATGAGAGACAGACAGACAGACAGAGCGAGAGACAGAGCAAGAGACAGAGTTGAGAACTAGATAAATGGGAAAAACATCCAATTGAGACCCTGCATGTTGAATTCTGTAAAAACGTTCTTAAAGTCCATCGGCACACCACAAACAATGCCTGCAGGGCAGAACTAGACCAGTATCCTCTTCTGATTAACATTCAGAAAAGAGCGACCAGGTTCTGGAAACTTCTGACATTCAGCGACCCACACTCTTTCCATTATTGAGCCCTGCAATACCAAGAGCTGAGCAAAGATAAGAACTCTCCTCCCAACCTGGTCTTCAGCCGTCCTGTTCCACTAACACATACTAACACTTTAGAGGCACAAGACCAGGTCCAGACTACACAACATATTCGGCTTCAACAAATTCCCTCAAACCTAAAAGACAATTATTATGAATATCGGCGATCTAAAATAAAACCCCAAAGCAGGATGCAATGCTATTTGGCCCAAGACAGAGAGTACACATTAGCAGATCACCTCATTCAAATAAAAGAAACACATCTGAGAAACACACTGACGAAGTACAGACTCAGTGAGCATCGCCATAGAAACAGACAGACATAAAAAGACCCGGATGCCAAAAGACGAACGTTTGTCGACAGTGTGAAGACTATGTTGTTGAGACAGAGCTGCACTTTTGGCTGACTGCAAGACATTCCGGGGAATCCGCTATTATTACTTCCAGAAATGTGAGGAGAGACGCCCCAAATTCACGGCCCTGCCACACCCCAGAAAAGTGCCCTACATACGAGATGAACACAGAGACTGCTGCACTGTGGCTGCACAGTATGGTCCAGCCTGCCACTGTCTGAGGGACAGTGTGTGATACCCCATACTCCTTCCCAACGGGGAGGACCGGGACAACACTCGGACACACACACACACACACACACACACACACACACACACACACACACACACACACACACACACACACACACACACACAGCCCCAACCCAAACACAGTCACATACACACACAGTACACACTCTCTCTCTCTCTCTCACACACACACACACACACACACACACACACACACTCAAAAGCAGAGACTGACAAATTCACACATCCACTCACACATGAGCTTGTTGCCATGACGTACTGTGTAAGTTGTTTTATTGCATGTGTTGATGTATACATGTTGTGTGTTCGTGCACTGTTATTGTCCTTCATGTGAAAATGCTTTGCAATACAAATGTAGATTTGTCATGCGAATAAAAGCACATTTGAATTTGATGTAGAGAGAGAGAGACAGACAGATAGAGAGACAGAGTAAGAGAGAGTAAGAGAGAGACAGAGAGAGAGAATTGAATTGAGACAGACAGACAGACACAAACAGACAGAGACAGAGAGAGACAGCGAGAAATTTACTCCTCTTTCTTTATTGTCATTGTTCTTGTATTATTGTTTATTGATCAGTGTGGTGTTGTGCTGATGTTCATTAGTGGAGTTATTGTGTACTGTCCAAATATTCAGACAAGTTGCACTTTGATGCTTTGGCAACATTGTTTTTAAAACTTTCATGCCAATAAAGCCCTTTGAATTGAAAACTTAAACTGACAGAGACAGACAGACACAGACAGACAGAGACAGACAGACAGACAGACAGACAGAGAATTTGAGATCACCTGATGTTTTGGAGATGGTGATGGATTTCTTGACCGGCCTCCTTTCAAGGCGACCTGTAAGGAAAACAACATTTATGTCCCACAGCGAGTCATGTGGCCTCTGTTGCTCAGTACTTCCTCCTGTGACAACGTCCCTGTGCATGGCATGAACGGCTCACGACTCAGAGCCTGCTGCTGCAACACATGCTACGTGCCTCATCTAGAAAGACGGTAAAGAAGCAACCTCACCTGTCGTCTTGCCAGGATTAGAACCCTGGCCCACCGGCTGCTTCCTGTGCAGGGTCGTGGGCGTGTCTCCCTCCATGTCCTCCGGCAGCTTATTGGCCGACAGGGCCGCTGCGCCCGTCTCTGGCATGAGGGTGGGAGTCGGGGCCATGGTGCCATCGGCCAGCACCTTCGGCTTCTCCACCACCAGGTTGGTGAGGGGGGTGAGGAAGTGGTAGTTGAGGGAGAGGTTGGTGGCCTGCTGGGCATGCCCCTCCCGCTCCCTGCTGGTCTGACTGCGAAGGCGTGACCGCAGACCCTCCTTGACGCTCAGAAAGCCCCAGACGCGTTCCACAAAGTCCTGCGCCGGCGACGCCGCCTCCGTCCCTGGCGTGACCCCGGATCCCTGGGCGACCTCTGACCCTCCGGGCTTGGGCCCCGCCACCTTCGCCGTCGCAGCTGCAGCCGCCTTCACATGCCTCTCTGTCTCCGCCTCCCGCTGACGTAGCGGCACGTCGGTCTCTAGGACGATGCTCTTGTCGCTGTTGCTGGCGGTGACCTGCACGTGGAGGGACTCCGCGCTCCGGTTGCTCAGCTTCCCTGCAATGACGATCTCCGAGCCATTGAAGTAGTTGTTGAAGAGGTGCTGGGTGACGTACTGTACTGCGTCCTCCGTGTAGTTGATCCTGATGTCTGACAGCAGGGGAGTCCCGATCTCATCGTAAAACCTGGCCAGAGAGGACGGGGGGAACACGTGAGACGGGCTGACGTCCCAGCAGCAAGGGGACGAGGGGGATTGTGTTTGTTAGAGCGGGTTGATAGAGTACTCTACACAAATCAAGATGTAAAACCACTGACTGACATTCAAAAAGACAACAATCCAGGCATTTTGTGAGAGCTATGATGTTCTCAGAAGCCCCCCACCACCACACACACACACACACACACACACACACACGCATGAGAGAATCAAAAGGCAAGGTTATTCAGTAGGGCTCTTGATGTTAATGAAGTCTGTGTGTGTGTGTGTGTGTGTGTGTGTGTGGTGTGTGTGTGTGTGCATGCACAAATGTGTGTATGTGTGCACATGTATAAATGTGTGTGTGCATGGACAAATATGTGTGTGCCCATGCACAAATGTGCACGCATGCACAAGTGTGTGTGTGTGCATGCACAAATGTGTGTGGTGTGTGTGTGTGCACGCATAAATGTGTGTGTGTGCGCATGCACAAATATGTGTGTGCGCACATGCATGCACAAGTTTGTGTGCGTGTGTGTCCTCTCAGTCCTGTCCCTGGTTGTGTGTGCCACCGTAAACCTCTTGACCTTTTTTAAGGGGGTGTTTGTTCAAGCAGGGGCAGGGCTATTATGTCTGGTCTATCTGTGAACCCTACACACATACTCAAGACACATGGTTTCACAACACAGATACACACACACACACACATAAACACTCGCTTTCACACACAAGGCATTTCGTCAGGTCAGGAGGAATGTGTGTGTGTGTGTGTGTGTGTGTGTGTGTGTGTGTGTGTGTGTGTGTGTGTGTGTGACAGAGAGGACCGACTGTGTGGAGGAGAAGAAGAAGGTGAGCGTGAGGAGGAGAAGAAGGAGGTGAACATGAGGAGGGCAAGAGACAGGAAGAAGGTACACATGAGAAACAGAGGAGCTGTTTGAGTCTCCGGCCGCCGCACATGGAGGGTGATTAAAGATCCGTGTTGTCAGCGCCGCCGCATATGTGGCCTTCTCCCGCTCGTAACGCGATGAGAGATGGAGGGATGCGGTGGAGGGGGCGAGGGGGGAGGGATTAAAGAGGGCTAATTGCTTAATCAGAGGCGGCGTACGCACCCATAGGGAGGGGAAATGAAAGCGGGTGGACATGAATTAACCATCCAAGAGAGAGAAAGCGACTCATAAGTTGTCGAACAAAACAAGCGTGAGGAAGAAGATGAGATAGTTGGCGATGGGGGGGGGGGCTCACAGGAATACAGCTGATTAGTGGAGAGACGCAGCTTAGCAGAATGACTGACAGGCACCACAAACACACACACACGCCCACCCTTTGAGCATGGCACTGGCGTCGGCCTCCTCGTTGATGCGCCTCATCATGCCGCAGTTCTCCAGGGCCATGCGCTCCAGCAGCCTGTAGTCCACGTCGTTCCCCATGCCGATGGTGAAGAGGCAGAACTTCTCCTGCACGGCCGAGCGCGTGTTCCCCAGGATGGCGGGCGAGTGGGTCTCCCCCACCGTGGGCCGTCCGTCGGTCAGGAAAATGATGAGGGACACGCTGTTCTGGTTGGTGCCCGGGCCGGAGAGGTAGTCACTGAGCAACTTGGAGCCGGTCTGTATGGCGCCGTCAATGTTGGTAGCTGCAATCGGATGGAGGTGTAGTGTGTGTGATGGGGGGTGGGGGTTATCATGGGTGGGTGGGTGTTGCTCACACTAAAGTGTCACATGCAGATATGAAAACCCCTTTTCTCCCCAATTGTATCCGGCCAATTACCCTAGTACCCCACCCCTCCGAGCCGGCCCGGTCGCTGCCCCACCCCCCCCTTTGCTGATCCGGGGAGGGCTGCAGACTATCATGTGTCTCCTCCGTAACTGTGGAGTTGCCGGCCGCCTCTTTTCACCTGACAGTGAGGAGTTTCACCAGGGGGACGTAGCGCGTGGGAGGATCATGCTATTCCCCCCAGTTACCCGCCCCCAACAGGCGTCCCGACTGACCATAGGAGGCGCTAGTACAGCGACCACGACACATACCCACATCCGGCTTCCCACCCGCAGACACAGCCAATCGACTCTGTGCATAACTGTAGTCCACTGACTTCCGGTTTCTACTGCAGCGGTCATACCGGTTTCCTGTTTGTTGGCGTGTGATATTGACAATGGCATATTTTTCGCGACGCCTGCAAGATAAATGCACAGAATTGGCGACAAATCACCTGCACCTACCAGCAAACGGGTGATGGTTACGTCCACAATTATGAGGATGAGTACCCTCATCCTCATAATTGTGGACGTAACTTGATATGTACAACTTGAAACTTTCCACCTGTTTGCTGGTAGGTGCAGGTGAAAGTTTGTCGACAGCTCTGTGCGTGTGGTTGACATTTATCCATGGTAAATTTTGCAGGCATCGCGAAAAATATGCCATTGTCAATATCACACGCCAACAAACAGGAAACCGGTATGACCGCTGCAGTAGAAACCGGAAGTGAGTGGACTACAGTTATGCACATGCAGAGGACCGATTGTGTCTGTAGAGACGCCCGACCAAGCTGGAGGTAACAGGGGTATTCGAACGGGCGGTCCCCGTGTTGGTAGGCAACGGAATAGACCGCTACGCCACCCGGACGCTCCCTGAAGACCGTATTGTAACATCTCAACACGTTCTTTCCTGTTCTCTTGTAACATCGACATGCTGTCATTTTGCCCTAAGATTGCGAGTTTAACTGCACTTTTCCGCCTCCTCTCCCCCGTCTTACAGTGAAGCGCCTGATGGACTGGAAATCAAATACAAGACGAGGTTAACACACATGCGGGTTATTTCCACAGGCCTCTCTCACCTCCGGTGGGCGTGAGCATGTAGATGAACTTCTTGGCGTCCCGGACGTTGAGGGGTGTTACAGGGACGAGGCGGCTGGGCTGCCACACTTTGACCTTGCTGGAGAAGCTGATGAAGTTGAAGTGGTCCTCAGGACGCAGGTCCCTCAGAATGGTGAACAGAGCATCCTTAGTCTGAAAGCACCACGACAGGAAATATATCTACTGTTAGAAAAGCATCTCTCAAACTTCAACGTGCAATGCTTCTAAAATATCCAGTCAGGGTGCAAACTGTGAGGGAGCCATGGGCAGCTTGGAAATATTAATTTCCAAATTGCTTTCGCCACAATCTTGCAACACACATTTCTATCAGGAACACTTTGTCATTTCACTTCATGAAATTAAACGAAAGGTCATTTCCCTCAGCCCACAGCAGCGCAACACAAAGACAAAAACACATCCAAAAACTACAAGAACACACATACCCAAACTAACACACATACCCAAACTAACACATATATCCAAACTAACACACATATCCAAAGTAACACACATATCCAAACTAACACACATACCCAAACTAACACACATATCCAAAGTAACACACATATCCAAACTAACACACATACCCAAACTAACACACATATCCAAACTAACACACATACCCAAACTAACACATATATCCAAACTAACACACATACCCAAACTAACACATATATCCAAACTAACACACATACCCAAACTAACACATATATCCAAACTAACACACATATCCAAACTAACACATATATCCAAACTAACACACATATCCAAACTAACACACATACCCAAACTAACACACATACCCAAACTAACACACATACCCAAACTAACACATATATCCAAACTAACACACATATCCAAACTAACACACATATCCAAACTAACACATATATCCAAACTAACACACATATCCAAAGTAACACACATATCCAAAGTAACACACATATCCAAAGTAACACACATATCCAAACTAACACCATACCCAAACTAACACACATATCCAAACTAACACATATATCCAAACTAACACATATATCCAAACTAACACATATCCAAACTAACACACATACCCAAAATAACACATATATCTAAACTAACACACATACCCAAACTAACACATATATCTAAACTAAACAAAAAAATCACTGTCCAAGGGAACAACGCCAGCCAGAATGACTGACGGAACTGCCGGTCTTCATGGGCTAGCAGTTAGCTTAGCCCGCCCCACTTCCACCTTCTGTCAGACCGCCCTCGGCGTTTCCTCCGCGGGCGCAGCTCCAGGCAGGGGGCGTGGTCCCCGGACCTACCGGATGCAGCAGACCAAGCCGTCCCGGCCGATCCAGCGCCAGCTCTCCAGGGTAGAGGCTAGTTCCCATCGATGCAGAGAACGGAAATGGAGTAGAGAACGGTCAACTGAGCATGCGCGAAATGCCTCTACCATGCCTCCACACGCCCCGCGTAGCATCCAGGCGCTAGGATTCTAGGAAGACCCACCCCTATTCTGCGTCTGATTAGCTAACTGTAACCCTAACCCCGCCCTAACCCTAACCTTAACCTACCCAAACAACGGAGGCAACGAGTACTTGCGCATGCTCAGTTGACCATTATCTGCGTCGATGGGAACTAGCCTCTACCGCTCTCCAGCCAGACACCCTCGACAGACCTCCCCGCACTCCACACGGCGACACCAAAAACACCACAGTCAACGCCAGGTGAGACCGCCGCCAGATCGCCCTCGGTGTTACCGGAACTGCCGGTCTGCATGGGCTAGCAGTTAGCTTAGCCTGCCCCGCTCTCCCAGCCATCAAACCAAGACAAAACTTAGACGCAGACGTGGACAAAGACGCTGCATGGACGGTGCTGGGTGAGACCGCCGCAAATGTGAATTCGCGCCGCCATCTTGCCACAGCGGACTCTATTCTGTATTGTTTTCTGTAGCAGTAACTCCTGCTGTACTATTCCTGCAAACACCATCCAAACATAACAAACCGAGCATAACAGGAGCCTTTATTAAGTCATGTTTGTCTTAACGTTCGTCTCCGAGGCACAGATCTGGTGATGTAGAGCCATATAGACGGCGATGGCTGCACGAATTCACCCAGTATCGTCCATGCGGCGTCTTCATCTGCGTCCAAGTTTGTTGTGTCTTCGTTTGATCCTGGGAGAGCTTGGGCTGTCGTATCCTGTGGGCCCAGGGACCACGGCCCTGCCTGGAGCTAGACCCGAAGAGGAAACGCCGAGGGCGGTCTGACAGGATGCGGAAGTGGGGCAGGCTAAGCTAACTGCTAGCCCATGCAGACCGGCATGTCATCCTGGGTTTGTTCTCTTGGACAGTTTTTGTAGTTTGATATATGTGTTCTTGTTATTTGTGTGTGCGTGTGTGTGTGTTTACATCATGGACGTTTTGTTACCAATCGGTAAAGGGCATTTATGAAACTTTGAATTTATGAAAGGTTTGAAAAAGTCTGAATATAGGGGACTTGATTTTGTGCAGCCTTTCAGCCACTTGGAGCAAGTGCTGCTTTTTGCAGACGGGGTCTGTAGCTCTCCAGCTCCTAGTCAGAGCATCATACGTTCATACGTTAAGTGTCTTTGACAGACAAGTGCAAAAAAAAAAAAATTCTATCGTCTTAAGGGCAAAAAAACAGGAAAACAAGGTGAAGCAACACCATTTCGACACCATGATTCATGGTTGCTACAGTGCTGTCATGGTTGTTGGACTGCAATGGAGGCACCGTCATAGTTGGACTTCACACAGAAGTTTCATCAAAACAGAGCATAGCCCATTGACCAGCTGTGACAGAACACACACACACACACACACACACACACACACACACACACACACACACACACGCACACACTTGGACTCAGACACACTCCACCCACCACACATCCAACCCTGGAGGGCGGTGTCTATGTATGCTAACACAGATGCAGCCCAAAACGTATGCATACATAGGGTAAGAAAATAAATGTGTCTTTCAGCTAATCATAGTTATTCCTTTTTTAGCGTTAAACATTCATATTCATTTGAATTTGCATTTTTCATTTGGATGCTTGCGTGCAAATGCACACACAAACAACACCCTATCGCTTCTGCTCCGGGGCTCACTGTCCTATAAATCCCTCCAATGTCCTGCTCATCGGTCGTGTGTGGGTGTGATTTAGTAGGGGGCTACCAGATGCCTATACAGGCCATATAGAGCTATGTAGGTCCAGAACTGCAGTATGAACTACAGTGAAACCCTCTATTGTGGAGCCAGATCAAAGCACACTTGTTGCTCTGTTACTCCCAGTCTGCTGGGGGCTGGCGTGGGGTCCAGTGATGGACCACAGGGTCACGACGGGTGCTGCCATGAAAGTTCCATTACCCCATAGACAATGACCTTCCTCCCTCACAGCCCTGCTTTGTGTGTTTCTAATCTTCTGTGCTGTTATTCTCCCCCTTTTCTTCACTCCTCATTCTTGTGGGATGTGTATGGCAGCTGCTCACAGATCAGATTTACATCTAGCTGAGCGGAGGATCATGCTATTGCAGATGGAAGGGGACGGGACCCTGATACTGATATTCCAACGTGGGAGTGAGAAGGTGGGACGTCCATGTTCCCCATCTGGTGTAGTCATTGGAATCCTCCACAATAGGTCAGGAGAGCGACGCTGTCTCAAAATCCATCTTTTGCCTGCAAGTTACCCCCGGGAAGGAGCGATCCTAGCTGCAATCCTTCAACCCCATGCTAGTATCGTAAACCGGACGACAAACCCAAGCAGTGTCCTCCAACCACCCCGAGGGTGAGCAGCGCTGTTTACCTGTCTGATCTTAGTTCCCAGCATGGAGGCGCTGGTGTCGATCACAAACACCACGTTCTTAGGCACCACTGGCAGGTCTTTGGGAGCGAAGTAGTGAACAAAATGCCCATTCAAAACCTGTTTACAAACAGAAAGAGAGAGGGAGAGGGAGAAAGAGACAGACAGAGAGAGAGAGAAGACGACACACAGACGGTGAGAGGGGTTCGAGCCGCATGCTTCGGTTATCAGAATGTAATGATTGTTCTGAGGGCCGGCTGTGGACTGATGGGGTGGATGTAATCCTGAGAAATGAATTGCCATCAGGGTGGGTGGATGGATGTGCTTACTGTGTGAGAGAGAGAGAGTTGGAAACAGGCAGAACATGCACCCATATGAAAATACAAGATAATATGAGAGGTACTTTATTCAGCCTATACTTTTAAAAATTCCTATCCTTTCAACTAAGCGTCCGTAACCCGTCATTTTCCTTGGGGGTGTGAAGTTAGCTGCAACGGCGCAGGATTCTTTAATCTACCGCGATGGCGCGACAGCTTTACTCAGCCTTACCTTATTTCTACCTCGGCAGGAAATTCCTCTGACCAGTAGCAGTAAGGGCATATATTATTGTAACAGTGTACGACCACGGGTCGCTAGCCCTTGGCTAATGGGTCACACCCTTCAATTGACTGGTTAGCACAGTCGCCCGTGATTCGATCCCTGCCTGCCCCCTGAATTCTCGCTACATTTGGTGGCAGCGGGGGGCTGCGCATATGCGGTCAGAGCCGTGAGGGGGCGCTGGTATGCAGAAGCGTGGGGACAGGCTTCCTGAAGGAGGGGAATGGTATGACAGTGTAACGACCACGGATGTGTAGACTCGCTAGCCCTTGGCTAACGGGTCGGACCCTTTAGTTGACTGGTTAGCGCGGTCGCCCGTGGTGCGGGCAACCCAGGTTCGGTTCCCACCTGCCACCTGAATTTTTGCTACACTATTGAAATATGAGTGGGCATGATTTTCTCAAAGCAGTGCTGCTGTGCAGATTCGCCGTACGTATACTAACCTGTATGTCCCCAATCCCCATCTCCCTCTCTACATCGTAGCGGATCACAAAGTCTCCCAGGATGCCATTGGTGGTGATCTTGGCCTGCTGGACAATGGTGGGGCTGAAGGTGATCTTGCAAAGGTTCTTGTCCCATTTGATGGCTGTGGCGGCCGGAGGCTCGGGCTTCACTGGAGGCCAAGATAAAAGGTAGGGACAAAAAGAGGAAGCGGGTTTGTGTCGTGATTGACCAGAGAGAAGATTCGAGGAAATCAACATCACACCTCAAGGCAACCAAAGTCGACTGGCCGTATAAACTAAGATCTGTACTGACTGTGTACTGTGGTTTATGGGACCATTTCACTGAAGGGAATGAACGCAGTTGAATTTAGTCAAGTGGACACCCTAGGATAAAACATATTAGCCTCACAGAGTCCCTTTATGATTTGTTAAATTGACTGGGAATATGGTGGAAGTTTTCCCAACATTTTCGTTGAATTCGGTTTTTTTTGGGGGGGGGGTCTCCCTTTTTCTCCCCAATTGTATCCAGCCAATTACCCCACTCTTCCGAGCCGTCCCAGTCGCTGCTCCACCCCCTCTGCTGATCCGGGGAGGGCTGCAGAGCAGACTACCACGTGCCTCCTCCCATACATGTGGAGTCGTCAGCCACTTCTTTTCACCTGATAGTGAGGAGTTTCGCCAGGGGGGATGTAGCACGTGGGAGGATCACGCTATTCCCCCCAGTTCCACCTCCCCCCAAACAGACACCCCGGACGACCAGAGGAGGCGCTAGTGCAGCAACCAGGACACATACCTCCATCCAGCTTCCCACCCGCAGACACGGCCAATTGTGTCTGTAGGGATGCCCGACCAAGCTGGAGGTAACACGGGGATTTGAACTGGCGATCTCCGTGTTGGTAGCCAACGGAATAGACTGCTACGCTACCCGGACGCCCCTTTCCTTGGATTCTACTGCTAAACAGGGAAGTGCATTAAATGTGGAGTAATTCAAAGATTAGCATGACTTTTCACCCACACTGCACCCTTCAACAAAGGTATTCAAACACATCTGCGACCCTACCCGGTGTCCTGGGCGTGTTAGGCCCTGACGCAGCGGCGGCCCCGTTGCTCTTGCCTCTGCGCAGCGGCAACACCTCCAAGTATGTGATCGGCGAGTGGTCGACGACGGTGACCTCCAGGCTGAGCCGGCTCACCAGCTGCAGCGGCCTCAGACTGGTGACGTGCTCGTAGCGACCAAGACGGCGCTGGAGCAGCTCCTCGTAGGTCAGCAGGAACACCGCCCGGTTGCGCCCGGGAATGCTGGCCGCCATGCGGAACATCTCCACCCCCAACTCAATACTGGAGGGTGGAGGTTGGAAGAGGGGGTGGGGTGGCAAAGGTCGAGGAGAGAGAAATTAGAAACGGGAAATGACCAAACAGAAGAATTGAGAAGTTGGGGAACCTGGGTGGAGTGCTGAAGGCGGGGTGGAGAGGGAACAGTCCAAGTAGTGAAATCATGATTTTGGAAAATGCAACATGATCTCTGGTGAGGTGCCTCAAGTCGGGTGGGGTCACACTGGTGGTGTTAGAAGAAGTGGTGCATGGGGGGGGTAGCTCTTTCTCTCCGTCCATACCTCTCCAATGCATCCACTGTTCCTATCTTCAAATCTACCACTTTACCCCCCCCCCACCCGTTTTGTTTTACAGTGGAGGGAGTGAATCATATTGCATTTTAGAAATGTCATTTTTGAGCTGAGAGCTGGAAAGGCCATGATGTCACTTTTTCCTGTCACAGAAGGGCTGCAGACTTACACCAGTCCTTGTCTCTCAAGCAAATGATCTTCCATACTTGCTCCTGCCTCCAAGAAAATATGAGTACCATATGAGCATAGTGATGCCATAAAAATAGAAAATTACTACAGCGTTTGTGTCCCCCCCCCATTACTATAAAATCCCTTGCCATGTACTACAGAATAATCTGTAAACACTTTCAAAACCATGGAAGTGCTACAGTATTTGAATAGTAATGTGACAAATATAAAATCACCACACACACACACACAATTCATCACTTCCTCTCGGCGGCTAGGTTTTGGTACCTGGGCTTGAGCTGTGATAGTATCTGTTTGCAAAATAGGAACATGAGAGGGAGTGAGATCCACTGTGTAATTATAAGGAGACCCCAAACAGAGAGCTCAGATGACCGAGGCTGGCACACATTCTCAAGCAAAGACGCCTACACACACACACACACACACACACACACACACTCGTATGCAAGCGGAGCTGCTCGGGTCTCTCTCACCTTGTGTTGTCCGATTCTTTGTTCTTTGGATTGGTGTTGCCCCCCTTGTCCTGCTTGACCTTCTTTTCCTTGGGCTTGACCTCACTCTGGTAGACACGCCCACCAATGATCCTGGTTCACGGGGTCAAGAGTCAAGAATAAGAGTGGTGCGCACACCCGGGACCACCTACGGCCGCTGTTTGAGCAGGCTCTATTGTAGGCTGTTTACAGTTAACAGTGCTGCACATGAATGGGCCCACGGTGACTGCGCCGGTTTAACGACTGCGGAAGTCACCGCCGGCAGCCTTCCTAGCGTCCACGCTAACCTCTCCCATGGCAACCCAAACATTAGAAATCCGCAAATTCAACCTAGGCCCTGTGATGGCCTGGCGGCCTGTCCAGGGTATCTCCCCGCCTGCCGCCCAGTGACTGCTGGGATAGGCTCCGGCATCCCCGCGACCTGGAGAGCAGGATAAGCGGTTTGGAAAATGGATGGATGGATGGAAATTCAACAAGAAAAACCCCTGCATGAACATGAGTTTGGATAGCGCGGTGAGGTGGGAACTAATCTGTCTCAGAGAAGCACTGACTCTATAAGAGTATTGTGTCAAATTGCCAGGCGTTGATTTAATTGTGCTTTCAATTCGGCCTCTATTGTGACGTCCCCCTTATTTCTGTGACATTTAGGTCCAGCTGGCTGAATAAAACAAGTGTCCATGGCCTGAAATGAGCTCTTACATTGTGAAGTTGGAGACGTAGGCAGAAGAGGGGATCTGAAACTGGAAGACGCCCTCGGTGGCGGCCGAGTGTCTGTTGAGCATGGTGCAGGACACCGCCGTGAAGGCATAGCGGGAGATGATGGTGCTCTTGATGGAAAGCTCCTGAATGTGCGGTTTGGTTTCCTGCTCAGTGGGCACATTTCATACATCATCATCATCATCATCAGATAAACTGCTGCATAAAATGTGCCTGCAGTGAAGCACGGTAATCATTTCAAACCAGAAATGGATGCAGCATCATTTCGATACTAGCGGTTGCCCCGTTCAAAACGTCCCATGGCCTATGAAGAGGCTGCGATGTGTTTTCTTTAGATACCGATGCACACCTGGCAAATAATCACAGAAAGCTGAATCAGTTCAGCTGGACACAACGTTTATTGAGAGAAAAACGTTTCATGACGCAGCTAAAGACCCCGTTTACACTTGGTTTTAAAATGTGTTTTTTTGTGTGTGATCGGATCACAAGTGGTTGGCGCTAAATACAAGTGTAAACGACCACCAAAACGTTTTGTGAACCGGTTACTCAAACCACTTGCCGAGGTGGTCTGGGACGCATTTGACCACATATCTTCTGTGGTGTAAACGCCAATGCGTCCTGATGCGTCCCCGACAAGGACGTAACAGGAAATCTTCTCCTTCTTTGGAGTAATTAAATCTGATCACGTGGTCAGCAGGACGCATTTGGGGACGCATGATAGACACAGGTGTAAACGGCGATGAGCCTCGTTGTCCACTTGTGACCCGATCGCCCAAAACGCATTTTAAAACCAAGTGTAAACAGGGTCTAAGTGTCCCCAGTCCAGATGAACTGATTCAACGTTCTGTGATTTTCTTACCTGGATCATTGAGCATGCATGAAGACACTTGGAAAATAAGTTTGAAGAGAATTCAGAAGCTAAAGTTACTCCACTTTGGATGTAGGGCACTTTAATTGAAATAGGTGTTTTATTAGGTTTCACAAAAGGACTAGTTAACATCCCTAGTGTTTGCACTGCAACAGTTTCGGTGGGAAATAAACTGGAGATGTCTGCCAAGGTGACATCGCCACCACTAGGACCCATCGTCAGTTGTGTACCTCGGCATCACAGGGTGTTTTATCAAATATAATGTGTATCTTTTTTGTTGTTGTTGTTGCCATTCAAAACATGGGCATCTAAGGAAGTCATTACAGCCTGGTGAAGATGCACAACGGGGCGATGATACAGCCCCAAGTCAAAGGGTTTACCTTGGTCAGTAGGGTCTTCACTTGTCGAGGGACCCTGCGAGGAGCCTGAGAGGACAACGGGGGGAAAAACAGTCATTTGACATCCAAAACGAGTCCTATCAATACAGCAGAAAAGCCATGACTCACAATGTCCAAATCAAAGTCGCTCCAGTGAGAGTAATCCTCCAGCTGTCCGAGAACGCATGGGCTGAAACACAGCAGCAGGGTGACAGCCAGCATCTTGCCGTCCTTATTCATCAGCAGTCAAATCTCAGTCATTATTATCACCCCAGCAGCACGAGCTGGGCTCCGCTCAACGAGACCGAGCGTGTGAGAGCAACCCCTGCACACAGCAGCCCGCCCCGAGAGGGAGGGAGGGAGGGAGGGAGGGAGAGAGAGAGAGAGAGGGGGGGGGCAGGCCCCACAGCCGAGTGCCTATCAATCACCCGTTGCTTTTGTTCCCGTTGGCCTCCTTGGCCAACCTCTCCTCCGCTAATCTGAATCTGCTCTTTGGTGCAGTCAGTCAGATTAAATGGTTAACTTTACATGATGCGGTATGCCTCAACAGGCTGGATGCGTTTGCCTCACAACTTGCTTTGCCATGTCGAAAGAACACATGGGGAGTCATAATAGACAAACATGATGGAAAAAAAGGCTTTTAAAAAGGTAAACAAGTGATTTTGCGTGGCGTTTATTGTATACGACTCCAGACCATTTCCAGAAGCACAGTCCGCTTCAGCCCCCATAGGCCGCCAGTGTGTTCAGCGCATTAATCCACTGCACATTGCGTAGTTATCTACTCCTGTATTTTCACAATGTGTGTCTGGTCTGTGATGTGTGTCTGTGTGAGAGTCTATAAACGGCCAAACTAAAGCACTTGGGGCCTTGATTCTTTTTGGAGATTATTGGGGATGATCAGGGGCACCTATAAAAAATAGCAGAAAATGAATTATAATTATGCATAAATATTCAAAATAGGAATTTTTCTAAAAATGGCTAAAAACCACTTTTCTCGGCATTTCAGGTGATTCTGAGCATCTTTGATTTTTTTTCACCTATATAAAAAAAGAAATTCTGGGACTTAGAAATGTTTTGGCATTATGCAAAATATATATATTTTGCAAAAATGCACTTATGATCCTAATTTTTTTGGGAGGTGGTAGGTATTTTTCCAGAGAGGACCAGAAAAATAGCAGAAAATTATAATAATAATAATTATGCATAATTATGCAAAATATGCATTTTCTAAAAATGGCTAAAAACCACTTTTCTCAGCATTTCAGATGATTCTGAGCATTTGGGGGGAGGGAGTTGGAGTGGGGGGGGGTTTAGGGGCAGGGGGAAGGCGGTTAGCTGGCAGGATGAAGAGGAGGGAGATTTAGACGGGTGGATAACCAAACCGCTACATTGTAGCGGGGTTCTTCTAGTATGTAGTTACATTATTACTTCCGCACTGTGCCGTGGCCGGAAACGGCCTTCTCTCGCAACGACAACTGCGATGAGAGATAAACAGATAAATAAAGGCGACTTAATGATCACTGTGACGTATTACACATCTCGAACAGGTGTCACTTCTCCGCAAGCGGATTCTCATTTTCGCACTGCACAAAAACGAACGGAAGTCAGTGGCTGGTACAAAAAGTACAGGAAAAAAAAACGATTGAAAAAAAAAATGTAAATCCCTTTGACATGCTTTGGACTAGTGTAAATTATCCGTGATTTGGAGTAATCAGGCTAAAACATACAAAACCACACCTATATATGGTCTTTTACACACCCAAAATGTGTGTGGAATAGGAAACGTAACGGCGTCAGAAGCGAGAGGCTTGCGTTGGCTCCATCTTGTGGACGTGTGGCAGTACTACGTCCCATAAAGGTCTGCGGGCAGGTATAAGCGTGTGAGTCACAAGGCTTGTTTTCTGTATGCAGTGCGTTGTGTGTAGCTTTTCAGAGAAGCCGTGCCGCGTCTCACAAAATGTTGGATGATCTTTGGAAAAAAAATGTGTCGCGTCAATCTGTAACCAAAGACATTTATCACCGCCATATTCTTCAATCAATGCCTCTGTCATGACTCTAAAGCCTCTGTTTGAGCTCCACCTGAATGGCCCAAATCTGCCCTGTTTACCCTCCCACACTGCAGGTCAAGTTTCAAAGTTTCCTTCCCTTCTCTGGGTTACGTGAAACACAACAAATATTGACCAGGGCCAGGGGTCTATCAGTTTAGTGGATTTTAACCCTCAGTCTGGGCTTCTCTGAGTTTCCAGGCGGCTTCGTGCAGACGGATTGTCTCGTATCATTTAAGGACCGCTTTTCAACAGGGCCTGTAAACATGAGGAACGTCCTGCTGTTTCTGGGGATCCTGCTTCTCCACCAGTGCTGCTGCTTTGAGTTCATCATAGATGGAGAATGGGAGGGCGAGACGGTGAGTTGGCTGTCACAAAGGGTTGCATGGCGACTCACACTGTTCGAAAGTGCACCGGTTCTGTATTGACGTGTACGTCAGTCCATACGCACCACACGTATGTGGACCGTCTGAGGGAGCAATGCGATATCCCTGCAGCCACTCGTGTGGGTTGTTGCCTCTAAATAAGAATGTAGTCTTCGTCAACCTGCCTGGGTTGAGTAAGATCATAACTCGTACGGTTTCAGTGATAGACAAAGAGCAAAACTTTTTCTTTGTTCTACCAGTCAGGTTCCCAGGATCATCGGGAAAGACACAAGGTAAGATGTTTTCCTGCTTTTTATTAAAAAATAAATAAATTATATATATATATA
The DNA here is from genome assembly GCF_029633865.1 of Lampris incognitus. Lineage (NCBI taxonomy): Eukaryota > Metazoa > Chordata > Actinopteri > Lampriformes > Lampridae > Lampris > Lampris incognitus. The sequence goes on along the minus strand of NC_079213.1, from coordinate 32,398,332 downwards.
TATATATGTGATTTACAAATCCACACCCGTGGCATTTTGTCATGGAAAATGGTTTTGCTTTTTCACCAACGGTACAAGAGTCGCGATCATTGATCTGCGAATTGGCTCGTCACGGACTCAGCGTGACGTTACATAAAAATCAACACACTAACTCAACACTATACCTCCCGTCTGGCTGATCTCACACTCTGATCCTGCGGTTCTCCGAAGTAATCACGACACCCACACCATTTCTGCCGTCTGACGACAAGCGGTTTATGAGATGTTCACCATAGATTTACACAGTGCGAGGCCGCTGACTTGTGTTTGCGTGCATGCATGTGTGCGTGTTTGTGTGCCCGTGTGTGTCCTTTTCAGAGAGCGTTATTGACCAGTGAGGAGCAGGAAGACTTTGAGGTAGGTCGCTCCGCTTGTTGTTCAAACCCACTCCAGCGGTGACAGAGTTTGTTCTTATCTAAGAGTCAATACGCTGCTGTTTGGAGAGACTCCCATGACTGACAGGTTATTGACGTCTCTCCTCTGCTAATTCCGCTGTGGTCTAGTTTCCTTGTCGATGAAAAAATATTGCCTTTTTTTTGTAAAAATAAGTCAGATCACTGACACAGTTAAGGGACATGCACTGTTTTGTGGTATTTTGGATATGTGGTCTCCAATGTGACCTCAGAACAAGATGAAGTTCAGATTCCTACATTACATACATGCGGTTTTGGAATATGGGGAGGGTTAGCTGCCGAGATACCACTTGATGATGTCATTACTGTGATGCTGAAGCCCTCACACGCCCTCCCTGCAAACACCACAGGCCATCCGGGGAGATGACATCACCGTCAAGAGCTACAAGGTGGAGAGCCGCATCACGTCGCGCTTCGCCCACACCACCGTCAAGAGCTCAGTGGTCAACTCTGGCTCCAAAGCCCAGAGCATCGGCTTCAATGTGCAGATTCCCAAACAGGCCTTTATCACCAACTTTACCATGTGAGTAACAATCCAGGGGTTGGATACTGAAACTCCTTAGCCCTGTATGGCACCGGTTCCCATAGGACCAATACTAGCAGGCCAAAACGCAACACAGAATTCAGTGCTGAAGTAGAAAGCCACAGAGATGCTGACGGAAACATCTGCTCACTGTTTTCCAAACCGCCCTCTGGCGCTCTGCAACGCGAGTTACAGGCAACAGACGCATCATCGCTTTGTGCTCACCTTTGACCCCGTCGCACGCCTTCATGTCACATTCAGTGACAGCAGATGCGAGCTAAGCTAGCTAACGTGTTAAACTCGGTCAGCGGCCCGAAGCAAAACAATCCAAAGTGTGGCTAAATTTGACCTAAAACGATTCTAACAGTGACACAAAAAAATGACATAAATTCAAGTGTTTTGTATTTATTTCTCATGAGTACAGTTGGACAGTTAAGACGAGTTTATATTGGTCACTTTCCTTACCTATGCAATAAAAAAAGATGTTCTTTGCGTCATCATTTGCTCTTTATTTTCAATAAGGCACCATATAGCCACAGGTACCATTTCAAAAGCTCAGGTACTGGTAAAATGTAAACAATATCATCCCTGTTAATATCCCAGTTTCATACACCAAGTCTAAACAAAGCTGACGCTCAGTTCTTGCTTTCACGCCAGTTGTGTTGCATGTGTAGGAACGTGAATGGGATAACGTTTGTGGGTTCTGTGAAGGAGAAGACAGTGGCCAGGAACCTGTATGCCCAGGCCCGGGCCAGAGGCAAGGCGGCAGGGATCGTGAGGTACTAGAGCATCTCCCAGCACAGCGCAGCGCAGCACAACACACCACAATGTGCAGCACAGCACTGCACACACAGCACAGCACACCTCACAATGCACAGAACGACACACCACAATGCACAGCGCAGCACAGCACAGCATACCACAATGCACAGCACAGCACATCACATCACATCACATCAAATCACAGCACAGCATACCACAATGCACATCACATCACATCAAATCACAGCACAGCACAGCATACCACAATGCACAGCACATCACATCACATCACATCGCATCGCATCGCATCGCAGCGCATCGCATCACATCACATCACAGCACAGCACAGCACAACACACCACAATGCACACCACAATGCACAACACAGCACAGCACACCACACACAACAGCATGGTAAGCACACACAACAGCATGGTAACCAAAGTCACTTGTCTCTAAAGCTTAAACAAACTGACTGCACTTGGCAGGGCAAATTCCCAGGACATGGAGACCTTTAAGACGGAGGTGCATGTGCCCCCTGGCAGTAACGTCGAGTTTGAGCTCCACTACCAGGAAATGATGCATAGGAAGCTGGCAGTCTATGAGCACATACTACACCTGCAGCCAGGGAGACTGGTGCCACAGTTTAAGGTGAGGGGATCAGGAAATTTGTATGTGTGTGTGTGTGTGTGTGTGTGTGTGTGTGTGTGTGTGTGTGTGTGTGTGTGTGTGTGTGTGTGTGTGCGCGTGTGCGCGCGCGCGTGTGTGCATGTGTGTGTTTCCCAGCAATAACCCCTGACCTACACCACTCTATGCTTTCTTTCTCTCTCTAGGTGGACGTGTACATTTATGAGCCAAAGGGCATTGCCATGGTGGACACACCTCACACCCTCGGGGAAAAATTTGCAAGCCTGATCAAAGTTACCTCCTCCAAAGACAAGGTCCCAGAACACAATCTGTATCACGTGCAGCCTCTTATTGGATTGAATGTGTGCATCTGGGTAATTAAATGGTTTCTGTGTGTGTGTGTGTGTGTGTCTGTGTGTGTGTCTGTGTGTGTGTGTGTGTGTGTGTGTGTCCAGGCCCACATTGTCTTCAAGCCCACCATAGAGCATCAGAGGAAATGTAACAACTGCACAGAGAGCTCTATAGATGGCGTCTTCACTGTCAGATACGATGTACATAGAGATAGCAACGTCGGGGAACTCCTGGTATTATTTTGCTACCAAATTCAGTCATATAATATTCATACTATGCATTCAGGCGTCATACAACTAGAATACAGCAAAAACAAAAAATGGAGATATGTGTCCACTCACTCACTGTGTGTGTCTTCAAGGTCTCTGACGGTCACTTCGTCCATTTCTTCGCGCCCTCCAACCTTTCACCCCTCCCCAAAAACATCGTATTTGTCATCGATGTCAGCGGCTCTATGTGGGGTGTCAAAATGAAGCAGGTAAATTGTCAAAACTTTTCATTTTCACTTTGAACCCTACAACAACATGCGCTCTCTGGCTCAACTCTTCTTTTTTTGTTTACATCATTGTAAAAGATGTGAAGAATCCATCTTGATTCTAACCCATCCTTGCTTTCGGTGTGGGAAGATGGCGTTGCAAATTCACGTTTGCAGCAGCCTCACCCAGTACCGTGCATGCAGTGTCCACGTCTGCGTCTAAATTTGTCTTTGTTTGATGGCTGGAAGAGCCGGTGCTGGATCGGCTGCTGCGTCCTGTGGGCCCAGGGACCACGGCCCTACCCGAAGAGGTGGTGCCGAGGGTGATCTGACAGGACGCGGAATCAAGGCAGAATAAGCTAACTGTTAGCCCATGCAGACCTGCCGTTCTAATAATGGCGAGGGTAGTCTGGCCTTGCCTAGCCTTGACTGTGTTTTTAGTGTCGTCGTGTGGAGTGCGGGGAGGTGTGTCGAAGGTGTCTGGCTGGGCGAGCTGGCACTGGATCGGCTGAGGGAGCTTGGTCAGCTGCACCCTGTGGGCCCAAGCACCGGAGCTGTGCCCAAAGAGGAAACACCGAGGGTGGTCTGACAGGACGCAGAAGCGGGGCAGGCTAAGCTAACTGCTAGCCCATGCAGACCCGCAGTTCCGACAGTCATCCTGGCTGGCGTTCGTTCTCCTGGACAGTGGTTTTTTATTTTTTATTTTTGTTTAGTTTAGATATATGTGTTAGATTGGATATATGTGTTCTTGTAGTTTGGATGTGTGTGTTTGTCTTTGTGTTGCACTGCTGTGGGCGGGGGGAAACGATGTTTCGTTTCATTTCATGTGTGCAGAAGACAAATACTGTTTCTGATTCTGATTCTGATTCTTCTGCCTCAGACCGTGGAGGCTATGCAGGCTATCTTAAACGACTTGACAATCGATGACCACTTCGGCATCATAGACTTTAACCACAATGTGCGCTGCTGGAATGATGACCTTGTCCCAGGCTCCTCCATCCAGGTGGATTCGGCCAAGAAATACATCCAGAACATCAAACCCAATGGAGGTTGGTTTCTCTTCTGGGCTGAAATCAGAAACAAAAAGTAGAGCGATAAAATCCCCTTGGAGCATGCAGATGGCTGGATGGGAGAGATAAAAAAAAGAAAGAAAAAAGAATAGCTCATTGAAGCATCTCTGTACATATTTTCAGCTGAGCCTTTGCCCTTTGACCCCAGGTACCAACATCAACGAAGCACTAATGAGAGCAGTGCAGATGCTGGTGAAGGCATCCAACTATGGGCTCATTGACCCACGCTCAGTCTCCATGATCATTCTCGTGTCTGATGGAGACCCCACCGTCGGTGAGAATGCAAGCACTGTGTCCCATAATCCAATCCTATGAATAGCCAACCTGCACATCCTATTTTACTATGACCAGATGTGTTTTATTTTTGACCCACAGCTACCTCTAACAACTTTTACAATGCCCCCCCCCCGGATTCACATGTACATTTGTGATTTTTTCTACCATCCTACTCTTCCTCTGCAGGAGAGATCAAGCTCAGTACCATCCAGAAGAATGTCAAGCGGGTGATGAGGGAGGAGTTCTCTCTTTTCTCGCTGGGCATCGGCTTTGACGTGGACTTCGACTTCCTGGAGCGAATCGCCATGGAGAACAGGGGCATTGCCCAGAGGATTTATGCCAACCATGATGCGGCGGAACAGCTTCGGGTATGAACGCATAGAGAAGAGGTCACAGAAAGCTGAATCAGTTCATCTGGACACAACATTTATTGACAGATACGTTTCATCATCATCTAAGTGGCCTCTCCAGTCTCAGCTGACTGCAGGTATCCCACCCTTATAAACAATACAGTGGCATAACGACCCAAACCAACGACCAGTTTCATATGCAAATTGCCGTGACCATTAACTAGAGTTAGAATAGCCATGTGTACTATTCACAGAGTTTGTTCCCTCTTCACATAGATGGCCTCTTTTCTTTTTTTTGATTTTCCCCCTTTTTCTCCCCAATTACCCCGCTTTTTTTGAGCCGTCCCGGTCACTGCTCCACCCCCTCTCTGGGGGGGGGGGGCGCCCCGACCAGAGGAGGGACTAGTGCAGCGACCAGGACACATACCCACATCCGACTTCCCACCCGCTGACACGGCCAATTGTGTCTGTAGGGACGCCTAACCAAGCCGGAGGTAACACGGGGATTCGACCTGGCGATGCCGTGTTGGTAGGCAACGGAATGGACCGCGACGCTACCCGGACGCCATAGATGGCCTCTTTGACTCCCCGTTCAAACCAGCGTTCCCACAAGGATGTGCACATCCTCATCCCTGAAAGAGTGGCCACTGGCCTGTAGATGGTGTAGACTGTGGAGTCCTGGCCTGACGTGTTAGCTCTCCTGTGTTGTGCCATCCTCTTGGCCAGCGTCTGTTTAGTTTCCCCGATGTACAAGTCACAGCAATCCTCCTGGCACTTAACAGCATACACTATATTGCTCTGTTTGTGCCGGAGGGACCTGATCCTTGGGGTGGACTAACTTCTGGTGCAGCATGTTTTGGGGTTCGAAAGCAGCTGAGATGCGGTGTTTGGAAAATATGCGTCTCAACTGTTCCGACACTCCCGCCACATACAGAATCACCACTGATTTACGCTTAGGGAGCTGTTGTCCTTCTCCTCTCTTCGATTGGCTGGTGCACTGTTTGGACGTCTTCCTGGCTTTGACAAACGCCCAGTTAGGATAACCACACTTAACCAGGGCCTGTTTAATGTGGGGTTTCTCCCCTTCCCCGGCTGCTGTGTCGGTGGGGACGCTCTCAGCTTGATGGTCCAGCGTCCTGATGACTCCTAGTTTGTGCTCCAGTGGCTGATGAGAGTCAAACCAACAGTACTGATCAGTATATGTTGGTTTACGGTAAACATCACCGATCAAATGTCCCCCATCACCAACTGCAATTTCACAGTCTAGGAAGGCTGACCTGTACATCTGTACATAGTACATCTGTCGCCATCTTACAATGCTGCGATGCAACTAGTCCCCAGTCCTCTGTGAATAGCACACATGGCCATTTAAACTCTAGTTAAAGGTCACACTCATATTTGCATATGAAACTGGTCGTTGGTTTCGGTCGTTATGCCACTGTATTGTTTATAAGGGTGGGGACACCTGCAGTCAGTTGAGACTGACGAAGTCCCTTATGCCCCTTTTCCACTACATGGTACCGGCTCGGCCTGACTCGACTCGCTTCTAGTCGTTTTCCATTACCGTGACAGTACCCCCTCAGTGTAGCTGGTCGTCATAGAGGTCTGCCCTGATTTTGGCACCCGCTCCGGTTTTTTTGGAACCCCGACAAAGGTGGTACCAGAAAAGTGGTAACAGCTACCAAAATGCCGGTACTTTCCAGGAATGGAAAAAGAAAAAGTCGAGTGGAGTCGAGCCGGTACCGTGTAGTGGGGAAGGGGCATCAGATGAGTGATGAAAGGTATCGTTGTGTCCAGAGGAACTGATTCAGCTCTCCGTGATCTCCTTACTTGGATTATTGAGCGTGCCTGAAGACCTAGAGAAGAAGTGTTGGGTGAATGTTCCCTACACGTCAGTGAGAGCTCTTTGCTCTGACGGCTTATGCACTAAATTCATTCCATGAGGAAATACATGACAACCATAACCTTTTAAACTAAATACAGGATTTCATGTATCAACAACTGTGCTGATAGTAAAGAGTAAGCATTCACATAGAGGGTTAACTCAGCATACGAGCTGGTGTGTCAGTCCATATCTTAACCTAATGTAATAAGCTATCACTGGCTACTGTAGAGGACAGCAAGCTACGGCATTACAAATCAAGTAGCCCGCCTGGGTTATCAGCTAGGCACCTTCCCCCACCGATGTTTCACGTGTTAGAACCCATGATGTCTTGAGAAGGCTCAGCAGGTCATTCTAGCTGCCAAGAACTTCTAAATCTACTCTCAACACGACTAACCGCCATGTCAGTGTTGACCAAGGCCTGCACTAAACATACCCATCTCCCCACTGGTCTTTACTCGCATTTACCTTTTACCACATTTACCTGCATTTACCTCTTTTACCACATTTACCTGCATTTACCTCTTTTACCACATTTACCTGCATTTAGCACTCGATATGATGAGTAAAAATTGCTACTGCTAATCTAGCTATTGGTCAACAGGAGGTTTTTGCTTCTGTACATCCCAGGCAGTGTGTTCCTTTGGGGGGAACAAGCCCAATAATAATTGCTGGCACAATCTAAAATGACTATTTCATAGGCAGATCTTTTAATTAGCAAAGAATTTAAGAAAATAACTGATAAAAGTTTTACTTTTTTGTCAGACCAAGTCCTTTTTTTTTTTTTTTTGACCCCCCCCATCTTTTTCTCCCCAAATGTACCTGGCCAATTTCGAACCATCCCGGTCGCTGCTCCTCCACACACCCCCCGCCAATCCAGGGAGGGCTGCAGACTGCCACATGTCTCCTCCCATACATGTGGAGTCACCAGCCGCTTCTTTTCACCTGACAGTGAGGAGTTTCACCAGGGGGACGTAATGTGTGGGAGGATCACGTTATTCCTCCCAGTTCCCCCTCCCCCCTGAACGGGCGCCCTGACTGACCAGAGAAGATGCTAGCGCAGCGACCAGGACACACACCCACATCTGGCTTCCCACCCGCGGACACAGCCAATTGTGTCTGTAGGGACGCCCGAACAAGCCGTTGGTAACACGGGGATTCAAACAAGCGATCCCCATGTTGGTAGGCAACGGAATAGACCGCTATGCTACCCAGATGCCCAGACTAAGCCCTCTTGCAGGACTTTTAGACAGGAGGCTGCCACCAAATCTATCTCCATTTATTTCCACTATTTTCTCACAAAGACTGACCCCTTTTTCTCTTTCTCCCCTTCTAGAAATTCTATCGGCAAGTTTCTTACCCTCTCCTTAGGAGGATCACCATTCAGTTTCCCGAGGACACCGTGTCGGACATCACCCAGAACCGCTTTGACAAGTACTTTGGGGGCTCTGAGCTGGTGGTGGCCGGGAAAGTGCTGCCCTCCGACAGCAACACCCTGGCCAGCTTCACCACAGCGTCCGCTGTGAGCAACACATTCCTCCCGCCGCACCCATGGAAATGTTCATGGGCCAATGACGCACACATATACATGCACCATCCACACCCCTTCATACAAATGCACACAAACACACACACACACACACACACACACACACACACACAGTCCCACTGACGTCCATCTCTCCTCATTCCCTAGGCCCGTTTGGATCTGGCTCTGGAGACAGAGGTGGACACCATGGAGCTGGACCAAGAGCTGTTTAAGCAGCAACACTCCTTCACAGGCTTCGCCAGGCAAATGTGGGCCTACATCACCATCAACCAGCTCATAGCGGAGAGGTGAGAGATGATCAGGAGGAGACAAGTGAATATCTGGGCGTTTGTCAGCAGGCTTTATAGTCGCTTGTCTAAAAAGACTTGGGTTCTGGGACTGCGACTCCTGACAAAGACTGAAAAGCACAACATATGCTATGAATTCAAACCTTAACGCAATGAGCTGTGTAGCAAAACTCATTGTTCAAAGATTGTTAGCCTGTGTAGACGATCAGTTATCACTTATCCGGGTTGTCTACTTTGAGGTGATGTTCTCAGTCATCTGGTTTGATCGCAAAAATTAGTGATTTGGTCTTTAATCTCTGAACTCCAACACACTTTTCATCTGTGGTCCTTAATCCTCCTCCGAATAGTTGTTGTAAGGTCTCGATTGTGAGACTGTCCGCTTGGCAATGCCACAGTGTGCCTCTCCTGCAGGTCGCTGGCCCCGACGGCTGCCAAGAAGAGAAAGATCACCCAGAGGATCATGGCCCTGGCAGTGGAGCACCAGTTTGTCACGCCTCTCACAGCGTTACTGGTGGAGAGCGAGGATGGTGGGGAGAGGCTGCTGGCCGACTCCCCGAAGGACCCCAAGCATGGCTGCTGCGCAGGTGCCTGACCAAAATGGGATATTTCTCCTCACTGGTTACTGAATATCCCGGTCCTGATGTCACTGCAGAGGGCTGGTTCATGACATTCACCTGTTGTGAGTAGATGGCTCGACTACCCGACACAACAGGTGGATGTCATGAACCAGCTGATATGATAGGCCACCAGCAGTACTGGGGGTCCATGAGGACTGGGTTGAAAACCATTAGGCTATGCATTTCAGTATGAATTTAGTAGCTAGTAAAAATGTACTTCATAGTTTCCTGAATAACATTTGCAGGATCTGCGTCTGCTGTCATGCCTGTGTCACAGATGACCTTCCAGCATCCCCCTTGGGTCAAGATAACCACTCCTGCCCCTCCTAGCCAGGTCACGGGCGTGTTGCCTATACGAATCACCATCGGTAATATATGCACATGTACACAGCCTCTCTCACAAGCACACAAACCTATTACACAGTCTGCAGTTGCTGTAAAATTATGAATTTTAGGAAACTGAGCTGTTGAGAATGAGCAGAATTCCATTTTTTTTCAAAATCTCATTGTTTCCAATCTAGTGGAGAACGATCCCCACTTCATCGTCCACCTGCCCAGAAGCGAGATGGACATCTGTTTCAACATCGACTCAAAGCCTGGACACATCCTAAACCTGGTGTCTGACCCCGGAACAGGTACTGCACGTGCACGTACCCACGGGTGCTCTGTGCATTATAGCATCATGGCTCTGACCAGAGGTCTTCTGTTATATCATTGTATTGTTTATGATGTTGATGGTCTTGGAATTACAGCTTCTCGTGTTGTTTCTCTAAATAGAAGTCACTTACTGTCAACTGAATGCCTTCAGCGCTCTGTAAAATGAAGACATTTTTCCGTTCGTTTCCTTTTTTTATGGTTGACATTTGATTATTGTGTGAGTTACTATTCACATGATAAATTCCAAGTGGTTTTTACAACTGTTTTTTTGAAAGATTATTTCCCGCAAAGGTCTTCTTATTACCTAATCGTCTTCCCTTGAAACCTGTATCTTGCAGGCGTGGTGGTGAACGGTCAGCTGGTGGGCTCTAAGCAGGTACAGAAGAACAAACAGAACACCTACTTTGGCACCATCTCAGTCTACTACATGCCTGAGGGACTCAGCGTGGCAGTCAGCCCAGAACAAATCACCTTGACCGACGGCAACAACAACCACTCCTTCAGCTGGGGGGCCACAGCTGACATCACACAGGACAGGTTATTATTTACAATAATACAATAATAATTTATATATATATATATATATATATATATATATATATATATATATATATATATATATATATATATATATATATATATATGTATGTATAAAAGTATTGGGACACACCTCTTAATCATTGAATTCAGGTATTCCATTCAGACCCATTGCCACAGGCGTATAAAATCAAGCAGCTAGCCATGCAGTCTGCATTTACAAACATTTGTGAAAGAATGGGTCGTTCTGAAGAGCTCAGTGAATTCAAGCGTGGTACTGTCATAGGATGCCACCTTTGCAATAAGTCAGTTTGGGAAATGTCTTCCCTGCTAGATATTCCACGGTCAACTGTAAGTGGTATTATTGGAAGGTGGAAGCGTTTAGGAACAACAGCAACTCAGCCAGGAAGTGGCAGACCACGTAAAGGCACACAGCGGGGTCATCGAGTGCTGAGGTGCATAGTGCATAAAAGTCGCCAACGCTCTGTTGACTCAATAACTGCAGAGGTCCAAACTTCCTCTGGCATTAACATCAGCACAAAAACTGTGTGCCGGGAGCTTCATGGAATGGGTTTCCATGGCCGAGCAGCTGCATGCAAGCCTTACACCACCAAGCACAATGCCAAGCGTCGGATGGAGTGGTGTAAAGCACGCTGCCACCGGACTCTGGAGCAGTGGAAAAATGTTCTGTGGAGTGACGAATCACGCTTCTCTGGCTGGCAGTCTGATGGACGAGTCTGGGTTTGGCGGATGCCAGGAGAACGTTACCTGCCTGATTGCATTGTGCCAACTGCAAAGTTTGGTGGAGGAGGAATAATGGTATGGGGTTGTTTTTCAGGAGTTGGGCTAGGCCCCTTAGTTCCAGTGAAGGGAAATCTTAATGCTTCAGCAGACAATTCTATGCTTCCTACTTTGTGGGAACAGTTTGGGGAGGGCCGTTTTCTGTTCCAGCCTGACTGTGTCCCAGTGCACAAAGCAAGGTCCAGTAAAACATGGTTGGGTGAGTTTGGTGTGGAAGAACTTGACTGGCTCGCACAGAGCCCTGACCTCAACCCCATCAAACACCTTTGGGATGAACTAGAACGGAGATTGCAAGCCGGGTCTTCTCGTCCAACATCAGTGCCTGATCTCAGAAATGCTCTTCTGGATGAATGGGCAAAAATTCCGACAGACACACTCCAAAATCTTGTAGAAAGCCTTCCCAGAAGAGTGGAAGCTGTTATAGCTGCAAAGGGGGGACCAACTCCATATTAATGCCCATAGATTTAGAATGGGATGTCATAAAAGCTCCAGTAGGTGTAATGGCCAGGTGTCCCAATACTTTTGTACATATAGTGTGTGTGTATATATATATATATATATATATATATATATATATATATATATATATATATATATATATATATATATATATATATATATATATATATATATAAACTTGGCACAAAAAGTAAGGAAATGTGTGTTTGGTAGATTATGTCTTTGTTGTAACAATGCTTCTTGGCAATAAATCTTATATCAGGCACCTGATTGTCAGCACCTGGGGTACCAGAAGCTCAAAACAAAAGTCAATAGCAACAGCAAAATAAGCTGTTTGGCATTGGCAGAGAAGATTTGGCAAATTTTTCATGGGCGCAACCCACATACTCAGCTCTGCTGCTCATCCCACAAATGCATGTTCCTTACACATGTGGACCCATTTAAAAGGGAGATAAACGGGCTTTCCAACAGTATAAGATTTATTGCCAAGAAGCATTGTTACAACAAAGAAATAATCTGCCAAACACACATTTCCTTACTTTTTGTGCTAAATATATATATATATATATAGTATATATATATATATATATAGCTTTTTTTCCGAAACCATCAATGGTGTTATAAGTGCTCAACTAATGAGGAGCGGAATATCAACACAGATAACGGGAAAAAAAGTTTTAATGCATTTCAGTACAGCAAGAAGGTCCTGGGTTCGAGCCCCAGGGTAGTCAAACCTTGGGGGTGGTCCAGGGTCATCCTCTGTGTGGAGTTTGCATGTTCTCCCCGTGTCTGCGTGGGTTTCCTCCGGGGGCTCCGGATTCCTCCCACAGTCCAAAGACATGTAGGTCAGGTGGATCGGCTGTACTAAGTTGTCCCTAGGTATGAATGTGTGTGTGGCGGCCCTGTGATGGCCTGGCGGCCTGTCCAGGGTGTCTCCCCGACTGCCGCCCAATGACTGCTGGGATAGGTTCCAGCATCCCCGCAACCCTGGCAGCAGGATAAGCGGTTTGGATAATGGATGGATGGATTTATATAAAATCTCTCTCTCACCCTTTTTCAAGTGGTGTCTGTCTTCCTTAAGCTTAGGCCCTCTACCAGAGGCCTGGGAGTTTGAGGGTTCTGTGCAGTATCTTAGCTGTTCCTAGGACTGCACTCTTCTGGACAGACACCTGATACTGTTACTGGAATCTGCTGGAGCCACTCTCCCAGTTTGGGGGTCACCGCCCCTAGTGCTCCTGTTACCACTGGGACTACTGTGGATTTCACCTTCCACATCAAATCTAGTTCTTCCTTCAGCCCTTGGTATTTCTCTTGCTTCTTATGCTCTTTCTTCTTGATGTTGCTGTCACTCAGGATTGCTACATCAATCACTACTGCTGTCTTCTGTTCCTTCTTGACCACCACAATGTCTGGTTGGTTAGCCAGCACTTGCTTGTCAGTCTGGAACTTGAAGTCCCACAGGATCTTAGCGCCACCATTCTCCACCACCTTTGGAGGTGTCTCCCATTTGAACTTGTGGACTTCCAGTCTGTACTCAGTACAGATATTCCTGTACACTATCCCAGCCACTTGGTTATGCTTTTCAGTGTACAGTTTCCCAGCTAGCATCTTACATCCTGCTACTACGTGCTGGACTGTCTCAGGGGCGTCTTTGCACAGCCTGCATCTTGGGTCTTGTCTGATGTGGTAGACCCCTGCCTCGACTGATCCGGTATTGAGTGCCTGTTCTTGTGCTGCTTTGATCAGAGCCTCTGTGCTGTCCTTCAGTCCAGCCTTTTCTAGCCACTGGTAGGATTTCTTGATATCAGCCACGTCTTCTATCTGTCAATGGTACATCCCATGGAGGGGCTTGGTCTTTTGTGATACCTCCTCTTCTTCTTCCTCCCCACTTTCTGTCTTCTGCTGCCTGAGGTACTCACCCAGCAGTTCATCCTGGGGGGCCCTCTTTCTCATGTACTCGTGGATGTTCCTTGTTTCATCCTCGATAGTGACTCTGACACTCACTAACCCTCGGCCCTCATCTTTTCGCTTATCGTACAGTCTCAAGCTGCTGGATTTCGGGTGGAGCCCTCCTTGCATTGTAAGTTTTCATGTCCTGATAGCTGTGGAATTTATCTTCTCCTTTGGCCAGCTTATTATTCCAGCTGGGTATCTGATGACTGGTAGGGCATATGTGTTGTTGGCTTGGATTTGTTTTTCCCAGTGAGATGGCTCCTCAGGACTTGCCTCTTTCTCTGGAGGTATCTGTCTGTAGCTGACCTCCTTGCTGCCTCCTCATGGTTTCCATTTGCCTGTGGAATACCCAGGTACGTGTAACTGTCCTGTATGTTTGTATCTTGCCATCTGGTATTTCAGCCCCTTCAGTCCTCACCACCTTTCCTCTTTTTGCCACCAGTTGTCCAGTCCAAATGACATCCCGATGTCATTGCTGTAGATCCCGGTGAGGTGGATCAGCGATTCAATGTCTTGCTCATTCCTGACATAAAGCTTGATGTCATAGGAGCTCACTGATGGTAACGCCACCTCTGAATCTGTAGCCATATCCATTCTTGATGATCTGACTGAGAGGGTTCAGGCCTATGCAGAACAGCAGCAGGGATAGTGTGTCACCTTGGTATATGCCACATTTGATGGTTACCTGTGTGATTGTCTTTGCGTTGGCTTCTAGTGTTGTTTTCCACTGCTGCATTGAGTTCTTGATGAAGGTTATTAGTGTCCTGGTGGTTTTGTATAGTGCCAAGCACTCCAGTAAACAGTGAATAAATAAATAAATTGGTAGAGATAGATAGATAGATTTGCCCCCTTTCACAAACTAGGACGAAACATCAATTTCTAGAAAGTAGACTTGTCAAAAATATCGATTTCTAATTAATTTCTATTTATTTATTTATCTACAATACCAGCACACCTTGCATTCATCACCAGCCTGGCCTAATCTAAGCCTAACCTAAACCGGTCTAATCTCGAATTCATGCAAATTCTCACTTTGCTTACACGCAAAAATCAAAATGGGTTAGAGAGAATACTCAGTGAGCTGATACATGCGCCCACGAGTAGAGAAAAGAAAAACATTCTCTCTCTTTCTCTCAAATAGTAATATACTTAGGTAAAAATTGTTACTGTTTCACCATTTAATTTTCAGTTGGACGGAAATATTGTTTTATTATATAGAAATGGCTTTATAGATCAGTACAAATATGTTTTTGCATTTGGGTCAATAGAAGTTGTTCAGTGAAAAGATTTTCTTACATTTTGAAGAATTTTACCTTGTTGCGGTGCTGAAAATGGTATCAAATATCAAAATATTTACTAGTACTGAATCGTACTTCAAAAGATTGGTATCATGACAACCCTACTAGACAGACTGAATAGGGAGGTCATGTTGAGTTTGTACGCTCGTTTGACTGTCCCGCTATAAATGCATTGCAGAGGGCGTCCGGGTAGCGTAGCGGTCTATTCCGTTGCCTACCAATACAGGGATCAGTGGTTCGAATCCCCATGTTACCTCCGGCTTGGTCGGATGTCCCTACAGACACAACTGGCTGTGTCTGTGGGTGGGAAGCCAGATGTGGGTATGTATCCTGGTCGCCGCACTAGTGCCTCCTCTAGTTGGTCGGGGCACCTGTTCAGGGGAGAGGGGGAACTGGGGAGAATAGCATGAGCCTCCCACATGCTACGTCCCCCTGGCGAAACTCCTCACAGTCAGGTGAAAAGCAGCGGCTGGCGACTTCACATGTATCTGAGACGTGGTTGTCTGTAGCCCTCCCCAGATCGGCAGCGACCAGGACGGCTCAGAAGTGTGGGGTAAAAATCCCAAAAAATATTTGCATTGCAGCAAAATAAAAGACCAACTCAAAGGATTCTTAAGATTGTAATGAATGGAATGTATTGCCCTCTGACTCCTGGCTGCTTCACATTTTCTTGTGCTTCAGTGTGAAGCTCGCCATCATGAAGGACTCCCACGTTACCGTTACGATCAACGATAACATCAGGATAATGGTGCTACTTCACCGCGTGTGGAGGAAAAACTCAGTAAACGTGGACTTCCTCGGGATCTACATCCCTAACGACAACAATTACTCCTCCCTGGTCCACGGACTCATAGGTAGGGACCATTCAACATTATAACAGGTTAATGCTCAACGCCAGTGCATACTCTTTACTTATTTCTGCAGAAGCAACAAATCACACCAATCTGTCTTTACCAGAAGTACTGACAACTGAGAATGTGTGTGTATGTGTAACCTTCCAGGGCAGTTTTCTACAGAGCCCGAGGTGAGCGTGTATGATATCCACCAAGGTGCTGACCCTCTGAAGAATGAAGCCACCATGGAGGTGAAGGGGAACAAGTTAGCCGTCACCAGGTATGTGAAGATGACCCCTACAAAACATACCACATAACAAACCCAACTGGTTGTTAATACCGGCAAAACTCGTGTGTGTGTGTGTGTGTGTGTTTCAGGGGCTGGCAAAAGGACTACCGGCGTGATAAGAAGCGCGGCACAGACGTGTACTGCTGGTTCATACACAACAGCGGGAAAGGCTTCATCGACGGTGTCTATACAGACTACATCGTTCCACATCTCAACAGCTTCCTCCAGATGTTCTGAGCATCCGACAGCGAGGCACGCGTGACTGGAGAAGTGCGAGTCGATACTTTAGAAACCTTTATACCCAAATCGCAACCAGACCAGGATTAACCAGTACTTTATTGCTGCTATTAGTTTTCTGGATCAATAAAGCCTCAAACAGTGAAATGCTCTAACCATTTAGGAGGGGGAGTTTAAAAAAAAGAAAAAAAAAGTTCAGTGTGAACACGGGCCAGATGAAATGGAATAAAAGCAGAATGAGCCCTGTGAGCTGTAACTTTGAATGAAGTATACACTGTGTCGAAGTGTTATTTTTGGAATGAACTTTGTGATATATTTTTTTTTTTTTGCTCTCCAAAAATTGTCAAACCACTTCTTTGCAGATGTTTTTTCAGAGAGACAGCCAGTCATTTATGCTTTTATTTTATTCAAGAGGAATTACTCTTTGTAATTGTGAAAAACGATTTGAATGACAACACACAGAAAAATTAAAACAAACGGATCTCAGGGTACTGAAGCGTACCATAATAAGTCCGCATGAGATGCAGTTTGGGATATGTACATACAGGTGTAGAGGTGTACCTCAGGGAAGGTACTCAGACACAGTAGAGTCCTATAACCAGTTAGCTGGTCTATTTAAAAAAAAAAAGAAAAAAAAGATGTCTGCGGGGTCAAGCCAGTTTTGAGAAGTCTTCGTAGGCAATCCCAGCCACCGTCTTTCCCTTCATTCGACCCTGAAGACGAGACAAACAACACAGACACACCACATACCCTTCTCACGTTAAATGACATAACACAAGAAGAAAAAGGGAACAAAAACACATTTAGTTTTGGCAACAATTTTGTACTCATCCCTTACAGAATCAAGTGTGAGCGTAGCACAGAAGTTCTTCTCGTCTATGCCATCCAACATGGCCTCTGTCTGCCGGTACTGGCCGTTCAGGATCAGAACCCGTTTACCTGCAAGCCACAGGGCAGACAGAGGGGCGATGCTGTTGAGGTAAATACTGCAACTGAGACTAGCAGATTGTAGGCTGAGGCTCATCTTGTGCCTGATCATCTCACAAGTGTACCTGGTGCAGGAATGACCGTCTCCAGGTGACTCTGGTCCAGTTTCAGTTTGTCTCCGGAGCTGATCACTCTCACCACGGCTGTGTACTTGTCCCGTACTTCCTACAGTAATTCATCCATAATGATTGGTAAACTTCCTAAGGCAGACGTATGCAAGACACCCCCCCCCCCACCTACTCTATATCCACAACACGTTACCTTGATGACTGCCTTCTTTTTGTGGTATTTCTCTCCCAGTCTCTTCGTGACAATTTTGACGACGATGTCCGGCTGCAGCCAATAGTCCGTTCTGACCGACTGCTTCTTCTGCTCCTCCATCTGTTGAAAAACAGATTGTCACTTTTCAGCACCCTCAGCTGCACTTAAGTCAGAAATGAAAGATGAAAATCGCATGTACAGATGCCTGTTTAAAAGTTTTATCTTGATTGACATTCACAAAAATTAAGGAACAAATAATGTTTGCAGGTCTGACAAGTGGAAAACTCTTGTTAAAGGTAAAGAAATGTTGGCTGTATGGTGTAATGGTGGAAAAAAAAATATTAGCATGATTTACATTCAAACTAATGTCTTTTGATTCTATCTAGCATTGGCATATCAATGAAAATAGCTAATCTACACATATCCAAATCATGAACATTTTCGTAGCGGCTCACTCTTAGGGCCCTGACCGTCGGCCAATGTTGGGCCATCGGTGAGCATCTATGACCCTAGTTTTTGCGGTGTGTTCTGCACCGTCGGCACTAGTCAGTCAAAGATGCCCTGTTGGCATCTTTCGACTGCTTCAGTATGTTGAATCAGCGGAGCCCATTGGTGAGAGAGCTCACTCTGATTGGCTGTTCATCTTAGCGAATCAGGGAACCTACGTGCTTGTTTGCCATCGGCTGTAGTCTTTGCGGTGTGTTCAAGTGCTAATTTTTGGCCCAGACGGCAGGCGACATGAGGCAACGCAACAGTCAGCCTTCATCACCACTAGTCAGTTTGGTGTGTCTGGGTCCTTAATGGTCATTGACGGATGCAGCGTTAGTGAGGAAAATGACCCAGGCGTTTACGTCTTCAACAAGCAGCCAGATGCAGGAGAAAAAAGGTAGCTAACAATGAGACTAAAGAAGTAAAGTAAAGCAATGGGGAAGATGCTGAGAAAACAGCATCAGTTTCATTTCAAACTGATGAGAGGTTATTCCCCAATACAGGTATTGCTGTGTGTGTGTCAGTAAATTGACCATGAAAAAAAGTTGTCATTCCAACCGCACGCCTCACCATTGTCACACTTCCCTCATGTATATCCTGCACCACTCCTACATACTGCTCTGCAACTTCCGACTTACTCATACAATACCACACCTCCTCTCTCGGCACCCTGTCATATGCTTTCTCTAAATCCTTCGTGGGTATCTCTAATCAGATGATATGTTGGAGAGTGAGCTAGTGTCCGGAGAGATGTTTCCAGGATGATGCACATGTACATTTATTCTCCACATGTCTCTGTCAAAAGCCATGAGTATTTGAGCGAAATAATATACTCCCACCTATTCATACCCTGGTAAAGAGCTTCAGCTAAGTCACAAACCTTTATCCTCACGCACCAGATTCAAACGTTGTGCACAATCAGTGCATGGAGATTCATCTCAGTGTGAGAGGGTAGGAAACTCCAACCTACCTCAATGATCTCATCCAGGGCAGATTTCTTCTTCTTCTCCTTGGACTCTGGATGGGAAGATATCTCTTTCCTTTTGGATGAAGCTCCTGCTTTCAGGGCACTTAAACCCAGGACAGTGCTACAGGGTGTAACAAGAATCAAGCTTTAGACAAATATACACCGAATACATTTCGCTCTATTGGTTACATACCACATTTTCTAACCTGCAAAAGAGTATGTACCTTGGTTTTGAAGGGCCAGCTCCAGAGGAACAGGTGGCCAGGTTGAAGGCAACTGAGGTAAACACACAAAAAGCAAATTAGCGTCCAGGAACACAAATATGACTGTCTAACATTTTCTTAATAGCAAACTTTGACAGATTAGGCTTTAATAAGAAAGTACATGTATGCATTATTTCACGCTGATGTCAGTCAAGTCTTTAGGTCAGTGTAACTGAGTCTCAGTCAAAATCTAACATTACAGATAACCATTGAAGCCATCCCACACCCTTAAAAGAATGAGGAGAAAAAAACGCCATATTGTTCTAATAATCACTGTACAGCAGTGTTTCTTAACCGGGGGTCCGCGGACCCCTAGTGGTCTGTGGTGTAATTGCAAGGGGTCCGGGAAAATAAAATATCTTTTAAAAAAAAAGATCCTATGACATTTATAGAAATAGGATTATTTTACTCAAATGTGACTGAGACCTTTATCTGCCTAAACTATAAAGGGTAACAGGACTTTTTTCTCTAATTACTTCCTTTTCACAAGTGTCATTTATTGTATTTTAATAAGAGATCTCGCTCCTGTTTGCATTGTTAAAAGTTACTGCATAAAAATTCTGTTGTTACATATATCTGAAAGTTACTGAATACATATTCTGTTTTATTACATATATCTGAAAGTTACTGCATAAGAATTCTGTTTTGTTAACTATATCTAAGTTACAACTGAAAACTCTTATTTTTGCCCCAAAGAGTGAATAAATGCTATAATGCAATTTAAAATGCAGTTTCTACTTTTTCTATCAAATTGCAACCCCCCTCCCCCAAGATCAGGTGGAGGGGTCCTCAGGGCAGATCACAAATACGCAGGGGTCCAGGACCCCAAAAAGGTTGAGAACCACTGCTGTAGAGCAACTTTGATGTTTAGATAATTGCTATACAGCTGTAAGAGGCCCTGTTGGCTTTAATGCTTTAAGTAATTAGCCAATTCATCCATCCATCCATTATCCAAACCACTTATCCTGCTCTCAGGGTCGCGGGGATGCTGGAGCCTATCCCAGCAGTCATTGAGTGGCAGGCGGGGAGACACCCTGGACAGGCTGCCAGGCCATCACACAGCCGATTATCAATTTACATCATTAATACATTTCAACATAGGAAAGGGCACATGACAGAGTTGTTGCTCTGGCATTAAAAAATAAAACAAAAACAAACAAACCTCTCTCTTCTTCATTTTCTCGCTTGAGCTCTGTGAACACTGGAGCTTCCTGGGAAACAAAGTACAACATGATGTTTGATAGCAATGTATGTTCTGTGCCAAACTAAGCTGTAAAAAGGAAACACATTCTTTATTCAAGTATAGACTCCAAAAATAATAGTAATCAATGTGCCTTGCTGGGTGGAGGAGAGTGGTCCTCACCTCTGGCTCCTTGCCAGTAAGGCCTCGCCGGACCTGATCCTCAATAAACTTGGCGCTTCGCTCTTCATCATCCAGGTCCTGCTTCTTTTTCTTCTCCTGCTCTTCTTGTCGCCGAATTGTCTCTGGATCACGGTCGATGTACTGGATGTACCATCCTTTGGGCGTCTCATCGACCTTGCAAAAACCTGGACGTAGAATCAAAGAGTTACTACTTAGTTAAAATAACTTGCAAATCTTTTTTTCCTTGAACATAAATAAACCTGATTAACAAACATGGCACAAAAACTGCAGTCTTCAAAGGATATCGGCAGCCTTTTGAATCTGAATGGTGTGTGTTCTCCACAACGGCTCCAAACAATTGTGTTTTGTGTTAAAATGTGACAAATACAATTGTCTGACCTAATGTCAGAGCTTTATTCAATGACTAGACATTCCAAACCATTTGACAATAGACATAATCTTTCTCACATTAGTGGGGGCAATCTTTTACCATGACAAGCTAAACATGGCACAACAAGTGTTTATGCAGAGTACCTGTACAAACTGACATATTGTGGAAAACTGACATATAGTGGAGAATGGAATAAACAGCGTGACACTGTATAGTCACGCTGGTAAACAAACACGTGTACGATTTCTCAACCCACCTTCTTTACCCAGCCACTTGGTAAAGTCTGTAAGCGTCTCCCACTGTGTGGAGTTCATATGGATGTGCTCCCTGTCACTGATGTACTCATTGTAGACAATGTTGTTGTGCACTCGTTTGGTTCCTACAGAAGGAGGAGGAGGAGGAGGAGGAGAAAGGAAACAACGGTTTCTGAGTGTAACCTATACTACATTCAAAACAGAACTACAACGTCCCCATTCATCTGTGGGAGAACCAGCCTCACCAAAGCGTCTTCTGAGCAGCTCCAAAAAATCACCTTTGAACTCCCTGGGAAAAGACGACATTTGAATATATCCACCCGGTATTATTATACCATATTATTTTAGTAACATTCGCATGAATTGTGCTTACTCTGAGAAATAATCCATGAACTGGTTTGGATTTTCCGAAGCTAATAACAGCTGTCTCTGATGGGACTCAGACATGCAGTGACACTTGAAACCGTTCTGTTGGGGGAAAAAAGGCAAAATATGAAAGAAAAGAAAACAGTCGAAATAAACAAAGACGTGAACACAACACGAAGTCGAACTCACCTCATCCCGGCATTGCTTTTGACACATCTGACAATACCATCTCAACTTCTGAAGACCTTTGGCTTTTATCCTGTTGCTTATCGCCTTGGGACTGAGGAAATCTGCTTTGCCCATTGTGACAAACCAAACAATGAAAGGAGAACGAGGACACTACCCGATCGACCAAGCCAAAAAAAAGCAAAATATTCCGCACGACTTGCGTGCACAGTGGCGTGCCCCCCGCTACTGAGCTAAACACTTCCGCATGTCTTACGTCACATCTCGCCGTGCGCGTAAAACAACGCGAGAACTTGGTCCGTCTCGCCGCTCACTTGCGCTTGCGCAGTCCTGCGTGTCTGACCTTCATAGAAGTAACCATGTTCGCCAGGACCAGCGCGGCGGTGTTTGTCCCACAATGGTAACGTTTATTTAATCCTCAGATAAACCTTTTGAGTTGCGGGGTGTGTGGGTTTACTTCAGTTATGCCACGAAAACGAAGTCCTCAAGATTTGATGGCGATAAATCCGGTTGTTCATTGGCAAGGACGCGCTAGCCTGCAGGCCGCGACCAGGGTGACAGCAGGCGTCGCGGTGCAGAATGAGTAGCTTGCTAACTTCACCGGCTTAAGCGAAGCTAAATGAACATTCGCCAAATTGACACTTAATTGCTTGTACGCTTAATGATTTTTGGTGAAGTAGCGGTGGATGCTCGTTTCAATGCAAAATGATCATTAGATCCCCTCACAGCTGAGTATACTAGGTACTGCTGTATAGCCACTGCTGTAACGTGCCCCATTGTAGCCCCCTTCCCATAGCGTTGTGTTGGCACGTAAAGTCGCCGTATTACATTAAGCTGGGAATTTCATTTACCTCTCAACGTATGCCAGTTACTAATAGCGTAATAGTTGTTGCAAAAACATGTAAAGAAAAAGAATTGTTTTCTGTAAATGATCCGATCGTATTCTTCCCGTTCGCAGTGGGCAGGTCAGGAACATGGCTACCTTGAAGGACAGTAAGTAGTTTTGTCTGGAAATGTCATTGCACTGTAACTGAGTACATCCCTCTGTGGTTGTGTTGCTTATGGTGAATACGTTTCACTAAGATGTGGGCATGATGAAGCATGCGAGTGATCAATATCAGTTTTTAGATTGTAACGTGGTATGAAGTGTTAAAACGCAGAACTGGTCTTGATTTACTGTACTTTCACATAAGCAATGCATTTAACTAAATCCATGTGTTAGTTAGCACTAACGTATGGATTTTGTAGCAAGTGCCATTTTTTAAATGATCAACCGAGTTTTTCTATTATTAATATCCATGCTGGGTATGTTAAGTGGTGTTGTTTTTCTTTAGTCACCATACGGTTGAAGTCCATCAAGAACATCCAGAAAATCACCAAGTCCATGAAGATGGTGGCTGCTGCCAAGTATGCCCGCGCCGAGCGCCAGCTGAAGCCCGCCCGTGTCTATGGCACTGGGGCCCTGGGTCAGTCAACTATGTCTTGACATTTAGGAACTTCACATTTTATCAAAGAATTGGCACAACTGTGATGGCGCAGTGTTAATCTGCTTACAAAGAGAGTCGCTCTTGATAAATCGTGTCTTGAATGAAAAGACGCACGCATGCTGACAATCCGCCATGTTGTGTCTCTGCCCCACAGCTCTGTATGAGAAGGCTGACATCCAAGCACCAGAAGAAAAGGTCGCCAAGCACCTGATCATTGGTGTGTCTTCCGACCGTGGTCTCTGTGGCGCCATCCATTCTGGTGTTGCTAAAGCCATTAAGGCTGAGATTGCCAACCTCACCGGTGCTGGCAAGGAGGTCATGGTGGTCAACGTGGGAGACAAGCTTAGGGGCCTGCTGCATAGGTACTAGAAGAAAAAGATCCTCCATATCCTTTTTCTGGTAGCGTGGCTCAAGAGGATGATTTGGTTTGAATTAATTTTGACTTGGATTTGGCCTTGGGTCAAGAATTTGAGCCCTCTTTTGCTACAGAGTAAACTTATATTAAATTTCCCCAGTGACAGGTGAGCTTTACCATCATGTAGCTAGCATTTCATGTCAAAATGCGTGTTAGTGTGATTTCCTTTTTTCAACTCTGCTGATGGAACAATTATTGCCAATATAAACAACATGGGTTTTGATGGGAAGTTCTGTTCAACCCATCTTTGACATAAGTGTAAACCAGTTTGCACTTCTACTTTGCCATAGTAAAAAGTTATTTAACTTTTACATGATTACATTTCCAAAACATTTTTGGAGTAGTTGCTTTGTTGTGTGATGCATGTGTCTGGCAGAGTTAATTGCTCAAATGCAAATAGCTTAATGTTGAAATGTTTTTTTTTTCAATAAGTTTGTCCTTATGAATCATTTGATTTCAAATGAGTTACAAGTCAGCTGTATAATATGTATATAGCACAATAAATTACTTGTACGTGCCATATGACCATGACTGAGGTTCTCATGTCATGGCCATAGCAGTAGTGCTGAGTTTGCCACATGGAGGTGGTAGTATTCAATATTTGTTGTTGGTGTTGTAACCTCCAGTGAACCCTTAGAATTTTTTATTTTTTAAAATGTTTTTTTGGACATTTATCAGAATCGGAATACTTTATTTATCCCCGAGTCGAAATTGAGTAAGACTTCACATCATATTTAAGACTTCACATCGTCTTGGTAAATGTTGAATATGAGTCGAGGTGATTATTCTTTTTTTTTTATGATCATGCTCAAACTGTCTCATCAGGACTCATGGACAGCACATCATGCTGAACTGCAAGGAAGTGGGCCGCAAGCCTCCCACCTTCAGTGATGCTTCCATCATTGCCACTGAGCTGCTCAACTCTGGATACGAGTTTGATAAAGGGTCCATCATCTTTAACAGATTTAGGTTTGGAGAGCCATGTGTTTCTTCATTTTTCAGTTTACCATGATGTGTAAAATGATTGGAGCTGTACATCAGTTTTTTGTGATCAACTGTAGGTCTCTCCTTCCTCTTCATGCAGGTCTGTTATCTCATACAAAACAGACAAAAAGCCTGTGTTTTCCAATGATACCGTTGCCAATTCAGGTATGTTTGTGATCCAGGACATAATGTAAATGTCAAACTGAATTTTGAGAATTTAAAAGGAGAAAAAAAAATCTCTTGACGTTCATCAATGCAAAATTTCTCTTCCCCACCTGACAGAGAATATGGGCATATATGATGATATTGATGCCGATGTCCTGAGGAACTACCAGGAGTTTGCCCTGGTCAACATCATCTACTTCAGCATGAAGGAGTCCACCACCAGTGAGCAGAGTGCCAGGATGACCGCTATGGACAGCGCCAGCAAGAATGCCTGTAAGGACTGTTCATCACCGTCATCACAACTGCTTGCGTCTCCGCCATCCCATCTTTCAGTGACATTTTCTCTAATGTTACTTTTGACTTGCAGCAAATGCCAGTAGTTTTATGCTTTTTAAGACCTTAGATATCAAGTGAAATGTTGTGCTAGAGGATTTTTTTATTTTTTATTTATTTATGATTTTTCCCTTTTTTCTCCCAATTTAGTGGCCAATCGATCCCTATTTTAGTTCAAACACCCACCCTCGTACTGCATGCGTTTGCCAACTGCATCTCTCTGGCCTGGCAGTCTCGAAGGAGACGCCTCGCCACCTTCGTGACAAGGCGAATCCAGACCGAACCACTGCTTTTTCCGACACACACAGAGACGCATTCATGTGACGAACACAAGCCGACTCTGCCCCCCTCCCGAAGACAGCGTTGCCAATTATTGCTGCTTCATCGAGTCCGGCCATAGTCGGATCTGACGAGATCGAGGCACGAACCCCGGTCCCCAGTGGGCAACTGCATCGACACAAAGCTGATGCTTAGACCGCTACACCAACGCGGACCCAGTGCTAGAGGGTTTAAATTGTTTCAGAGGTCTTCTACGATGTAGCTCATGAAAGGTTTTTAACTTACAGAAGACCCCTTAAGGTTGGCGCTTTGGGTCAATGTGAAACTTGGATTTTTTTTCCCTACCTGGATGTGACTGGCTTGAACAATCTTAAAAGGAACTTGCAGAAACCCGTAGTTGTCCTGAAGAAGGGTGTCTCACATCGTGGGCAAAGCGTTTTTATTACTAATGTCATTAGTTTTGTATTTTCGTCCCCAGTGCTGGTTATATTTGGTTCTAACGGACCGTTTCTCCCCGTAGCTGAGATGATTGACAAGCTGACCCTCACCTTCAACCGTACCAGACAGGCTGTCATCACCAAGGAGCTCATTGAGATCATCTCTGGAGCCGCTGCTCTGTAAGTATTTTCAAAATCCCTATTATCTCCCCTTCTGTCACCTTTTTCCTGTCCTTTCTCCTCCACTTCTTTTTTTTTTTTGTTCTGCTCACAATGGCCCCTCTCTCTTGGCTTGTGCTGTTCATTTTCAGATTTCCTATGAATGTCTCCCACCTTTTTTTTAATTCCTTATTCATTCCACTAACTTTTTTGACCTCAAGACCTTTTTTCTTCTTTTTTTGTAAAAGCTTTCCCTCAAATAATGCATGTCATTTAATTTCCAAAAGCCCTCCAATTCTTTCATTGCTAATTCTCCTTTCTGACCTGATCTGCTCCCTCTCACCCTTTGGTGAACCCAGGACCTGAGGCAGGTATTAACAGACGAGGTAACTTTCTTCAGGAAGTAGATGGGCGTCGTAACCTTAACATCCCTTGCAGGCTAGCTGGAGATTATCCGTTGTAGTTGTGTGTGACGCTTAAATTCCCGTTTTGGAGAATTTAGACTAGATTCCTCTTAGGTTTTCATTTTGTCTGCCATCGTCCTCAACTTTGGCTTTAAGGGACTGTTTTGGTAAGCCATTCTTACTTTTCCATTTTCTTGTGTCTTTGCAGATAATTGGGCGAGAGGTCACCCCATTTTTTTGTTGCCAGGGACTCTGGTATATGTGCTTCAAAGTACTTCAGACGGCTGTCGTCAAGAGTTTATGAACATTTGTGTCTCTTATTTGTAAAATACATGGAAAAAATAAACCTCCTACAGAGAAAATGACCCCTTTTCAGTTGTCCCATCTGTTTTAACTCCCAATAAATGCTTACGACCATAAGAACATGAGTGTTGAGTGGATGCTTTGACCCACATCCAGTTTATGGAGCTATGCTATTTATGTTAAAGTTGCCTTACCGTCAGTGAATGTAAAAGTTACTTTTATGTATGTAATGGAAGTAATCAACTGAAATGGAGTGGAGCGGTGTAAAATCCCGGTTACCATCATGGACAACAAACTGACATTTGGAGCGGTCAGTGAGCGCATGCCCAATGTCGGTCGAGGCTGCTGTTTCCAGGCTCAGGAGACTGGATGTGAATGAGTCGGTCCTCTGCGTGTTACACTTGCCTCGTTGAGTCGGTGCTGACCTTTAGTTAAGCAGCATGGTATGGCTCTTTCAGCAACATCTGGAAGATTAGGCTGGGGAGGGGGATATTGCAGAGTGGTCAAATCAATAGGGAAGAAAGCGAAGGCGCTTTATAAGGAGACCACATTCAAGAAGGCTATAATGGCTCTTCCAAAGCATCCCTTAAATCCTCACTTGGAGACTCTTCCATCAGGGGGCAGGCTGAGGTCTTTACCAGATGCTGAAACAGCTTTGTGTGGATGCTAAATAACAGCGACACAAATTATTACAGCTTATTTTTTTTACTACATTAGTGAAGTACTATAATATTGTAATAGTATAGTATGATAGCATTAATAAAGTATATTAAGGTTAGAATATTAGTATGATTTACATATAATCATTATGATATAGTTGAATAATTAAGGTATTTTTGTTTATCTGCCTCAGACTTGACATAACAGAAGATATTGAGCTCCGTTTGGAAAAATAAAGTCATGCCATTCTAAAATAAATTATTGGTGTCATGATTAACAGCACTTTGTTGTTGTCAGGCTGTGGAAATTACTCCAGGATCACTGTTTTATTTAAGATACTTTTTTTTGCCATATTTTAGCCCTTATTCCATAGGATGTTGACTGGATAGAAAACGGGGAAGGGGGAAGACAGCAGGGGAAGAAGTCAAGTGAATACAGAATACACTTTGTCATTTGTACATACATACAATGAAATTCACTCTGCATTTAACCCATCCTAGCTGTGTAGCAAGGAGCAGTGGGCAGCCGCTGTGCAGCACCTGGGGAATGGTTTACTATTGGTTTACCCTTTCCGGGTACTGACAGCTGGATAGACTGTCCACAGGGATTTGAATTCAGAGTTACCTTCTCCTAGCCTTTGCCTAAAGAGGCATCAACCCACAAGGCAGTAGGTGGATTTGAAATCAGAGTTCCCTTCTCCTATCCCAATGTGTTGGCTGGACTGGGCACCATGGGAAGTACCATACAGGCATGCAGGAGGACCAGATCTATCAGTAGGGACGTTGTCCTTAGCCAAAGGGCCCTTGCTGTGGTAAGGTGCTACCCCTCTACAGCCTGCGGTTGCAGTTTGGCGTCTTACCCAGGACCTGAAGTGAGCAATACGGGATTCGAAACCGTGACGCTATAATTACATCTTTGCATCATACGGTGTATGTAGAAAAACTTGTTTTGCGCCGTTTGCAGCACTTTCGACTGGAAACGGACGAGGTTTCCCACCTGAAATTTGCCAATATGATAAACTCGCTGAAATCCAATTTTTCAAAGGTTCTGAACCACCGCGACTACTAGAGGTTCGTAATCATACACTCATAACTAGGGTTGGGTATTGGCAAGGACCTCGCGATACGATATGCAACACAACACATGGGTCAGGATACAATTGTATCACGATACATTGCGATACGATACATATTGCGATACATTGCAATAGTCTAAATAATACTGAACATTTAAAAATGTAGCTTAAAATACTACTTGCTGATTACCACCTGGGTAGTCTTAATATGTATGTCACATTACATTTTGACAACTCGGTGGACAAATTGAGTCAAAACTAATTCAAAATTTTCCATTCCTGTTTATTAGAATGGTATTTGCGTTGCACAGTGCACACTGTCACTGAACACACTGAACTGAAATGTAGACGCCATAACATCATATGAAAATAAAGTGTGCATATTAAGTATTCTCGTTGTGTCACAGAACACACTGAACTCAACTGCATTGTAGACGCCACAACATCAAAAATAAAGTGCATATTAAGTAAGCCTTATTGCGTCACTGAACACATTGAAAAGCGCTATCTAAAATCTAACTTAATTGATTGATTGATTGAACTGAAATATGTTTAAAATGTGAATTTACGATACAAGGGGCTGAAAAATCAGTTAAGTATCGGGAAAACTATGGCGACAGAATAGTGCCAAAAAGAACTCGCGCGATAAAACATGCATTCGGGCGTATTGTAGAGCCGAAGGAACGGAGAAGACCGTAGGTTCACACTTTAGCCGTGTAGGCAACTTTCTTTAATCCACGGTAAATCAGAGAGACAACCAAACCACAGCTCGACTGAGCGGAGGTGGCAAGAATCCCCAGAAAACTGGCTGGACAACCATAACTTAACCCTGCGTTAACCTGCCAGGGCAACCATGACTTAACCCTTAGTTCCTGGGTTGAATTCTGTCCCCAATACATGTCCACCACATGAGCCCCCCCCAGAATTCGCCCTAGTAATCGAAGTCAGGCAGGCGCGGGGGGACGACAGGCCGTCCGTGGCGGCTCCGGATAACAGGGGCCGGAGTGTCTCCGGGAGGCATTGACGCGGGCCTGTGGAGGTCGGCCTGAGGAGCAGAAGAGGCAGCTCGGGCCTCCACAGGGGGAGGAGGCGGAGCCGGGGGACGACCGCGACGAGGAGGTTGGGCTAACTCCAACGGCTGCGTCAAGTCCAGGTGTGCGGGTTTAACTCGGTCCACTGAAACATGCTCGGCCGTGCCCCCAAAATCCACCACCAGGTGCTTAGTTCCCCGTTCCAGGACACGGAAGGGGCCGTCATAAGGGGGTTGCAGAGGGGGGCGGTGTGCGTCGTGACGGATGAACACGTAGTCCGCTGACTGCAGACCTGGGGGCACCTGGGACACCGGCGCGCCGTGTTGGGCGGTAGGGACGGGTGTGAAAGCTCTGACCCCGTCCAGCAAGGAGGCTCGTTGGTCCACAGCTGACCAGGGACGCGTTGCATTGGGCATGAAATCGCCTGGGACTCGCAGCGGCGTGCCGTACACCAGCTCCGCAGAGGAGGCTTGTAGGTCTTCCTTCGGGGCGGTCCGCAGGCCCAGCATGACCCATGGGAGCTTGTCGACCCAGTTGCAGTCCTTGAGAGTAGCCCGAAGCGCAGCCTTCATGGACCGGTGGAAGCGCTCACATAGGCCGTTCGCCTGAGGGTGGTAGGCGGTAGTGCGATGAAGCTTGACGCCCAGAGCCTCACCCACAGCATTCCATAGCTCTGAGGTAAACTGTGGCCCACGGTCAGATGAAAGGTCGGAAGGCGTACCGAAACGTGAGACCCACGACCCAATAAAAGCCCGGGCCACATCAGCAGACGTCGTGGATGCCAGGGGAACAGCTTCAGGCCAGCGCGTAGTCCTGTCCACCACAGTGAAGAGGTAGGTGAACCCCTGGGAGGGGGGTAGGGGACCAACCAGGTCGACGTGGACATGGTCAAATCGTCTCTCCGGCACTGCGAAGCGTTCCAGGGGCGCCTTAATGTGGCGGTGTATCTTAGCCCGCTGACAGGCAACACACGAGTCGGCCCACGCTTTCACGTCTCTCTTAAGTCCCTCCCACACAAACTTAGCAGAGGTCAGGCGCACGGATGGCTTACCGCCTGGATGAGAGAGGCCGTGCACAGCTTCAAATACGGGGCGTCTCCAGCTGTGCGGGACGATGGGCCTGGGCTGTCCTGTGGAGATGTCACACAGGAGGGTGACACCTGTGTCGCTGAAAGGAACGTCCTGCAGGCGGAGCCCCGTGTCGGAGGCCCGGGGACGGAGGATGCTCGGGTCCGTGGCCTGGTCAGCGGCCATCTGTGCATAGTCAAGGCCTAGGTGGACCGCTCCAATCACTGCCCTAGAGAGGCAGTCAGCTACCTGGTTAGACTTACCAGCGACGTGCTGGATGTCGGTAGTGAATTCCGAAATGTAGGAGAGTTGTCGCTGCTGGCGAGCGGACCATGGCTCGGCCGTCTTGGACATGGCAAACGTGAGGGGCTTGTGGTCCACGTACGCAGTAAACTCGCGGCCCTCTAGCAGGAAACGGAAATGCCGGACGGCAAGCCAGAGACCGAGGAGTTCCCTGTCAAAAGTACTATACTTGCACTCTCGGGGTGTAAGCTGGCGACTGAAAAAGGCCAAAGGCTGCCAAGCCCCCCCCCCCCACTGTTCGTGAACCGCACCAACAGCATAGTCCGATGCATCCGTGGTTATGGAAATAGGCGCTGTAGGTGAAGGATGCGCTAGCAGGGTAGCCTGGGAGAGCGCAGCTTTAGTCTCGGTGAACGCACGGTCCCGCTCTGCTGTCCAGTCGACCGCCTGGTTGGGGGACATGCCTTTCAGCGCCTCGTACAGTGGCCGGATGATAAAGGCGGCTCGGGGAATGAAGCGATGGTAGAATGTCACCATCCCGATGAACTCCCTGAGCGCACGAGCTGTTTGGGGGCGCGGAAAGGCCGCCACCGCTTCCACCTTTGAGGGCAGGGGGACTGCCCCGTCCCCAGTGATGCGGTGCCCGAGGAAATCAATGGCTGTCAGCCCGAACCGGCACTTCGCTGGGTTGACGATCAGCCCATGCTGGCTGAGGCGTGTGAAGAGGGCATGAAGATGGGACAGGTGTTCTTCCTCGGAGGCGCTGGCGATGAGTATGTCGTCCAAATAGACAAAGATGAAAGGAAGGCCACGGAGCACTGAATCCATCAGCCGCTGAAAGGACTGGGCCGCGTTTTTGAGTCCAAATGGCATTCGTAGGAATTCAAATAGGCCGAATGGGGTAGTCACCGCTGTCTTGGGGATGTCTGAGGGGTGCACGGGAACTTGATGATAACCACGGACCAGGTCGACTTTTGAGAAGACGCATTTGCCAGACAGGTTTGCAGAAAAGTCCTGGATATGCGGGACAGGATAGCGGTCGGGCGTGGTGGCGTCATTTAGTCGGCGGTAGTCCCCGCATGGGCGCCAACCTCCATCAGGCTTAGCGACGATGTGGAGTGGGGACGCCCACGGGCTGTCAGAGCGGCGGATGATCCCCATGCGTTCCAGGTGCTCGAACTCAGACTTGGCAATGGCGAGTTTGGCGGGGTCGAGACGCCTGGCTCTGGCGTAGACCGGGGGCCCCTTCGTAGCAATGTGATGCTCCACCCCATGCTTAGCGGTAGGTGCAGAGAAGGTAGGCTGGGTGAGGTCAGGGAACTCAGCGAGGAGGCGGTTGAACTTGTCTGCCTCTGAGAGAGAGTTGGCTAGACCTGCATAGGCCGCTTCCCTCCGCGTACATGCGAAGGAGGAGAAGGTTAAGGCATCGACCAGACGGCTGTTCTGAATGTCCACTAGCAAACCGTAAGCGCACAAAAAAATCAGCTCCGAGGAGGGGAAGCGTTACATTGGCCATGACGAACTCCCACGTGAAACGTTGTCCACCAAAACACAGTTCTACAGACCGCACGCCGTAGGTGTGGATAGGGCTGCCGTCAGCCGTCGCCAACTGGGGGCCCCGCTCCCCGCCCATGATGTTGACGTCAGTAGCAGGGAGCACGCTTCTCTGTGCGCCCGTGTCACAAAGAAATCGCCGACCGGAGATGGTGTCGAGGATGAAGAGTAGCCTGCTCGTATCGCCAACACTCATGGCCACTACTGAGTGTTGGCCCTCTCGTTTCCCGTCGGCCTGTAGTTGCAGGGGGAACGGCACCGTTTAGCTTTCGCACCAAATCGAGCGTGGTACATACAGAGTCCAGAGGGCTTGTAGCGGTCTGACGCTGTGGCGCTACCGTCGGGCCACGCCCGCGATGTCGGCGGGGGGCCAGTGAAGGTAGGAGCCAGCACCCCGGCATGGGAGGAACGTTGTGTAGCGACGAAGAATCGGTCAGCCTCCTTTGCCAGCTCACGGGGATCAGTGATGGTGGAGTTAGCGAGCGCAGTCTGGACGTGGGGCGGCATGTTGCGCAGAAACAGCTCCATAAACAGGAAACATGGCTTTTCTTGACCCAGTAGGTTTAACATCCTGCTCATTAGCTCCGATGGTTTGCCATCTCCCAAGCCCTGAATTGCGAAGAGGCGACGTGCTCCCTCCGTTGTTGACAAGTTCAAAAGTTTCAAGGAGGATATGTTTAAGTGCGGCGTATTTACCATCGGCTGGTGGGTCGGTTATGAAACCGCTTATCCTGGAAGCCGTAGCGCACCCCAGCGCTGCCACTACGTAGTAGTACCTGGTCTCGTCTGCTGTTATGTCTCTGAGCGCGAACTGTGCCTAAGCCTGCGCGAACCATGTAGCCGCGGAAGACTCCCAAAACTCCGGCAGTTTCATTGCAACGGCGTTCGTAGCCATAATGTGTGTGGTTTCAGAAAACTTATCCGAAAACCGACGTCGGGGTCACCAGTGTAGAGCCGAAGGAACGGAGAAGACCGTAGGTTCACACTTTAGCCGTGTAGGCAACTTTCTTTAATCCACGGTAAATCAGAGAGACAACCAAACCACAGCTCGACTGAGCGGAGGTGGCAAGAATCCCCAGAAAACTGGCTGGACAACCATAACTTAACCCTGCGTTAACCTGCCAGGGCAACCATGACTTAACCCTTAGTTCCTGGGTTGAATTCTGTCCCCAATACGTGTCCACCACAGTATTATATTATTTCACACACGTAGATATTAACTGCGAGCGCGCAAATTATCTCTGTGCGCGCGCACTCAGAGGAAACTGCTCCCCGAGCGAGGAAAAAAAATGCTGCGAGCGAGGAGGAATCTGTGACCAGCGCGCCAAACAACCACTCGAAAATCACTCCGCTCTCTCGAAGTTGATTTCTGCTCGCGCGAAGTGAATTTCTGCTCTCTCGCTCGAAACTTAAGGGGCGGTATTGGCACTGTGAGGGAGGGAACAAGGGGCGGTATTGGCACTTTGGGGGAGGGAACCAGGGTCGGTATTGGCACTGTGAGGGAGGGAACCGGGGGGGGGGTCGGTACTTGCTCTTCTGTGATTGGTCGTTTCTGAAGACCGAGATTTGATTGACAGCCCTTTTCTCATGGAAGTCTGCTGAAACGAAGAAGACAACGGCGTCTGGGCAGAGGTTCCTTCAGGTGAGAAACCCTTGGCAGAATTCGGGCATTTGTGATGAACTAAAACAGTGGCTTGTGTAAAATTTCATCTAAGTATGTTTCTGAGAAATGTTATTGTAGCTAAACATCAACATTAGTCTTTGTATAGTCTATAACGTTATTAGTTAGTCCATAACGTTAACCATAGCTAGCGCTAGCGAATAGCTAACGTTAAATTACAGTGTATATGTCAGGTTAACAAAGATTTTTGACAAATGACCCTAATTATTGTTCTATTATATTTAAAGTTGAAATTTTCAAGAGAAATCACTTCTCACTACTATTTTGCTTCACTTCCCTTCATTTGTCAAAAATGATTTTTAAGCTGACATAGGTTAACATTAGTTAGCTCCATGTCTGGCTGGCAACAATGAATATTACGTTATTAACTGAACTACATTAAATAGATATTATTAAATATTATTTTAGAAACTTGCTGGTTGTGGCATTGGTCAAAAGTTGATGCATGTTCTTACGCATTTCTCCCCACCCCTCATGTTTGTGCCCTCAAACTCATAGATTTCACCGAGCTTCTGTACTAGCAGCAGCATCTAGAATGGAGGTAAGTCGGTCAGCTGTACCACTTAGGTTAGGCTACCTACCTATGTATTAAATATCCATTGTCAAGCTGTAATATTGGAGAGTGAAATTAACTGCCAATGGAATTACTGTATGTTCACACACACTGGAATTACTGTATGTCCACACTCACACACAAACACACACCTTGTGTGTCACAACACACATTGAAATGATTCATTGTTGAAATATTAGCATGTCCTGTAATGTAGTTTTAGCTTGACTTTATGTATTTATTTTTTCACTTTCATTCTCTCTTCTCAGGACACCATTAGGAGACAAATCCTGACCCGGCTCCTGTCCAAGTTTGAACTGGGACTCACAAGAGAGCCTATCGATTTGGATTATTTTGAGTTTATGTGTAGGCAGGAGTTGTATTTGTGCAATGCGCTGTCAAGGCATGTTGATGTACCGACAGACATAGTACAGGCCCTAGAGAACTTTTTTAGGCATGTGAAGGACCACCTTGAGAGGCAACACACTGGTAGTGTCCAGCCCGATACAGTACCTGGGGAGGTGGGGCGTCCCAGGTTTGATATTGATAGGAAATGCTTGGAGGAAGTCCTGGAGCTAGACCTCCCTGTTCCCTGCATCGCAAAGATGCTCAGTGTGTCAAGGAGGATAGTGTTTAGAAGGATGAATGAATTTGGTCTTTCTGCTAGACGTTACCCTGAAATTGATTATGAGGAGCTGGATAATGTTGTGCGGACCATAAAGAATGAGATGCCAACTACAGGCTACCGCATGGTTAAGGGGAGGTTGCGGTCTATGGGTATCCATGTTCAGTGGAGGAGAGTGGCTGCATCATTGCACCGTGTAGACTCCCTGGGCATTCTCTCAAGACTGTGAGGCCTACGCTGCATTTTGCGAAGGACCTACTCTGTCAGGGGCCCCCTTTCTCTGTAGCATGTGGACACAAACCATAAATTAATCAGGTTGGTAGTTATGAATAATAATAGAATGGTATACATGTATAGGCTATTTATTGTGCTGGTGTAGTAATTACAGTCCAAACTTTGCTCCTAAGGTACAACATTGTGCTGTTTGGAGCAGTGGATGGGTACTCCAGGAAGGTAAATTATCGTTTTGTGTAACATGGTTTGTCTCTTGAAGCTAAAAAGATATTTTTGGTAATGTATTGTGCATGACTGCCTGAAACTTACCATAACTTAAAAGAATTTGCATTGTAATTTTATAAAATAGATAATGTGCCTCAATGCTGCCACCAACAACCTGGCTTCAACGGCATTTGCTGCCTTCAAGCAGTCTACGGAAAGATATGGCATTCCCTCAAGGTAAACCTTTTTTTTTAAATGTGAACATATTTGGCATGGGATCAGAAAGATCCACTTCATTTTGATCATTTCAGTTCAGTTCTTCACCTTAATACTTTCCTGTAAGACTGAATTTTATGTGCTCAAAGCTGTGTGGAGAGGTAAATGTTAAGTAGAGGTTGTAATGGGTCTCTTGTACTTGAGTCGGTTGTATGGCACTATCAATGTTACCAGGGCACAAGTTGCCACAATAGTGTCACCCTCTATCTAGGGATGGGTCGGAGCCTTTAAAAAGCTGACAGACTGTTGCCATGTATGCTGTATATTAACTTAATACACAAACACTGGTGTTCAGTGGTTTGGATGTTGAGATGTATCTAAGCCACACTTGACATGTTTACACAAATCTGACAAAACTTGTCACAAACTTTGCCATTTTGCAGTACTTTATCTCCTCTGCATCATAGGGTCAGAGGTGATCAAGGCATTGAGAATGTTGACATTGCCAGGTTTATGTTCACTATGCGGGGTACTGACAGGGGAAGCTTCATGTCAGGAAAAAGCGTTCACAACCAAAGGTTTGTCATGTCTGCCTCGTTCATTAATTCTCTATAACAGTGCACCTCAGCGGCCATTGTGCCTTACTTATTAAAATTCTTCTGGCTGTTGTACATTTGGCAGGGTTAAAGAGATTGTATTTGTCGTTGTCATTAGAATCGAATGTCTGTGGCAGGACGTGAAGACCTGTGTCACCTCCAAATACTACAATACGCTTCGGAGTCTGGAACAGGATCAGTTGCTGGATGTTTCTTCCACAGGTTCGAACCAAAATCACTTTTACAGAGCTTGTCTGAAGAGTATTGCTAATGGCGTGAATAACATTGTCAAAAAAGGTTATTTGGTTCTAAAAACATTTATATGTGACTATTGTGCTATTTTGTGTTAGCCTTGATGCAAGCAGTCTTCAGAGGCAAAATTAATTTGAAATGTTTGACTGCCAGTACTGGCTAAAACCTAACCTTCATATTACCGAGACAGTGGATATGTATGCATTACTCATTTCATGGTTTAACCCCTGCCTTTACCTATCATGAACTCAACAGAAGACCTTTTCTGTGTCCACCTGGTCTTTCTCCCCAAACTGAAGATGGACCTTGAAAGTTTTGTGGAAGGTTGGAACAATCATCCTGCCCGAACTGAAAATGATAGAACTCCTGGGCAGTTGTGGTGGCTGGGTTTGATGACCACAGATATTGACCAGCCAGAAAACATTGAGGCATGTTTTCTAAATATTGTTAAGTGTTAAAATCTTGTATAGTGTCTGATAATTGGGTCAGGTTTTGGAATCCTTTAACCTTGTGGGTGGTATTGTTCTATGCAAACAAGTACTATTATGTCAGATACATATTCTGGGAGGATAGACTACCAGCCACAAATGCCATGTAAAATTCTGCTTTTTCTCTTCTAGGACATTGAGGAGCCAGACATTGACTGGGATATTGCCATAGACCACAATGGTGAAACAGAAGGAGTTATTGTGGTTCCTCACATTGACTGTCCGGTGAGCGAGGAACAAAGGGAAGGTGTTCAGGCTCTCCTTGAGCAGAGCGACCCGGACATGGCCGCTAGGGAATTGTACCTCCTATGCCGCGAATATTTTAAAAAAAAAATTTATTTCTGATTTTTCCCTTTTTTTTCTCCCAATTTAGTGGCCAATCGATCCCTATTTTAATTCAAACACCCACCCTCGCACTGCATGCATTCGCCAACTGCATCTCTCCGGCCGGCAGTCTCGAAGGAGACCGCCTCCCCACTTTCGTGACAAGGCGACTCCAGGCCGAACCACTGTTTCCTCCGACACACACAGAGACGCACTCACGTGACGAACACAAGCCGACTCCGCCCCCCTCCCGAAGACAGCGCTTGCCAATGATCGCTGCTTCATCGAGTCCGGCCATAGTCGGATCTGACGAGACCGGGGCGCGAACCCCAGTCCCCAGTGGGCATCTGCATTGACACAAAGCCGATGCTTAGACCGCTACACCACTTATGCCGCGAATATTTGAGCCCCTCTTAACTCCCACCACACCCCTCAAGGACTCCCCCATCCACTGGTCTCTGGTGCGACCCTGATTAATTGTATTAATAAACTGCTCATTCAGTTACATCAGCCTACCTCCTTGTGTGCCATGCCAGAAAATCTATTAGTTCTCTTGTAGATAATTTATCTAATTTAACTGTGCCTTTTAGGTAGCAGTCCACTAGTTTTCTGAATTGTTTCAATTTCAATAGATTCTTGGTCCTGCTTTGTACAATTAACAAAGTTGGGGTTCACTCCAATATGTTTGTAAATACAACAGTGTATGTAGAGGTACCTAGCTATGCTTTGCAGCATTTACTTATTCTGAAGTTTTTCTGAAGTAGGCCTATTAAAATCTGGCAAAACAAGATTAACAATAAAGCATTATTTGTAGGTCCAATGTTAAAACATCTACAGACATACAGCAGCAGATTTGGAACATTATTGATGTCAAAATGTATGACTTGTTCTGATATTACAGGGGACATACAACAGGGTGGTAGTTGAATGTCACATTCTACCTTGTTCCTTTGCTCTACTGTATTTAATGCAATGCAAGTGTGAATGGTACATGGAACTACCAAAATTGCTTTTAAACAATCTAGAGGCAAGTGATAACCGTAGCCTATTTTGGGGTGTATCAACATTTCCCATTTAAAATTTGCTATTCAAACTTAAACACTTTGGTAATTGCAAAAAGGTCCCTGATTTAAATAACACCTTGGTTTTACTTAAACCAATTTTGGGATGATGTCTGTGACACTACATAGCTCTAATGGATAAATAGAATTACAAATGTAGTCGTTTTATGTACAGAATTTTATTTCAAGACAAGTTGACCGGGATAAAAATAGTAAACACATTCGGCCTTCTACCATTAACATGGCTGTGCCCACTAAACTCATAGCAACAATCTACTGGCCAAGAT
The DNA here is from genome assembly GCF_029633865.1 of Lampris incognitus. Classification (NCBI taxonomy): domain Eukaryota; kingdom Metazoa; phylum Chordata; class Actinopteri; order Lampriformes; family Lampridae; genus Lampris; species Lampris incognitus. Next base: position 32,359,403 of record NC_079213.1, on the reverse strand, counting down.
ACATTTCTTCTAGACGATGTTGTGACTTCTCTTATGTACACTATTGTAGTGTTACTATTCGTGGGTTACTAACTTAATCACTAGTATATATAAGTACACGGAGACGAGGATGCAGCACAAGTCTGATCTTTACTGACGGAGACATCACACACTACAGGCTAGACCAGTGTATTACAGAACTCAGTAGTGGTGACAGTCCAACACAATCGAGCACCGAGTGCTCGATCCAATACACCACATCCCTCTTTTCCAACTGAGATGTGGCCTACTCATCAGTTGCTTCAACAGTAGACCCTTTACCGAACCATTAACACTATGGCATTAACACTGAACAAGTCTTTTCTACTTGCATACTTCAATGATTAATACAGCATTTTTTTTTTAAAATGACAGATGACTCTCATTAAACAACATAAACCATTTCCTTTTCACATTCTGGTGGTTAGCATGTAAACATTTTGAACATTCAGCAATCTTGCACCATTTCAGGTTAAACACACCTTGTACTCTTTGTTTCACCTTCTTTTTTTCTTTTTTTTTTCTTAATAAACACTTGAATGATCACACAAAAGAACCCTGAGGTTAGTCATTGTATCTGGCAGGGCGCCTAACTGCTCTGCCGCACTTTGTGTAGCATGTGGGTGTACTGCCTGTAGTCACCGGAGGAGGGTCGTGTGGTGGCAGGTCATGTGGTGGTGAGTCGACTGGCACAGGCGCTTGTGAGGGTGAGGGTTGTACCTCTGAGTCAAAATGTTCATCACTGTCCGTGTCTCTGAATAGGCTCGGATGTATCTTCCTCAGATGTCGCCTGTTCCCTCTCTGCATCCTCCCAGCCGGTGTCTGCACAGTGTAGGACCGTGGTTCATCTCGCTGTCGGATGACAACGGCAGGCTCCCAGCCGCGCCGTGTTTGCATGTGTACGGTGTCTCCTGGGGTCAACACTGGCAGGGGCTTTGCACACTGGTCGTAACGTTGTTTTTGGCGGAACTGCAGGTTCCGGATCTTGCTGTGAATGTGCTGTGGGACTGATTGTGTCAGCACAGCACTGGAGCACGGAAGTGTGCTTCGTAGAACTCTCCCCATCAACATTTGTGCAGGTGATACGTCCAGTCCTGTCACCGGTGTGTTCCTCAGTGACAGCAGCACCAGATGTGGGTCAGTGCCGGTCTGCATTGCCTTCTTCAGCGCATGTTTCACTGTCTTTATTGCTCTCTCAGCCATGCCATTTGAAGAGGGAAAACCTGGGCTGGAGTGTGTGAGCTTGAACTCCCATGAAGCTGCAAATGACTTCATCTCATAGCTGGCAAATGGGACATGGTCACTCACTATCTCCCTAGGAATCCCGTGTCTGGCAAACACAGACTTCATCTTCTGGATTACTGTGTATGCTGTTTTGTCAGATATGTTGAGCACTTCAGGATATTTGGTTAGGTAATCAACTAACAACAGGTATGACTGACCGTGTAGCTCGAAGATGTCAGCTCCGACTTTCATCCATGGCAGTTCTGGGACCTGATGCGGCATAAGTGGCTCAGCCTGCTGTTTGGGCTGTAGCTGCTGGCATTGCACGCACTTTTCCACCATTGCCTCTATATCTCGTGCCATGCCAGGCCAGTAGAGAGACTTTCTTGCTCTGGCTTTTGTGCGTTGCACTCCTTGGTGTGCAAGATGCAGCTTCTCCAAAATCGTGCTCCTGAAGCTCTGGGGTATGATGATTTTGTCTCCTACCAAGACAATGTCATCTTCCATGCTTATAATGTCCTTTACTGCCCAATAGGCGCGTAGTTTTCTGTCCAAACTTTTCTTTTTCATGGGCCAGCCTTTCTTGTGTTTCTCACACACAGCTTGCAGCACGCTATCTGCTGCCGTTGCTTTCTTTAATTGGCTGAGTGTTTCCTCGCTCAAGGCATCCAAGGCATACACAACTCTCTCATCACAAGGGTTTTCATCAATATGGTCACCTTCTCTGCTAGCTGTAGCGCGTGAGAGTGTGTCGGCAATGTACATGTGCTTGCCTGGTGTGTATGTTACACTCAGATCATACCTCTGCAGTTGTAAAAGCATACCTTGCAGCCGCGCAGGTGCTTTGCTCAGCGGCTTGCGCATGATGACCTCCAGAGGCTTATGATCGGACTGGACAGTTACTGGTCTGCCGTAGACATACTGGTGGAATCTCTTAGCAGCAAACACTATAGCGAGCAACTCTTTCTCTATCTGTGCGTACCTCTTTTCTGTGTCGGTGAGCGCTCGTGAGGCATAGCACACTGGGCGGTCGTCCTGCATCAGACAGGCTCCCAGTCCATCCTTTGAGGAGTCTGCTTGTAGAGTGAGAGGCTGCTTGTGATCGTAGTATCTCAGCACAGGGGCTTGTGTGAGGGTGGTCTTTAGTGCCTTTAGCACTGAGCTGTGGTGCGGGCACCATTGCCACGCTACATCCTTCTTGAGCAGCTGTCTGAGGGGTGCCGTGAGTGAGGCTTCGTTAGGTATGTATTGCGCTAGGAATTTTGTCATTCCCAGCAGACGTTGGAGACTTTGTTTGTCTTCCGGGGTTGGCATGTCGACAATCGCTTTGATCTTTGTGTCGTCAGCTCTCTGTCCTGCTGCCGTGATGACGTGTCCCATGTACTTTACAGTATCAACTTTAAACTGGATCTTGTCCCTGTTAAATTTCACATGTGCGGTCTTGGCTCTCTCCATTACTTTCTGCAGGATTTCATCGTGTTCCCGCTCTGATGACGTTGCGATGATCATGTCGTCTGCTATAATGTACACACCTGGGATATCGCCGAAGGTCTCACAGTTCTTTTGTTGAAACACTTCGCTGGCCGATTTGATCCCGAATGGGAGTCTGAGGAAGCGGAACCGGCCCCACGGCGTGTTGAAGGTGCATAGCTTAGACGACGGCTCATCTAGCTTGATCTGCCAGTATCCATCCTTTTCATCTAGGATGGAGAAGATGGATTTTCCTGTTAGCCTGCTGCGCACGTCTTCCGGTGTAGGAATGGAGTAGTGTTGACGCTTGACTGCCTCATTCAGGTTGCAAGGATCCAAACATACCCTTAGCGCACCATTTTTTTTCTTTGTGGCAACAAGACTGTTCACCCATTCTGTAGGTTCATTGACAGGAGTTATGACTTTCCTGTTCTGCAAGTCTGTGAGTGTCTCTCTTAGTGAGTCCATGATGGAGAGTGGTACGTTCCTGCACGCGTGAATCACAGGTGTGACGCTGGGGTCAATGTGTATGTGATGAACTCCAGGAAATTCGCCTAATCCTGTGAAGACCTCCGCATACCTCTGCAGCAGCTCCTCTTTGGTGGCCGGAGGTTTTGCTGGTTGTGGGGACTCCACTGCAAGCGCCTCGACTCTTCTCACCAGCTGCAGCTCTTCACACGCATCTCCACCCAGGATTGGCTTGTCAGCTCGGCTAGACACATGGAAGTCCAATATGGCCGTATGCTTAGATGTGCGGCAATCTAGAGATGCAACACCATCTGAGGGTAGTCGTGCACCACCAAAAGCAATCAGCACAGTCTTTGTGGGCCGTAACTGAACGGGACCTGGTAGCTGCCGGAATACGCGCATAGGAAGCACATTTGCATCGGCGCCTGTGTCCAACTTGAAGTTAATTGCTACGCCTCTGACCATGGCTGTTTCACGCCATACAGTGCCTTTAGCTTGGTGGGCTGCTTTGTTTTTGTATTTTCCAATCATGCCTATATATAAGGAATCAATTTCACTTTCTAGATTATGCACTGTCTTTGTCTTGTAATTGCCGCTTTTTTCAGTGCTTGATTTACACACCTTGGAAAAATGATTGTTCTTACCACATTTGTGGCACACTGCACCATAAGCTGGGCATTGACGGGGCTCATGTTTATTTCCACACTTGTGGCAGAGAGTTGTTGCTACATGCCTCTTGCTGCTCGTTTTGTTCTTGTTCCAGCTGCCCGTGCGCGTTTGCCCTGTTGCTTTCTTCAATGCCTCCACTGAGGCGTCTTGGACAACATGTGACGTCTGCATCGCTTGTATTTGTGACTTAGCGAGCTCGGCTGATCTACATATCTCTACGGCCCTGCGCAAAGTAAGCTCATTATCATCTAACAGTCTTTCTTTCAAACGGGCATCATTTATGCTGAACACTAATTTGTCCCTTATCATGTCATCTTCATGTCTGCCAAACTCACAGTCTTTGCTCTTCTGGCGCAGCTCTGTGATGAATCTGTCCACCGATATTCCTGCTGACATCGTGTGCGACCAGAATTGATGGCGTTCGAACACGACGTTCTTCCGAGGGCTGCAGTAGTCGTTGAAGGCTTTCAGAACGTCCTCCATCGATTCGTCGTCTCCTTCTGGGATGACGGTGAGTGTGTTATACACTTCCAGCGCCTCCTCGCCGATGGTGTGAAGCAGAATGGCTATTTTAACCGTCTCTTCCTTATCCAACGCACCTGAAGCGGTCATGTACAGCTGGAAACGCTGTTCCCATCTTCTCCAGTTTTCTGCGACATTCCCGGTAAGTATCAGCGGTGGTGGCGGCTTGAACTGTTCCATATTTGTGCTCAGGCTAGCACGTGTTAGCTAGCTGTCTCAGCTACCAGCGAACTCGTTGAAGTACCGCCCTCGAATTATACCGTAACTCCGTCTTCTGACACCATGTTGTGACTTCTCTTATGTACATGTAAGGTAGTAATGCAAATCCGCCACAGGGTGGCACTGTTACGCTGTATGTTCCCCTGAGAATGCCGCAAATGGCGATGTTTGTCCCTTTTGCAACACCGTACCCCTAAGTCTTGTCCCGGGCAAAAGGCTACGTTGATCACATGTTTTTTTTTATTCTTCTGCCGGAAGCTGTGAGTATGATGAGGCCAGCGGCCAGCTGATTGATGAGAGGTGAAGTGTAAGCGAGTGCCAGTAAAGTGTCCAGGTCTCAGCCACGATACGAGACGTTGCGTTCGGCCGTCGTCTCCCTACACGCCCTGGGACTCTGCGTTGTGTTTGTTGTAGTATGATGTTTGCGTGGAAAAGGAAGGAGGCGGAGGCTTGGGATCGTGCCTGAGACCTGGACACTTTACTGGCACTCGCTTACACTTCACCTCTCATCAATCAGCTGGCCGCTGGCCTCATCATACTCACAGCTTCCGGCAGAAGAATAAAAAAAACATGTGATCAACGTAGCCTTTTGCCCGGGACAAGACTTAGGGGTACGGTGTTGCAAAAGGGACAAACATCGCCATTTGCGGCATTCCCAGGGGAACATACAGCGTAACAGTGCCACCCTGTGGCGGATTTGCATTACTACCTTACATCCACTATTGTAGTTTTACTATTCGTGGGTTACTAACTTAATCACTTGTATATATAAGTACACGGAGACGAGGATGCGGCACAAGTCTGATCTTTACTGACGGAGACATCACACATTACAGGCTAGACCAGTGTATTACAGAACTCAGTAGTGGTGACAGTCCAACACAATCGAGCACCGAGTGCTCGATCCAATACACCACAGACGACCTGTTAAAATTATCAAGGTAAACAGTTTCTTGGCAGAATCTTTCTTTCAAGACAGGCAGTAGAAATGTTGACAAAAGAAAAAAATAGCAGCGGAGTTCAAAAACGAAGTGGTAATGGCGTCTTCTTCTTCGGGGACTGGGAGTTCAATTTCCTGGGCTTTCTGAAAGGAGGGCTGTCAATCAAATCTCGCTCTTCAGAAACGACCAATCACAGCAGAGCCAGTACCGACCCCCCCCCTGGTTCCCTCCCCCACAGTGCCAAAAGTTTCGAGCGAGGGAGCAGAAATTCACTTCGCGCGAGCAGAAATCAACTTCGAGAGAGCGGAGTGATTTTCGAGTGGTTGTTTGGCGCGCTGGTCAAGGATTCCTCCTCGCTCGCAGCTTTTTTTTCCTCGCTCGGGGAGCAGTTTCCTCTGAGTGCGCGCACAGAGATAATTTGCGCGCTCGCAATTAATATCTACGTTTGTGAAAAAATATAATACGCCCGAATGCATGTTTTATCGCGCGAGTTCTTTTTGGCACTATTCTGTTATGGGGACGCGTCTCCGCGGGATCAGCGCCGACCGCCGGTTTGTGCTCCGGGGCACCGGAGGCCGTGGATTTGAACCGCCCTTCATGGTCTTCGTTGGTCCACCGCTCCACGATGGGTAATGTTGTCTCACTTTTTATTTTATAAGAGTCTCTTCTATCGTTAGAGGTTTGTTATTCGACCTGAAGGCCAGCACCTATAGCTTACATTGCTACCGTACATCTGAACAAATGTAGCTAACTAGTAGCCGCTTTGGATGGAAAATGACTCAGGATAATTGCTTTTTGGTCGTTCGGTTTAACTTCTAAATTGGTTAACTTCTCAACTAGACTGGATTTTCAAAGTTTAATAACTGGACTGGATTTTCAAAGTTTAATAACTAGACTGGATTTTCAAAGTTTAATAACTGGACTGGATTTTCAAAGTTTAATAACTAGACTGGATTTTCAAAGTTTAATAACTGGACTGGATTTTCAAAGTGTAATGTCCGTAGACGCCTTGTCTTACTGACATAAGAATAATTCAAGAACGAGCCGACTTCGTAGGTTCTTAACTGCGTAGCTTTTACTAGCGTTCATCCGACATACAACCTTCATAACATGCGCTTCCAACTTCCTGTATACGTCACACGCACTGCACGTACACCCGTGAGTAGGTCAAGTTAAACACGTGACCTTTCATTCATTACATCTCCCCCTCTAAGATGATTTTCTAACCTGTATATCACCCCCCTTTTCACAAAAAAATAAAAAATCCCCCACAGTACACAAGTCCATACGCCTCACAAATCCAGCCGGATTGCTGGCTTGCTCACCCTGCCAGAGCGAGTAACATATGGTGTGGAAGTTGGCATTTCTGCTGCTCGGGACTCATCCGTGTTTCCATTCTCCCCTGGAGTGACATGGTCAGGATCCCTGCTGACAAAGGTGAGTGTTTTAGGTGTGGCCAACAGGTGGCGCCTGTTCCTTCTGTAATGTTCACCTTGAGCTGTCTCCACTATGTAGGATCTGGGAGTGGAGCTCTGACTGTGAACAACTGCTGGCATTGTCCATGTTTTCTGTCCATCAAGTTTGGTGAGTACTGCGTCACCCGAGTTCAGTGGGCGCAGTGTCCGCACGCCGTTCCTGCGGTCGTAGTAGAAAGCCTGCCTCGATTTGGCTGCGGCGCCAGCGGTTTTGATCAGTTCCTCTTTAGGCCAGGCCGGTTTCAGGTTATGCTGCAATGTGGGTAAAGTGGTTCTGAGTCTCCTACCCATGAGCAATTCCGCTGGACTGGCTCCAGTGGAAGAAGAGGGTGTAGCTCTGTATGTCAACAGGGCGAGGAGAGGGTCTTCCTGCCTTAATATGCTTTTGGCTATCTGAACAGCCCTCTCTGCCTGTCCATTACTCTGGGGGTAGTGTGGGCTTGAAGTCACATGGATGAAATCATAATCCTCACTGAACCTCCTCATCTCTGTGGGAATGACGATACGACTGCCTCTGATGACTAAACCATCTACCGCAGATAACTCCCCTCTCACCTGATAAAAGTCTCTGACTGTCTCCGGCACTTTATCGACATACTCAGGCCAGCCGTGTCTGATGAAGCCCAACACTGTCTGGAGCTGCAGATCCCCATCCGTGCTCTGTTTTATCTCCTGCATCCTTTGAGGTGTGGCAGGCACCTGGCACACGATGGCATCAATGTGCGCTGCAACATCATCATGAGAAGCACCATCTCCGTAGCGCTGCTCTGGGCCTCTGGAGAGTGCATCAGCCACAGCTAAAGTCTTGCCTGGTGCGTATTCAGCCACTGCATTGAAACGCATCAGCCTCATTAACAGTCTCTGGCACCTAATGGGCACATTATCCAAGTCTTTGCTGTTCATGAGAGGCACTAGTGGTTTATGATCGGTGACAAGTCTGAAATTGTCAAGCCCAAACAAGTACTTCTCGAACCTTTCACATGCCCAGACGCTGGCTAAGCACTCTTTCTCGATCTGTGCGTACCTTGTCTCTGCGTCACTCAGCCGTCGGGAGCAGTAGGCCACGGGCTTCCAGTGTTCCCCGTGCTGCTGGAGCAGAACGCCTCCCAGCCCGTAGCTGCTGGCATCTGCTGACACCACCGTAGCCTTAGTGACGTCGTAAAAGGTGAGTACCGGGGCGGTGGCGAGTGCTGCTTTAAGGTCTTGGAATGCTGTGTTCTGTGCAGGTCCCCACAGCCACTCTGTCGTTGCTTTAAGCAGTCCATAAAGCGGCTGACCTACAGTGGACAGCTCTGGGACGTATTTTGCCAAATAGTTCACCATCCCGAGGAACCTCTTGAGTTCCGTCACGTTCTGGGGCTGAGGAAAGTTCTCTATTCCGGCCACTTTGTCCGGGTCAGGTCTGATGCCTGCCTCGTTGATGATATGACCAAGGAAGCGGACTTGTTTCTGTTTGAACTTGCATTTCGCTTGGTTCAGTTTGAGACCTGCTGTTTCAATGACCCCCAGCGCCTCTGCTAGGCGCCGGTCATGGATTTCCTCAGTCTCTCCATGTATAAGGATGTCATCCATGTACACCTCTGTGCCCTCTAGCCCGGTCAGAGTTTCCGCCATCTTTCTCTGGAAAATCTCTGGAGCACTCGTTATACCAAATGGAAGGCGGCAGAAAGCATACCTCCCAAATGGGGTGATGAAAGTGGTGAGCCCCCTGCTGTCTTCATGCAAGGGGATCTGGTAAAACCCACTTGCTGCATCCAACGTTGTGAAGAACTTTGACCCTGCGAGCCTTGGCATTATTTCCTCCATAGTGGGCAGCACGTATTTCTCACGTTTCACCGCTCGATTCAGCCTCCTGAGGTCAGCGCAGCAGCGAACCTCTTTCTTGTTCGGTTTCAGCACCGGCACCTTAGCGGCGCACCATTCTGTGGGCTGAGTCACTTTTTCAATAATGCCCTCATTTTCCATGCGCTGCAGTTCTTTCTTAACCAGTGGTACAAGTGGCAGCGGTATCCGTCTGGCTGTATGCACCGCGTATGGCTGGGCACCCTCCACCAGAGCTATTTTCACTGGGTCTGTTTTCAGCAGTCCACTTGAACCGAAAACTCCACTGACCTCATTCATCCGCTTCACTAGACCCATCTCCACTGCCTCTGGACGACTCAGCAGACAACTGCCTCTCCCCTTGATCACATACACTGGAAAGAAATATTGTTTCTCCTTGTAGTTGGTTGTGGCTTGAAACTGTCCTATGCAGCTGATGTTTCCACCTGGGCTTATGAAGCATGTGTCAGGAGGTCCCAGTTTTATGTTTGGCTTCAGCTTTTTAAATGTCCGTTGGTTGATAACAGTAGCGTCAGCCCCCGTGTCAATTTTAAAGGTTATTGGTACATCACTTATTGTTAAACTAACAGACCAATCTTCCTGACTGCTCTCTTTGCCAACTTCTCCCAGAAAGTACAGCTGTTTAACCTCTTCAGTGACTTCTCTCACCGCTTTAGAGTGACATACACGCTCCCAATGTCCCTTTTTATGACACTTGTTGCACTTACTGTTCGTTGCAGGACACTCCCGCTCATCGGTGTGCTGCGTCTTGCCGCACCTCCCGCATTCATCTACTTTGTTGGTTGCAGGTCTGCTGCCACCATGACGCTGTCCGCCCTTTTTCTGTTGGTGTCCGTCCCGCCGTCGGACAACATTGACGTTAGCCAGCTGGGCCTCTGGTTGGTTAGCTTGGAGGCTGAGCTGCTTTGTTATTGCCTCCGCCTGGCGCACTTGTTCAATGACTTTCACCAGAGTAAGGTCCGCTGTGAGCTGGAACTGACGGGAGAGCACCTTATCTTTTATGCCCACTACCAGACGATCTCTGATATGTTCATCCCTCTTGTCCCCAAACTCACAGTGTTCAGACAGCTCATACAATGTCCGGATGTACATCTCCGCTGTCTCTCCTGGCTGCTGGCTACGTTGATAGAAGCACGCCCTCTCATGTATGATGTTACGGCGGGGAATAAAGTAGTCGTCGAACCTTTTCAGTACGATATCATAGTCCGCTTTATCACCCTCCGCCGCGAAGTCAAACGAGCTGAATATCTTTTCAGCCTCGCTTCCCATTGCATAAATCAGCGAACTCACTTGAATCTCCCCGTCGTCTTTATCCAGCTTTGTCGCGAGCCTGAAGCGCAAAAACCGTTGTTTCCACTCCGGCCATTCAACGGGGCAGTCAAACTTGAATTCACTCGGCGGATTAAACTTCGGCATGACCGCTCGTGTTCAGATACACAGACTATTCTGACACCATGTAATGTCCGTAGACGCCTTGTCTTACTGACATAAGAATAATTCAAGAACGAGCCGACTTCGTAGGTTCTTAACTGCGTAGCTTTTACTAGCGTTCATCCGACATACAACCTTCACAACATGCGCTTCCAACTTCCTGTATACGTCACACGCACTGCACGTACACCCGTGAGTAGGTCAAGTTAAACACGTGACCTTTCATTCATTACACAAAGTTTAATAACTTTGTGGGGGGGAGGGACACAGACCTGCCACTCCCCGAATGCTCCTTAAATTGAATATATTTGCATAAAAATGAGTCTAAGATCAATTGCACAAAAATTATGGGAAGATCTACCTAAAACGACCATGAGCAGTCAAAATGACCGCGCATAGTTTGCGCGTCATGTCATTATTTGTGACGTGTGTTGGTCGCGCCATTTCCTTCGCGAAGATAATAGCTCTGTCCTAGACACACACTAGCGCCCTCCAGTGCAGAGAAATAGTATAAACTTTATTTTTGATTATTTCCAACATGTCTGGTTACAGACACCGTTTTAGACGCACCATGACTACCACCGAGGCGTTGCAGTATTTACAGGCGTTGGACAGCGGCCATTTTAAATTGTTTGAAAAATAGTATTAACATTGTTAAAATGTTAATTTTGGTGTCAGTCGTTTCCTACTGACATGCTAACATATGCAATGCATTAATATCTCAACTGGGTATTTATCTTGACAGAATATAGAGTTGAACCATTCAAGACAATGTAAAGTAGTTAAAATAGTATGATGTCACAAGTGCTTATTAGACACCCATTAGCCAGCATCTGTCAAATTCTATTAATTATTCAACAAGAAACCATTGTCAGTCCAAATCACCGCCCCATGAAATAAAAAAGAGCAGCCCTACATTGCATTTCCCTTTATGTAAAGTTTAGCTGCTCAATGGCAGGTCATGCGGGTGTGTTAGCAATTGAAAAGCTTGTAAATAAAGTGAATAATAGCGCTGGGTGAAGCAACCAGCCTGGCTGCTGTTTCTGTTCGGGCTCTAGGTCTGACCTGCTCTGACCTCTACTTCTCTGCCTCTCTCTACCTCTACCTGCTCTGTATGCATTGGCATACTGACAGTTGCCACAGACTATGTAAGCATCCAATATGTGAAAAGAAACGCCTGTCAGCCACCCACAATATGTAGTCTAGTCCAGTCCTGCAGTTGGTCCAGGCAGCATCATCCTGGAGCTGCATAATGGGAGGACACCTGTGCGTGACAGCTTTTTACGTGGAGTGGCTGATGCGCCTGCAGCCACCACGCAGTCCTGTCCAATGACACAGAGAACCAAGACGATTGGGGACCACCCTCTGTTGCAGCCTTCATCTGCCTTCACTGCTGTTGTGACCTGGAGACATCTTCCGCCTGTTCCGCCATTGAGGTCTTTGTTGGATTGCGCTTCATCTGGCACCTCCCCCTTGACCTATCCACCTTGGGTGACCCTACCAGGAGTCAAGCTCCGGACGGCATAGCTCTTGGGATCATTAGTACACGCAAGCTTCTCCACCATGGCAAGGTGGCGATCCAGGAGAATTATCCAGGCAGCATACATGTTATTAACTACCAAAGAATCCTCATTGGCCCTCAGTCAGTGGCGGATCTAGAGATTTTTTCCTGTGGTGGCAAAGGGGTGGCAAGACTGTCCCAGAGGTGGCAGCTGCCACACCTTGCCACCTTGTAGATCCGCGCCTGTGAGGGGGAGGGGGATTCTACATCGGCGACTTTTGTTTGAGATGAGTTTGGTGCGGGTCTCATTGACCTTCACCATGCATGTACATAAAATATACTTTAAAAAGATATTCTCTGATTTATAAATGGGGTGGCAAGACTGTGTCCCAGAGGTGGCAGCTGCCACCCTTTGCCACCCTGTAGATCCGCGCCTGCCCTCAGTTCCTGCATAAAATCCAGGCCGGCCATGAGCACACATGGTTGTGGGATTGTGGGAGGAGAGCTATGCTGCTGTTGCAAACAGCCAGGTTTAATTTTGAAAACTGGTGGGGATTCCAACCCAGTGCAGACTGACAGATAGGTGTGTGTGTGTGTGTGTGTGTGTGTGTGTGTGTGTGTGTGTGTGTGTGTGTGTGTGTGTGTGTGTGTGTGTGTGTGTGTGTGTGTGTGTGTGTGTGTGTGTGTGTCAGGGTGGTAGGTAGGCATTAGTTAACTAGGCCTGGAGCCAGGGCTCAGTTGGATGCTTCCGTGCCTCCCTCCTTTTCTGCCCCGACAATACCGCCCGGTTGAGGCTCGTTTTTGTCCCCAGTTCAGTATGCGTCCACTAGAGCGCGCTGTTTGATAACAAATAGGTCGTATTTCAAGCCACAGGCGCCAGAGTGCAAATGGAAAAACATCCTCAAGAATCAGCATCGATAAATAACGATTATGTGATGAGAACCTGTGGCCCATATCCATTTGATTGACACCTGCTCACTCAGATCTAATATCTGGTCTGGGTCAGCCTGCTACATACATCTTTGTGTTTCCACTGACCGTTCATGGATGGGTACCACAGGCTTCAGGTCAGAGCGCTCACCCAAGAATTGCACATGCCCAAAGATCTGCAGAAAATAAGCTTCGAAATGTAAATGGGAGGCATACCTGAAGTTAGCCCGTGGTACTTGTGGGTTGCATTTGTGTGTCATCCGTTGTGTGGGTGTGCTCATGATGCATACGTGGGGTCGCGTGTTCAAATTGAGATTGTGTGTGTGCAAGTGCATGAGTATGTATCTGCTCTTCTGACTGTGTGTGTGTGTGTGGCCGCGTGCATGTGGGTGCATGCGCGCGTGCCCTGCAGGCCTTGTTTGTCTATTGTATTTGTGCTTGTTATTGTTTACTCCTGAGGGGAGTGGGGGAGCGATTGCATCTGAACACTGAAATTACAGCGATACCAGACTCTGATAAACGCACTCAGAGAGCAGCTGCTCATCTCCCCTCGCAGGCACGGCCCAACGATCCCCGATCACACGCGTGCGTGGGGCGCTCCGTGATTCCGGATTCAGGAATTTTGCAGAGCCTTTTGGACTTCTGAGCCCAGGCTGGGAGTTGGTCCTGGGCCAGTGAGACATGTTGGGTGTGGCCGGATTGGACGGGAATGTCTGGAGTCTGCCGCGGTGCATGTGAATGCTGCGTTGTCTTAATAACTTGTGGTTTCACATGCAAAGCAGCTCTGATGTGCATGCAAGCTGGCGTGACAGCAGACGGTGACGGTGGAGCAGAATGGTTGTAATGTCTGTGTGAGTCAGTGAGTATATGTGTGAGTGAGTGAGTGAGTATGTCTGAGTGAGTATTGTGTGAGTATGTGAGTGAGTAAGTGAGTGTGTGTGAGTGAGTGAGTGAGTGAGTATGTCTGAGTGAGTATTGTGTGAGTATGTGAGTGGGTGAGTGTGTGTGAGTGAGTGAGTGAGTGTGTGTGAGTGAGTGAGTGAGTGAGTGAATGAGTGAGTGAGTGTGTGTGAGTGAGTATGAGTGAGTGAGTGAGTGAGTATGAGTGAGTGAGTGAATGAATGAGTGTGTGTGTGAGTGAGTGAGTATGAGTGAGTGTGTGTGAGTGAGTGAATGAGTGAGTGAGTGAATGAGTATGAGTGAGTGAGTATGTGTATATGAGTGTGAGTATGTGAGTGAGTGAATGAGTGAGTGAGTGAGTGAGTATGAGTGAGTGAGTATGTGTATATGAGTGTGAGTATGTGAGTGAGTGAGTGAGTGAGTGAATATGAGTGAGTGAGTATGTGTATATGAGTGTGAGTATGTGAGTGAGTGAGTGAGTATGAGTGAGTGAGTGAGTGAGTGAGTATGTGAGTGAGTGTGAGTGAGTGTGTGTGTGTGAGTGAGTGAGTGAGTGAGTGAGTATGTGTATATGAGTGTGAGTATGTGAGTGAGTGAGTGAGTGTGTGAGTGAGTATGTGAGTGAGTATGAGTGAGTGAGTGAGTGTGTGAGTATGTGTCTATGAGTGTGAGTATGTGAGTGAGTGAGTGAGTGAGTGAGTGAGTGTGTGTGTGTAGTTATGAGTACACAGACCTTGACTGTGTCTATATGTAAAAAGGGAGAGAGTGTGTGCAGGAAAGTGAGTGCATGAGTCTACATGCAGTATGTCTGTGCGCTTGTGTGCATTCCAGTGAGTGAGTGTGTACAGGTGTAGGTGTGTGTCTGAGAGCACGTGTTTGTGTTGTGTGTGTGTATTACCTTGCATGCACATGGTGACAATAGACACACATATAGACACAAGCACATTGTGTCTATATATGTGTACCTGTGTTTTTACACACTTGCATGTGTTAAGCATGTGTGTGTGTGTGTGCATGAATATGTAACTGTAAGTGCATACGTGTGTGTGCGTGCGTGCGTGCGTGTGCGCGTGTGTGTGTGTGTGAAACGTGAATGAGTGAAGACATCTGAACATTGTGTTGGGGCCCTGCCGCAGCTCCGTGTCAGCCTCACCTCGCCTACGTTATCGCCCTCATCCATTGTCACGCAACGAGCGGAAAATGATTAGAGGAACAGGTGACAATGGATGGGGGAGATTTCTGCCTTTACCCGGGGGCACCGCCGCCCTCGGCGACAGCGGCGTTTCACTCAAAAGGGGAGAAGAAGAAGAAGAAGAGGGGAGTGATGTGAAAGGGCTCTTTCTCATTTTAAAGAAACATTCATGTCTTCTTCAGAGAGCAGAATGGGGGTTTCATTCAGAGCCACTTGACTCTTCCTCCTCCTCCTCCTCCTCCTCGGTGATTCTTTCCTCTCCTCTGCCGTCATGGGTATGAGGGGCAGTGATGGAGGGAAGAGGGCCGGGTAGTAACACACACTAGTCACACACAAGGGAGACACACACACACACACACACACACACACACACACACACACACACACACACACCTCAGTGACAGATGGCGCTGCAGCGTGTGTGTGTGTGTGCGCGCGTGTGTGTGAATGAGAGTGACACAGACTCTGATGTAGTAATGCTGAGGCATTATCTCATCCAACCCCTTATCTCAATGCCCCCCCACCCCCGCCCCCCTCCGGCCCTACACAAAGCTATCTGCTCCGTGGACTTTTCTAACTGTTTGTGTCGGACAAGGTCAGGATCGTTTAAACCGGCCCGCCTCGCTCAGCCCCTGCAGATGAGATAGCAGGAGGAGGAGGAGGGCAAGCGATTGATTCCCGCCGTGCAGATTTACCCCCCCCCCCAACATACACACACACACACACACACACACACACACACACAATCCACTCTCTTTCTTTGTCCTTTTGCTTTTTTGGGGGGGCGGTTGCCCCCCTGAACCCATCGTCGTGTGAATGGTGGCAGTCTCTTTAACCCGCCGCCGACCACGCAAGGGAAACACTCAAGAGTATTTAAAAATACAGTAGCAGCCTTAAACTGCCCCCCCACCGTCTCTCTGTCTCACACGACCGGTCCAAATGAGGGCCGTCCTCACATCAATCTGGCCCGCTTGGGTCTCCAGCTGTGAGCCCCTGCAACCGGCGTGAGGTGTCGGGCTCACACACACACCAGGGGAAGAGAGGGAGACTGGGGAAATATCATTCGGGGGGGGGGCTTTACAAATGAAGTGGGGCTCTCAGCCAGGATGAAGGCTGACTTGTGGGGCGGCTGGCTGCTGTCAAGTGGGCCTGTGAGGCTGCGAGGGGTGTCTGGTCCGCCGCTTTGCGCGACAACACGTGGCAACGCTTACGGCCGTCTCTTCTTCGCACTACTGAGCGTGTACACGCGTGTGATCCGCGCCGCCCGTGTCTTGGGTTAACTGTGTTCTGGACTGTATGATAGATGGCTCGGCCCGACCCGGGAGCCCCGAGCCCGAGCCAGGGGACACCGTGTCACAGCCACTTTCCGCCCACGCGCTCCACCGCGCACGTGTGTGTGTGCGTGTGTGTGTGTGGTTGGATTTAGGCGGGCGCTGACCCCCCACTGCAACAGGATAGGCGGGTAAGGAGGGCTCTGCTGTGTGTGTGTGTGTGTGTGTGTGTGTGTGTGTGTGTGTGTGTGTGTGTGTGTGTGTGTGTGTGTGCGTGGTGGTCTGACCCAGGTCCATGTCCTGCTGAGTGTGTTGGCCCAGCCCTTTCCTGTCCAGACCACATGATTAACCAAAACCCAATGTTTGCACGTGTGTGTGTGTGTGTGTGTGTGTGTGTGTGTGTGTGTGTGTGTGTGTGTGTGTGTGTGCGTGCGTGCGTGCGTGCGTGCGTGTGTGTGTGTTTTACACATGCAGAGCCGAGGAGACTTTCACTCATTCATAATTTCCCCTCTTTCATCTCGCTCTTTCACAAAATCTCCCTCCCAGAACGTTAAGTCTGCTCAGCATCCCGTCCTCCCCTCCGTCCTCTCCCATCATCCTTTCATCTGATAAATTCTTCATTTTTCAACTTTTCCAGCTCCGCTGCGCCCCCCCCCTTACCCCCCCTCCTTTCCATTCAGCACTCCGGCTTCTCTCCTCAATCCATGATATTCCTTAAAAATAGGCTGTGGAGATTTCTGATGCCGATAGGGAGACAAATGAACGAGAGGAGAAGAAGAAAAATAAATCCACACTCGCTCTCTCTCTCTCTCTCTCTCTCTCTCTCTCTCTCTCTCGTCTCTCTCTCTCTCTCTCTCTCTCTCTCTCTCTCTCTCTTTCTCTCCCCCCTCTCCCCCCCCTCCGCCGCTGCCAGCAGACACTGTGTTTCTCTGTGTAGCTGAGATTATAGCCGCGGAATGACAAGCGCGCCGTCTGATACCATATCCGCTCTGAATTACAGATCAGCCCTTTTTAAATGATATTTTAAATACTTGCTGCAGGCTGGAGTTTTCACAGGCTCTTATTTCATTGTTATTATACTAGTACCATATTTTTGTTAGAAAATCAGCATTGGCGCTTATTTAAATGAGGGGAGAGTAGAGCCGATGCACTCCAGTGTGTTATTGTACTGTGCCACTTTGGAAAATCCCCCCACCCCCACCACCCCACCCCACCCCACCCAGCCATTTTTTTTAACGTCTCCTTGGTGGGAATTAAAACGCAGCAGTGTGAAAAGGACAAAAGGAAAAGGACAAATTCTAATTAGTTTGATTTAGCACGTGTGTTTGTGTGCGCGTGCGTGGCGTGCGTTGTGTTTGTGTGTGTTGGCTGTTTTTTTGTAGCCTATTAACGTCATTCATATAAAGACGACTGCCTTTTTTATTTTAGCCCTGTGATTACCTCTCTCGCGGTGGGGGGGTGTCTTTAGACCTACACGTGGATTTGACTGGAATTGTTTGCCCAGCTCATTTTGATCGTTGAATTAATTTGAAAATAAAGGATGTTTTTTTTTTTCTGGGGGGGAGAGAGCGAGAGAGAGAGAGAGAGAGAGAGAGAGGAGAGAGAGAGAGAGAGAGAGAGAGAGAGAGAGAGAGAGAGAGAGAGAGAGAGAGAGAGAGAGAGAGAGAGAGAGAGAGAGAGAGAGAGAGAGAGAGCAGTCTTGACTTTGCGGAGCGTCTGCAGTACCAGCGTCGGCCTGCTAGATGATGCTGTTGGCCCGGTGATGTCCAGGCTCAGATCAAAGGTCCCTCGGCTCCCAGTCGTTTGGCTGAGCTCTTTGTGCTCCGGCGTTTCATGATGGGATTCTCTGGAGAGCAAAGGATGGAGAACGACACTCCACCCCCCCACCCCCCACCCCCACTTTCTCTCTCTCTCTCTCTCTCTCTCTCTCTCTCTCTTCTCTCTCTCTCTCTCTCTCTCTCTCTCTCTCTCTCTCTCTCCCTCTCTCTCTCTCTCTCTCTCTCTCTCTCTCTCTCTCTCTCTCTCTCTCTGGTCTCACTCGCTCTCTCTCCGCCCTTTCCTCTCTCCCTGTGCTGGAATACACATCAACCTTGACATATTGAGAATGAAAACGATGGTTCCACATGCCGTGTTTGCTTGTTGACAGCGTTAACTCTTTTTCATATGTGTTTGATAAACCAAAATGAAGCATATTAGACTGTTATGAGAAATTACTTCTTACAGGGCTGATGCTCGTGCGCGTGCATTTTGCCATCCGTGCATCTCCCCCACCACCCACCCCCCCACACACACATCTGCCTGTACTACCTTGCAGTTAAAAGCATTGCAAGGAAAGCATTGCTCACACGCTCAGTTTTGAACACACACACACACACAGCACTAATTATTCTTCGTTTGTTTATGGCGTATGAGAGAAAAGTATGTAAAATAGACCCAAGGGAGGGATTTAGCCTGAGGGGCTTAACTAACCATCTCAACCCTCCACACCCCTGCTGCCCTCACCTCTTATATACCCCCTCCCCCTCCCCCCACCCCCTCATCCTCTGTGCCCCCCGTCCGATGGCGTCCTCGTGTCCTCCTCACCCTTCTGCCTCTGCCTAAGACAGCCGGGGCAACACGTAAATGTGGAGCATCAGCTAACTGAGTGTTTGCATCACTGAGGCGGATGTGGTCGTGGCCTGGTTATTCCACGGTGCCGTATGAGGACAGCTGATCAGAGCTGCTGCTGCTGCTGCTGTGTGTGTGTGTGTGTGTGTCTGTGTGTGTGTGTGTGTGTGTGATGATGTGTAAAAAATGTTGAGACAGCGGAAAGAACCTGTGCTGATGTTAAGTGTTCCCTCCTGTCCTAATGAAGCAGAACTCCGCCTCGCCGCTGTCTATGATTATGTGCCCGGACCTGTGTGTGTTATTTTGTGGCTTTGAGCCTGTTATATATATATATAATGTGTGTGTGTGTGTGTGTGTGTGTGTGTGTGTGTGTGTGTGTGTGTGTGTGTTGACTGTTTTAGCTGAGTGAAATGAACAATGAACGTCTCCACCTGCTTGGTCATCATATCCATTACCAGTGGTCGTTTCGCAACGTTTTCTCTAGTGTAAATGTCTTATGAAAGCAGCAGTCTTCCTCCCCAGTAGTGTTGTCCCACCGTCAGTATTGAGGTGTTCAGTCAGAAGTACTGTTATACTGATTTTACACAGAGTGTGTATAGCGTTTTCTAGTGCTACGGGGGTTCATTCTGGTCTCTTCTGGGCTTGATCAGGCTAATGTAACTACAACTAGTGGAAAGTGTGTGTGTGTGGTGTGTGTGTGTGTGTGTGTGTGTGTGTGTGTGTGTGTGTGTGTGTGTGTGTGTGTGTGTGTGTGTGTGTGTGTGTGTGTGTGTGTGTGTGTGTGTGTGTGTGTGTGTGTGTGTGAGTGTGAGATCTAACCTGGCAGGTTGCTTTGCAGGATAAAGGCACAGGCTGTAGTCGGTCCAGTGTCCAGTCACGATTTAAGCAAATGAGCTGGCGGAGGACAGATGACTATTGTTTGGGTGACGGAGGGTTTGTGGTGGGGTTTAGTTTGCATGGGTGGTGACGTTTAAGTAGTCCTTTGTTTACTGCAAGAGCCATCAATTATTTAAATATTAGTCTGCGTGGCTGCATGTGTGGCTGCTGCACGGGGCGGACTCCTCCACAGACTAGGACCGGACTCCAAAGACCCGACTGACAATCATGTCTCCGCGTCACATAAGTCAGACTCTTTCTTTACCCCCCCCGCTCTCAGTTCTGCACACTTCACTTTACCCGTGCTCTGCCCCTGCATCTTACCTCTCCTCAGTTAACCTCTCACAGTACTCCAGTCTCTCTGTCCTGTCCTCTCCTCTGTTTCCTGTTTCTGCTCAGATAAAATGAGGAATGCAGTATTCCTATCTGGCATCTGCGGTGTGTGTGTGTGTGTGTGTGTGTGTGTGTGTGTGTGTGTGTGTGTGTTTGTGTGTGTGCGCGTGCGTGCGTGTGTGTGCGTGTGTGCGCGTACTTTTTCCGTGTTACCCAGTCATCATAAAAAGGTGTTTGTTGGGTTGGTTGGTTGCTAACGCAGTAGGATGGCATGTGAGATCACACACCAGGACAAAGTCACTGTCAAAAAAAAACAAGGGCCACCCCAGGTCAACATGAGGGAATGGGTTCAAGCAAATACAAGTGCATATATTTTATATATATATATATGTATATAACTTCCAGTGTGGGAAGATGGCGGTGCAAATTCAAGTTTGCAGCGGCCTCACCCAATACCCATGTCGAAAGATGGCAGCACGAACTCACGTTTCAGCAGCCTCAACCAGCACCGTCCATGCAGTGTCTTTGTCCACATCTGCATCTCAGTTTGTGTCTCCATTTGATGGCTGGGAGAGCCTGGTCTGCTGCGTCCTGTGGGCCCGGGGACCATGGCCCTGCCTAGAGCTGTGCCCAAAGAGGAAACACCGAGGGCGGTATTACAGGACACGGAAGCGGGACAGGCTAAGCTAACTGCTAGCCCATGCAGACTGGCAGTGCCGGTAAAACCGAGGGCGGTCTGGCGGCGGCCTCA
This sequence comes from Lampris incognitus, assembly GCF_029633865.1. Taxonomy (NCBI): domain Eukaryota; kingdom Metazoa; phylum Chordata; class Actinopteri; order Lampriformes; family Lampridae; genus Lampris; species Lampris incognitus. Next base: position 32,338,763 of record NC_079213.1, on the reverse strand, counting down.
CCTAGCCTTGACCGTGTTTTTGGTGTCATTGGGTGGAGTGCGGGGAGGTGTGCCGAAGGTGTGTGGCTGGGAGAGCTGGCGTTGGATCAGCTGGGGGAGCCTGGTCTGACCGGAGCTGCACCCAAGGAGGAACCACTGAGGGTGGTCTGACAGGATGCGGAAGCGGGGCTGCCTAAGCTAATTGCTAGCCCATGCAGACTGGCGGTTCTGACAGTCATCCTGGCGTTCGCTGTCTTGAACAGTGAAATGTTTATTTGATATGTTGGATATTTGTGTTCTTGTAGTTTTTGTCTTTGTGTCACACCACTGCAGGCTGGGGGAAACGATATTTCCTTTCATTTCATTTGCGCAGGTGCATGGAAGGAAATGACAAATAAATGTTCCTGATTCCTGATTTATATATATATATATATTCATATGCTGATGATTGCTTATGGCATGAAACAGACTTGTACTGTCTCATAAAGAATTTAGTTGACTCACTGGATTATTTTGCTCCTATTTGTTGAGCACTTTCCCTACCGTTGAGTGTTTCATTTAACAAAAAAAAAAAATATATATATATATATAAATAAATTATATATATATATACACTCACTGGCCACTTTATTAGGTACACCTTGCTAGTACCGGGTTGGACCCACTTTTGCTTTCAGAACTGCCTTAATCCTTCGTGGCATAGATTCAACAAGGTACTGGAAACATTCCTCAGGGAGTTTGGTCCATATTGACATGATAGCCTCACGCAGTTGCTGCAGATTTGTCGGCTGCACATCCATGATGTGAATCTCCCGGTCCACCACATCCAAAAGGTGCTCTATTGGATTGAGATCTGGTAACTGTGGAGGCCATTTGAGTACAGTGAACTCATTGTCATGTTCAAGAAACCAGTCTGAAATGATTCGAGCTTTATGACATGGCGCGTTATCCTGCTGGAAGTAGCCATCAGAAGATGGGAACACTGTGGTCATAAAGGGATGGACATGGTCAGCAACAATACTCAGGTAGGCTGTGGCGTTGACACGATGCTCAATTGGTACTAAGGGGCCCAGAGTGTGCCAAGAAAATATCCCCCACACCATTACACCACCACCACCAGCCTGAATCGTTGATACAAGGCAGGATGGATCCATGCTTTCATGTTGTTGACGCCAAATTCTGACCCTACCATCCGAATGTTGCAGCAGAAATCGAGACTCATCAGACCAGGCAACGTTTTTCCAATCTTCTATTGTCCAATTTTGGTGAGCCTGTGCGAATTGTAGCCTCAGTTTCCTGTTCTTAGCTGACAGGAGTGGCACCTGTTGTGGTCTTCTGCTGCTGTAGCCCATCTGCCTCAAGGTTCGACGTGTTGTGCGTTCAGAGATGCTCTTCTGCATAGCTCGGTTGTAATGAGTGGTTATTTGAGCTACTGTTGCCTTTCTATCAGCTCGAACCAGTCTGGCCATTCTCCTCCGACCTCTGGCATCAACAAGGCATTTTCGCCCACAGAACTGCCGCTCACCGGATATTTTCTCTTTTTCGGACCATTCTCTGTAAACCCTAGAGATGGTTGTGCGTGAAAATCCCAGTAGATCAGCAGTTTCTAAAATACTCAGGCCAGCCCGTCTGGCACCAACAACCATGCCACGTTCAAAGTCACTTAAATCACCTTTCTTCCCCATTCTGATGCTCGGTTTGAACTGCAGCAGATCGTCTTGACCATTTCTACATGCCTAAATGCGTTGAGTTGCTGCCATGTGATTGGCTGATTAGAAATTTGCGTTAACGAGCATTTGGACAGGTGTGCCTAATAAAGTGGCCGGTGAGTGTGTATATATATATTGCTTGCTTGCTGGTTGTCCATCGTGCCCGATGATGACCATCTTCTTCTATTTGTGGGTCCTTTGAGGACTCAGATAGCAGAAGATACCTGCGCAGCAGAGATGGTTTTTAAAGTGGCATGGGGGTGCGCTTCTCCCAACGCCACATGACTTGATTGTAGAGGAGATGGTTCCGATGGCAAGGGGGATCCCTAGACGACCGGCACCTCCACACAACTGCAGGGGGCTGCCGGAAATCCAGTTTTTCGGAAACCGCCTCGAAGCGTGCCGCCACAGCTTGCTTTTCTGTTGGGGTGAGCTCCCTTAGCCTTATGTCTTCCAGACTCACCCACAAGGCAGCGGGGCAGTGGTTGATAGGTGCCAGGGTGTGTCCACCAGGGTGGGCCTGCACACCATATCTCTGGGGCCCACTGCTGCTCCGAGATCCCCTGCCAAGTTAGCCTGGGGCCGCAAGACCCCAGTTACCATGTGTGGCCACGGGGAGGCCTGGCAGGAGTCTTGGTGAAGGAGAGGCTATGTACTGGCAAGGGAAGGGTTACACGCTACGATGCTTCCCTATTCGCCACAAAGGCTAGCCAGCGGCAGCAAGCTAAGGGCAGGAAGGACACAAGCGGGTTGGAAGAACACGTGCACCTTCCCTCCAACTACACACTGCTGCACTAGACGCATCACAACACTCTGTGTGTATGTACACACACACACACACACACACACACACACACACACACACACACACACACACACACACACATATATATACTATATATACACGTGTACGCACACATACACACAAAAACCACATTAACACATTCTCAAAACTCGCATGAAGGTATGCATGTGGGTACTTAAGCAAATCTACTCACACACACACACACACACACACACACACACACACACACACACACACACACACACACACACACACACACACACACACACAGTCACTCTGGCAGTGCTCATGTTTTGGAACACAAGCAGACATTTGCCCCTCAACACACCGTCTCTGTGTAGAGGTGTGGCAAGTAAATGCTCGGAGTGTGCGGCTGCTCTTTCCCACGCACACATGGCCAGTAGTGCGGCCCCCGTTCATGTCCAAATGAAAGCCAGATATTCATGACTCCTCTCCATAAGAATAAACGCCTGCACCCCCTGGCCCTGGCCATTCAATTAGCCACAGTGGCCAGCATGTGTGTGTGTGTGTGTGTGTGTGTGTGTGTGTGTGTGTGTGTGTGTGCGCGTGTGTGTGTGTGCGTATGCATGTGCGTGCGGACTAATGCCCCGTGTGAGCAGTCAACCTTAAACTGAGGTCCAGGCTCAAACACATGCCTAAAGCTAACCGGGTCGTTGCTGGTGGTGTGGGAACCCGGCCACTGCACAGTGTGTGTGTGTGTGTGTGTGTGTGTGTGTGTGTGTGTGTGTGTGTGTGTGTGTGTGTGTGTGTGTGTGTGCACAGTCACCTTACATCGCATAGAGAGAGTGAACGAGGGAAAAAGTGAGAGGTAAAGGGGAAAAGAAAAGGGAAAGAGAAGAGAGGCCTACATCCCTATCAGAAAAGGGAAAGAGGAGAGAGACCTACATTCCTGCCAGAAAAGGGAAAGAGGAGAGAGGCCTACATCCCTGCCAGAAAAGGGAAAGAGAAGGGAGAGACCTATATCCCTGCCAGAAAAGGGAAAGAGGAGAGAGACCTACCTTCCAGCCAGAAAGGGGAAAGAGGAGAGAGACCTACATTCCAGCCAGCAAAGGGAAAGAGGAGAGAGATCTACATCCCTGCCAGAAAAGGGAAAGAGGAGAGAGACCTACATCCCTGCCAGAAAATGGAAAGAGGAGAGACACCTACATCCCTTCCAGAAAAGGGAAAGAGGAGAGAGGCCTACATCCCTGCCAGAAAAGGGAAAGAGGAGAGAGACCTACCTTCCAGCCAGAAAAGGGAAAGAGGAGAGAGGCCTACATCCCTGCCAGAAAAGGGAAAGAGAAGGGAGAGACCTACATCCCTGCCAGAAAAGGGAAAGAGGAGAGAGACCTACCTTCCAGCCAGAAAGGGGAAAGAGGAGAGAGACCTACATCCCTGCCAGAAAAGGGAAAGAGGAGAGAGACCTACATCCCTGCCAGAAAAGGGAAAGAGGAGAGAGACCCACATCCCTGCCAGAAAAGGTAAAGAGGAGAGAGGCCTACATCCCTGCCAGAAAAGGGAAAGAGGAGAGAGACCTATATTCCTGCCAGAAAAGGGAAAGAGGGGAGAGGCCTACATCCCTGCCAGAAAAGGGAAAGAGAAGGGAGAGACCTACCTTCCAGCCAGAAAGGGGAAAGAGACCTACCTTCCAGCCAGAAATGGGAAAGAGAGAGAGACCTACATTCCAGCCAGGAAAAGGGAAAGAGGAGAGAGACCTACATCCCAGCCAGAAATGGGAAAGAGGAGAGAGACCTACATCCCTGCCAGAAAGGGAAAGAGGAGAGATACCTACATCCCAGCCAGAAATGGGAAAGAGAGATACCTACATCCCATTCAGAAAAGGGAAAGAGGAGGGAGACCTACATTCCTGCCAGAAAAGGGAAAGAAGAGAGAGGTCTACATCCCAGCAAGAAATGGGAAAGAGAGAGAGACCTATACCCCAGCCAGGAAAAGGGAAAGAGGAGAGAGAGACATACATCCCTGCCAGAAAAGGGAAAGATGAGAGAGACCTACATCCCTGCCAGAAAAGGGAAAGAGGAGAGAGACCTACATTCCAGCCAGAAAAGGGAAAGAGGAAGGAGACCTACATTCCAACCAGAAAAGGGAAAGAGGAGAGAGACCTACCTTCCAGCCAGAAAGGGGAAAGAGGAGAGAGACCTACCTTCCAGCCAGAAAGGGGAAAGAGGAGAGAGACCTACATTCCAGCCAGAAAAGGGAAAGAGGAGAGAGACCTACATCCCAGCCAGAAATGGGAAAGAGGAGAGAGACCTACATCCCTGCCAGAAAGGGAAAGAGGAGAGAGACCTACATCCCAGCCAGAAATGGGAAAGAGAGATACCTACATCCCATTCAGAAAAGGGAAAGAGGAGGGAGACCTACATTCCTGCCAGAAAAGGGAAAGAAGAGAGAGGTCTACATCCCAGCAAGAAATGGGAAAGAGAGAGAGACCTATATCCCAGCCAGGAAAAGGGAAAGAGGAGAGAGAGACCTACATCCCTGCCAGAAAAGGGAAAGATGAGAGAGACCTACATCCCTGCCAGAAAAGGGAAAGAGGAGAGAGACCTACATTCCAGCCAGAAAAGGGAAAGAGGAAGGAGACCTACATTTCAACCAGAAAGGGAAAGAGGAGGGAGACCTACATTCCAGCCAGAAAAGGGAAAGAGGAGAGAGACCTACATCCCTGCCAGAAAAGGTAAAGAGGAGAGAGGCCTACATCCCTGCCAGAAAAGGGAAAGAGGAGAGAGACCTATACTCCTGCCAGAAAAGGGAAAGAGGGGAGAGGCCTACATCCCTGCCAGAAAAGGGAAAGAGAAGGGAGAGACCTACCTTCCAGCCAGAAAGGGGAAAGAGGAGAGAGACCTACCTTCCAGCCAGAAAGGGGAAAGAGGAGAGAGACCTACATTCCAGCCAGAAAAGGGAAAGAGGAGAGAGACCTACATCCCAGCCAGAAATGGGAAAGAGGAGAGAGACCTACATCCCTGCCAGAAAGGGAAAGAGGAGAGAGACCTACATCCCAGCCAGAAATGGGAAAGAGAGATACCTACATCCCATTCAGAAAAGGGAAAGAGGAGGGAGACCTACATTCCTGCCAGAAAAGGGAAAGAAGAGAGAGGTCTACATCCCAGCCAGAAAAGGGAAAGAGGAGAGAGACCTACATCCCTGCCAGAAAAGGTAAAGAGGAGAGAGGCCTACATCCCTGCCAGAAAAGGGAAAGAGGAGAGAGACCTATACTCCTGCCAGAAAAGGGAAAGAGGGGAGAGGCCTACATCCCTGCCAGAAAAGGGAAAGAGAAGGGAGAGACCTACCTTCCAGCCAGAAAGGGGAAAGAGGAGAGAGACCTACCTTCCAGCCAGAAAGGGGAAAGAGGAGAGAGACCTACATTCCAGCCAGAAAAGGGAAAGAGGAGAGAGACCTACATCCCAGCCAGAAATGGGAAAGAGGAGAGAGACCTACATCCCTGCCAGAAAGGGAAAGAGGAGAGAGACCTACATCCCAGCCAGAAATGGGAAAGAGAGATACCTACATCCCATTCAGAAAAGGGAAAGAGGAGGGAGACCTACATTCCTGCCAGAAAAGGGAAAGAAGAGAGAGGTCTACATCCCAGCCAGAAAAGGGAAAGAGAGAGAGACCTATATCCCAGCCAGGAAAAGGGAAAGAGGAGAGAGAGACCTACATCCCTGCCAGAAAAGGGAAAGATGAGAGAGACCTACATCCCTGCCAGAAAAGGGAAAGAGGAGAGAGACCTACATTCCAGCCAGAAAAGGGAAAGAGGAAGGAGACCTACATTCCAGCCAGAAAAGGGAAAGAGGAGTGAGGCCTACATCCCATTCAGAAAAGGGAAGGAGGAGAGAGACCTACATTCCAACCAGAAAAGGGAAAGAGGAGAGAGACCTGCATCCCTGCCAGAAAAGGGAAAGAGGAGAGATACCTACATTTCAACCAGAAAGGGAAAGAGGAGGGAGACCTACATCCCTGCCAGAAATGAGAAAAAGAGATACCTACATCCCATTCAGAAAAGGGAAAGAGGAGGGAGACCTACATTCCAGCCAGAAAAGGGAAAGAGGAGAGAGGTCTACATCCCAGCCAGAAATGGGAAAGAGAGAGACCTACATCCCAGCCAGGAAAAGGGAAAGAGGAGAGAGAGACCTACATCCAATTCAGAAAAGGGAAACAGGAGAGAGAGACCTACATCCCAGCCAGAAAAGGGAAAGAGGAGAGAGAGACCTACATCCCAGCCAGAAAAGGGAAAGAAGAGAGAGAGAGAGAGACCTACATCCCAGCCAGACAGGGTCTAAAAGCATATTGTTTCGTCGACTGAGGTGCTAAACATTCCCATCAGGGACAGTTTTCCCATGATGTCACTGGCAGGTGGCAAAGGTGTTGTGTATTTTGGGAACTTTGGCGTTTTGTTGTGCGGCGTGAATGTGAGTGCGAGAGTGCGAGTGTGGGCTCGTGCACCTGTGTGTGTTTGTGTGTGTGTGTGTGTGTGTGTGTGTGTACACATCCGTCCGTCCGTTCCACATTTACCCTCTCAGAGGAGGGTTATTTTTACCGCCGCTGTGTTTTGCCCTGAGCAGTTGTGCCTACGTGCAGGCTCTTTCAGCAGGAGTGTGTCTTTCCGCACACGAGGCCTGTTTTGTCCCCCTCCTCCTGAAGAGCCTGGCTGCAGTGATTGTGTGATTCCTGCAGAGCTGGGGTAATCAGCGGGCAGTTCTGGTGAATCACCCCTTCTAAGCGCTGACACATTAAAAGGTAATTTGCGACTGTTTCACCTTTAGCACCCTCACAGGGGGGTTGAAAGGGCATTCACAGGGGAGCTAATGCCCTGGCGGAATTAGCAATAACCTGACTTTACCTGACCCCACCCCACTCCGCCGCTGCCCCTCCGCCCCTCCTTCAGAGCGCACCACCTCCCTCTTCCTCGGTGACAGGCATTTGGGGCCATAGGAGGCCGCAGTGTAACTGTAGTGTGCCATTCCTCAAGCTGGTGGAGTGTGAAGACATATAATTGCTTCATGAAACCTAACTAGGTGATATGAATAATCTGTCAGCGGAGGAGGCGAGCCGGCCTCCGTGCCAATCACCCTGGTGCCCCGGAGAAGCGGAGCGTGGCCAAAACCATACCTGTCCATCCGGAAAAAAAACCCATATCTGTCCCTCAACTCCCCCCCCTCACCCCCCACCCACTGTTATCAGACCAAGGGGCTGAGGCGTGGATGGTAGGTGTGTGTGTGTGTGTGTGTGTGTGTGTGTGTGTGTGTGTGTGTGTGTGTGTGTGTGTGTGTGTATGTGTGTGTGTGTCTGTGTCTGAGACCACGCAAATGTATTGGCTACCACAGTCACTGGAGCCTGTTCCTATATATATAGTCTGTATCAGATAGAGAACACAACTTCCACTGATTGGTTGAGTCCGTGTATGTGTGTATGTGTGTGTTTGTGTGTGGGGGGGGGTCTCACAGGTGTGTGTAACTCTTACTCTAAAGGAAAAA